>NC_089839.1:192344208-193544208 GCF_035609145.1 Eleutherodactylus coqui
CATGACTCCAAGCATAAAGCACTTTCCTCTCAGTCTCTCAGAATGACAAAGCTACCGACTTGGCCTTGTGAACTCTCGGTGGTTAATCCCCAGTGCTGGACATGAGCAGCACAATGTTCCAATCTACGAAGCACTAGAGGGCAGTGTGGTATTTAGACCAAAATGACCTGTGTGTCCTACAAGGTCTTGAACTGCATGGTATACAGCAGACGATCATCTGAAGAAGACTAGGACTATGTCCTCATTAAGACCTGAGATTTCAGAGATGCTAGCTTACAAATTTACACATACCTCCACAAAAATAATTCAAAAACAGTTGCAAAGGTGATACTTGCAAAGACACTTCAAATAAGCCAAGAACCAACTACGGCCAAATGCATTTTTATTAAACATATAAGTTGGGTTGGAGGCTTCTACTTAGGAGTCATGCATATGGTGGATTACACAGAGACCCTACGGTTCCGTACTTCTGTGTGCTTCCATACGGCACTCTATGAAATAGGTGTTCTCCCCAAAAATGTAAAATCTTATGGGATATGGTGTAATTTCTTTTTCATTTGTATTCCATATCCATCCAAGAAAAAAAACATCTATATGTCTCAATATAAAGTCTAGCCATGCAAATGTACAATTTGGACCCTTAAACTTACTTGGTGATATATTACGACTAGAGATGAGCGAGCGTACTCGGAAAAGCACTACTCGCTCGAGTAATTTGCTTTATCCGAGTATCGCTGTGCTCGTCCCTGAAGATTCGGGTGCCGCTGCGGCTGACAGGTGAGTCGCAGCGGGGAGCAGTGGAGAGCGGGCGGGAGAGAGGGAGAGAAAGATCTTACCTCCGTTCCTCCCCGCTCTCCCCTGCAGCTCCCCGCTCCGTGCCGGCACCCTAATCTTCAGGGACGAGCACAGCGATACTCGGATAAAGCAAATTACTCGAGCGAGTAGTGCTTTTCCGAGTACGCTCGCTCATCTCTAATTACGACGCCTTACAAATTTTACAAAGTCAGAATACAGCCTTGCACATGAGGCATTAAAAGATTTGTAAAAAAAATAGGACGCTCCCCCAACACACTTTTTAATGGGTGGCAGGGTGGCATCACTCTATTCGACAATGGTCATACGGTCTACAGTTTTCATTAGTGGCAGATTCACACATGCAGTTCTTAGAAGCTTTTTTTGGGGGGGGGGGGGCAAAGCTAAAGGAAGGATTTAAGTTGGCAGTAGACTTTAGATAGCAGTCACCTAAAATCAGTTGGTTTAACAGATTTTTATCTAATGTGTATGGGCACACCTACGTCTCCTCTCTTTTGTATCCACTCCCATGTTCAGCTCCGAAAACTGCCCCAAAAGACAGCTAGTGTGAGTCCAGCCTGAGATGCATACTTGTGTTCTGATCAGCCAAACAACAAATTTGTTCCCTACAGTGTGAACCAGCCACGTCACCAAGGCAAGAGCTACAAAAACATTCAGTTCTTCTGTTCAAATGATGGCTGTGCCTTCATAATTCATAGCTCATTGACAAACAATGTATATTTTTAAGATTCAATTGCACGTAGATTCAATGAGAAAAGATGACTAATATGTAAATGATCAGAACTAATGTGTATGAAACAACATACAATTTCCGTGCTACTTGAACGTGTACTAGCGTATACCTGGTTCCTTTAACATACACTTTGTTTTTCCAAAACCACAAACATCGATCTTGGAATTTCATGTGGAAGTGCTTAAGGGGCTGAAAGTTAACACCTTTGTGTGCTGTACAGCCTCACAGTTAGTGCTAAACAAAAGCTTCTTTGTAGGAACCTTTTTGAAATGTTTTCTTAACATGTTCCAAGTAGTTTTAGGCAAGCAACTAAAGTAAGCAAGATGTTACCACGATAAAAACACTTGTGAAAACATTAGAGTGCTCTTACTAGTACCCTTCTCATAGGCTTAACTTTCTTTGAAAAATATATGAAATGTTATTAAGACTATTTTTTTACAGGACAGATTGATCAATTTGCATCTCATCTTAAAGAAAAAAAAAACATACAGTACGAAGGGGGAAAAGTTCAGTTAATCCCAAACTAGGTGAAAGCCATCTGTGCGCTTACGTTTTCATAATTAGCACTTCCTCATTCTTTAGAAAACAAGCCTACACCCACAAAATAAACATTTCAAATGTGCAGAATTCGACATCAAACAACACAATTTCTGTTGCAGTTAACTCTCTATTTCTCAGAGGACTCGTCTGGCAAGCTCAATCCAAAAACATTAGCAAAAAATAACAAAAAGATTGACATGAACTCATTGGGTGGAGGTGAAAAAGCAACCTAATACAAATAGGAGCACTCAACTATTTCTTTTGGGGCATATTCTTCTCCACTGGGGCAGTATTACGAATATGGAAAAAGAGGAAGTGAAGAAACTAAAAAGGTGACAATCACTCTTATGAGCCAAGGTGTTGTCTATTCCAAACTTCAAGTTACGCCTATGGTCACAAATGCTGAGATACTGTATCAAGTCAAAAGATGCGATGTATGACTGAAACTCCATTTACATTATTCAATGTGCTGGCAATGAGGAGCCAATCGATTAGATTGGCGCATATTCACCGGGCCTACACATGGGCTAATGCAGTTCAAACAAAGGCTGGACAGACATCTCTCTGGGATGATTTAGTGATCCTGCACTGAGTAGGGGGTTGGACCCGATGACCCTGGAGGTCCTTCCAACTCTACCATTCTATGATTCCATGACTTTATCATTCGAGGAACAATCACTTATAAGATTGTTCATTCCCCATTGAGTTTCATCATCGTCGGAAGTGCATACCCCATGTAGATGATAAGAGTCCTTGTACTTCAAGAAGAAAGGAGGGGGGCTCCCCTTTTTTCTTCAAAAATCCCTTTTCTTCTCGGGAAGATGTGTCACTGACAATGATATTTTTTGTGCCGCATAAAAGATGCGATTACCCAATGCTCGTTCATCACATGATCGGTGGCATCTTTGCATGGCCCCAAAAAAATCATAAACAATACTAAAATAAAAAAATCTGCTTTCTACTTTTTGTTCATTTTTGTGTGGCATTGGTTGTTGGTGTCTGAAAGTTTGCATAATGAACATAGAAGTGAACCGAGACTTACTTTAAAAATGATGGGAAATCTTCACAAACAGCTTCACATCCCGGCCACTTGCAGACGCCGTGTCCATATAAGGGGTGATTCTGCATGTAATCCTCGTGAGCTGCACTAAAAGAAAAATAAAGACACATCCAAATCAGTGATGGATAATCAACAAGTTGGTTTCAATTATGAACAAATAAACAGATAGAAAATCCCTAGTCGACGAGACCTAGAAGGAACAAAAGCCTATAAAAATAGTTCCTTATGCATATGAAGTGTTATTCATAATAATGCCCTGCATGCAAAAACAAGTGGCAACCTGTTGTTCTTTTGTGTATTTGTCACTGCAGGAAAACAACATTTTAAGGCATGAGTAATAGGCATAGAAATTAACCCTCTAAGACATCACATGTGACTGTTTCCTTAGGGCCGATCTGGTCCCTGTGGGTGCTTTAAATTTAGAATACTGATTTAGCTAACATTACTTATGAAGGGTGAAAATAAGGAATGTGCACAATACAAGGAGACATTACTACCCCCAGATGGATCGTCGATAGGCCTGTTGGGTTATCTGCCAAGATTATCATGAATGAGGTCCCAATCTAGCAGAGTATATTCTCAAATGACGCAGAACTTCCAATCTAACCACCAATATGGCGAAAGGTGGCCAGGACTCGTAGATCAACGACTAGATAAATATACCCAGAATGCAATTGAAAAACTATAACTTTTGTAAAGTTGTAAAGTATCATATAATCTGGTAATACTACAACTAGAGAGCTGTGGATACTTTTCTATGATCTATGAGTGTTGTACAAGCAGATGTTCTAACACCTCATTAATTAGTGACGAGCAACTACATGACCACATAATCAGCCAGCCCTCAGAGACCTTATGCACTGACACTGTCATAGTTAACGTTATCTTTTTTTATACGTAAACCAAAGGAGCTGTTCGTTGCAAGAAGATGTTTTGCCATGCTATAAAATCAGGTTTTTTAAAGTATTTTGTTGAGTTATTATATACCACAAATCCCTCATTAACATGCATGCTTAGTTTGGAGAGATATGCATGCTATTTTTAATACAACAAGGCGAATTAAAGAGGTTATGCAAGATTGCAAAAACATGGCTGCCTTCTTGCAAAAATATCACAATGCCATTCCATAGGTTGAAAGTGGTATTGCAGTTCCACCTTAATTCTCTTCAATGGAGCTGAGCTGCAATATCAGAGATAACCTACGGACAAGCGTGACACTGTTCATGGAAGAAAGCAGCCATGTTTTCCTAATCCTATACAGCTCCTTTAAAGAGCTCCCCATCATATCCAACTGCACTCGTCTCTGACAAGCCTGTTGAACAAGTTTCCCACGATAGCAGATGACAGGAGGCATACACATTAGATTGTGAGAACTTTCTGCCAATATAAGCGAGATAGGATTACAAAAGCCAAAGGTCTATACCCAGTTAATTCCACGTAAGCAAGTTGCCTTGGAATTTTTAAGACTATTGGAAGTTTTTAAGGTCCTACCAAACTGTTGGCTATCAGGCATTCTTGGAATGTCCTCCATGCATAAAATCTCAAAACTAAAAGAATGGTGCTACCAATGAGATATAGTAACACACTGCAGACACAATAATGTAGATGATGAGAGTCCTTGTACTTGAAGAAGAAAGGGGGGTGGGGGCCTCCCCTTTTTTCTTCAAAAATCCCTTTTCTTCTCGGCTTCAAAAATCATCCCACTCCTTGCCCAATCAGGATGATGGAACCTGGGTGCTCTTCTTAGAAGTTCACTTGAGAGCTTACAGCAAGGAGTTAATCCTTCAGAAATCTTCCAATCGATACGTAGTGATTTAGCTGCACTGATCCAAGTCATAAGATGCTTTGATCCCACACACGTGCTTTTCAGACACACAGAACCGCTCCAGCAACTGATGAACCATATTTAGACGGGAGGGGTGTAATCTCCCTTAGGTGTTACAGAAAGTCATTATTTCTGGAAGGATTTCAGTAACCCCCGAATAAATAGAGTCTTCTATAAAGACCACGTGCTATTATAGCAGACAATTGTGATGCCAGAAGAAAAAAATGCTAAAAAAAAAAAGAAAAAAACCTAATATGATAATCTAATGATGTATTAATAAGGCGTCTGTGTATTAAATCTCCCTACCGGACCATGCTGGCTTCTATTCTGTGCACCGCCAGACATTGACTCACAAATCTGAGGATAAATTTAACATGTGTCAAATCGTTCAGACTTTCATGGTTCAGGAAACTTCACTACTCTGAACCAGGGTGTTGGTGTATGTTTAAAGGAAAATCAACACTTCCTTTATTTCTGGATCTAGGAAATGTGAAGGTTCCTTTAACAGTTGGTAAAAGTTTGATTAAAAACTTCAGACTTAATTTGGCTCTGGGTCAAGAGAGGTGTTACCCACTGAGATTCAGAAGGACAGAAGATATGGCTGTTACAGGCATTATCATGTATGAGGTCGCAATCTAGCAGAGTATTTTTTTTTACAGTTTCATAACTAAGAACCAGTCTGTTTAGGACCAAAGTTCTTTTAGTCACATGGACAATATTCCATGATAGAATATTAGAGTTTTTAAGTTTCCATGAGCTGTTCGATTACTTTCGACAGAAAACAAGAGCAGTTTGCAGCCTTGCTTTGCTGTCAGAAATACTGAAGCTCTAGTGGATCCTATAATAAGTCAACGCGGATGTGGAATAGTTTTCAAGGCTGTTATGAACAGAAGTCACAATGGTAAAGTCAACATAGGCTAACCCTGTGTTATAATGCAGAAAAGAATTACAATATAACTGGAACCTCTCTTTATGGGCCAAAAAGGCTACTTTCCTTCTAGAACCTGAACTACTAAGGTAAGAAGCATTTATTAGAAAGGGTTGTCCTGACCAGACCCTTTAATTCACTGCTGTGTATGTTGCACTATCCAGGCTATAGCCTCTGGTAATCTGACTAACAAACAGCAAGTCAAAAATAGGTTACATGCAATATCATGCTGAAAAGTAAAGGTGGTCTGTGTTCCTCTGTGTATGGCATTGATGAGCCCCACTGACCCCAAAACATACCTACTCAAGACTTTAGATGACCACATATTTCAGATAGCTGTGAGCTGAACACTTTTTCAGCCTCTTCCCCCATACAAATGCATAGTCAGCTTGGTACACTCATCTGAAAGCAGCTTATCTCCCCTAAGAAGAAAGGAGCTTGACTCTTCTTTGCCATAACATCAGCCACTAAGGGAGAGTCAGGGGGTTTCCCTACGTATTAGATGATTGTATGGTCCTGCTAAAAATCAGCAGATTCAGTCAGCATTAATGTTTATGGCCACATTAAGGATCATACCGTCAATGAGTGCATTTTCCCTAGGAATGGCACTGATGTACCCCAATAATCCCACAATATACCTACACAAGACTAAAGCTTCAGGTAGTTGTAGACACTATTACTCCAGATCCATATACACATGCATACTCGGTATGCTACTCTGGCACCAGTTTATCTCCCCTGAGAAAAAATAATGGAGACAGACTCTTCTTTACCCCAGTATCTACCAATGGGGAAAACTTGGGAGGACCTCAACCACATTAGATGGTTGGCCGGTCCTGGCGAAATCCATTGGTTCAGCCAACATTAATCTAACCTGTATGGTCACCTTAAGGGTCATACCGGCCACCAATGTGTATACTTAGGTCTACAATACTACATACAAAGACAAACAGAATTATGCTATACTAAGTAAAAAGAAATAGCACCAAACATCAACCTTACGATAAGCAACTAATAATCATTTTTAATGATGGATCACCTTTGAATGCAGTCCATTAATGTAAGAGATTCAAGGTCGCTGTGTTATCTCGGCACACTGGTACACATATTTTACTGGCTTTCTTTACACTGGCTAATGATTAACCGCACCTATAGAAAACATATAGTAGCTGTTTGTTCTGACATTCTTTTTTTTAATTAAGTAAACATAAAGATAAGTCTTTGCCGCAGCGAGTTTTACCCTGAAAGAGATGTCATAGATCGGAATGTCTAAGAACCTGCTGGGTTACTCGACTGTTACCGGGCTTAAAAAAAGAAAAGAAAAAACACAAAGAAAGAACTGAATGTATTTGTCATTTTCCTCCGAGCGCACTGTAATTTAAACATGTGAACTCACATGGAGCAAACTGCTGGATTGTTGGCTACTGAGAGTTAACATCTTTTTCACTACAGTGACCACAGGACCCAGAGGCAAAGCTATTTACAGCAGTTCTCCTATGAATGGGACAGATTGCCATATGGATGCAGACACTAAACAAGCTGCACGACTCGTGGCGACAAGAGCCTAGGGGACTGGCCTATATTAACGCCACCTGTGATGTGGAAATTGTGCTCCATCTCTGAATTACATTTTAAGAACCCATCACAACGTTAGTTTTGAGTAGACACACAAAAGGAAAATTACACTTAGGAGAATTCACGTTCTGGTGAGCACGTTATAAAAAGAGCGAATACAACAAGTAGTAAGAGGAGTCATTGACGGAATGAATACAGGATGGAAGCCCCTTGGATCAGGAACATCAAAAAGGCAAAATACGGTGAAAGTGACCAATATGGAGGTATCTCTAGTACTATTGAGACAAACTATGGGTACCCATAGTACAAAAACAACATAGATTAACCACACCATTATGAATGTTGATATGGTCTATACTAGGATGTCCATAAATGAAGCTAAGTGTAGCGGCCCAGAGTTAGGGACCCTCTGGTTCTGTGCTGGTTCATCCCATATGGATTTGTCTTTGTGTTTTCATGTGTCTTTGGTGTCACTAATTTTGGTGATGTCCGCATGTTTGTCTCCCTGCTCTGTGTGATGTGATTGGTAGAGCGGTTAGCGGCGGAGTTAGAGAAAAGGAGAGAGAAGATGTAGTCGGAGGAGGAGGATGACGTGTGAGCAGGAGGCTAAGGCTCTGGTGCTTACGTCTGGGCTAAGCCTGGACTCATCTCATTGAGCTACGAGATGTATCCCCTCTGGGGACCTGAAACAGGATTCAGATCCTGGAGTAGGAGTCAATGGAGAATGCTGCACACTCCCCTGATTAACTACAGAGTAGTCTGGAGTCACGTGAACAGATAATTTATTATTTCTCTGTTAGTACATCTGCTAATTTTTACCCTCGCGTGCTGGCGGGCCAGACCGCGTTTTGGGATGTGATGAGAGGAGGCAGTAGAGCCATCCTGACCCACCATTGTGTTCCCCGCTGACTCCCCCACCAAAGGTCTGACCCTGGCCGCTGCATAAGTTGCATTATCAAACACAGCCCATAACCAAAAATGCAGTGCTGTTTCCAGGAGAAGACCCCAACAAACCCTAAGGCAACAGTGTTACCCTGTGCCATTGTGCATAGTCATTCTTATAACTTTGCCCTATGGTCAGCACTATCTGCTTCATGTGCTGTCTGTAGTGACAGCATGACCAGGAATCAGCTGATCATTAGGATTCTGAGCGGCAGACTCCCACAGATCATTTATTGATGACCGAACCTGATGACGTCATCAGTAGAAAAAAGTGAGAAAACGCCTTTGAGGAATATTACGTTCAACAAAAATATTTTTATACTTTCATATATTCCCAAAGTATATTCTTATCTCTGGTCTTCCACCCTCTACTACTTAGCCCTTTTCACTCACTTTCCTGTTTACAGAACATTCAATAAAAGTCATTTTTACAATTTCTGTCCCTTCTAAGATTTTCATCTTGGAAGCCCGCAAGGCCTGTCAAAATACATTTTAAAGGGCTTACAGAGAAATGAAATTACCAAGCCAATTATCCCTTTAAATTCTTGACAGTAGACATAGAATATCCTCTATATGTTTATGTAAACAGTGCAAGATAAGCAGAGCATGGATTTTATTGGCATTTTCTATAGGATCTCTGAAGTGCAAAGGTTACATGGCTTATTTTCTGTTCATAAGGTGTGGCCCAAGTTAATTTGCTCGGCTGTAAAGCAGATGTCATGTCGACTGTTCAATTTTATTAAACACCAAGAACAAACAGTTAACTGGTACCAGATGATCCATCTCTTCAGGATAATCAACTATGTAAACTATATCAACTTCAAGAAGGACGTGAGGGACTTGAAGACAACAGTAGTCTATCTAGTACATTTAGGAACAATGATGATGACTGCTGGAACAGAGAATAAGTCAAGTGTGTAATCTCTAAATTCTGTTTGCTGAACAGTGACAGGTAATAGGTCAAGTGCCTGGAGTAAAAAAAAAAAAAAGAGTATGATATTCATTACATAACAACTAAGGTGTGGACTTTTAGCCAACGGTTGGACTGGACCACCATAAAATAAGAGGATCCTTTGGCAGTCACGGTTCTAATGATATGGCCCTACAGCGTGATGTCGAGCAGGAGACCATCCAAACCCCATTTCAAATACCCAATCAGGATATTCTGAGTTAAAAAGAGGAGTTCCTAAACTTAGAAGCAGCTACAAAGAGCATCACTTTCTGGAGAACCCAACATGTATATGCAATACAGACTAATAATTTTTAATGGCCGTCAGATAATGCTTTATTTCACCTCTGGAGGTGCTATAGGGAATTGAACACTAAGTTCTCCTACAAATTATTATGCCCGATCCTAGCAGTGGGGCACCTGATGATCAGCTTATTTTCACGAGACCCTGCTAAAAAAAAAGACTGACCGATGTAGACAATCCCTTTAAAAGTGGAAATGAACCAGGTCTGTATAGCTGGATGATGGGACCTCGCAATCATTTCTACCAATGACACCAAAGATAGCCCACTCTGACAATACTGCAATTTTTAAAGATGTTCTCCAGACACAAACTATTCTCCTCCCCATAATGTATACTTTTTTTTAAAGGGATAATCACATTGTTAAAAAGGCCAATAGGCTATTATGTACTGCATAGGTCCAACCACTAGGACCACCACTCATCCATAAATGGAGAGGCAAACGTTCTCAGTACAACAGGCAGATAAGAGTTGGCACTGCAGCCTCTTACATTCTCAGAATTGGTGAGGGTCCTGGCCACTCAAGAAGTGATGGCGGTTTAGTGGTGAGTAATTGCCTTGGCGTCCAGTGTTAAAGTCAAATAAAGACAATATATACGTAGAATTTGTATGTTCTCCCTGCATTTGTGTGACTTTCCTCTGGGTACTCCGGTTTCCTCCCTCTTCTAAAACAAACTAATAGGTCAATTTGGAATTTATATTGTAAACCCCAATGGGGGAAAGGGACATCTAGATGTAAGTGGTGACAATCTTTGTACAGTGCTGTGGAATAGGTTAGCTCCACAAACAAGGGTCAAGACAAAAATGCATTGCCATACACTGTAAATCAGTCCGTAGATGCAACTGACTGTTCCCATCAACCACAGCTTGTAGTCATTATAGTATATCTCACAAAGAATGTACTATATCATCCAGCCTTTGGTGGTTGGGGATTGGCCACCTTGAGGCCGATCATGTGACTTTCTGATGACTGGAGGAGAGGCGAGCAGAGGACAGGTGGCCAATCCCCAGCCACAAATCGCAGAGTGATACATTCAGTGGCACCGCTATCGGCTGCATTCTCTCTGTGAGATAGTTTATAGTTTACTGCAATATCACATAGACAATTGCATCATTACTATGATACCTCAGTATTTAATCAGATGGATCAACTCTATCTCTACATACTATATTTGAGAGCACACAATAAGATCAAGTTCCACTATAACATGTTATAAAGTACAGCTTAATATAATAAATTAGAGAGACAGGTGATCTGCATGGAAATATGGGTCAACAGATTCATCAAATCCCTATGTACATATTGTGACAAGAAGTACGTGGGGGTTTCTAAACAGATGGCTGGAAAGACCCTTTAACAGTAATTTATAAAGCTACAACTGTGTAATTTTTTATTGTATCTTGGGGAAAACTTTGAATGGAAAACAACATGGACTAATATAATAACCACATTTATTATGTTAATTGAATTTGAAACATAAGGACCAGCTAAGAATATCTACGGCAAAAAAGAAATAATCCGCAATTGATATTTATCATCAACACTTGACAAGACATGAGCAAAAAAACAAAAAATAAAATATAACATAGACCACCAGGGCAAAACTGAGACCGAGTTTCCAACATTGTTGCCTGCAATGGATGTAAGGATTGTCCAATGCACCGAGTTAACATAATGAGCTTACTTTTGCAGGACTGTCAAAAACATCAACATATCACTGTAGACATCATGGGACCAACTAATATTCTATGCCCTAAGGCAAGTGCAGGTCTGGAACACTTGTACACATTCACTGGTTTCTAAAAAATGTAATTCAATGTAATAAATGTGCTGGCGTCATGTCTTTGTAAAGTCATGATTCCTTAGGGAGTCCGCAAAATGGCTACCTCTGTAGACCGCAGGTAACAAGTCAACATTAAATTACTCTAGGACATTATGGAGCTTATATATTACGAGTGTAGACAATAAAACTGGTGTTACTTCATGCAACCAATGAGATTGGAGGTATCATTGCCCTAAGGGCCCATTTACACACACTCATCGACAAAGCATGTTGATCGGCGCTTGTTCACACACAGGTCATCGGCTTTATGGGGATGAGTAATTGTTAATATGATCATTCGTCCCCATAGAGCTGTGACTGGTTGTACATTTCCTCATTCACACGGGAAGATGTACAGCCTACGGGTAAGCTTTAGATGCCGATGCAAAACACGAAAATGTGTCCACCACCCAACCACCGTTGACCAACAAGCCACCATATCTCATGATGATATCCCTATAGGTCATTAAATATATATATATTTATACAGTGAAATATCTGTACTATGATCAGATTACGGTGCATTTAGAAGAACACCACTATTGCATTAGAATCCTGCTTTCCAGTGTAGCCAAGTAGACTAACACCAGCCAAGGGGTTGCAGAGTAGACCAGGGTGCTATTGCTATATCTACATCCTCTATGGCAAAACCACGGGTTGCAATAGTCAATAAGCTCTCTTGTAAGACAGTGAAAAAAAAATTCGCCTAGAGTCAGAATAGCGCATGAGATCACAGAAAACACTATTCCACATGCATCATTCGAGTCTGTAATTCCGGCAATTGTGGAATGTAGAATAGTTTGAGTGGATGTGTGTACTATCAGCACAACAAACATTATTAAATTGCCCGAGAGGGGACGAGAGAGAAAAAAAATTCAAAGCATGTTAAACACGTTGAGTGCTGCATCTTAATGATGCCAAGTGCTTCTGCTGGGAAGAGGAAGGGATCCTATCAAGACTTGATTGTAGCGAATGCAGCCACCTCACAAATCACACAGCAACGCTCATCTTTTAACTGCATTGAATATTGATAAATATCTGCTTGCCGCGCAACAGGGGAAGTTAGGTCTCTATTGGAAATCACTTCCAAACTGTGTATTTCTGTTCCCCCTCCTCTGCACTCAGGGGTTTACTCTGAGTGATTTAATTATAATTTTCCTTGTGTAAGACAAATTAAAGAGAGGAGAAGGAGTGTCATGCCAAATCAGATTATTTATCTCCTTAACTGATTGCGGTGCTACAAACCCCTGAGACACTGCTAATGTGCTTCTTGATGTAAAGGGGAGATTTGGTTTGTATTATTATTTTATATACTGTGAGTGGGGGAGGAGCACTGGTTTTTAAAGGGGACCAGTTACCCCAACGGAGGCCCAAATTTTATCAGTTGGCTCTGGGTGGTTAAAGACATTAGGGTGGATTTATCCAAACTGGTGAAGGAATTTCCAGACCCCTCTTTATTTTCTATGATGACAAAGGGTTGGACATACTGAAATTCAATGTACGTGATCCCTCTTATTCCCAACGTATCAGCAAGGGAAAATCAGAAAGGACCCATACACTTCAGATCGTCAACTGATCCCACTGACTTTTATCTGTCCATGGCCTGGTGATGACATCTCTTTTACTGTTGACTAAAGCTAGCCACACACACTAGATAGCTGTTGAACGAACACTCATTCGGCTGATGGCTACCTCAACAGATACCGCAATACACTCTTAATGCAGAAAGGGGAGAGACCTGCTACCAAACTGGCAAATCTATCCCGAGAACAAAAGGATCAGGCAGCTGAAATCTAGCTCTCCAACATCTTCCATCGGGGTAGAGTCAGGAAGCCACCATACACATTAGATGATCGTCTTGACCTGCAGAAATTGTTGATTTTGGCCATTCTTCATCTACTGTGTACAGCCAGCCTAAGCACAAGAATTATCTTGTACATTGGGCCAATAAAAAAATTTGACCATCTCCAGATTTGCTGTAGTCAACACAACAAGTCCACAAAGAGTTTCAAAAATATTTCGTAAGGCCCTAGTAATTATATTTGGAAGACCATTTCCCCATGACAGCTGCCTAACAAAAATCAGACTGGCTAAAACATTTCTTTAGATGGATATAAGTGGCACCTGAATTGCCTTCTAACCACCTATCCTCCCTCTTATTTATATAACATACATATCAACAGATCTGAAATGTGTATGTTGATGGAAGGGCTAGTGATTGACCAAACAATCACTTGACTGGCAGTCACCTTTGGTCTACGACCAACTTTAATCTTCTTTGCCCAATAAGGTTAGGCTTGTATTCAAAAATAAAATATACAGTTCCCCTCTTATTGTCTGTATAACAAAAACTTCTGTTACTTAGACACAGTTTATAGGATTGCCGGCTCAGTATATCGCATGCAAATTAGGTGGTTTCACCCTGCAGATTCATAATGAAAACTTGTGCAGCAACTTCTAACTCGTCCCACTCCATAACCAGATAGAAAAAATTGCTGACCATTTATTTTTTATATTTTTTTTTACGCCTTTGCTTTATTCTGTCTCTTTTTCCTTCCCTTCAACTAATACAAGTAATTTTTGTGGAATAATTAGAGATATTTTTAGCAGTATGTGCGTATTGCAGATAGCTCACATGCTTTTGTCTCGTGACCTTAGTTTCCAGCTGATGGGACAATGCCGAATCTGAAAGATGAAATTCAATAACTCCACTCTTCTCACACCCAAGTGCACAGCGATACTATATTGTTCCACTGACTGTACCAAATACCGTCTTGCTCGCTGAAATGGGAATTGTATGTATGTTTTTTTTTTCCATTTCTGGTTTGTGTGTGTTAAATAGAAATCGAGACCGGTATCCAGCAGATTGTCATGGCTGCTTAAAGCAAGTCAATGTGCATCCTTCTGTGTAATATATTGCTCACTTACGGTTAAAGATGCACTGTAATTCAATCAGCTCAGCAAATGGATGGCATGCACCTTACAACATGATCGGCAGGGAAGCCACAGACTGTAATTGTTGCAAGTTAACCCCCTGTGTGCCAGTACAAGTGCTCCGTCAATTTTTGCATAGCTGAGAGGGAGTAATTTTTCCTGCCATGCAGTGGGAACAATACAGATCTTGCCACGTTAATGAAAGAGAAGGCATTGGTAATATACTATTCATATAACTCGACTGTGAGAAAATGCTATTAAACCAATTCTAAAAAACATGTTTATGAGAGGTGAGCTTCCAACTTTACATGTTGGGTAAGTCAAGGGGTTCCAAATTAAACAAAGATGTTCCACAATAAAAAATGCTAATAAATGAAAAAGCTACTATAAAAAATCTACAGTAATTATATAGCAAACAATGAGATGGTTGGCAAGTGAATAATGTGGAAGATGTGCAGAAGTGGGTAATGCAAGGACAGAATGGGTATTTGCAATAGGAAAAAATCAGGTAATGCTTTTTGACGAACCAAAAATTTAAAATTGGGATATATGCAGGTTGATATGAGGGAAAGCAAAGAAGATGGCTGCCTAGGGCACCATAGAGGAAGGAGATGCAATTTATGAAAAAAAAACCCACACAATCCCTTGATAAAGCTGGGGTAGGAACTGGTATATCCTACTAAAGATATGAAGTAGGATGATCAGGCTGCCTTAAGCCTCATGTCCACGGGCAAATTGTAATTGCGTTTCCCGCAGCGATAATCCGACCACGGGGAACACAATGAACGCTTTCCATAGGCTTGCTATGGAAAGCGCAGCCCCCCTGTCCACGAGCAGTGAATCATTGCGATTCTCCGCTTGTGGGCGGCAAATCGCAGCATGCTGCGAATTGCCGCGATTCTCCACGGTGAGCCTATCTGTCAGATAGACTGACCACGGAGATCCGTCTGCAGTCTCCTGCTCCCGCGAAAGAGATCCGCCGCGGGATATCGCAACGCCCGTAGACAGGCAGCCTTACATTGATAACTGAATTTGTTAAGGGAATGAGGTGGAGTAAATTAAGAATATGTACAAATATGCACTCTTTGGAGTTGTCATTTTGCTGCAAAACTTGGCATGCAGTTACATCTAAGGCAGGTATGCAAATGATTAGAGTTGATCAGTTTCCAGATCTAGTGTGATTAGATGAATGGTCTTGTCACTTGAGACCCTAAAAGTGGTTCCACCCTTGGCCTATAAAAAGGCCCTCATAGGCTACTTGTGTGGAGTGACCTTTTTCCCCCCAAAGGAGAACTTGTTGAACCCTAGACATGTCTCTATGATGCAACTCTATGATGCATCTGCGCCATTCCAAGCAGACTGTTAGGAAGTGTTAAGACCAGTTGATGTGTGAGGACATACAAGGTGACCGAACTCAGGATGCCATCAATAGGGAGGATCATCTGACAAACATGAGAAGCCCCAACTGTTTCATTGTCCACCATCCAGAGACAGGTGGCACCATCATTACAGGCCCTGTGTCTGTTGGAACTATTTCCAGGCACTTGGCTGAAGGACATTTGGCCTCACAGCGCTCAGTATGTGTCCTGCCTTTGCCACCCACCCACCATTGCCTGCGTTTGCATTGGTGTTGTGAACAACAAAACTGGACTGCTATGGAGTGAAACTGGGTTGTCTTCAGTGACAAATCCAGGTTTAGTTTTGGCACAGACGACAGCCGTGTTCATGTCTGAAGACCTCGGGGTAAGCGCCTCAATCCTGCTTTTGCTGTGGAGTGGCACACTGCCCCCACTGCTGGTGTGATGGTCTGAGGGGCATCGTATACAACAGTCGGTCATCCCTAGTAGTGGTCTGAGGCACAATGACAGCTCAGCAATATGTTCAGGACATCCTGCAGCCACATGTGTTCCTCTCATGGCTTCCAAGAAGCATTTTCCAGCATGATAATTCTCAGCCGCACACAGTAAGGGTGTCACAGGAATGTCTCCACAATGTTGTCACACTTCTGTGGCTTGCTTGGCCAATAAAACATGTCTGGGACCATCTGAGATGCTAACATTGACAGCCTCCAAGTTTGCATGATCTAGAGTCTCAGTTTCAGCAAAAGTAGGCTGATATGCTATAATCTACTGAACCTGTATGCGTCCATGCCCGCCCATATCACATCTTGTATACAAGCTAGAGGCGATACAACAGGGTACTAAAGCCTCCATGCCCGCCCGTATCACATCTTGTATACAAGCTAGAGACGGTACAACAGGGTACTAGAGCCTCCCTACAAGGGGTTAGTTTTCTAGAATAAATTGTCCTATTGCTCTGATATTGTAATAACTTACTTATATCAACGTTACAGTCACACACATAAGTTTTCATTCGATTCCAAGAACTCCGTCTAGGGGAGGGATTGGTTTTGCAATAAATGCATTATAGATTAGAATGCTAAAGCACTGGTAAGGATAGGAGCACATATAGGGCGATACGTGATGAGTGCTATCATGCTGAACTTTCAGGGACCAAAGCAAAGGGTTGTATACCGAATGCCTCAAAAGATCTTGTCCCTTCCTTTATCAACTTTCAGGGTTAGATGAGACCATCAGATTACTACAGGATCCAAAAGAGGGCCAAAATGCTTATTTAATAAATGGACTCAATGGTCCAATGGAAGAAAACTACATTTAAAGCAGACTTTGGAGACAGTCACTTGCACTAGGATCTATTATTTTAAGATACCATAATAAGGACTGACTTTTGTCTACCTGTAGCCTTCAAAAGGGTTAAGGTTATACACCATGAAAAAAGGTTATTTCCACTGGATGCTGGATTAAAATAACCCTATATTATTCATTTAATCCTGAGTCCATAAGGATCTAGGTAACCTGAATGAGATATACTAGCACTGAAGAATAGATTAGCTTACCCCCAAGATAAGTAGTGCCACCAAGATAAGTTGTACCATCACGGAATGAACATGCAGAGGCCAAGTCGATCACTTATATAAACACTGATCAGGCATTTTCTCAGTTGAAAACTAATTTGGCCAATTTTTCAGGTAGCTTTAGGGTGGACAACTCCCAAGTAAGTACTGTCTACAGATTATAACTCCCTTGATGGTAAACCATCTTATCTCAAATATTGTTAATTCCGGTAAGTCCCTAGATGGTGTTCTATAATCATATCAGCAGCTATTTTATATATCAAGATGAAATTTTGCAAACTACATTAAGAGCTGATGTACACAGAGAATGCTATCAACAGAAATTCATTGCCTGTCTCAACGGAAAAGCTAGTCTTGATTTCGCTAAACTAGAATCTGCTCCAGTGGCGTGCAACCTGCAACCCTTCAGCCATTGGAAAACCTCGAAGCATGAGCAGCTGGAAGGCCACAGGTTGCACAGTAGTCATATACTTCATATATATATATACACACACAACATGCTATGAATTAAAGTCCACTTGATCTGTACATATTCCAAGATTCGAATAAAGCCTGTCTTCGACATTAAGAAAAAAAGTTGAAAGCAAAGGGCAGAAATGGAGTCTACACTCTAGTCATATCATATTACTACATTCACCAGCCAAAGGGTTTATCTGTTTGTACGATATGGAAACTGGGCACTCTATCAAATATTGTTGTCCGTTATCATGCAAAAGGTGTAAAAGGAAACACAGAAATGCTGTTGTTTTTGTACTGTGTGTATACTGGGTGTGTTCAAATGAACTTTGCCAGCACCGTGCTGATTGAGCACTCAAAAACAATTGAAAGATTTGCTCCAGATCTCTAGACATGCCTGTTTTTCCTCTCTTTTGGGTGGGAATGCAGATAACAGCATTTACAAAAGTGATAGAGGAAATATGTGATGTGAAAAGGTAAAAAGAAAGGGTATAAAAACATTATACTCATGGTATACTGTAAACATAGTATATAATACAAAGGGTTCTGCATGGACTTTCTCCTTTTTTGGGTTGGATTTTCAAGCCACCCGTGTAAAGACACCCATGGACTAATGTCTGAACCAGCCAATAATGGCGGGGCAGGACAACTCTCTAATGTGGCGTCTCAACTTTTTCCTGACAGATACTGTCAGGGGAATGAAGGATCGGAAACATATTTCAACACCTGATCATTTTTGTGCCCCAGAAGATAGGCCAGCACCAGAGCTTACCCGCTAAACACAAAAATGCTCAGCCAAACCGAATGTACATGTGTATGGGGGAGCTGGGGCAACAGCTGTAAGCCAAATGACTGAACAGTTGTTGAAGGTATATGGGCTACTAAGTGACCAATGTGGCGTTATCTCCATTCATAAAAACTTAATTACTGACCCATAGTACCATGCTCCTCTCGAACTCCTAACTATATTGCTTTTTTTTTTACTTTGCTGAACGTAACCTTCTTAATGACTCATCTATTATCGAAAGAGACAAAAACTGACATTTAAGTGATGATTAAGTGTGTTCAAGCAAATAAGAATGGGCAAAATGGAGAAAAAAAATCAACTTGTCTTCCTGGCATTACAACTTCAAAATTAACGGTATGGAAAATTATTCCCTGAAGTGGAACCATTGACATACTATACAGTCATCAACCAAAGACTGGACCCCAATATCCATTGACCAACTATATGAGAGCAAACAAAAAAATGTAATGTATGCATTCAGATGGACAAAGAATCAGTTGCAAGGGTGTCACCAAATTAGAAATGTCTGAATAAAAATTTGGAAGGTAAGGAAAGTGAGACTAAAAAGAGGCATCACAAGGGTACTACAAAATGCACCTTCCTTATGAAAAGGCTTATATTTTTTGCCTAAGACTATAGTTGATCTGACATTTTTGGAAGAGGGAAAAATATTATGATATAAAATTCTTAACTATCATTAAAATAAGCCAAAAGAATTAATTTCATAAAGAGTCAACAAAAACCCTACAACAACCAGCAGTAAACAAAGTATTACTAAGCATATATGAATATAATGCACTGAATGACTCAAATAACCCTAGAAAAAAAGAACCACAGTATCTAGTACAAATAGTAATAAACACTACACAAGAACATAAAACATAAGTATATAAATTACGTATACAGTTTCAGGAGTTTAGAAGAATGTCTTAAAATAAGGAAAGACAAATTCTGACTCATATTCACTTGAAAAGTAATAAAAGTCCCCCATTGACTAAAATAGCTTCATTTTCCATCCCTTTTGAGTAAATACATAAATAAATCAAGTCAGCTTCATAAATACAAGTAACAAAGTCAAGAACAGTTTGTAGATCCCAATATTTTCAGTAGAGTCCGCTAACAATTTTATGTCCATGGTGAGCAGCATAGTTGACCCTGTACGTCTACTGGGATAAGAAAGGCTGGATTTCGATCCCAAAGGCAATCCTGCTCCCAACATTAAAACAGTAAATCAGTTTAGCCATTGACTAAATGATGTAATTCCTCTGTTATTCCTTCTGAAAAAGTGTACAAATAGTCTACTGGCTGTCGCCATTTTCCTTCCCAGTAGGGTGTGTCCTGCACGTTCAGATAAAAGGTGCCTTTACATGGGGCAATCATCGCCTGAATAATCGCTAGAACCAGCCAATTTGGGCCATAGTCAACCCCTATACACATGGCCACTGACAGGGCACTGAGCGAGAAATCACTCACTTGTAGGAGTTGTTTGGTTACTATCCGTCCAACAGGTAGTCATTCTTCTATGAATGATGGTCTTATATGAACGATGGCCTGTTCACAGTGAATAGAGGCAGAAGGGCGGGCAGAAGAGATCTTTAGAACGCTCTGCCTCCATTCTCTGAACGACTATCCCTCCTGTGTGGAAGCATAGAAGTGATGGCTGCTTGCAGAGGCATAACTTGAAGCTTCTGGGCCCCAATGCAAAACCTGTAACAGGACCGCCAACTATAATGTTTTATTCATAGTACTGAGCTCCCGATATGGAGAAGAGAGGCCTTAAGGGCCCCCTAAGGCTCCTGGGCCCCAGTGCAACCACATCCCCTATGGTTACGCCAGTGGCTGGTTGGATGGCTGTCTGGTGTTTATGCACCTAGGAGTCTTCCCATGTAAAGATACCTTAAGTCAGCAATGATTAGGCAGTGTCAAAGTTTGTAGGGACACATCCTAATGACAGAGACTGGTGATACCCAGTTGTTAGTTTATTAATAGAGATGAGCGAGCATACTCGTCCGAGCATTAGGGTGCTCGAGATGCTCATTACTCGAGACGAGCACCACGCGGTACTCGTCTCAATTAAACGAGCACTGACCATTGAATTCAATGGAGCGGGCAATACTGCCGGCTCCATTGAAAGCAATGGGCTGCCGGCGAGCGTGGGATGAATTTTCGGGAAAGGCTTAAAAATATAAGCCCTTACCTGAAAATCATCCTAAAATGTGTAAAAGAAAGAAAAAAATTTATACTCACCTTTCCGCTGCAGCCGGAGTTCAACCGCGTCTGGCCGGCAGTTCTCCTGAACTGCTTTCTGTAGTATTCAGCAGGTGGGGATTTAAAATCCCCGCCTGCTGAATGGGCTGCCTCTGATTGGTCACAGCTCTCACCAATCAGAGGCAGCTCTCATTCACCCATTCATGAATTCATGAATGGGTGAGTGAGAGCTGCCTCTGATTGGCTGAGCACAGGAATCGATCTTTATGCTGACAGTGCGGGGGGGGGGGGGGGGGGGGTCTCACTCTTGCCACTATTGTGGCTTAATAGTGAGACCTCGGAGCCCGAAATGCAGCCCTGCATGTTGCTCCTCGCCTGCCCTACCCATTTCTGTGTTTTTTACATGACTTTGGTGATTTGCTAAGATTTTCACAAATGAAAACCTTAGCGGAGCACCAGTCATATACAAAAATGCTTGAGTCGCCCATTGACTTCAATGGGGTTCGTTACTCGAAACAAACTCTCGAGCATCACTGAAAGTTCGACTCGAGTAACGAGCACTCGAGCATTTTGGTGCTCGCTCATCTCTATTTATTAACACATTTTAGGGAGGAATAGCAGAGGAAGAACACAATGCAGAATTCTAAGAAAAAGCCTCTCCACATCTCATATTCTATGGGGAAGCAAGCATTTACTCATCTCTAAAGAGGTTAACCCACGATTGACTTTTATCATCAGTTCACAGCTACGTAATAGTCTGATCAGTGGGATTCTCACCACTGGGTTCCCACCTATCACAAGAGCAGGGCTGTCCTATTTCCTTCTTATCTTCACTGCATCTCATGCAGTGAGGAGGAGATGGAATTGAGCATCTGCTGTCACTCTATTCATGTCAATGGCACTGCTGGATACAGTTGGGTACAAGCACTTGGCTATCTCTAGCAGTCCAATGAAGTTGAACGGAAAGCCAACACGCATGCTTGGCCGCTGCTCCATTTAAGCTCCTTCTCACCGTAGGGGATGCAGGTAAGAGATGAGGACACTGGACGTCAATTGTCGTGACTGGTGGGGTCCCAGCGGTGAGACGGATACCAATGAGACTTTCATCACCTATCCTGTGGATGGCTGATAAAAGTTGATTGTGGAATATCCCCTTTAATTCCGAGCCTTACGAAGAAGGACTCATATGAACCATTACGTATGTGCATCATGTTCATGCTGCAAACTGTTGATTGTAATCAAAGAGAATAGAAATGACGTTTGAGACTTGGAATAGTTGTAGAACTGCAGCAGGTCAGGCTCCAGATGGACCGCCGCTGAGAGCCAACCCCCGTTCAGCACCGATGCTCGCACACTTTACTGTAAATCCTGTATGCCTAAAAATACATCCTATGGCTGTTGACCTCTGCGCCGGGGAAATGAAATAATTGCTCCTATTGTGTGACTGATTTAAACAGAAGCCAGGTGCCACATTTGTACAAGTAGACAGCCAACATTTCTCTCTGTATCGCCGCGCTAACAACGGCCGTATTAAAAATTATGGATTTATTAAGTGACGAAAATTGGAACCTGACCTTAAAATTAACGTTTGGGGTTTTTTTTGTTCTGCGGGATTATTTAAACATGTGCAGGATGTGAAAATGTATCACAGTGACTGGATCAGGTCTAGGGATAATGTATTTTACTGCGCTCTAAAATAATATGACATGGTCTATCCAGTGAAATGCTATTCTACTTAAGGACAGGACTGGTAAGGTAATACGTCTTCATACTTGGTCCTTGTGAGACTAAACAATAGTAAGTATATAATATGCAAGTGATTCACGTATACTGTTGCATATCGTAGCTAATTTGTCACTTTTTGGACTTGCATTGTCATTGTATGTTCTTACTAGACTTTGTGCACATGGTTGTAAGTTGTAGTGAGCCATAATAAAATGTACGTAGAAGTGTTTTAAAGGGGTTTTCCAGTAGTAAACTATTGATGGCTTATCCTCAGGAGAGGGTCTGTTGTCTGTGCCTCATGCCAATCAGCTGTTTGCCATGCTGGTGTGCTTGTGCAATGATCTAATTTCTGCAGGAAGCAGGCAGCTCCGTTCTTACTGTAGTGACCAGACTTGGTATTGCAGTCAAAGTTTCTATTCATTTTAATGGGAACTTTGTCTGCAATACCAAGCCTGGCCACTACAGTAAGAATGGAGCCATCTGATTTCTGCAGAATTCAGTTCAGTGCATGAGTGCACTAGGGGCGCAGGCAATGGATGACTTATTACTATTATTACTTATTACTATGACTATTGATGACTTATCTCGAGGATCGGAATCAGTGACACACAACTGGAAAACCCCTTTGTCTTCCTGTACCTCTGTATGCCACTCATTTCATATGGGGACATCAAGCCATGTCCGTTGGATGCTGGGGCATTCTAGAGGAGATTATCTTCAAACTACAGCACTGTAAAAGGCACCTTGTGGCAGTACTAAATCTCTGTAGTATAAACTCGCAAGAACTCGGTGTCAGCATGCAACCTCCTGGGCAGACCTATGTGAACAAAACCTGACTCTGAGTAAAGAAAAACTAGCGGATTTGCCTACCAAATTACAAATTCAGCTCTACTACATCAACTTTTAATAAGCAACTTCATAACTTTAGTCTTAGAAGGAACAATGTGCCTCTTATTGTAATACAAATCCCCTCATGATTCAGCAACACGCTGGTCTCCACCACTTTGCAGCAGTTGTCATACTACAACTTCTAGCATGCATCAACAGTCACATGGTGGAGGTTGCAGTATTGCAGCAGCTAGAAAGAGAATAGTTGGAGAGAACTGAGAAAATAGCAAGTTTAGAGAAAAATATAGGAAAGAATAATACAAGACATCATATGCTCCTAAGCCATTTCCAAAAAAATCTTAAAAAATAAGTAACGTCATTGGACAAAATCATCTATATAGAGTATTCCTTCAAAAACACTATAGCCTCATGACTTTTGGCCACCAAACAGAATTGACTAACATGAATATAAGGAAGATTCAGCTAAGTTGATCATGGTAGGGACCAGAATTGTGATTTTTTTAAAAACTTTGCACGGTGTAGAAATGTCAAATTTCCAATAAGTATGGATAGAGTTCCTATGAGAAAAAAACTTCAGCATGTGATGGAGCTCAGGAAAACACAGCATTGAAAACCATGCTCCATTATCACACTCATCATTACTATTGTATATATTGGGAAACACTGTTGGAAGATGACTACCAACAGTCCCTATAGGGTTGTTGTGCCGCTACGCAGCCGACAGCTAAGATAGAGGAGATACAGGTTCTCAAAATAAGTTGAAGAACTACCCTATTCTTCTCCAATTCAACCTCTAGTTATTGTTCTATCAAGAACTTTGACTTATAACCCTTCATACCCAAAGGCAACAAAAAATGATTACTGACAAAGACTCATCGGCATTAAAGGCTTACGTTTAGATCTACGTTCATTCCCTGAGTCATTAATTCGAGGGAATTTCTAACCAAAGCAATCAAAGAAATGAAGTCCTCACGTGGTTAAAGATCCAGTGGAATCAATAAGAGGCATGAGAAAAGTTTACCGAATGCTCATCACACTTAAGAAGTTCAAAGCAAAAGACGATCCCTTAAAGTAGCCCAAAGACCCCCGATGCTGACTCTTACCTCTCTCTTTTCGGAGTGAGAAGAGACGTTTGTCCATTTGTAGACGGCTGATGGTTGAGGAGCAAAGAGGTTTTAGGTGTTGCCACCGAAGAAACGCACGTCGTGGACAGGTCCAAAGTGCTGTGGTTGTTACAACCGGCATCGTCCGCGGTGTGCGAGCCCGTCACTTCTTTCCAGAGCTGCTGGAGCTCTGTTGGAATCATGCCTGAAACAAACAAATTGGATAATTAAATCAATTAACAGCTAATTCAGCCCTCCTCAAACAGTAATTAAATCAAAGAGTCAGTAAACAAAGCCGAGCCATTTCCCCCCTACAAAGGATAATGAAATGCAACAATTCATTCTTTTCTGCTATCGTATTTGCTTAACTAAAAGCAGATTATTAATCTTAAAGGAGAGAGGAAAAAAAAAATCTAGCGTTGAGGACCCTGTTGTATCTGAGGGAGGATTCTCATCAACATACAAATTATCTTTGTTTTAATGAAATTGTTCCCAGGAGTTATACGACACAAGTATCCGGGTTTGGAGTACATAATGGAAAGCTATACCATGAACGGTAAGCCCCTACGTTCAATCAGATCTGCATCTGACGCGTTGCTAAATTAGCTTTCACGTTCATAGGATACAACAGCATGGGCATGGCATTATTAACCCCGTCTATCCTAGTAGTAACCAGAAATGAAGCTGAAGATGACCACTAATTTTCTAGGTCAATGGTCCCTAAGCTTGGATTCACTGCTAGGTTTTTCCATTGTTTGTCATAGAAACCGAACAATGAGAGAAACTAAAGTGCTGTTTCCTTGACATGACGAGCACGAATGGCACCAAATGGACCCCCTTAACTATAATGGTAACCGTTGGATTTCCGTCACGCCCTTCCGGCATTCTGCATGATTAAATAGCTCTGTATGCTGGATATTTCTGACATTTTGTGCCGGATCGGCGTTGAGGCTTCGAATGGAGCCTCTAATGTAGATGTGATAAGAGCGGCTATAAAACTAGGACTCCCAGCAAACCTTGGTCCTCACAAAATGGCTGGAGAGCTGTAGGTTGGTTGTTTCTTCAATGTTTCTATGATTACACTTCCTGTCACATGCTTTACAAATGAGTGATGAAATAATCCCTGACAGTGCTACCAAACGGCACTGTGGATGATTAGTCTATCCCTCATTTACATATCTTTTTCCCAGGTAGCATTGCATGGCCTATATAAGACTTCCTACGCCCTTGTGATGCTCTCTCTCGTGGTGCTCTCCACAAGGAGATACATTACACCCCACATTCCCTGTGTCATGTACTTTAATAGCAGTTGTTGTCATTGGGAAGCTACATGGATTCCAATCTCTATCCACATCAATGTTCAACTTCTAAGCACTCATGCAAACAACAGATGCATATGTGCAATAACGGCTTGTCAATACATGGAGAATATATGGCCAAAGTACTGTATGGTACCTGGTGCAAGACCTAAAAAGGTGCTGCATGTCTATATTAGTCATGCCCAATCCCTTTAAACCTTGCACAGGACATAGCGCAGTATATTGGGAATGTTTCTTTAAAAATTCTGGAATGCATGCATTTTGATACCATCATTTTAAAATTCTAATTTGAATAAAGGATTATCCCACCAAAATCATTTATCATTTCACTACATGATAAGTTATAAATGCATCATCACTGGAGGTTCAACTGCCTGCGAAAATATAAGAACCGCCCAACCTAAGTCTCCCTAAGGAAGAGAGCATCAGTACACGTGTTACAACTGTTCCATTAACAGTTATGGCACCGACGGAAATATCCGAGAGCATCGCTCCGCTATCCTCATAGACAGTAAACGGAGTGAAGGTCACGCATGCACACTGCCACTCCATTCACTAGGAGGAATTTGGGTGCGCCATTCTCATGATCTTAGGTGGTCCCAGTGATCATACTTTATCATCTATCCTATGGATAGGCAATAGAGATGAGCGAGCATACTCGATAAAGCAAACTACTCGATCGAGTAGTGCCTTATTCGAGTACCTGCCCGCTCATCTCTAAAGATTCGGGTGCCGGCGGGGGGCGGGGAGCGGCGGGGGAGAGCGGGGAGGAACGGAGGGGAGATCTCTCTCTCCCTCTCTCCCCGCCCCCTGCCGGCAGCCGAATCTTTAGAGACGAGCGGGCAGGTACTCGAATAAGGCACTACTCGCTCGAGTAGTTTGCCTTATCAAGTATGCTCACTCATCTCTAATAGGGAATTTTTGGGGGGATAATCAGTATTTTCCCACTAGCGTTCATAACCTCTTCATAGGGTTTTGTTGGGGTTTACGTCACTATTAACCGCAAAAAATGACAAATCAGTCAGAATGCTCCTTGAATTGGTGAAATTGGTCACCATTAGATTCTATTGAATTAGTATTTCCACATCTATTATGTGCTTAGGCGATGGCTGCCTTTCTATTTGGAGCCCAATGAGAGGCATCACTTGGAGTTCCTGGGCCCTAGTGTAAAATTTGTCTTAGGGCCCCCATCTGCCATTTTTAATACTGGAGTCTTCTTATGTGGGGCCCTTCGAGGTACCAGGGCACAAGGTCTACTCTTACCTCTGCACGTCTAAGCCCTATCCCTTTCCGATCATCAAAAGAATCCGTGAAAAGCAGAATATTGTATTGACAACCCGACGGCTTAATGAAAGACACATTTTTTTTGTTCTGGTGTTTTAAATGAAGACAAATAGCTTTGTTATGAAATACATTTTTTATTAATCGCACGCAGACGCAAATTATGAATTCATATCGTCTCCTTGAAATGCTTTTCACTTTTTAACAGTCAAATTGATTACACTATGATTATTTCATTAACACACCTATCTCTCTCATTAATTTTGGTTTCTAGTTCTGCTCGCCTAATTGATGGATGTGTCTGCTGAAAAAATACAGAACTTTCTCGAAAACTCACCCCATTATTACTGTCAGGGCTCAGATCAATGCTAATGAGATCGGAGAGAGAAATAGAAAAAGCTTTTCTTTTTGGGTGGTGGCCTCCAATTTGAAAGTATACATATTGTCATTACGCGGGGAACACAGCATGCGATCGGTACACAGAACAACCACAACTATTTTTTAACTTTTTTCTGCACTTTTTTTGATTTTCAGGCATAATTCCGATTCATTTATTTTTAGCTATTTACAAAATCATTCGTAATTGGATTTAACAATTGATAGGCAAGTAGGTTTGCAAATTCTCAATACAAGGAAGACGATTACATTGGGGTATTTTAGCTCTTATTTCAATGTTAGCTTTGGTCACGTCTTTGTCGGAGGATCAGTTTGGAGTCTCAGGTGCAGATGTGGCACAAAACCTTGGTCAATAAAGTGCCGCATGGGGTCCGTTCTTTCCCGATATGCGCCGGATCTGGTGCTTCCACTCTGCTTGCTGTTTGGCTCTTATGACGGGTCCAATCAATGAAATAGGGAAGTGCAGATGTGAACAGATCCTAAGGGATTTATTGAATGCTAGGACTATTTTGCTTTAGAGTTTAATAGATAATACATATAACGATGTAAACATGAATGAAGGGATAAAAAAATAGAAGATGGAATGAATGAATGAAGGAGTAAAGCAATGAAGGAATGGACAAATGAAGGAAGAGATTTACTACAACTGTAACTAGTAAAGTCGAATCATTTTGAGACCCAGCACAGATGTTAAAGGGTTTTCTGAGAGTTTACTATTGGGATAGGGCAACAATCTAAATAAAAAATAAATCTTGGTATTTGTATAGCGCTAATTATTCCACAGCACTTTCAGGCAATTTTTTTTATTAACCCCAAAGCAAGTCATTTTAGCGACCTCGGAAGGATGAGTCGGCCTTGAGACATTTACCATATGGGGATTGAACCCGCAACCTTCAGGTTGTGAGTGAGAGCTTAGGACTGCATACTGCTGCCTTAACACTCTGCACCACACAAGGCTCTAAAGATTGATAGGTGTCCAATTCTTGGGATTGTGTTGAGGTTACAATAACAACAATTTAATAATATTTATATTGTGTTAACCCATTTTGCAGCACTTTGTAAATCATATGCCTGGTAGTGCAGCTCAATGCCATCCACTTAATGGGACTAATTTAAGGGTTGTGCCTTATTCCAAGCCATTTTGTTCCTACCATTTTGTACTTAATAGGACAGAGCTGGAGAAAAGCCATAAGACTGATGGACGTGATGTCACAGGCGTGCAGATCAGGCCACAGTGCTGCCCCAAGGGCCACTGTCACTTTAACAGCTGATTGGCAGGGTTGCCAGGTGTTGAACCCCCCCACTGATCTGATATTGATATCTATCCTAGGAATCAGGCATCAATATTTAGGTTGTGGAAAATCCATTTAAGTATTAGTTAGTTATACCAGATACCCTTGAGATGATCGATGCATGGCTGTTCCTTATGGCCTTTTTATACGGGCCAATATCTTGGCCCATTGTATCAAGTTTTGTTTATTTTTATTTATTTTACATGGGCCGGGAATTGGCTTATGAGGATGAGCGATCACTAATGTGATTGTTTGTTCCATTATTCCGGCTGCACATCTCCCTGTAGTAACCAAGCAGTTTTATGCTCGCTCATCAGCTGATCGTTTCTCCTTTTATACGGCCGACTATTAGGCAAACAAGCATTCTAAGGAGTGTTCAGGTCTGCTAATTGGCCCATGCAAAATGAACATTGAAAAAGTATACAACGAATTCCCTTGTCATGAAAGGCAATACCTCCCCATGCTTTGAAAAAAAGTTGCAGCATTTTTTTAGTTGTCCAGTGCTAATCTCGAATAAACTTCTTAAAGTAGCTCAGATAGTCTTTACTATAGGAGGCAGTATTCGAGCTAGAGTTAAAAACACCCTCCGTCACATAAGAAGATTCCAGTGTTATAAGTGGCACACAGTAGGTGGGGGCCCCATTACAGATATTGCGGTGAGCCCGTACCTCCCAGTTAGAGGGGTAACTATAGTGGGTGCAAAGGATGCGGTTGCATCCAGGCCCTAAAGCCTTAGTGGGCCTATGAGGTCTCTCTTCCCTATATGAGGAGTCCATTAGTATATATATATATATATATATATATAAAGCATTACAATTGGGGGGGCCCTGTTATAGATCTTGCATTGGGGCCCAGCAGCTTCAAGCTACGCCTCTGCTTCCAGTCACACCCCTGTCCATAAAAGACATAATTCTATGCTTCAGATTCCCCGGCGTAATTGTTCTCTTCTTCCGACGACGAGGTATACCTTTAATTGTGCAGACGATGCTTAGTCTTTTATTGGCAAACGCTAACTATACGTTTCAAGAATTTAAATCACGGCCCTTTCAAGACGCTACATTAAAAATAAAGGAGGCAGCTGAGGTTTTATTGATTCGGAACACATCATAAAAAAAAAAATGCCGGGTTTTTAAATTTAAATTTTTTTTCATTTAGAATACAATGGACAGATAATCATCTCAACGTGATCAGCCAAACATCTTTACTTCTCTAAACTGTTAAAGATTTTAATTATACCGGCTTCGAAGAGCAGTGGTCTAATGAGGCAATAGACTCTAGAGAATGTAAGTGGCTAAGAAGTGTGAAATGAGGCTGATAGAATTTTTTTTTTTATTCACCGTGGATATTTTGCATATCAAAGAGGAGTAAATTATTGCACGACAGACCAATAACCTTCCCCGCCTTTGGGAGAGCTGCATTAACAAAAACAGTAGGTCCTCACAAACGGTACTTTAATAAAATTAAAGGGGGGAAAAACAAAAAATCTAATTTTTTAGTTTTTTTTTTAAATATTTTTTTTTAACATATTCATCCATTCTCGGCAATTAATAAGAACGGCAGAAGAGAATAGACACATATTAATACGTTAGGTGATAGAATAGTTTTGAAATATATCATTTGGCTCTGGAGCCAGTTTCGGTACCCCCCTCTCCCCTCCCTCATCCCTCTCCTGACTCACGGCGCACACATTTAAAAAATGCCAATTATATTTTGATAGATTTGGTACCAAATGAGTATTTAGCTATTAGACATATTCAATTATCACATGTCCTTTAAAATTAAACCCAGGAGACAAATTAAACAAAGAGAGAGGGAAAAAAAAAAAAAGGTTACGGCTCAACCCCGTGTCCCGTTTTTGTTGAGTGTAGGCTATTATTTTCCGGCACCTTGCAAAGTGACAGTGTAGGATATATTTTTAGCAGTCGTACTTGACAGCACTGTCTACACACTAACAATTACCTCAGAACAGAGCTGACCCTTACTCCCCTGATTCTGCATTAAAACAATGGCGCATCAAACTGTACTCTGATGCTAATACGTCGGAGCCTCTCGGTGTGTTTGTATTAAAACGCGTCAAGCAAGGCGAGCCTATTTTGCACTGGTATTTAAGGAAATGCATCTATTAATTAGGCAAGCACTCCTTTGCAATATGAAATTGTAATATTCCTTCCATGCTAGTAATGCCTCTCAAGTGTTTCAGGCACAAAGCCCCTAAAATTCATCGGCTAATTAATTAATTCGCAAATTAATGTGCAGGCTGTAAATTCAGCCACTCGCAGGATGATAGTCCCCCTCCCATCCGGTGGGAGCTGATGTCAGGGAGATTTCTGGAGCTTCCGGGTCGTAATTTCAGAGAAAGCATTAAAAGCTAAAAAAAAAAGGCATTCTAAGAAAAAAAAAATTTCAAAAATTTCCTTTTTGGTAGCAAAGATCTCAACCGTGATACAATTGGATCTGAGTATTGTCGCTGACCAGGACAGATTAGAGAAGAATTCCCATGTCAAATGTAACAGGAAACCTGGAATGGAATTAGACGTGTATACACTGAGCTTGTCAATACTGATACCTATTATAAAATAATAAAATGGCGGACGCAACGGGAAAGTGACAGGAGGAGGGAGGTTGATGGATCTGTAAAAAAACGGTTAATCACCGCAGAGAATTTAGCAGGAGTGAGTTTAGTCTTCTTCCGCAGCTGATACATGACTCGTAGCAGGAGACATCTTTTTGACGTTTTATTAAATATTAGTCACCGGTTTTCCGCCGCAATGTGTTTTCAGGACAGTTCAGTTCTCTTCATTATGAAGGAAAATGCGGTCTCGGGTTTAAAAAATGTATGTTATGGGGACAGGTGACAGATTACTCCTCGCAGAACTCAATTTCGCAAACCTAAAGTATCACCGGCTGTTAGACAAACAAAGTCAACCTCTCTTTGTCCTTGTGTTTTCGTACCCAGGTGACCATGTTCAAACAAGCAGAAAGTTGATTTAACGTTCATAATGACATCAGTTTCAAATTATTCTCCCTGGCCTAAGACTATCTGTGTAGAAGAGATCACTGACCCTCATTTGAGAAGGAACTAGCAATCAAATTGCCTGATCTTCTGATAAAATGCCCCACGTGACTCTTAAAGGGCCACTAAACCTAAAGTCGGCAGCTCAAAAAAGTCCGGCTGCTCATATCATTCACACATCTGGTTCTGGAGGTTGTCGGAACTAAGAGATGTGTGAGATCAAGTAGTCATCATGGAGGGAGGAATTTTCAAAGACTCCTGTCAGACCCAAATGGCTGATAACATGGGGCAATAGAGTGCATTCAAAAACATAAAAAGGGGTTTTCTATGATTCTAAAGGGAATATGTCACTTATATTTATTTTTCATCCAGTATGTTTTTATTTATTTTTTATTCTATGTTCTGTACATAATCCTGGGAGCAACCATTTTGCCTGAGCTGCAGTTAACTCAATGTGCTTTACAGCAGTCCCATGGGCCGTAGAAATCTGTAGACTAGACATAACTCACAGAGGCAGTGTTGTGTGCATTCAGTGTGATCTGTGCAGGAAGGGGGAGGAGGTGAGCTGTGACCATCACTTATCGGATCCTGTGTTATCTATATATAGGGGTCACTGTTCATTGCAATTCTCTCCCTCATGATAATGAGATGACTGCTGAGAGGTGATCTCTACAGAACCAAAAGTGTCAGGCTAGGATGGGGCTTACGGCCCTTTTACACGGGACGATGTGATGTCACAATTTATATTTTTAAAAAATCCTAAAACTCTGCAGTTTTAATAGTGACGACTAAGCCTAATAAATAGTCTGATAATTCCTCTTTATTAAGGTCAATTTACATGGGCGCATAAGCTGTGCTAAAAAACAAGTGACTCCGACAGGTGAGTGACTTCTCACTCAGTGGCGGCTGCATGTGCACAGGGCGATTATCACCCAAATTTGATGCTTCAAGCGAGAATTCTGCCCGTAATAACCCCGTGTAAAGTATCCATTGCAATGAAAATGAGATCGCATAGGATCCACCATTCATGATAGGTGATGTTCACAGCTCACCTCCTCCCCCTCCCTGCAGAGAACATGCCCTCAACAGTCTCTTATAAAAGTCAATGGGTCCCCTTTAGTCTATTCTGTAAATGACCTACGGGTTTGGCTCTAACGCATTTATCAAAATGCTGTTAACTGCAGCTCAAGCACGATGGCTGTCACCAAACTCATGTACAAAAATAGAATTTTTAAAGTCTACAATTGAAAACAGAAAAATAGAAATAGAATGAAAAAAAATTGAAAATGTTTTTCTATCTGGTTTTAATTAGAAAACAAGGTGATGCATTCCCTTTAAATAAGATCTTCATTCATTCATTCGCATAATCTAGAAGTAATAGATGCGAGAAGACTCATGTGAATGCTGGGTGGTCTATACAATCCCGGCTCTTGCATACAGTGGAGCGCTGTGCCTTGTAGAACAATCATTCTTGCATGCTCATTCATCAAAAGATGCATTACGGAATAAGGTAAATCAATAGCGGTATTTTACAGCCACATTATCCCGCACAGTGACACATCTCTTATTGGCTTATTGGCAAACGGCTGTAATTTGTAAGACATTGTTGGAACAAATGCTCTCCATTGTAATAAAATATCGCTGTTGACATCAACGCTACAAGTTCAAAATGTAAGCAGCCCGTCAGCCTCAAACCAAAAAATTACAGTCCAACTGGGCTTTTCTGCTTTTTGCTATTTTCTGACATCTTACAGACATTATTTGTAGATCCCCTTCAAGCGCCCCTTTAATGTGCCTCTTCTCTCCTACCTGAAGCACATTGCACATTAGTATGTGTCAGTAGTGTAAGACACTACACGCTGCTTTCATTGGTCGGCAGAGCTGGCCAATCAGAGCAGCGGGTAGTGTCAAGACTACCAATGCATACTAGTATACAATGTGCTTCAGGTAGTCAGAGAAGAGGCACAGACATCTTTTTCCGGTACCAGAGGATTGCTTTGAGGGCTCGTTCACACGACTGTATGCGGGTTTCAGTCATGTAAATACACTGCGTATTTACATGGCCGAAAATAGCAATTAGGCCGCCTGCACACGCCAGAGCCAGATTCCGCATGCGGGTTCCGTGTTTCTTGCATTCACACTGACCAATTCATTTCAATATGCACTGAAATAAGTCATGATACAATTTTTTTTTGCATGGCTGAACATCGCGTGAAAAAATATGGACGTGTGAACAAACCGATTGAAATCAATGGGCTCTATTCACTGCGTATTATGTACGTCAGGGGTCCCCAACTCCAGTCCTCAGGGACCACCAACAGGTCATATTTTCAGGATATCCTATGGTAATAACACCTGTGGCAATGTCTGAGGCACCGACAATAATTACATCACCTGTGCAATACTGAGGAAATCCTGAAAACATGACCTGTTGGCGGTCCCTGAGGACTGGAGTTGGGGAACACTGATGTACGTAATACACCGCGCAAATACGCCCCAACTCTCACTGATTTCTACTGAGAAACCTAATCCTTGAAATAAGAACTGGGACTTGTTTATTCAAGACATCGATGGGGGTAAAACACATTTTAAAGGGGAACAACTAATCAGCCAAAGGGACCGAAGTAAGTAAAAAGTGGACACTCAACAGGCTGAAACTGGGCCTAGACAAACAAAGATGGCCGCACCAGCTTCTCAGACTACCTGTACTCTGTACATTAGTATGCATTGTTAGTCTAAGACACTATGCCTGCTTTGGTTGGCCAATGCTGTCCACATGAGCAGTGCTGGCAAGTCAGATCAGCATGTAGTGTTTTAAGACTACTGATGCAGTTAATGCATAATGTGCATCAGGTAGTTAGAAGTAATTTGGCCAACTTTGTTTGTCCAGGCCCAGAGGGTCTCTCTAACATTCATATACAACTCACAGACCCATATGCTAGGTCATAGAAGAGCACTGTGAGAAGACTGGTGTCAGTTTCGGAACAAAATTCTTTCCCAGTACAGGAAAGGGAGCTGGTATGTTCCCTTCAGTTGCTCCTTACTGCCCTTCCGATCTCCCAATCTTGAGTCCTGTTTTCCGCGATCCAAGAAGGGCACGCCAATTTTCTAACTACCTAATGTACTCAGTGCATTGCTCTCTGATTGGCCAGTGCTAATCATAAGCAGTTTTGGCCAATCAGAGACTAAGTATAGTGCATTAGTGGTCTAACACGAGTGATGCACTGTGGGGATTAGGTAGTTTTAAGATTGTGTCAGCTATCCTGAACGGCCAAAAACAGGACCTGAAACCAGTAGTTTGAAGACATGGCACAGAAGAATAGCTGTAGGTAACATACCCCCTCCTGTCCCATCCCAGGACCGAATCTAGTCCCGAAACCGGAGGCTCGCTTTTATACTAGGTGGCAGGTAAGAAATTATTTTTGGGTTTAAGTAAATCTTTCCTATTGGGAATCTTATGGGGCAATCAAAATTCATTCTAATGGATACAGGTCAATAAAAACATAAGGTTTCCCTGCTTGGACTCATATAACTTAATTTTTTCCAGAAACAGTGCCACACCTGTCCATTGGTTGTGTCTGGTACTGCAGCTCAAATGTCATTAAAGTAAATGGGGCTATGCTGCAATACCATATACAACCTGTTCACCGATATGACACTGTCTTTTGAAGTAAGTTGCCGAGTTTTTCTACTACCCATTCAGCAAAATTAGTTCATCGGGGAGCTCTAATAAAGTCCTCTAATCAAAAAATGCAGTTACATGGGATGATTTTCGGGTGCTGAATCGCCCGACAGACGTCCCAGTGATTTCACACAGTAGCGATAATCACTAGTGAATAGAGCCAGAGCTGACTGGTAATACCATGTTTCACTGAAAATAAGACCTACCCTAAAATAAGCCCTAGCACGATTTTTCGAGATGCTTGCAATATAAGCCCTTCTTCAAAATTAAGCCCTAGTTACAGTTAAGAAAAAAAGTCAATGCAAATAGTGTCCAGGCAGTCATTTGTAGATGAATGACTGTCTGTTAGACAGAACGACGCAGCGGCGGACCAACGATGATATTGAGGTCTGCATGAAAGGTCCGATCAGCGATTTATCACTGATGGTTCTTTTAATCTAATGAGTGGTTTGCACAATAATTGTGCTATGTAACAGGGCCTTTAGTAAAGGTTGTCTAAGCCAGATGACCCTCGAAGACCGCTACAAGATAAAGTCCTTTGATATCAGCCATATTAGGCTGTGAATGGATTGATGCAGTCTTTCCATAGCGTCCTTATCACAGAGTACGCTACTTTCCTCATGTTCACAATCTCATCTAAAGTCCTCATTCTTCACTCCAAGATATTCCTGAATCTTCTAGAAGCCAAAAATTATGAATGATGTAAAAGGCTCTTTAATAATTAACACATGTCCTCTATTACTTTATGGATAGAAATGAGCAAGTTGCTAGCCAATTTGTGCTTTGTACTTCCTACTAATCCAACCCAACCCATCCCCGTACAGCGCATGGGTCGACTTTTCTGTAAGTTGGTAAAAAAGTCCCATATCCTTTTTTTTTAAGGGAATTTCATATAGAACATGTGTAATTCAGGGTTTGGGGGTGGGGGGTTGCATTGGAATACATTTTTCGGGGGTACTTAACATAATGCAATGAAACTTTATCATAATCTACACCGCATGTAAGCCTATACACCATGCCTGAAGAAGGGTGTGTAATTCCCTTTAGGAACAACGGGAAGAAATAATAGTGTTCAAGGAGGGAACTCTACCAAAAATCAAAGAGTGCCCCCAATCCTAGTGATCGCTCAAACCATCTATTACCCTCCCCTGTGACAAACAATTCTTAACCCTTGCATGAACACCACCTGTAGATCTCAGGACAGAAGAGCGCAGGGTTCCACTAACCAGAGCCACAACCCAAATTATAAGTATTAGCCCCACTAGGAAGAGACACACTCATACATCTGTAATAGGCCATCCGGACGTTCCCCACCTAGATTATCAATCAATATAAAGCCTTCTTCACACACACTGCAATTTGGATGCAGCTGAAACCAGGACTGGATAAGAAAACAGTGCAATAATAATAAAAGTCAGTCAACAGTCATTCCAGTTATATGGGACCAAAATGTTAGGTTCCAACCAATGGAAGCTTATTCTATCTGATGCAATTGCTTTAGATCTGGTTCTAAATTTTAGTCATTCATAAAGTAAAATAAAAACTGCATCAGATGGTGTAAGATAGCATACTCGCCTCTCCAAATCCCTGCCGATCCGCAGCAGATGTTCCAGCGCGCTCCCTGGTCTTTTTGACAAGCACCCAGCATGTAACTGCTGAGGCCAATCAGCGTACTCAGCGGTTATGTGCCGTACTACCGGCATCATTGCTCACATTGCTAAGTGATGATTCTACAAGTACAGCATGTGACTGCTGAAGCCATTGATTGACCACATCGGTCACATTCTGGCCGCTGGTAGACAAAGACTTGGGAAGACGATGGAGCTTCTGTTGAGGATCGGTGAGGGATTAGAGAGGAGAGTACCACTTTTTGTTATTTTATATAATTTGGTGCAGTTTTTGAAGGTTGGATAACCCCTTTACAACTGGCCAAGTCTCTATTGTGTATTGGGTCTCCCAATCAGGGGATAGGAGTATCAGGCGTGTTGGGTTTCATCGTACTAGCAAGAAATCTTGCACTAGCAAGAAATAAGCCACTGTTACCATTAGCAAAAAAAATATGAACATTCAGCCGAGCCAACTGTGCATTTTTATGGTGAAGAACAAAATGGATCTTGTAAGGTGAAAATACTTGCACCGTCTTTCTGATCAGATCTCTTGCACGGTCCTTTACTAATCAGGTCAACTGACATATACATACAAACTACAAAAATACAATAAAAAGATCCACTGTGCTTAAGAAAGTTTCTACCCAATGCAGTGAATGATCAGCAGTTGAGTTCTTCAGTGTAGACCTCATTACAGGTTGTGTCATCTGTACATCTAAGGAATTAGAAGGAACAAATCCTATAATTGTTCTTCTACACACCACCACCAGTGTTGTAAGGCTGGCGGAAGACAATTAAGCTCGTTCAGGCAGACTGTCAAGCAACACAATTAAAGGGAAAAAAAACTCTTTAGTTGTACAAACCTTGCGCAAGAGATTGCAGTGGAAGGGCGGGCTGTCCGGGTTGGATTGAAAGGAGACCTTGACGCTGCAGAGTCAAGAGGTGCTGCTGCTGCAGCTGTTGCATTTGTAGAAGCTGTTGTTGAAAGGCCAACTGCTGCGTAGCCACTTGCTGCTGTTGCTGTTATAAAAGGAAGCAGAAAATTAAAGATGTGAGAGGTCTGCGTTCTGCGCGCTGCTGTAGAGATCCTGAGATCAATGGGGGCCTTTCAATTCAAAGTGCTTCTGTTTATCTAGGTTATACTTCTATAGAGTGTAGACACGTCTAATCTAGATTATTCTGCAGTTTTAAGCAACAGAGAGGAGTAGACCTTTGGCAACCCATCTGTCATTGAATTGTAGCTCCCATCATGCTTCAGCAACAGCCAAGCTGGGAAAGAGATGACGGAAAAGACAGAACTATGCGAATTATGGTTCAGTACAGCTGAAGACATTTTCTCTGGTGCATATGTATATAGAATAAATTAACGTAGGGGAAAAGACTAGAAGGGAAAACTAGCCATAGACTAAACTTTGCACCAATTAACTTAATAAGGGCAGTTTTGCACATGATTTAGCATTGATCAAAACAGAGTACACACATATATTCATGGGTGGGTGCAATCATTTTAAAATGAAATGGTTGGATGTATTGCATGAAAACCCATACAATGATGACTGCACTTATAATCAAGACGCAACTACTTGGTCCAATGAGTTAGTAGTAGTTTCAGGGGTTTATTCATTAGGACTTACTGACTGAGGCTTATTAGTAGTGTTGAGTGAACCAAACCAGTTAAACCCTGTTTCAGGTCAAGTTTTGCTAAAAGTTCGGTTCAGCAGAAACACAAACCAAGGTTTTAGCAAAGTTCAACCCGATGGTTCTACTGGTTTATTTGGCTCAAAACTAGTCCTGAACCCTGGTGTATAACACTGTGTGAGAGACATAAAAGCCTTCAGGACTCTTAGACATTGTTATACAGCAGATTTAGGGGTTTTGGTGAACTTCTGGTTCGGTTTAAACTAATTCGGAATGAACCTCTTACAAAAGTTCAGCAAACTGGCCGAACTGAACTTCTCAAAAGTTCACTACTTAGCAGAAGGAAGACGCTAGCGCAGGGACCTATTATAATAGGAGGTTTTGTTGCATCCGTGAAGATTATAAAAGAGAGACCTGTTACATACATAGTTCCTGCTATTTGTAAAAATGGTTGGCTGCTGAAGCCTACTTTAGGTCTCTGGTGGGCAACTGTCAAAGTCATTAGTGAACACCAAGGCACTGGTAAATGGCAGAGGTCTAGTGCCTCGTATGTTCCGTCAGAGACGATACTAGGCAGTACTCAGAAATATCAAAACCCTCTAATCACTTAATGAATGGAGACATTGTCTACAATACAAGCTAGTATGTAGAAAAAAAGAAGATTAAAATTAAACCTGGTCATATATAGCCCAACATTTTGCCCTCCAGTCCAATGACTAGAGGCAAGACTGCTTCAGAGAATCAAAAGAACATAACACACAGAATTGTTCTTGGAAAAAAGATCAAAAAGGCTTAGTCTGACCGTACACATTAGATAGCTGTAGAACGAATGTTCGTTCACCCATCAGCTATCTAGCCCGATACCCTCCTACACATGGATGCTCGGCTGAAGGGACATGTGTTCTGCATGTACACAGGAAAGAAAGCCACTGCCAGACACCTCTAGCAGCAGCTTACCTTCCCAAGTACAAAAAGGTTGGGTAGTTGAAATGCAACTGTCTTATCCTAATCTCTTTTGGCATCTGCCATCATGGGAGAGTCACAAGACCTCAATACATATTAGTTGATTGGCCGGTCCCCCAGAAATTAGCAAGTTTGGCCGATATACATCTAATGTGTATGGGCACGTTTTACATAAGTTGTCCCATCAAGACAACCTCTGTCTGAATGCCCTATTAGGTCATATAGTTGTCATAAAAGGAGTTCATTTGCTTGGGCTTTTGCTCTATGTACCCACCCTGATGGATTAAGCATGCATTTGAATAGCTAACATGTAATGCTACACTTCTCCAGCAGGAGGAGAGAAATCGGACCAATGTCAATCAACAGTTTGCTACAGCAGCTTCTTATTAAATAGAGGTTGCCTCATGAAGATAAGTCAATACTTTCCAAATATTTTACCATGGGAAGCCTCTGAGTAAAATTTTAGGAAACCCCTACAAACGTCTCAGCCCTACAGTAGGGGTAAAATCTCTTGCTGTTGGAGTCTTCCAGTGAATATCATACTAGGTTCCAAGGAACACCATGGTTAGGAAACTTTGGCTTAAAGGGTAAAGTGCTCATACACCTTCAACAACTTTTTGCCAATCAATTGTTCAGCTGACAGCTATTTTCACTGGCTCTCCCCAATACACATGAAGGATCAACTTGACCGAAAGTTCATGTGTTTAAGGAGGAAAGCCCTAGCCTGACAGCTCTGGCACTGACTTATCTCACTGGTAACACAAGGATTGGGTGTTGAAAATTCAATGACCCCGGTATCATCTATTTGTAAAAGTTGAAAAGTTCCCATATACATTATATATATTGTCCTCTGCCCCTACTGTAATCCATGGGTTTAGGCAACTAAACACTAATGTGTACGGGGCCTTAAAAAGTAAAAGCGATCTCTTAATATCACGAAACAGCAAAAAATTCAGCCAAGGACACATAGAATCAATAATTACTGTGCGCAATAAGAAAAGAGCTTTAAGGTAAATATTAATAATCCAGGTAAGGTAGAAGTGAATGTTTTTTGTTTTTTTTTAGGAACCTATCCGTTTCCACCAATCGCCCCCATTACCTTTCTAAAACTAATACTTCAGTCAACATTAAAAAAATCCTATAACTGGCTACTTTGAAATCATTAATTATATTCAGTGCAAGAGACGTAGCTGCCTGTCTCCACTGGGATTCGAACCGTGAACCTTGGAGGTGTTAAGTGAACACGCTGCTTTTCTCAGCACACCGCCCGAGATGCTTTTAAGTACTCTGTTTATCACTTCTGACATAAATAAATGAGAAAAAAATCAGACCTTTGAAGAAGAAAAACTTCATCTAATATTGTTAATTAGCCATGACAAACGATGAAATAACATTGTAAATCTTTCATAGAAACAGCGACTCGATTTTAATTACACACATTCATAATTTAGCAAACAACATCTTACTTGAGCAGGAGTACACTACTCCAGGCTCTAGACAGATGCATTGACTACCGCTAAGTACAGTTTCTATTCTCGCCGTTCTCGTATCGCCGCTCTTTTTCTGTTCCCTTTGTTCTCCGCGGACCCAGGCGAGGTATTTTACTTGATAAGTATCTTTCTAAAGTTATTTATCGCACAATGGGAGGATGACAAAAACTTTTGTTGTCTCAAACATCAACACATTGCACCAGTGTCTGGCTTTCATTGTGCCAGCTAAAAGAGAAAAAAAGGGAAAAGGAAAAAAAAAACCCACAACATAATAATACTGTAGATTTCCTCCGTAATTATTCGAGAAGATAGAGAGATAACGTTGTGCAGTTGTACAATAAATAGAAGGAAATTATCTAATATCCCCAATCTGCTGGGAATAATATCAAGGTGGAGATCTTATACACTCCACGCAGATCTGCTGGAGAAAGCAGATTAACTGTTTAGATGACGATCTGAGTGCCTCATGCAGAGCTAAACTTGACTCAAAAATTAGATATTTTTTTGAAGGTTGTTGACAAAGGGGTCAGAGTTTCGAATCTCCTGAATGTCAAAAATGGGTCATGAGAAAAGATCTGCTTTGTCCAAAAACAGAGTCACTCTGTGTCTGTTATTGTAATTTGATTATTTAAGTGAACTGAGTTGAGCTGTAATACTAAATGCAGCCTATAGGCAGGGGTGGCACTGTTTCAGAAAAAAAAAAAAGCAGACCCTTTTCTCATATCATATAACTTCTCAGATCTTTAGTATTGGACATTTCCTTATTTCTATCAAAGCCCACACCACATGGCATCATGCAACTAGATATTGATTTACTTTGCTTTTGAAAAGTCCATTTCGTTACAGGCAATTGCCTTTGGAGAGGTGTAATATGCTAGAGCTTTCAAAATTTCTTTTAAATGATAGCAAATTATATATGCCTAGTAAAAGACTAGGCAAATACTTTAGATAGCTTTGGAGGATCTACACCTCCTGACACCCCCCCTCCATACACAAGCACACCTGACTCAGAGTGTGTGTCACATTGTGCTCCTGGAAACTATAGTACTATGGGTTACCAGCACACTGCTGCAGGTGTGGTTGATTTGGCTGGCTGATGGTGTGGAGTTCTCCAGCCAGCTAATCACTATCAGTCTTGTGCACATATATACCAGTGCTTCATACTTTAAAAAGCGCCCACAAGACAAAGAGGACCCTTGACGTGGGCTTGTGAGCTTACGTGTTCTGGCCAAAACACAAACCAATACCTTGTACATAATTATTAGCAATTACATCTGCCTATGTGTATTAGTTCATTGGTAAGTATTTAGCCTTACAGTGTTGCGTCTGTTGTCTGGGTTGTTGTATGCATGTCTGGTATGTTTTTGTTGGGTGTCTAGTCGTGTATGCATATTCCAACTTCTCTTCTTCCCTCCAGCCCTTATTTGGGTTGCGTCCATGTAGGTCATTGTTTCCATGGCCTGCACAGATGTAACAGTGTGCATATGTTCTCTGCTCAACTCTTCTACCCACGACATCTGCCATTGGGAAAGAGTCAAGACACTATCATACACATTAGACAGTCATCCAATCTCACCATCATCTAATGTGTACAGGCAACTTCATGCAATCCTTCCACCCCAGGAGAAAAAATTTGAAGCTAAGACTGGCAGGGAGGAGGAATTAATATTGCCTAATGACCTCCATTTGCACCATTTTGCTATGAATCCATCAATTCCCATGCCTGTCTTCTGTTTTCCAGGATGACCACAGGACTCTTCTGACTGCACAGTGCATGCTGTGCATTAATAGTTTTAAGACACTTTGCGCTGTTTTGCCCATTGTGTGCATTGGGTAGTCGGAGAAGTGCTGAGAGAAGAAGAAAGACAGAAGAAGGGCATGGGCTGCATTTGGTATAGCAGCTGAAACGTATTTAATTGAATATTGTAAATACCAGACACAGCCTACAATCAAGAGTGGCACTGCATCGGGGAGTATCATAAAACCTCTTTCTGTGTCTCTCAAAGATTACAATATTACAGAAGCAGTTCTTCCAGCTCTTTTACTTCACAGAAAGGGGATCATTGGTTTCTACTGTGGCCAACTGGCTCCAATGACGTTCTGAACATGGTTGATGCTCTCTATAGGTGCTGATGAGACACCTTCTAATGCATGGCCACCTGTATCCAAAGGGAGCCCTAGATGATTGTTCATAGGATTAATGGATATCTAATAGCCCCCCAAAAATTGGCAATGGACAACAGCATAGAACTCTCCATGGGCTATCCTTAAATCCACCAAACTGAATGATGCCATCTGGATCTGGCCTACGACACAATGAACAACTGCATTGACAAGAGGTTTGAGAAGTCTCCCTACACATATCCTTCTGATTGAATAAGGATTTTCCTATATTATAGTGCTGGAAGCCTTCATACAATTCAATGGAGATGAATAAATAACCCCAAACCCAGCTGCTTACAATCCGCATCACCATGGAAAGGACTAAGCTAATTCACAGATGCCTACTTGATATAAGTGTGCAAAATGCAATAAAAGGCACACATGACAAATGGAGAGTGAGTGTGTTAGACAACTTGGGTCACTGACACGATAAGGATGATGTATGGAACTATAAATGTATATGCATTGCCCTTTAGAAACCCTTCAATTGTCTAAGAGGGAAAATTCATGTGTAAATTGGAAGAATCAAACCCGCTAATCTGTTTTTCAAGCTGGAGATCAGAATTCACACTTTGGCTCTGCTCGATCGGGCAGTTTCCAGCTTCCACAGAGCAGAACAAATAAACTAAGCTTTACGGTGTATCCTAATGGGATGGAAAATCCTACTAGAAATTTGCAAAATCTCACATCTGCACATCTATGGCCACTGATAACACTACATTCAGTTGCATTAAAATACAATGATGCACAGGGTATATTTAAGGGCCCACTATAAATGCCCCTGGTTGGTGCAATCTATGTCCAACATTGCTAATAATGGGTCAATTTTTTTCATGAACTGACTAGAAGCTACTAATTAAAGGGCCATCCAATGCAAGATATCTGTAATGACTAGAATAATGTTTTTCTAGAAACAGTGCCACCCTTGTCCTTGGGCTGTAGCTAGTATTGCAGCAATCATGTAAATGGGACTATGCTACAATACCACACACAGGCTATGGGCAAGGATGGTGCTGGTGAAAAGATGCATAGTTGAAAAAAAGTTTATTTGTTAATGTTTTTGGTGCAAAGGCCTTCATACACATTAGACTTTAGTCGTCCGAACTCGCCGACAGCAGCAGGGCTGGAAGACTCTCTAGTGTGTATGGGGGAGGCCCAACTTTCTGCCGACGGTTGATGTTGGAAGAAAGAAGAATGGAGGACACCCGATTAGAGATGAGCGAGTATACTCGCTAAGGCACATTACTCGAGCGAGTAGTGCCTTAGCCGAGTATCTCCCCACTCGTCTCTAAAGATTCGGGGGACGGCACGGGTGACAGGTGAGTTGCGGCGGGGAGCGGGGGGGGGGGGGGGGAGAGAGGGAGAGAGAGATCTCCCCTCCATTCCTCCCCGCTCTCCCCCGCCGGCCCCCGAATCTTTAGAGACGAGCGGGGAGATACTCAGCTAAGGCACTACTCGCTCGAGTAATGTGCCTTAGCGAGTATACTCGCTCATCTCTACACCCGGTCCTTTTGGTCCCTGGGAGATAAGCCTGCACCAAAAGCTGTCTGGCTGCGGCTCACATCCTTAAACACATGAACATTTGGCCAAGCCAATGTATATGTGTATGGCGGAGCCGGTGAAAACAGCTATCGGACAAATGATTGTTCATTTGATAGTTGCTGAAGATGTATGGAAACCTTAAGGCTGCAGGCCATGAATACCCAGGCCTGCCAGCCAGAACTGGAACCTGCCACATGGCAGGTAAAGTTTCAGCAAAAATGTACTCATATCTGCCTGTAGCTGTGTATTCCGTCACTACTGATTGATTCCATTTCTGGACCCCACCTTGTTCAATACCAGGGGACCAAAGCTCTAGGGACAGTTTATACTGCTTCTAGGAAATAAAAACAACACCTCTAATTTCATGCAACAACTCAAAATTTCCATCATCTACTAGCCCATATTATAGATGTTACTTCCATTAGGTAAGTATAATGGTTGTATACTGGGGTCATCACAAAGCTTAAAATATTCCTTGGGGCAAAAAAGTTGCAAGCGACCTTGCAACTAATGCAGAAATTCCAGCCATGTTTAGCTGTTTGCTAGTCACTTGCAACGCTTATCCCTATAGGAAATAATTAGAGACATATCACGATTCACCACAATTGTCTGCAGTCTATAGCTCATCAATAGTGCTGAGCGAATACTGCTGTGCATGAATCCGAACCAAGCTTTAGGCAAAGTTCTACCTGAAACAGGGTTCTACATTTCCCTTCACCCAACACTAGTTCCAAATACTGCCTAGGAGCCATAAAAGCCCTGCATAATACCCTCAGAGTGTTATAGGGGGTTTTATGGCTCTTAGACATTGTTTATGCACAAGTTTTAGGGCTTTTTGTGAACTTCTTGTTCGGTTTGAACTAATTCAGACTGAACCAAACTTTTTGCAAAAGTTTGGCCAAGCAGCTAAACCAAACTTTTCAAAAGTTCACTCATCACTATTCATAATTCCATTTTAGTATTGAATCAAAGAAAATAAAATCTTTATGATGTAACACGTTGACGCTATATTCCACAAATAATAATAAATTAGCACATTTAGCACCAGAACGGGAACCTTATGTAGTCTCTGCAATGATCATGTGTCTGCTATCTTTACTGACGTTAATACCAGCTTTCCACATTACAGAAAGGCAGGATATAAAAGTATACAGGACGCATTGTCCATGAAAGTTTAGAGGAATCTATGTTGCCAAACTGCGCTCCCCACCCAGTTACCAAACACAGGATACAAAGTTTTTCTGTTTACTTCTCACAATTGAATGCTCACAAAAAAGGTCTCTGTTGACAGGTCAGTAGGCAGTGTTAAAATACTGAAATATCCTGATAAAACTTGCAGTCCTGTTCCCCTCCCTTAAGCGCCTGTCAAAGGTCTGTTTTCCTTTCTTGGGTTACTCCCTACTGCCTAACATAAACTGTCATAATGCAAGAAGACAATGTGGCCGGTTATACTTTGTTTTCGGATAACCCAGGTTGCTAGATTTGCATTTCATGAGGATACTGGACTTTTCAAAAGATAGACCTATAAAGGAGTTGTCCCTCTTTAAATTATTGATGACCTATCCTCCGGATAACTCATCATTAGTTGATCAGTAGAGGTCCAAATCCAGGGACCCACGCTGGTCAGTTGTTCGTTGAGCCACACTGCGTCAGTGTACGGAGTCAGAAACAGACTCTAGTATACGGAGCTGTCTGCCTTCAGCTCCATGCACTGATACAGCAGCCCAACAATTAGCTGATTGGCAAAGGTCCCAGGAGTTGGATTCCCACCAATCAACCATTGATGACCTATCCTGAGGACGACTCCATTAGCACCCAGATTGTTTTTTATGAATTGGAACCAGATAGTGAAACATGTTCCTTTTTTTAAATTGTTTTTTATTTTCTGATTGTAGATTTTTTATTTGATTCTACTTTCTATACGTGCTTATGGAGTTAGCCATCTTGCCTGAACGCCTGCTCTCCTCTTTAAACACTATTCAGAGATATGCTTTACAGCAACTACATGGACAATAAGAAACTGGTGTCTGGAGATGATTCATTGACGCCTATAAAGGAAAGTGTTGTGGGCACGCTTTGTGACCTGTGCATGGAGGGGAAGGAGGTAAGCTGTGACCATCACCTATTGTGAATAATGAATCCTGTGTTATCTATATATAGATGATATTTGTCACTGTAATTCTACCTGTAGTGATAATGGGATGTCGGCTGAAAAGTGATCTCTATAGAACAGCAAGTGTTAGAGTATCGTGAGGCTTAGTGGTCAGAGTGAAAACTGCAGGATTTCAAGATTGTTTTTTGTTAAATTATAGATAATGGCTTGAAGAAATAAGAAAAAATCTTTAATATAAAAACTTGAGTTAAACAATATACATTCCCTGTAAGAGTGGCTTAATGAGGGACATATTAGAATCTTAAAGCAACCCTCTGATTTCAGACAAGATTCTGTCCTGGGACTGGAGGGGAAGGGTGGTTTATTACCAGCAGTTGTTGCTCTCCACTGGGCCTTTGATCCGCTGCTTACAGGCCCTGTTATTGGTTGACCAAGATGGCAGGCGCAAGCTTCAGACTACCTAATTTCCACAGCGCATTGGTAGTGTTAGAGTAGTAATGCACTATACCTGCTCTCAGATTGGTCAGGGCTGCTCACATGATCAATGATGCCCAATCAAAAATCAGAACACAGGGTGCATTAGGTAGTCAAAAAATTGTGGTGCCCACCTTGGACAGCTGAAACCGGGATCTGAAAGTGATGGATCAGAAGGATAGCAGAGAAAAACAACTGCAGGTAATATACCCCCCTCCTCTGGTCCTGGGACAAAATTTTGTCTCAAAACCAGAGGGCCACTTTAAAACACTTAAGGCACTTTGGGGAATTGGATGATTGCTGGAAGGGCCTGGGATGTCATTACAATTAAAATCTGTGATTACTAGCAATAGGACACTGGAAGTAATGTTCATAATGCTCAGGCCTAACAAAACCACTGGGCTTAACCAAAATCATATGTTTAATATTAGAGACACAAATTGCAAATCTAAAATCTGTAACAGGGTCCCCATCCATCATGTATCAGTCATAGCACTACCATTTTCTTTTAAAGAATAGGGACCTTTGGGCTCTTAAGCACTAGGGCCCGGGTGCAACTTCTCCTCTGTATTCCCTATAAAACACAGTACTTGTGACTGTTTTACAAATAAGTTATTCCCTTCCAATAACACAGTCCAATTCAATAGGATTTAGCCTGCAGTACCAATCTGGGCCACTGCACAATGGACGGAGCTGTCTGCTTCCTGCAGCGGAACAGCCCCTATTATGTCCCTTATCGCAACCTTACATAACCAATCTTAATAATTACTACTGTTGGCCGAGTATGGAAACAAAATAATTCTATGTCTGAAAATAAGGTACAGCAAAAACATATTACAACTTTTTGAAATGTTATAGAAAACTTATACCTTTTTGTTTATAGTGATCTGGACAACTCTTTCTACAACTAAGAAAATGTTGCAGGGGGGATAAAAGTTTTTAGACGAGGTGGTCCGTTAGCCGAAATAGGTTGGGAAACACAGCTTTATAAAGTACCTACCAAATCTGTGGGTGTCCAGATGCCTAGTAATGAGCACACCAAATCAGTAGATTTCTTTTTTGGGTAGAACATTGCTAAAAGTTTGGTTAGGCACAAACTCAAACAGAGCTTTTAGCAAGTTCTACCGGTTTGGTTCGCTCAACTCTAGTCCTGAACACTGGTGTATAACACTGTGTAGGAGCCATAAAAGTCCCGTATAACACTCTCAGAATATTATACAGCTCTTTTATGGCTCTTAGACAGTGTTATATAATAGTTTTAGGAGTTCTGGTGAACTCTCGATTCGAATTGAACTAATTTGGATCAAACCAAACGTTTGGCAAAAATTTGACAACTCAGCTTTTTCAAAAGTTCGCTTATCACTACTCCAGAGCCAAGGGCCATGCTAGGCTTGGCTATTAGTATTAAGAAGGAGAGGTCCCAATAGGTTAAACTTTTTCAGCTCAGACATATAACAAACATCCGTCTAAAGCGCTCCTTCACATGCTGTTGAGTCATATTCCCATGTCTAAACGAACAGGTCTACACAAGCAAAAACAGCTAAATAAACTGTGCAACGGCAAATAGAGTGTAAACTTCTCTCTCTGAGGAAGATGAAGTTGGGAGTCTCCATTCTTTCAAGTAAACCGGACAACCAGAAGAATTAAAAATGCAAGGCAATTGCATCTTTAACAATGAAGGTCAAGGAAAGAAGACCTCAACCACACTGCTAATTGGGTGAGAGGCCTCACAGACAAACAACAAGCCTAGACCTCAATTATCAACTAAGACAGCTGTATGGCTTTACCACAGGCCTGTATAGTCTTCTTGTAGTCCTTGCTGATTCATCTTACTGTAAATGCACAATGCTAGATTATAAAACGTTCCATGATGGACATGTTGAGTATCAGTGACTGTAATTCCCTAGTGCTGTCGGCATAGGAAAAGGAGGCTGATAACAGAAGACTGTAAAGTATAGCTCTATAGATGTTGAAGGATGCTTTTAATCAACTGCCTGTCCTGGACATGACGAGATGTAGTGTGCATGCTGAAGACATCGGGATTATAAAGAGTCATGCCTAGGCTTTCCTTCACCCCGGGTACAGATTCAGTTTATTACCCTGGCTAAACACATACAAGATTGACAGCAAAAAATTATCACATGGTCCATCTAGTCTGCCCAGAGTGGTTTTCTGATACATTCTCTCATACCCCAACACATGCGACACGGGTTCCCCCAACTATTCCCCAACTTTAATTAGATAAGAACCACCAAGAACAAGGAATGTGCCATCTAGAAGTCACTTCGGCCAACACAAAAGCTCTGCACTAGATTTTACAGGGTTAATAAACAAAAGAGATCAGGTCAGATCAAGCGGGAAGGCAAAAGGGCCAAATACTCCAGCGTTCACCATATAAAGACCTCAATCACCCTCTTCAAGATGATTCACACCAAATCAGTGATATCTAGCTCCAAAACCTGGGCACTGTTATGTGGTCATTATGAGCAGTGCACAGCGGGCGTATTAGGGCGCGGTATGACATTGTTAGTTGCGTGACTTTTTAGCAGTGTGCTGGTATTATTTTTTTCACTATATGATGGTATTGTTGGATTCAGTCTATGGAGGCATCATTATATCAACTCTATGGTGTTATTATTACAATAATTATTCTATCACTGTATGGTGGTATTCTGTTCACTGTATAGTTGTATTATTCTGTTTACGGTATGGTGGTATTATTTTGTTCACCGTACGGTGGTCTTATTCTATTAACTCTATGGTGGTAGTATTCTATCTATTCTGTGGTGATATTATTCTATTCACTGTATAGTTGAATTATTCTTTTTACTGTTTGTGGTCTTATTTTGTTCACCGTATGGTGGTCTTATTTTATTAACTATGGTGGCCGTATTCTGCTCACTATATAGTGGCATTATTCTATTCACACTATGGTTGTATTATTGTGTTCATTCTCTGATTGTACTATTCTCTTCACTGCATGACAGTATTATCTGTTCACTATATAGAGTTATTCTATTCACTGTATGGTGGTCTTACTCTTTTTAGTGTATGCTGGTCTTATTTTGTTCACTGGTATTATTCTGTTTACTGTATGGCGATATTATTTTATTCAAAGTATGGTGCCTTTTTTATGTTCACTGAATGCTGGTATTATTTTGTTTCCTGTATGGTGGTATTATTTGGACACTAAACTGTACTGTTATTTGGACTCTAATGATGGTTTTGTCCAATATTTTAAAAAATTATTATTAAAACTAAGAGCGACCCCTCATAATCTTTTTCATCAGGGACTACCACAAAACTTTATCCTGCGCTGCTAACCATTGATAGAAACACAACAACAGCATTCTTTACAGCATTTAAAGTGGTTGTCCGCCACCTTTCCAAACAACCCATGAGGCATAACAATCTATATTTGTTATAATCATCCATTGCTCCCTCTCTCTTATATTTATTTAGTTATGAACCAGGAGGCTCAGGATGAGCAGTACAAAAACTCCTGGTCATTTTGCGCCAGCATTCACCTAATATTGATCATATGGCAAAATTATATGGAGAATGCCCAATGCTACCGTGAGTAAGCAATGTTACATCCATCACTGCCCACAGCGGGGGCCTTTTGGAAAAGCTCTTTAAAATCACTTTCGTCGAGGGTCTATAAACCCAAACTCTCAGTAACAATTTTTTGATCTTAAGGTCACTTTCCGACAAAGATCTGGTTCTTCGAAAAATGCTGTTAATTAGCAGCGCTCGTTCTTTCCCAATGGGAGGAGCCTTATAAAAGCGCTGCTAAAAGACAGATGCCTACAGTGATTTCATACGGTTATCTGAAACTCCGGCTGCGTTGAACATGAGAAAACATGACACTAAAGGTTATTTTAACATTAAGTCATGTAAAAAGGAAACAGCCTAATAAAGAGGTTATTCCTCCACACTCCAGGGAATTAATGTGTCGCTACTGGGAGGGGCCCCTTTCCTGTCTATCTCGGCCAAGCAGAACATTTGATTTGTCTATCACATGACGTTCGGACACTTGCTTTCCTCCATAAAAAAAAAAAAAGAACAATAGCAACCACTGACCCAATGATGCAAGCCATAGAGAATTCCACAGACGTCCGCTTTCGTCATGTTATCGATACTGTCCCAATAACACAGCATGTAGGCCGGCTTTAAAAAAAAAAAAAAAAAAAAAAGTAATTACCCCCAAAACAGCCGTATAAAGAAGATGGAACTATGTCTAATATACCAAGTAAAAGGTTAATAAGAAGTGGCAGGTGACTCTTAAGAATGGCATTGTCTCTCGTAAAAAAAAAAAATGAGTTAAAGGATTCTTTAAAAAAAAATACAAAAATTTTTGATGCCTTTGAAAAGAAAGAGGCACAAAATAACAACAGGGGGTGAGTGCCTGTCAGCCACAAGGGAAAAGATCCATAATTCTTATTCTCCTTTTTGAAGGCTGTTAGAAATCGGATTCGAGCAAGAAAAAGAAGAAAAAAAAAAAAGAAAAGACCGGCAGAAGGAGCACGCAACCCTCTGGAGGTTACAGCCATTTCCTGTGATCAAGAATAATGCGCTTCAAAAGTTGGTTTTTACCAATTCTGTTGATCAATTGCGCCTCCTCTATCTAACTCTTTTTTTTTTTTCGCTGTTTACATCTGATGTGACTCAATGACAAGCAGTGTCTGAGCCGCCGAAACAGAACTGTCATGTTGATTTATGAGTGCGTCAAACCACGACTTGTCCAAACTGAAGCTTGCAGTTCATTAATTACAGAGTTGTGACTTTGAAGTCAGCTCTCAGACTGTGGTTTCTAACATTTGGCTTAATTTGTATGCTCTTGAATGTGGATCTCTAAGGGGAGAGAGAAAAAAAAAAAACTGAAATTCCCTTCTTGTCTTTGAACTTCTTTTGACCGCACAATAATCATCCCTTTGTCCACAGTGATGCCTGCATCTCAGAGTCATTAACACGCATTGAATTGCTACTGATGAATAAGCCCTACTGAATTAAAGCAACAGCCAGCAAAACAAAGCTAAGAGCATTTTGCGCTGCGATATCTCCCAATTACATGCATTTCTCTCCTTGTGCCATTTCCATTTTAATTACTGTTAGCCCGTTAGATTTACATTTTAGACACTTTCTAATCTGTTTCCCTTTTTCTACAGGACTGGAGCTCTCCCCGTAATGAAATGGATGGGCAGAGACAGAATGTATGTGTCCCTCTCAATACGGCAACCTGCCCTCCACTGGCATTGTTTAGCACCAACTTCTAGAAAACGCCTGTCTTCTGGGAGGGCATCCCGCAAGATTTGTAGTTGCTGTTTTTTTTGTTGTTTGTTTGTTTGTTTTTTTAAATATGGGGAAGGGAAATGATTATCAAGTGCACTTTTCATTTCCTGGTACTATGGAGCAACTGCAATATTTCAAAAATACACTGCAATACTCAATAGAGTTGCAAGTGGAAGCATTGCCTATGAAAAGTCTATGCTCATAGCCGAGGCAATTGCATGAATAGCAATTGTATAATGGGATGCGTTCATTAATTTTTTATCATTTCCTGTTGGTTATATAGTGCAAACATGCTTCACAGTGCTGTACACACACAAGGGCCAATTTCATTATCGCCCCTATTTATATAGTGCATGCATATTGCGGAGTACTGTACATCACTTGGTATCAGGCTCTGTCTCCATTGGAGCTTACAACCTATATTTACCTATCTGTATGTTTTTATTTATTTTTTTAGCTTTTTTTTGGAGTGTGTAAAGAAAATGAAGTACCCGAAGGAAACCCATGCAGGCATGGTGAGAAGATACAAACTCCCTGCCGATGTTGTCCTTGGTGGGATTTGAACCCAGGACTCTAGTGCTGCAAGGCAACAGTGCTAACTACTGTGAATAGATAGCCAGAAAACCCATCTATGGGCAGCATGGAGACTCAGTGGTTAGCACTGTTGACTTGCAGCATTGGGGTTTTGGGTTAGACTCTAATCAAGGGGACAACATCTGCATGGAGTTTATATGTTCTCTACAAGTCTGCGTGGGTTTCCTCCATGTACTCCAATTTTCTAACACACTGCAAAAATATACTGATGGGTTAATTGGCTTCCTATGAAATTGGCCATAGTGTAAATATGGCTCAGAATGGGAAATTCCATTGTGAGACAGAATGGGATGGAAAACAATCTCTTTACTGTTGATCTGTAGCAGAAAAGAGGGACTGTGGGTCAGTTGGACAGATATGCCAAGACCCAGCTAATTGAAGAATCCTTTAAGAGCAACGCGTTTTTCGGGCAGAGAAAGTTGTGTGGCCACTAAAGGTGGTCTAAGCTTCTCGGCCAAGTGTGTCAGAACAATTCTCTGTTTCAGATCTACTTACTACATGGAGGCACTTGCCAATCTGTCCAGGAGGGCAGCTGTGTATTGACACCCAAGGTACCAATATTCCTTATTCAACCCCTCTGCACTATTTTAATTTCTGTACTGCACTGCAAAGTATGTAGGCACTACATCAGCAGCATAAATATATAATGATGATATCATCCAAATGGGTTTATCGTTCCTTAGCGGGGTCTCTTAACTGGTTGAGAGTTCCTTGGCCCTGAAAAGTTTGGGAACCACTGGGGAATGATCCAGTAAAAGAACAGGAAAGTTAAATTTCCTGTTGCTGCCCTGCAAATCTATCACTGATTACGGTGGTTGTGCACAGGCTGATTATCGGCGCCGATCAACAATATAGAAGGGCGCCTGTTACTGTCATTTATATGTAGCAGATCATTGCAAGTGTGGGGGTGAATGACAGTTAATTTGATCCTACACATTGGTATTTGTCAGCAGCACAGTTTGCACAGGGAGATATGCTACCGGTAAATGGGCGTTTGCTTGCCCGATGTAATCAGCCGACAAACAAGCGTTTTCTCGTTTGTTGGCTGACAAAGTATACGTTTTCATGGTGGCGATGATCAGGAATGAACATTTATATGAAGCTTGGTTTGCCTGATCACCATTCCATGTAAAAGGGACTTGAGCCTAGGTGCTACCATCAAAATAACAGCAGACACAGGAAACCATAAAACAGCCTGAGCCTGTTGATGGGGAGATGCAGGTGATTAAAGGGGTTGTACGCTTAGATGCATATTTTAAAATTAAGTTCAAATAAGGTAAAACAATTAACCAAAGGGCACTTACCCATCCTTAGCACCCACGATCCAGCGCTGCAGCCGCGCAAGTTGCCCCACATATGTTGACAGTGGAAGTCACGTGACCGCCACCTGCCAATCAGAGGCTGCAGTGTCACTACCTTTTCTCCTGGCATCGGCGCTCACATCCTGGATGCCATGAGTTTGGAACATCCTATGATTGGCAGGGGGCGATCACCTGATTTCCGTTGTAAACAGATAGAATCATAGGGGCTGCACTGCTAGATTGAGGGGGCTGAGGATGGGTAAGTACCCTTTGTTTTATTGTTTTAACTCATGTGTACTTAATTTTAAACATTAATATGTAAGTGGACAACCCCTTTAATATTTAACACAGCCTCCCTGATCTATTTGCAACAATTAAACTTATATTTGAAGGGACTGTTATGTAAGCAATTATCTCAGGTTATGTCAAAATTAATGACCCCACAAGCTAACGATTCCACTTACTGACATCTTTAGATGTCCAGGTAACGGTACAGTAAATGCCCCTATAGCCGCTGTTTAGTTCTACCAGATAAGCTCACCCAATAGAGCATTGATAAATACGACATCTTGTCAGGTCGTTAGGACCTTCTTACGTGACATGAGGTTAGTACAACCCCAGTTCAAGTGGAATCTAAAAAGATAGATGAGAAGGCTGACAATGGTGCTGGCCACATGAAGACATAGACTGGCCTGTTTGCATAAATAAGCACGCCCGCTTGTCCTATTTACACCACATTTCACAGTTCATTATATTGGAGATGTAGACACAACACTCACACCACATGGGACCACGTCAGTCTGATGGGCGAATGACTGCGGTAATTGGTCAGCTACATTTTAACCAACTTGTCATCTGACTGATCCTCATAAAATGTTAGATGGATTTGTGCTTTTTTCTGTACAATTTGGTTGTAAGACAGCGGTTCACCTGCCAGGCAGCGGTAATTTTAGGTTTTAGACCAATAATCATTAGAAGGTGGCTTACAAATCTATTAGATCTAGTAACATCACTGAGTTCCAGTGGTATCACTAGTATATAGAACAGAGGGGCCCCAAAGCAAGGTCAAAATGGGACCCCGATATGGTGCTGGATTTTGGCATTCAGGACAAAAGGGTTTGGTATTCGCTTCCCCACCCATCCCCTTTCAAATATTTATTGGCCAATATATGTCTCTTGCTTGCTAACAATACATATCTTCACATGAGGGGTGTTCTGTACAGGTTCTCAGTAACCAGGAGCAAGTAGTATGAGACGTCTTTAACAAGACCCATTTTTTCAGGGGCTCATAGCAGTCACACATCTCTGTTACTAGAAAGTCATCTTATTCCCTATGTTGCACTTTGAAGCTCCGTTGGAAGCCATATTGTCCAGACTGGTCTCCTCTACCCATGCAGAACAATGTGATTTCTGGTTTCTGCAGTTTTTGATGTCGTTCTTTGAGCCAAACCCAGGACTGCATTCATAGTAAATGCGAAATAAAAAGGCCTTATACTTCCTGGTGGATCCACTTTTGGCTTTGGCTGAAAAATGGCATCAATAACTACAGTGGCTTTTCCAAAAAATGTGTGTAAAATATATCTCTAAAGTGGGCTATACACATTGCCTAGCTGTCAGCTGAACACTTGTAGGGCCAACAGTTATCTACCTCAACCCCTCCATACAAATGTACACTTGGTTTAGCCAAGTTTGTATGTGTTCTAAGTGGGGATAGGGGAGTAAGCCACTGCCAGACCCCTCCGGTGGTGACTCATCACCAAAGAATAAAAGGATTGGGCAGGGTGAAATCCAACTTCCTGATCATTGTGTCCCCCATCATTTTCCATCAGGGAAGAGTTGGGTTGCCCCCATCTTGTCGAATTTGGCAGGTTTGGACAACATACCTTTGAGGACATGTTAACTTCAGCATAGGGAGCTCCGTTCAAAGCCAATTTTGCTGAATGCCGTTAAAGTCCTTTATGAAATAGTGCAGCATGATGCTCTATTTCATCTGGGAAAATGATGGACAACATAGGAGAAACCAAACAGACCCCATTTTAATCAATGAAGTGCATTTGGCACTGTTTGCTCCCATCATAAGACACAGCCAGGGGAATCAGTTTTCCTGCTCCAAAAACAGCAGGAAAAAGGAACCCCCAATGCTGGTGTGAACACAGCCTAATATGTATAACCAGCTTAAGGGAGTCTTGGGTCAATTCTGGAAATGAGGATATGGGCTTTGCCCGAGTAAGTCTTCTGGGATATAGTAATGCATACATAGATGCTATGGCTCAAAAACATTACTCCCTAGTATAATATGAATTTCTTTTGCCAATGATAGAAGAAATAAACCTTCTCACATGTAGCAATAGCGAGAGATTAGAAAAGGAGGTTAAAATTGTGCCCCGTGATGGGCCAGAGGGTTAATTCAGTGCCTCCATCATCAGGTTGCACACAAGCTTCTCACCACTGTTCTACACAGCACTGCATAATGGTTTGAACTGGACCAAATCTATAGTCATTTAGAGTCCGATCATGACCCATGGGCCAAATCAACAACAGACAAAATTGCAAATAAATGACGTCCAAACAATCGCCATTTACCTCTTTCGGCTGTTTTCCTGCATGTTGTTGCTGTAACAGCTGAAGCTGCAATTGCTCCTGTTGTTTCTTATAAAACTCCTGAAGCTGCTGCTGTGAGAAAAAGGGAAACCAGTGTCAGTTACAATGTACCCGGTGACAATTCTGTACTTTTTTTTTTGTGGCGTGACACAAAAGCGATTTGAAAAATAGCATTCTTTTATCTGGAATGGTCTGACCTTTTCGTTTGAAATCTGACAATAAATTCAGCGTGCTCAGGCTGTTCTTGGCGTTGCAGTTTGAAAAGTAATCTACAAATTGTACTGATAGGAAAGATGGTGTATTATTATTTTTTTCTCCCTTCTTTCCCCCTGTGCAGACTAATTAAAATAAAGCAAAGGATGACCTATGTTTGTAACAACAAAGACACAATGCCCTTGGAGAGGAACATGGTAAATCTCGCCTGTACAACGCGTGCTTTCATTTAAAATGATGGGTTTCAAGTACGTTTACCTTCGGCCACTGTATACATGTACCTTAATCCACTCAATTTCATTAGAAGGGATGGAAAAAATGACTCAAGTAGAAATGGAAGAGAATAAAGTAAATGGAACCCATCAAAAAATTGTATACAGGAAAATTACCTATGGGAAGTGGACACTTCCGTCATACCAAGCAGAACACCAAGTGTATAAGTCTATTGACTTATATATCAAGCGTAACTATTAAAAACCAGAACAAAATGCAAAGGGCGACCCTAATCGGCTCTGGGTGAAGGGGCATACCCTTGGCCTGTTCTAAACAGTGTAGCATTGCACAACTACCATACTACTAACAATCGCTCTTAGGGCTCGTGCACATCAGCCTTTAGAAGTTCAGTTTTACTGCTCCATTTGGGGTGCAGGAAAACAGTACCCCCTGGTCGAATGGAATTGTCTTATAATGGAACCAAACAACTCCCATGTAAGAGACCCATGGGGGGAAAATGTTGCCGAATGGTTGCTTTGGCAGCTCTCCTTAGATAGCAGGAGAAAAAAATGTTGGGCATGTTGAAACCCAACATGCCCAAGTTTTCTTTCCCTTCAATATCTGCTATTGAGGGAGAGTCAGACACCCCATACACATTATGATGGTTGGCCGTTCCTACCTAAATTAGCAGGTTCTGCCAATGTTCATCTGATGTGTATAACTCACTTTAGAAGACAAGTCCAGTACCAGCCCACCTACTACATAGGCTCCATTCTAATGGCGGCTCAGTGAAGGGTGTCTCTTTGATATACACAAGTAGTAGGCAACACTACTTTATGTGGAGGAAACCATTAAAATATGTTGACCATGCTACAAATGGGTTTTTTTTACAATGGGGAGCTATTAGCTCCATTTTCCCCCAAAACTACATAGCCTTCCAAGGAAATCATACAGCAAGATCCTCAGGTTGAACTGTATGAGCCTTGGTCTTGTTTTTCAGCCATAGTAAGGGTCCATTTACACCAAATGATATATCATTTGAACGAGCGAACGATGTCAGAGTTCACTTGTGAAGCCTGTTTATACAGGCAGATACATCGTTGGCTCGTTCAAATGAGAAATTGTTCAATCATTCACATTCACTATATAGGTGAGTGAGAATGACTGAACGATCAGTATTAAGACTGAACGATTAGTGAACGAGACAAGGAGGAGTTTTATGCCTGCATAAAATGAACGATTAGCAAAAAGCGGACAATTTATTACTCGATCATTGGCTACGTTTACACTGAACGACTGTCATTCATTTTCGCTCGTTCAATCGTACTGTGTGAAACGGCCTTAAGATAGGAGCACTTGCCATTACAAATCTGCATGTTTCCCTCGCTGCATAATCTAGTGCCTCTTTTTTCTCCATACATTTGGATAATTAGGCAGCCAATGGTCCTAGCATTCAACAGAAAGGGAAGAAACCCAAGTCGTTTTGAGACCATTGAGCCATGCTTAACAGTTCAGTTGCTGTGGTCATAGAACCCAACCCATGTTCTACAGTTGTAGAATCACTTGGAGCTCAACGGAAGTCCCAAGAAGATACTAAGCAATTACAGGAAGCTTCCACAAGTCCTTCCTTCAGCCTGGTGCCAAGAGTCTCATGAGTGTAATTAAGTGTAAGTAGGCAAAAGATCTCGGTGAAGCATCTGTCCATCCTTGGAAACTACGTGCTTCTGGTGGTCCAATCCCTCCACCCAAAAGGAGCTTTTTTTTAAAATAACCATCCTGCTCTAAGCCCTGTGGGGAAACGTTGGTCCCATTCCAACCTACCATGCACGGTAAGAACCTATACAGGCTATCTCAATCTACTAGCAAGACAAAAAGATTAAGAAACTCATCCAAAGGGTTAGACTACTCTACTATGGGGTGCAGAGAACCAGCATTAGTAGAATGGTCCTTTCTTTGAGGTCTTCCCCCAATTAGTACTACAGTTGCAATACATCATAACGTAAAGTCGGAAAACATTACCTGCTGAAGCATGAGCGCTTGTTGTTGTTGAAGTAAGACCTGTAGTTGTTGGGGTGTAAGCACTTGCTGTTGGAGAATTTGTTGCATTTGCTGAGGAGTGATTACTTGGGGTGTCATCATAGCCACTGAGACTGGAACCTAAAAAACAATAAATGCACATATTAAACCAGGGAAAGTTCACCGCCCATTGTAACCCTATAATGTAGACAAGACGTCATGCAAATTCCATTTCAGACCCTCATCCCCAGCAATCTAAAACGGCTACCTAAAAAAATCATATATCATTTTGTCTGCTCAGCTGAGGACCGCTTCCTGGCTTCATCCAACATACAGATGTTTCCAATTCCCCCATATTATGTGAGATACCATTAAAGCAGTTTTCTGTGACATTTCGATGACAAACAGCTACAGTGATGAACCTGATAGCATTTCATATTTGCAACTGTTAACACATTTCTAGCTCAGGCGTTTTCTGTTAAGGAACCTGTACTGTGTATTTGAAAGGATGATGTCTTCTTCAGATAAAACACTGACATTAAAATGACAGGCTGTCTCGGCCAAGGTTACACAAATTGTATTCAAGCGGCTACCTAATGACAATGCTACGAATGCTGCGAGCTTCCTAGAATGTAATTTACCTATTCAAAATAATCACCGCACTTGTGTTTAATTTGCACGCATGCGGGAGGGCGTTTTGTCAGGGAATTTAAAGACAAAAAAAAAAATTAAAAAGGGCAAAAATAAATTAATTTTCCTTGACAAAAAGGCAATGCAATCAAAAAGTGTGTATAATCAAAAAATATTTAAAAAACATTAAAAATCTCTACAGATCCTAACCCTGCCTAATCAAATGGGTATCAATAAATGCAAAAAAATCTTTAAAAAAATGTAACAAGAAATACAAGAAAAAAAACTTTTTGAGATCATAAAGCACTATAATAAAATGGGTATAAAGGTAGAAAAAAATATAAAAGAAAAATTAATTCAGATTATGAAACAATAAATAAAAAAAGGAAACAAATAGAAAAACTACAAAAAAAACTCCTTCAGATTATACACCGGCCTAATCAAATGGGCATCTAAAAATTTTAAAAAAATAAATAAAAAAGAATTTAAAAATTCCTTCAGATTATAATGCAAAAGTATAAAAAATAAAATGAAACTTTTAAAAATGTTTGAACACGTTCTTATTTTTAAAGCCCTCATTAAAAAGAATGAAACACGTAAACCGATATATACAGATATGACCGTAATTGAACATTTAAAAAAAAAAAAAAAAAAAATGAAATAAAAAGCTTTCAAATAAGCGGTAAGCAAAAGACAGAAATGCTGCATTAATTTTATGTAACATAATGCCTTAATATGCAGTTTATCTTGCCTTTTTTCACTTGGGTTCTTCTGTCATTTGCATAGTGAGCTCTCTCCTAATTTCACAGTCATTATGCACTGATGTCCTTATTTCTCAGCATCACTAATTTTGATTAACTTAAAATGGTTCTTGAAGGTCAGATACATAGTAATGACATATTCCTCAGCATTGTTGCATAAATCCACCTTTTTTTCCCTTTATCCCCCCAGTGCGTGTGTGTGGGTTGCAAAAAAGGATTTTCATTTTTTTTTCTCCTTGTAATGGATTTGGTTTATGGAGAAGTCGCACTGACATTACCTCTAGAGTTGCCCATGCAAATTGCATATTTTTGGGCATTCCTGGGCCGGCTGCTTTTTTTTTTTATTTTTTTTATAAACCATTGGCCGCAATTCAATGAAAACTCCCTGTTGTAATGTTCACTGAGCTACACGACTTTGTTTGATTCAGGAATATCAACAAACTGGCACTGTGGCAATTCCTGGGAGAGCTCTATCATCAAAAGCAGAGAGGTGTAATCCCATTAATTCGGTCTATTCCGTTCTGCATTGCTTTCAAAATATAACAAGCCATTCAATAAATACAATTTACTGGGCAACATCACTCATCTGCCTTAATGCCCAAATCATTAGATCACAAAACAAGTTTACTTTTCCTTGAGGTCTCCTCCACCATTAAAGCTGTTCTGCTAAGCAAACAGCGGAAGCCTACCTTCAACTGCGGTTGTCAATTTTTTTTTTTTTATTTCTTTTTGGGCTAAAAAAAAAAAATTGGACTCCATTCAAGACAAACATTCGACAACTGGAAGAAAAAGGTAACTGGTGCAGTAACTAAGACGACATCCGTGGGACGAGGTGCCAGTACATACATATAGTCATCTTTCCTGGATGTTGTCTCTTGATTTTAGGTGCTTGGTTGACTTCTACTTTGGCAAGGAAAAGTCGAAAAGGGTGCATGACCTTTCTCGTCAAGGTTTGTTCGCCAAGCATAAAGCAAGCACCAATCTTACTAAATCATTCCACCCCAAATTTTGCTACCCTCTCCAGATTCGGAGATAGTCCCTACCACCAAAGGGCAACGTGAACTAGCACTAGCCCATAATAGCCCACACTTTATTACCCATTACTACCGAGGTCATTAGCGGCAGAAATGATTGTCCTGGTCTTAACCTATTGATCATTGTAACTACTATCATTTAATCCTGCGTTGAGCGTCTCTAAAGCAGCTAAGGGCACACCAGAGAGAGTGGTTTATTGTGGAGAAATATAGCCAAGCGTTGGAAATTACACTTTGATTCATAAAATCTACCCAGTGGTTTAAATCAATAGTATTTAAAACAGTCATGTAACTTCTTAAGTAGAACTCTCTAATATTTATGACTCCCATACTGAATGTACTCAGTCAAAACTAAACTTTATATTAAACACAGGCTGGCACCCTCCATACAAGCATTGATTTCGGAGGGGGGGAAAAAAAACGGGAAGTTTTTGTATTTTTTTCCTCTCTCACATTCATTTGAATTCCCAGCTGCTCTGTGCAAGAAAACTAATGTCTCTACCCGCTCCGTATTTCTCATCTTAGTCGACAATAAAGCTGAACCACCAATTTAAATTGCAAAACTATTAGCGGTTCGACATTAAAAATAAAAGTATATAAAAATGAATAGGATCCCAGATGAATCATTGCAGACAGCAGTTTTTGAAAGAAATCAGATAATATACCCCCCCCCCCCCTCCTTTTCCATGCTCCAACCCCACAACAACCTGCCTTTAGGGATCTGCAATGCAAATTATACTGTTAGTAGACAAATTAACCCCTCTGATGCCAAGAGAGCATGCAACTGACTGATTAAAAAAGCAGGACAAGTATCAGGATAAAGGTTCAAGTCACAAGCACTAGAAACCTTAATTTAGAGGTTGATAAATGTTTTAGGTAGTTCTAGGAGGCATGCTAAGGTAGAAAAATACTGGTTACTAAATATTAACCCCCTTCACATTAACAAGCAGAGCTCATTATCAGGTATAAGTAACTGTTTGCACAAAAAACAGCCAATGCCCATCTGCATGATGATGTCACAAGATAGAGTGACATCACTAAGTGCCCACAACTCCACAACTAACATGATAACTCAAGTGATCTTAAGGCTAGCAAAACTGAGTTACAAAGAGGTCTTGGTGGCAACTTAAGAGATAGTTTCTTCCCTAGCATTACATTTGGGAATCCCCAAAACAGAAGAAGGAATGGTTTGGGAGAGCAATAGTGCAAAAAGTGCAAGAATACGAAATATAAGTGGTTGCTATTACAGTAGAGGTAACCCAATATTATTATTTAGTTAGACAAAGGGGGTATAGTGGACACAGGGGCATTTACCAATGGTGTTACTAAACATCCAAAAATCCACAAAACCATTCATAAATGACCTGTAATCTACTTCTAAGCTCAAAGGATACATGGATCTCATTCACCAACACAGGTTGGGTGCAAATGTCACACTAAGGCTAATCGACCAATAAGATTCTTGCTTACAATTGTTGAACTTGCACAGAAGCATTAAAATCTGATAGGCTACTAAGTGTCAATGAAAGTATGAGTTTCCATAACGCTACTGCAAATGCCCGAATAGACTATCTGCCAAGTCAAACTGGTCAAGGAACTATTAGAAATATAGAACACAGTTCGTAACTTGACAAAATCAGTACATTCTCCCTCCTTTTAAAGGATACCTGCTAAATCTTAATAGGGCTGCTGCTATACCTGCCCACCAGGCCAACCACCCATAACAGATACATACATAGTAGCACATAATTGGCCAATATCATGTCCGCCATGATGTCTCGAATTAGTGATACCCCCTGAATGGTGAACAATAACAAACCCGCTTTGCTACATCTAAATAATACACAAACAAAAGAGTAATGCATGAAGAGCAATATTAGGATAGCATCAACTTCTATCTGCTTCTATAATGACTACTAGATAGTTTGGGAATGCAATATGTCGCAACACAAAGCCTTTTGACCAAACAAAAAAACACCACTGCCAAAAATACCAATTCGAAATCCACAATTTATTACAAATATTACAATGGAGTTCGATTTTTTTTTTCTCTCCCTTCTGCTTCATCTCCCTCCCCTACCTTCCCACATGGCAAGATTCATTAATGTAAATTATAAAACTGCCTGCAAGTCATTCGCCTGCTTCTCACAAAGCCCTTTTTATGTAAATAAAAACTGTTCTCATTTACAGAAACAGGATTTGATATAATGTGGGAGGCGGTTATGATCAGGTTGGGTAGAGATAGAATCGTGTTCTTCGTCTCCCGTGCGGTTCACTGGGGGTGACTGACGCCCCTGATCTTATCTCTCAATTCATATTCATTGCCAGCCTTCAGCTTACCTGCCAGGTTAATTGTTTTAGTGACAATAAATACTCCATTCCACTGCTCAAAAAATAGAGGGAGGCTTGGAATAATTAAACCCTGTTAATATCCAACAGTCAAAAGACTTCAATAAAAAAATGGTAATTTTTGTGTTTTTTTCCACTATTTAAGTTCTCATTTTTTAATTTATTTTTATATTTTTTTTCTCTACAACAACACTTGGCCTTTTTTAACCCATCTACAAAGCACTCAAACAAAAAAATTCCAGATTTTTGTAAAAAAATAAAAATTGTAATAAAGAAATAGATCATTAAGTCCAATTACAATAATAATAAATGCAAACACTTGCACTGAAATTACCAGCTGAACCTAAGCGCTGTGCATTTATTTATGTTAATTAGAAAAACATTTATGTTAATAGAGTCGGAAAACAATAGATATTTTTCACCTCACGGAAATATCTGACTGAAAAATAACATGACACTTTTTTTCTTCATCCCCCTACTTCCTCAGTACAAATGTTTAATGTCATTTACAGCTTTGATAAATGAGCTTACTGACCCCCCTCACTATTTGCTCTTTTAAGTTGCAAGGAGCAAGGTACCAATTCATCAATGCCACGGCTGCCAAAGTCTTCCCTCAAGACCTTCTTCAAATTTTTTGAAACTTTTTGCAATTTTTTTTAAATTACCCTTTTAATTTCCAAGGGTCCGATCCCAAACTTTGTCAAGTACCACACTGAGAGATTTTGTATTTGCTTAAGATGTGTGGCTGTTCTTACCTATTCCAGACACCTCTGTCTATAGATCCCAGTCGAATACTAGAGTGCAAATTATATTCTAATGAGAAAACATCAGTGGAATTTCTGACAATTTCGCCATGCGCTGATTTACTACTAATGAAGACACTCCAACTAGTCAGCTCTCTTGGTGTTAAAGGTCAGAAGACGTTAAGAAAAAAAATCTAGATATATAGATATCTTCATGGCCAGTGGAAGACCAGTAAAAGGCTTTTACGTAAAGTGGGTCGGCAATTAAAGTAATTGTACAAAGAATCGTCATCTTGGACAATCCAAAAAAAGTGAAATAAATTAAACTGCCACCATCGTAACAGGTTAGATAAAAATCTAAATTTAATGTATTCTGTCTTGTGTCATCTTGTTTTGTCAAGACATGAAAAAGAATAAGAAAATACAAGGCAAGGAGAAGAAAGAAATAAAAAAACAGAAGCCCTTGAGATATCACAGATGACGACCTTTGAGATGATGTCGGTTTACCCTATTCTGGGCTATTTGCACAACCATGCCTCAGATTTAAGGAGCTGATAGACCTCAAAGAACCTAAGCGCAGTTCATTGTTTAACAGGCAGGTTCCATCTCTCACCTAATCAATGGCCGTCTAAGTTCTTCACGTTACAGGGGTATAATGAATGACAACTAAGTTTACGACTAAATATTCATCTCGCTCCATGTGTAAGATGTCATGAACTGGGGAATCGAATACATGAGAGCTCAATGTCCGTCAACTGGGGTAAAGCTCCCTGGAAGATGACAGCAGGATTTCGACTCACTTTGTCTGTACTATCCTTTCTCTTAGGAAAATATTAATGAACCTACTAAAGAAAAAAAAAAGATCTATAAAACATAATTGAAGTCTGTGCCGGGGAAAGAAAACAAGTTTCCAGTAACCGAAGTCTGCACTCCATAAAACAAACAAACTGCGTCCTAACCAGCCAAGTCTGGACCAAACAATAACAATTTTAACTGATGGTGTCAGAACTTTCCCACAATCTCTCCATGCAGGTGTTGTGTGTGTATTCCCCTCCTCTAAGCCTCTATTTATTTTCCCAAACTAGAGGAAAATCAATAACTCTGAATGCATAACAGAACATTTGTTACAGATTAAGACGTATTAATGGAACCGACTTAAAATAAACACAACTCGGGAGCGCAAATCGTTTCATCAGTGGGAAGAGAGAGGGAACGTAACCTTTTGCTGCCTAGAGTCCTGCAGTTCCCCGCTGCCATTTATTATGGGATATAGTAGTACTGATGATGTATGAATGTGTACATGTAGCAGAGTTGATTTGGTCATTCCGTAAAGGGATATCTCACATAATTGGAATCTATAGGTGGGATACCCCTCTAGAGCCATATAAGACTGTAGGTAAACCTAATGCATTGTCTTAATTCACATTCTGCAGCCCCGAAGAGCTAAACAAAAAGTTGAGCTCTGTTAAATCTGATATGGGAAATAGATTGAGAATGCTATAACAGCAATGGTAAAAAAAATAACAACTCATCGATGTTTGATCGGCCAACCAGTGTCAATAACCCAAGACAGATTATGCAGCCCAAAGAGTTAAATGATATAGTAAACTCTACTGTGTCTGATTGTGAACCCTACTGGAGACATAACCTCTCAATATACTGCTCGATGGAATCAAAAAGAGCTAGAACAGCAATGGTAAAAAAACTAAACTCATCGAGGCTAGGCCGCTCCACTTTCCCACCCAAAACAGGTCACTGGCCTCGTATTGCACAGTTGACAACCAGCACTACTTCTAAGCAACTGCCCTCCGTAAAAGTATATTCATGCAATCAACAGAATGACCAAAACACCCCCGTCCACCATTGCATGGAGTACACTGCCGACATGCCGAAAGAGAAGAGTTTTCCGAAAACAGCTTATCAACCCAACTGCACCGTCAGCCTGTGTTGTTGAGTTGCACATGGGCAACAGACATTTCACAGCTGACACAACAGGCGACAATAAACCACAATTTTTATTGTGTCTACTTTCTAATGATTTCAAGGCCTCCAGAACAGAGCTGCCGGTAATAAAACAGTCTGCCGGCTCGAGTCATGTTCCTTTAAGACATTTCGAGGGTGAACTGTAAAGGGTTCAGGTTGTTCTTCCCATCAGGAGTCTGGGAAGTTTGAATTAGTTTGTTATGGTAAACATTGCACCTGGTGTTAAAAAAAAAAAGAACAGATCCCGATCGGCCCTTCCTCTTTTTGAAATTGTATTACTTTTTTTTTTCTTTGTAACCACTGATGATTTACAGTGATACCAGCTCTGCCAGATTATGCAATCCTGCTTTTAGGATACTTCATGAGTCACACTGCATTAACCCCATGAGAACTTTGCCCAGAGTCCCCTCTAGCTTCTCTGTAGTGCACAAACCTTTCATGTCCCGACATTTTTAGCACCAAGGCCTGGAATAGAGGCAGAGATCAAGAAATGCATTTACTTTCCAGTTTATCACTTGACACTGTGATATTTCTTGCAGTAGCAGAAGGCACCGCATGATGTGCTACCTGCGGTTTACATAGGACTGCAGGTAAACATCACTTCTTCCAATGTTGAATATTAGCAATAGTCAGATAAGTCATGATCTGTCATAAAATGTCATAGAGATAGATAGATAGATAGATAGATAGATAGATAGATACATAGATACATAGATATGAGATAGATAGAGATATGAGATAGATAGATAGACAGACAGACAGACAGATAGATAGATAGACAGACAGACAGATAGATAATTTCGACACATAAATACCTTTCCTGCTCAAAAAAAAACATCATAGAAAAAAAGAAACAACCGGTAACACTATTTCTCTGAAATGACAATGTTTAAAATTCCTATCCCTTAGATTCAAAAGAAAATAATATACCCCAATGCCGAATGTTTTCATTCCATACTCTGGAAAAACAGTAATGGATCCCCGTTTCCATGACGGCAGACACAAGTTCATCAAAAAATGTTTTCTTTTCACACTTGTGTTGTTTTTTTGTTGCCCAGCCTGGGATTCCTCTTGCAGCCCAGCTGGAACTTCACCAATGAAGCCAAGCCAATGCTACAGAGGGCTCAGTAGCACCCTTGATCAGATTTTCTTTTAATCTAGCATGGATAATTCTAAATGCTTGAGGAAGAGGTATTAGGACTGCTACTACTACTACTAGGCAGGATATGCATGGGGGGGGGGGGGGAGTACATCCTCATTTTGTGAAGTCGGTAAGTTTCCTTGCAAAGAGTAATTACGCTGTGTGTAATATTAGATTGTGAGCTCTTTGAAAACGGATAGATAGATATGAGATAGATAGATATGAGATAGATAGATAGATAGATAGATATGAGATAGATAGATAGACAGATAGATAGATATGAGATAGATAGATAGAAGATAGATAGATATGAGATAGATAGATATGAGATAGATAGATAGATAGATAGATAGATAGATAGATAGATAGATAGATAGATAGATATGAGATAGACAGATAGATAGATAGATAGATAGACAGATAGATAGATATGAGATAGATAGATAGAAGATAGATAGATATGAGATAGATAGATATGAGATAGATAGATAGATAGATAGATATGAGATAGATAGATAGACAGATAGATAGATATGAGATAGATAGATAGAAGATAGATAGATATGAGATAGATAGATATGGGATAGATAGATATGGGATAGATAGATAGATAGATATGAGATAGATAGATAGACAGATAGATAGATATGAGATAGATAGATAGAAGATAGATAGATATGAGATAGATAGATAGAAGATAGATAGATATGAGATAGATAGATATGAGATAGATAGATAGATAGATATGAGATAGATAGATAGATAGATAGATATGAGATAGATAGATAGAAGATAGATAGATAGATATGAGATAGATAGATAGATATGAGATAGATAGATAGATAGAATTGAATATATTTGCATATTTGGTGCCACTTACGGTGAGATGCACAGTGTATTATTTCAGCTTTTTCTATACAGATATATCTACAGCAGTCATTGACTTGCATGATGAAGAGTCACAAACAGTTAAATGACTCTACTTTGATCTAGCTAGAGTCACATGTATGTAGTACACATGACATGGTATAAAACATACAAGCAGGTGATGCTCAAAAAAACGACAAATAATGAATAAAGAGTAGAGTAAATAAATTATGATAATCTATTCATCTGGCTACGTAAAAGAGCAGAAAAAGTTCTATAGTGTATCGCAAACACTGTATCACAGAAGTCACTGACATCAGCCAACCACACAGATCATATTTATATAGATGCTCTGGAGAAATGCAGAAGAATGTTCCGCTTTTCATTACTGTTGTACAAGAAAGCAAAAAAATAACAAAAACAAGAAATAAGCAAAAAAATAAGCAAAAACAAGAGCCCCAAAATGGGTTGCAGAAGATCATCTACAGTTTTTGCCCTCTGCTCTTTACTTTCCATGCCATGATTTTTGGCATAGCAGTGCAGAATAAAAAGGGATAAAAGGTATTTTGTCGGTTACATAGATGATTTGCATGCTGTACAAAAATGCAAACCTGTGCTAAGTGGCAGTTCTTGAACTCCACAATGCCTCTCCTTGCAAAGTTCACAGTAAAAGCCTTTGTAGATTAGATCAATATGACCACAGATCTTGATACTTTAGAAAAAAAATCAAAAACATAAAAACGATACAAAAAGCATAAAAATGCACACAAACATAAAAACATAAGTGGGGATTTCACTGCCAGGTTGCTGTATGGCACCAATGGGACATAATAAGTAGCTACTTGTTTTACAAAAAAAAGTCATCCTGGGGCCTACCTGAGTATCCGCTGTGTGTGTGGGTGAACTGCAAGCTCTAATTTCCTTCACCTTTTTTCATGATTGCCCAATGACAGGTGCTGGCATTCTGCAGTTTGACAGGCCGCTACACAAATAACTGGCTTTCCTGAGAGGCCTAATGCTTCGCTAATGAACAATAAATCAAGTTTGATTACAAAGTGTCAGGCCAATCGGCTCTCAGTTAAAGGTTTCATGGCTGGTAAGAATGGTACTGCACACATCTCTCTTAAGAGAGTGTTTGAAAGCGAAGATCAAAAAGGAAAAAAAAACGTTTTTGTATAAAATAAAAATTTTTTTTCAAAAAGTTCAAAAAAAAAAGAAATAAAAGCAGCAAAGGAAACAAAATTATTTTCTTCTCCTTTTTGATAAGTCAAAAATTATTATTGTTCTATGCACTATTACACAAAGTTCCTGCATCAGCAACAGCAGGAAACAGACACTGTAATAACCCTTTATCTCCCAGAGGCATCAAGTTGCAAATATCCTGCGGTGGCACTAAAAGTGTCAACAGCAGTAATATCAACTGTAAAAAGCATAGTGAGCATGGGGAACAAAGTATATAAAAAAAAGCAAAAATAAAATACAGAAAGTACGACTTGCATGTTCAGCATATGGTATTCTATAAACTGTGAGCACACCCTTTGAGATATGTCTGGTTACACACAGTCTAACATAAAGGGAAAGAGAAAAAAAAGCACTCCAGCCAAGTTTTCAATGACTTCATTGTTGCTTTGCAAGTGGAGAAGTTAACTACTGCCATGCCAATTCCCTCAGAGCACATGGTAAAACATCAACATTCCCAAAATGCCAGCTGTCAGATACACCCACCTGCAGCAGTGGGCACATGTGCCAGATCAATGTGGCAACAGAGAGGGTACGTGTTGGGAAAAAAAAAAAAATCAAGTCCAGTGCTCTAACTTACCTCTCTTATCCCTTGGAGTTCCCTCCCCAGATCAAAAGAAGTCTTGTTAGCAGCAGTGAAAGGAGGACCTTGCTGACTTGACACTGAGAATTACCTCCATTTAGATCTGGTTACTAAAGATTTGACCGACACAATTCGGCGAAAGAAAAAAAAAAAGAATCAACCACTTCCTCTACGTCACGAGACAAACACCAAAAAGAAAAAAAAAACGTCTTAGATGGGGGTTCAACGATCAACCGGGACAGCTCAATACAAGAGTGGCAATGTGCCGCCCTCAGTAACAACAAGCATGATCGACACCGACCAACGTCAATAGAAAGAAAAGACCCCCGGATGACTGAACGCTACGGACAAAAAAAAAAAAGGAGCTCACACACATCGTGCCGGGCGCACACGTGGAATTAGAAGTGCGCACGCTACTGCCGGCGGTTGGGAATTCGATAGCAGCTGATAGAAATTAAAGACATGTATCGGAGAAGTGGTCGCTGTCAGTTGTTTTGTTAGAAGCTCAAAGCCGAAGATTGGAGGGGGGGTTCAATGAGAGGATGATAAGAGAGAGAGAGAACAAGAAGGGGGGGACCTTAAAGAAAGAAAAAAAGGCAAAAAGGATCCTTAACAAAAGGAGAAAAGCTACAAGGAGCAGGGACCGGAATTCTTGGAAGGATCCCAGGCAACTTAGTAAACAAAGCTGGCTCGACGAGGAGCTTTAAAGGCTGCCTTCTACTTCTCAACAAAAACAACAACAAGAACAACAAAAAAGCGATCGTAGCAAGTTTCACGAGAGGAAAAGAAGAGCATTATAAAATCAATCACATATTGACAAACCTGACAAACTCCATTTAGCTGCCACCACAAACAAGAGAGCTGGGGCCCCGGAGAAGAGCTAATAAGCCTTGTTGTAAGGAGAGCCTTTAGTTTCCTCAGGTTGTAGACACATTGCACGGCTGGCTCATGGACTGACAACATGCAAAACCATCCTGGCAGCCCCGCCTTACTCAACCAATCACAACCAGCTTCTAAACATAATCAGTTCAAACACCCAACACAATGAGCCCTTGCTTTCTGCTTTTTTCTTTTTTTTTCCCCTACTGGCGGCAGGTGAAAAAATGCATTTGTCTCTAAAGCAACTAGGCTTAATTGCTGTTAAACCTTTGACCTGACCAGGCTTGTGGCAGCTTTCTAAAAAGGCCATCAAACGGGCACACACTCATCCTTAATCAAACATGAGAAGGAAGGGGGGCACTTTTTTTTATTATTATTAAGGGTGGGCTAACAGAGAGTGTAGAAGTTTAACCTTTAGATAAAAAGAAAACAGTAAACAGACCCAAAAATGAACCCTAAACAATATTTACAAATCTGCAAACAACACTACGGCAGTGATAGAGGACACAAGTATGCACAAGGAGGGACACAAAAATAGTATACTCACATGATGCATGCAAAAAGAAAGTAATACAAAAATTTCAAAAAATGTCCAAAAATTGATAGTTTGCATATATACAAAAAGTTTAGTGCAATGTTCAGAGTCAAAATTTACCGAGCAGACTATAGTTCACTTTTATCATCCGAAATTGTAGACACAAGTTAACCCCCCCTTCATGAGTACTACTAGTTTAAAGCGGTGGAAATATATATATCCATAGGTGGAACTGGTAGAACGTAAGCTTTAGTTTTACTGGCCCCTTAAGTAAAGCATAGCAAAAGGGGTTAAAAGTCAGAGAGAGGAGCATCTTTGTGCCTTGGCGGAGACAAAACAGAGGGGCAGGGTTACTAAATCCCATCAAGTTGTACGATTCCTCCCACTTTGGCTTCAGCTCTTTTTTTCTGCCCAGAGCTGTAAGAAAGTCCCAGGGTGGCAGGAGAGGCAGGCGAGGAGGCAGGGGCTCTGCGGGACACACCTCACAAGTTGTTTGTTTGTTACAGTTGCCTGACAAACAAAGAAAAACAAAAACAACTTTAAACATGTTCCTGCGGTGGAGTGCGAGCCGGTAACCACCCCAACCCGTTCTCCCATATGCCTCTCCTGTCAGGGCTTTTTTTGTAAACACATCTACATGGTGTTTTGTGTCCATCTGCTCTGCTGCTGTTGTCTGTTTGCTTTAACGACTGTTTTTGTCAGATAACCCCCTCAGACTGGTGTAATAACACACGCAATATACTTTTGGACTTTTTTTTTTTTTTTCATGTCCCAACCGGAGGAATAAACAGTGCAAGATTAACCCCTTAGTTCCTGCAACAAAATATCATGGGAAGAGTAAGGCGTCATTCACACGGCCACCAGCAGGGGTGGTGACATTCGGAACTGCCCCCTTCATCTAATGCCCAGAAGACCGTGCAAACATGTTGCACATTTGTATCAATGTTTTTGTGCCAACCATGTATGTGTTATTTGCCGTACCGATGTGCAGTATGCAGCATGTAAGGCAGGGTACTAGGAGCGTGGGATTTTTATGACGTTATTTTGAGAGTTTTTATATTATTATGTACATCGGAGCACTTTTTGAGCGTGTTTCGCTCGCGTCAGGGGATCGCAAGTGTTTGCCAGTGATTACAGTGGCAAACATCACTTCGCACTCGCATGTACATCACACAGCATGCAAAATCTTTGAAGGCCCCATTGAAAATAATAGGGGAGGCATTCTGACTTTTTTTGGCTCATGTGAATAAGTCCATTTTAAAAAATGGAGTTCACATTCGCTCAAATTTTGTGCGTTTCGCAACACGCTAAACTAGCACAAGTTTCTCGTCCCATGTAAATGAAGCCAGGATTACACACCCAAATTTGCACTTTTATTTGCCACTTGCAAGTCTCCTTGTGGATTTTGGTGCGGATTGCGGGCAGCATTAGCCCATTTTCAATTCCGCATCAAAATCCACTCAGAGCCGTGTAGATTTTGGTGTGGAATTTAATTCTGTGGGTTAATTCGGCCGCTGTGAAAGCAACTTTAGGGTTCTTACATATGGAATATTAAGATGTTGCAGAATGTTTCGCCATGCAGAAAAATCCCCACCAAGATCTTTGTGTGTCTAACATGCGGATTTTGATGCAGATTTGTAAATGGCGGAATTCTGTCTGCAATTTTGTATCAAAAGCCCCCATTTACACCTGTGGATTTTATGTTCCGCAGCATCCCGTGTGAAGGCCCACCTAGGGACCTTTCACTCTGACACAAATTATTCTGCAGGACGCTGTAGAATTTGCCATCATGGAAATCCGCACGACTGAATGTGGATTTCGATGCAGAATTGTGCCATTTTCAAATCTGCATCAAAATCCGCACAGTCAGCCATACGGATTTTGGTGAGGAATTTTCTGCAGGAGAGCAAATACGCCTGCGTCCTGTGGGACAATTCTGCCCGTGTTAGAACTGAAAAATGGCAGAATTCTGTTGGCAATTCTGCATGAAAATCCGCATTTCGCAATTAGGATTTTGGTGCAGAATCCACGTGAACATATTCAGGTGTTGCAGAATACTCCATCCCGTGTGTACGCACCCTTAGGTTAATTTTGCACGGGCGAGTATGATGTCGGGGAAGTGAAAGTCGGTCCAATATCGCACTCGGCAACGTGTGATTACCCCGAGAATGCAAGCCGTTTTTACATCAATTCAGGGATCGGCAAGTGTTTCCCATTGTTTTCAACGGGAAAACTCGCATCACACTCACATGCCCCTCGCGCACCATGCGATGCTTTTGCTGACCCCATTGAAAACGATGGGTGATAGGATAGGACATGCCACAATTTGTTCACATCTGGAAATGTGAACAAACTCATTGAAATCAATGGGTTCTACTCTCTGCTTATTGCACCTGCGAAGCCGGCCTCGGGTCTCCTACATAAAGACGTATTTGTGCGCAAAATTTGAATAGAACACAGGGCTGGCTCACATGCGTTCGTATTTTCAGATGCGAAAAATAAGATGGAACACGCTATATCTTTCTGCGCATTTGCGCATCAAACGTCCCCATAGAAGTTAATAGGGGGTGCGCAAATGAAGGCGGAATTACGTTGGAAAAAGAACACATCTGGAACTAATTAGCCAGATGAATCGGTGCGTCTTTGTTTGCCGCGCACAAGTGAACATGCCCTGCGGGCAGAAAAAGTACAGTACAGTTTACCAATACGTGCGCCAAAAAGTTGCGTAAAGGTGTTTGCGAATGCGCTTACGCCCGTTTAAGGCCGGCCTAAGTGCCACAAAATCACCCGCTAATCAATGCATCACATGGATCTCTACCTGTTCCTTTCTGTTGCCAAGCTGCTGATTTGGGCAACTTTTTCTAAACAGAGGCCAAAAAAACATAATCTTGACCCTTGTCTGAAGAGTGCAAAGATTAACCTCTTTCATGCTGCAACAAACAGGCAACATAAGGAGGACTAAACAGTGCAATGATTAACCTCTTCCCTGCTGCAACAAATTGAGGTCATCATCCCAGCTGCTGCAGCTCGGGCCCCGGCAAAAGCAGAACTGTTTGTAATTAGAGAACAAGTCACCAGCTAATTACAAATGCACAAATTAGAAACAGTCATAGGGAAGCTGTATATACAAACAATCAGATCGGAGGGCGGATCGTGCTATGATTCAAAGCACCAAGGCCGCTGTGACAGATAAGGGTATGTGACACTAGGTGCTGTCCTCTAAAGTGGTTTTGCATCTCATGTATTTAATAAGCGCCCCCTCCCCCGACTTTACACACATAGTTATGAATATTTAATTGAGGAAGGACTTTTGTTGAGCTAAGCTCTGAGACTTCATGTTCACCGTGTGACATCAGGGAGGGTCAAATGTGCAGATGCCCTATATATACATACATATGAGGATATGCTTATCTGGCTTACGTACACACAAAATCAACCATCAAGCTCCGATTCTGCAGAAATCTGACTTGTGGTTCGATTAATAGGGCAGTTTTAAATGGCGGACACCTGGACCACCATCGTTGAGCCGAACGTAAGGCCAGCGTCACACAGGCGTATTTGCACACACAAGATTTGCAGACACAATACGCAGAAAATAGAACCTATTGATTTCAATGGGTTTGCTCACGTTTCCGCATTTTACATGCGTATTTCGATTGTGCCCCCCCCCCCGCCCCCGTCCTCAAAAAAAATAGAGCATGCTCTATTTTTGAGCGTATTCGTGCACCAAAGGTCCCCATAGAAGTCAATGGGGGGTACGCACATAAATGCAAAATATACAAGAAGATGCATGAAACACTGCGTAATTCCACTAGAAAAAGAACACATCTGGAACTCATTAAGACTAATAAGCCATTTCAATTGGTGAGTCTTTGTTTGCAGCATGGAAATGAACATGCATTGCGAGCTTAAAAAGTACAGTAAAATACGTGATGCGTGTGCCAAAAAGCATCATTCATTCCGTAAAAAAGCTCAGGTGCTCGCATCGTATGCATCTCCGGTTCTAACGCCCATTTATACGTCCGGCTGTGGAATACCGTTTGGCAGGGGGAGAGAGTTTAGCTCTGCTGAACTCCCTCCCCCTTCTTTCCGCCCCTTGCCAGCTGCCTGCAAAGTGAGGGGACAGGGCGGGAGCTAGTATGTTAAACTCCCGCCTCCTCTCTGCCCCTTGCCAGCTGTCTGCAATGGGAGGGGCGGGAGTGAGGGGCTAGTGTGCTAATCTCCCACCCCGTCCCGCCCTCTCCGTTTGCTGGCAGCCAGCAAAGGGTGCGGAGAGGAGGAGGGAAGGGGGAGGGAGTTAAGCAGAGCTGCTGCTACATTCCCTCCCACCTATCTTTTCCAGCAGCTCTCATCGACTCCCATAGGAGTCTATGGGACCAGCCAACGTACTCCCGCAAAAGATAGGTCTGGACCTATCTTTTCGGACTAGGCGCAAAAATGTCCGTCCGGAATACGCCACATATGCTCTATCTTTTCCGGCTGGCCAATTTTTACGCACTGGAAAATTGCCCATCTGAACAAATGAATTGGAACAATGCATCAGATGGTAGCGATTTTCGGACAGCGTTTTATCGGCCAAACGCTCATGTGAATCTAGCCCTAGGCTATATTAAGATGACTAAGTATGAGCTGCGGCCATGCAACTTGCATCAGACAGCAGACAGCACTCCGTCCGTGTGCTGTCTTATGTGCTGGACAATAGACACTGGCTGCTCTCCGTAGACACTGTCCTACTCTCATCCGTGAATCGGACTCATTCACCTGTATGTTTTTGAAGCGCAGGAAGAAACCTACACAAATATGAGGAGAACATACAAACTCCACGCAGATGTTGTCCCCAGCGTTGCAAGGCAACAAGGCCAGCCACTGAATCACAGTGCTGCCCTATATGACTTGACTCACAAGGGGTCCGGGTGTTGCGGTCATAACACAAAAGACATTACCTGGGATTATATGAATAGATAACATGAGAATATTAATAAAAAGGGGCAAATGATCAAAGTAGACAAAATTAGGAAAAGTAAGAGTCACAAATTATTTGCAGCTCTTAGGCCCAAATGTGGAAGGTGTTCATGGAAATACTGTAGAATTTCTGATACATATAAATGATAATTAACGTATTTGTATAGTGAGATGGTTAGGTCTAGTATGATTATATCATTTTGTAGCTTTAATCACTGCGGTGGCATATCACCCCCTGCAGGTCCCCTGGGATGCCTGAGGATAGCACAGACAAAGGTGGCCGAGTAGCAATTACAATCTATGCCACTCCTATAGCTATCCAGTATATCTAACTGACAGAAGGGCACATAAATAAAACATATGGGTATAGTAAAATGTTCTTTGTATCAAAAGGATATATTCTTTCCTTTTCGTCCATTATAGTTAAAAAATACCTATCTCTAGCCTATTAGAGGCTGTAGCCTATAAGACCCACTGCCCGCTTGCCCGGTAAACATCTGATTTTATCAGGGAAGCCAATGACAGCCATGGATTTTCATGGAGGCCAATCAGATGAATGGCCATCCTTCTAATACAAGGACAGCTCAAGTTTAAGAATTGGAGCTGTTGTTACAGAGCTGTCCCATCTCTGTTCTGGCTCAGAGAGGGAGGTCCAGATTAAGGAACCTGCCTCTATGATTTCTATATGTCCTAATAGGGCATATGAAGTGGGGTTGTCTTCATGTAACAATGACTTAAAGTAAGCCATAAGCTACAGCAGTTAGACAAGTCCTATGCTGCTTACTTTCAGATGAATAGATAGAGATCATTTGAAATACTGCAATCCAACTCAACCAATCACTAATCTCCGCTCAGGAACATGTCTGATGGTGATGCATGACTATTATCCGATCTTACAGAATTTGGCCAAACTAGAAAAATCATCAAATGTCTAATGTTGGTTTTATATATGTAGGTGACTACATTTATACATTGTTGTAATACTTTGGTCCATCACTTTACGTTTGTTGAAAATCTTCCTCGGAATATATTTTTGGGACTTGTTTATATCGAGATGCATGACATCAGTTTTTTCTATGATTGTTTTCTTACTATATAGTTTGGCTCAGTGGTTTGCACCGTCGTCTTATAGCTCTGGGGTCTTGGATCCAAATTCAACCACGACCATCATCTGCAGGAAATTTCTGTCTTCTCCAGAATAGTTTCCCCCCACACTCCAAAAGATGATTGACCATAAAATTGCTCGTTTCTGAAGACCAAAGCCATAGATCTATGGTGATCTAACTTCCATTTAGTAAAACCATGAGGGATCATGGGAAACCAGCCTAATAGCTATGTAAGAGTCTGTAGAGAGATCTAGTACAGTGCTGCTCAATATGATGCCACTATACAAGCAATTATTTGGCCATTAGTCACCCCATGCAAAAGTACCTTTAGAACCTCACCTGTGTGGGAGAGCTCCTACCACATGATCTGTAGACTCTCATTATGCATATGTACATTCCACTAGAGCAATGTACCTCAATCAGTGGCGTGTAAGTCATATGTAGCTTGCAAGCCCTTGCTCTGTGGCTTGGCACAGGAGTTCTGAGTTTGACCATATGTATCGGCTTTGCAACATCCTAATGTAAGTGAACGCAGTTACACAACTTGTTGTGACTCAACCATAGCAAGAAATCCATCAGGTTTGGTTATGGCAACTTGTGAATTGTAATCCAACCACAATCCACTTACATTATTATGTGATATGTTTCAAGGCCAAAGTTGCCATTAGTCTTAGCCTAAAAATGTCTCTCCTCCATTTTTGAGTTGAATGTGGCTCCAGACTTTCACTCAAAGTTGCATGCTGCTCATAAGGTACAAAAGGTTGGGTATTTCTGCACTAGAGTAATAAGGTCCTCAACTATGTCTCTCCAGCTGTCAGGGTATGATCGGAGCTCAAGTTTAAACAGCTGTCAAGCCACAAGTTAAAGACTATCTCCTTGGGGACCTTTAACACGGGACAGAATTAGTCAGCGCGGACATTTCTACATCACAATGTTACCTCTATAACGCTTCAGTTCTGCACCTGTCAAAATCCACGCGTTTCCTTCAAAACCGCAAGATTAAATTCCGCAGGGGAAGAGCTTTCTGCTACGGAATTACCAAAGTCTTGCAGAATTGTTGTTGCAGATTTCTAATTCCGCAGATTTCTCTGGAACACATTCCCCAGTTACAAGCGCAACAAAGTCTGCACTAATCGTCAAAATCCGCATCAGCTCTGCATCCTGAGGACTATTACGTCCCATGTGAAAGGTCCCTTAGAGATTGGTATGTCAGTCATTAGGGTATATAAGGACTATGTGCGAGATTTATGATTCATTTTTAGGCATACAATACTACACCACTTTCCCCCAAAAGGGGTGTGGCTTGTCAGAGGGGGTGTGGCCGCCTCAGCTCAACATATTTAAGTATAATTTGCATGAGAAACAGGTGTAAATTAAATCAGAAATCCACACCAGCTACTAGCTAAAGTAGATGATTGGGTAGACGCATGGTGGAGTCGAGATACACCTAATATATAAGGAGCTATGCACGTCGTCATATATGAGGCATATCGGATGATAATAAGACCAGTGTATGAAACACTGGTCTAATTAAATCTTCCATTGTGTCCACACACTTCACTTAGGATGGCTTTACAAGGAACAAGTGTTGGGCGCATAAGTAGCGGACAGTCGTCCCAAGAGTTTTTTCACACAGGAGTGATAGACATTCAGAGAATGGAGATGAAGTGCACCGGAGATCTCTTCCAGCTGGCCGCCTCCAATTACTGTGAACAGGCAGTTGTTCAAGGATGAGCAACTGCCTTTTTACACCGAGCGAGAACTCGCTCACTAGTTGCTACGTTACAATGAGTTGAAACAAAGCGACTAGCGACTACTGAATGATTTCTTGCTCTGTACCCGGTTTACATGGGACAACTATTGCTGAAAATTGATCTTTTGACTAATTTTAGTTGTCCCATGTAAAGCCACCCTTACACAATTAAAAACAGTGCAACTCTTTTCCATGGGTTGTATCTGGTAGCTCAACACAATTTTAAAGGAATAGTACCAATATTACAAGTTACCCCCTACCCACAGGATAGAGGATAACTTGCTAATCGGTGAGTGTCTCACTGCTGAGGCCTCCGCCAATCTCAAAAACGAGCATCCCATGGTTCCTGCCCTTCTCACCGCAGGGTTACTGCACCACTCGCACTGAGGAAGAAACTAAATAGAGCGCTGGTTGCGCCAGCATGGTGGTGCTCAATTCACTTTCAATGAACAGTTGAGATACCTGAGTGGCAAGTGCCCGGGTATTTCCATCAGACTGAATGAAATGAATGGAGCGCTGACCGTGCATACTCAGCCAGTGCTCCAGTCATTCGGACAGCACTGCGGGGGAAGAAGCAACCCCACAGTGACAATGGGAGGCTCAGGTCCCCCTTCTTGACATCGGCAAGAGTCTCAGCGGTGGATCCTGTGGATAGGGGATAACTTGCAATCTTGGTAAAACCCCTTTTAGCGAGGCTGAACTGCAATACCAGACAATGTGGTGCTGTCTCCAGAAAAAAATGAGACTCTTTTAGGGCGCATTGACATTGGCGAGAGCGAGCTGCTTCCGACATTATCGGGCGTGACTTGCATTGCACAGCACTTGGACCGTCCATCCGTGTGCTGTGAGATGTGTGGGACATCGCAAATCTGCATGTTCTATTCTCATGCAGGACTCATGGTGCGTTTTTCCGTCTCACAAGAAAAAAATTGTAAATACCCCTATAATGGGTTGTATTTTCAGGGCAAGTCTGACCATGCTGCAGAGTTTTCACATGAGGACCAGTTTTTGAAAATCCAATCCACTTCTACTGTACTCTAAATTGCTGCAGATTCTGCAGCAAATCCGCCATGTCTGGACCCACACTTATAATCTCATACCACCCCTTTAAGAAAGGGTTAGCAAAAACTTGGCCCTTCATACGTGATAGGTAGATCTGATGAGCTTGCACTATCCTACTGCATATCTTCATCCTGACCCATTTCATCTGGTAGACATTTATGTGCTTTCCTATGAAGAGCTGACTTTTGACTGAATTAACCTGCACTCAGTTAATTAATTGATATAAAAGGCTTGTTTTACAACAATTAATTAACCAGGCCCAGGTTACGCCAGCGAGAAAGGCAGCCGTGAATACAGAAGTAGATGGAATGCTCCCGGGTGAAATGGGTCAGGTTGTACTCTGTATCCTAAATGCGTTTTCTATCTGATGTAGAAGACGGTATGTAACCGAACCTCAATGGCTGCAAGAACATATCCCACTTGTCGAAGAAATGTAATATTACTGAGTGATAACCCATATACATCAATAGGAAACATTGCAACAAAGCTGCACGTAGGCGTCTCAGCTTTCACATGTGTTCCCTATATGATGATGACTGATCCAATGAATTTGTGCTGGCAGTTAATTGACGACATGGAATGGGTTGTCCCAAGATAAGGGTGAAGTCACACGAACGTATATCGGCTCGGTTTTTACGCCGAGCCGATATACGTTGTCCTCGTGTGCAAGGGGGGGGGGGCGATGGAAGAGCCAGGAGCAGGAACTGAACTCCCGCCCCCCTCTCTGCCTCCTCTCCGCCCCTCTGCACTATTTGCAATGGGGAGAGGTGGGACAGGGGCGGGGCTTATTCTCGGAACTTAGCCCCGCGCCCACCCCGCCTCTTCCCATTGCAAATAGTGCAGAGGGGCGGAGAGGGGGACGGGAGCTCAGTTCCTTCTCCTGGCTCTTCCATCCTCCCCCCCTGCACACGAGGACAATGTATATCGGCTCGGCGTAAAAACTGAGCCAATATACGTTTGTGTGACTTCACCCTAAGGGATAACTTGCCAATTTTTTGAGGACTGATTGCAGGGACTCCCTTCGATCATGAGAACGGTAGTCCTGAACGTCCCCGTATACATGGAGCAACGATTGCACTTTTGCACTTTTACACATTTTAATGGGGACACTGGAGATAGCTAAATGCTTGAACTTGGGCGGTCCCCTTGAAATGGATGGAGACGCGGTGCGCATGTGCAATCGTTGCTTTGATTTGGTGGGGATGCTCTGAATCTCCCTCTCCCCATCGTGGATATTCCTGTGGTTGAACCACATCAATCAGCTTTTTATTCCCTATACTGTGAATAGGGGATAACTTACATAGTATGTACGGCCGAAAAAAGACATATGTCCATCCAGTTTAGCCTATTACTCCCCAAAGTTGTTCAAGGCGAAAGCCGGAAAAAAAACAAAACAATGAGGTAAAAGCCAATTGTTCCCATTTAAGGGAAAAAAATCTTTATTTAATTTGGCAAGATAAATTTTTTAAAAGGGTTGTCCCACTTCTAGCTGTTTTGCTGCAGGAAGCAGACAGCTCTGTACATTGCGTAGTGGCCTAGGTTGGTACTGCAGGCTTAGTTCCATTCACTTCCATAGGACTCAGCCTGCAATATCAACCTGGGCAACTGCACAATGTACGAAGCTGTCTGCTTCCTGCAACAAAACAGCTAGCATTGGGACAACCTCTTTTAAGTATGACTTGTGACATACCCCATTACATGACACAAATGAGTAGCAATATTTTCCTAACAAATAGCGCTACTCTTGCAACTATTACTATTGCAACTTGGTCACTTTTTTCAGCAGAAATTGTGCCACTCTAGTCCACAGGCAGTGAATGGTATTGCAGATGAACCTTAGTTAAAGAAATAGGCAAGGCTGTAATACCAGACATGGCGCATAGACAAAGGGCACTATTTTTATTATAAAAGCATGATTTTTTTGCCATTCTTAACCCCATTTTATTAAAGCATCACTTTTGTCTTTGGGTTGTATAGGGTATTGCAGCTCAGCCCCATTTATTTCCAGAAACAGCGCTACTCTAGTCCACAGGCTCTATATGGTATTGCAGCTCAGCCAGATGTTCAAATGAATAGGGCTGAACTGCAATTCCAGACACACCCTGTGGAGGGGAGTGCAGCTATTTTTTGACGAAAAAAAAGAAATGCGTTTTTTGGAATCTTAACCACATTTTTTTTAACAAAAAGCAACACTCCTGTCCACAGGCTGTGCCAGGTATTGCAGCTCCATTCCATTTTTATGCAAAAACTAGTCGGCACGCTGGTTTCTGGTATTGCAGTTCCGCGCCACTCAAATGAACTTTTCCAATGTGCTGCAATACCAGACACAACCCATGGCGCTATTTTTGGAAAATAAGGCTAATTATTTTTTATAATCTCATATAACCCCTTTAGAGGGGAAATCCACGCCGTGTGGACATCCCCTAAGGGACTTATTATGTATGCGGAATATTTCTGGAAGATGCACCTTGCAGATGCTGCCGATTTCTGCATACATGCAGATTTTGCTGCAGAATTTTCAGAGTTTTTGGGCGCATCCTGCAAAAATATTCCTCACGTGTGAAAGGTCCCAAAAACTAGATGTAGCAGTACATGGGTCATAACTAATAGTTATTGCCCATGCCAATTTACCCATATGCCCTTCATTCTACTGCCATCCCTTGCGTAGGCTCATGCACATTGTTGAACTTCACTTCTCTTCCAGGTCATAACCTAAGCTGTAACCGAGACTTCTACATATCCCCTTCAACACAAGATGTCACAGAAGCCTCGGTCCATGGCCCTTCCCCCCTTACAAAACATCTGCTATGACTCATTAACATATTAATACTTAAAGACAGTGCGCAAGCTGAACCCCGGACTTAAATTAGAGCTTACCAGCCTGATAAAGACCAATGCACTAGCTAATTTAAATATCTCCGTAGCTTTAAAAAATACCCCAACCCCCCCTTCCCCAGACCTCTTACCTCCAATCACCCCGCAAGCAATTAGAAATGACAAAAACATACAAAAAGAAAAAGAAAAAAATTAGTCCTGATCCCAAAAATTAAATGTGTATGGTCCTTTAAATTTATTCAAAAGAAGGTGGAGTTTTTTCCTTTTGCACAGCGGAGTTAGGAGCAGGATAATTACTAGTCGGGAACATGGAGGCTCATGATTGAAATAATTAATCAGAGTCGTACTGAACAAATTAGCAAGTGCTGCTGAACCCGTTTAATGTTGCAATGCTCTGTGGAGCAACGGTACAGGTCTCTGAAGCTCACAAAATAAGGGAGAACAAAGGAAGAGTTGTAATAATTTTGTCATTTGCTGCCAAGAGTGTTCTTAATGTTTAATATGGCGCACAGTGGGTTTTTTTCTTGGAGTACTGGTATTTTTAGTCTTTTTTTTTTTTTTTTTAAATATCACTTCTCGGTTAAGGCTCTACCTGTACGATGGTATACGGAGGATCGGGTATTCTCTGGAGGCTTACGGAGGTAGAACATGGGTTTATAGATTACGATGAAAGCTCTATTACGTTCAACACAAGACTGCGTACATTTATGACCAGGTGCTTTAAAGGGGTTTTACGGGTAATAACTATCCTTCGGATAGGTCATCAATTGTTAATCGCCAGGGACCTGCCACTCAGGATCCCCAGCAATGATCACCTGGCTTGCTGTCAGTGCAGCGGGTTGACGTGCGTCATAGGGGATGGGAACAGAAGTGGCCTAGTTGGCTTCACTCCCATTGAAACCACTGGTAGCTGAAGCCACAACTACACTTCTGGTACTTCTGCCTTCGACACCGGGGAAGGATGCTGAACTGTATTAGATGCTTCAGCTCTCATTGATTTCAATGGGAGTGAAGCCAGCTAGGTCACTTCTGCTCCCATTCACTATGGCGCACGTCCGTCCCGCTGCACTGACAGTAGGCTGGGTGATCAGCTAATCAGCGGCAGGTTTCCAACAATTAACATATTCTGGATAGGTCATCATTAGTTTTGGCCCAGAAACCCTTTTAAAAGAAGTCTCTCAGCTGATAGACCACTACCAACAGCAGATTGGCACAATGCCAATAGGCAGACCTGGACCTCATGATTTTCTGAACGTGCAGCTGTCAGGGAGATAAGTGCCCCTGTGCATGGTCTTGCAGATCCTTCTTGTCCGGCCTGTCTACCACTTCGTCATTCACAGCCCCTCCCCTTGTCTAATGATTGGCGCTGTAGATCTCAATCATTAAATAAGGAGAGGGGCAATCCAGGACCAAGCAGTAGACAAACTGGGCCAAAATAAGCTGCCAGACCACCCACTCATTTACAAAGAGTGTGGAACACAAACCTTATCTGCCTGATGGCTGCACTTTCAGAAAACCAGAAGGTACTAGCCTGCATATCGGCACAATCTACTTTTAGTAGTACTTTTAGTCTGTTAACCCTTTTCAATCCAATTTCTATCCTGGTTTATTATAAAATGGCGCTATCTGCTGGCTAAAGCCAATACTGCATGACGTGACACGTTGGATAGGCTCTGACAGCAGAGAGGCTGGCACTATACAGTAAGAGAACCCTGACAGACGTCTTTCAACATCAGAGCTGTACAGCCTTAAATCACAATGTCTTTAGAGGTCAGACAGTGGATTGGAAAGGGTTAATCCACTGGGGTTATTTAAACATTCTGGGGGAGAAATAAGAACAACATTTTCCACTCCAAGCATTATCAAAGTGAGGTATTGAATTTAAGGACCCCGTGTGTCATGTGTGCCTACATGTTCAGGGTGGGGAAAGGTGGCCAATTAGGGAGCTATTTCCCACTGTTCCCCTAATTTTGGTGCTACAATCAACCGAAAACTCCCTTTGTTGGGTTGCCCCATATGCAAAGACTCATAAAGTGATGACAAATGAAGTCCTCTTGAACGACAAGAGCTATCTACTACTACACAAGTTTAGCCAGAAGCAGGTTCACAATTTTGCAATGAAGAGCCTAGAGTGGCCATCCATGTTAGATATACACTGTTCAGTTGGTCGCTACAGTATATTGACCGACATCTCTGTTCACATTCAAACCCAGCTTGGCTGAGGCTGAATGAGCTCCGAATGTACAGAATGGAGAAAGCCACTGCCAAAAAACTGTCAGCAGATTATCTACCTGAAGATAAAAGGATCAGGCAGATGAAATCCAGCAGTCCAACCCTTATCTTCACATCTGCTGTCGGAGAAGAGTCAGGAGGACCCACAGACACAGGCCGAACCTGCCAAAGTATAGTGTGTATGGTTACCCTTAGGCCCCATGAACATGGCTAAGATATGTTCAGGAGTCTGTAGGGTGGCACACATAGTCCCTACAGTTCTGTACTATGGAGCCCTAGGCACTACATGTGCCACCATATATTGCTCAGTACAGCACCATATTTCAAATATAGTCTCCCCTAAAATAAATATTTTAATAGGAGAATAACTCTTTAAAGCGACCCTACAGTCCTAGCAAAACCAAAATGGCATCTTATTTCACACTGTACGTTGGTAGTCTAAGAAACTACACGCAAGTCTGATTGGGCAGTGCTGCTCATGTGAGAGGTGGTGTGCAATCAGAGGAGCATGCAGTGTCTTAGACTATCTATGCTCTACCAAAGCACAGTGTGTAGCAGGTAGTCAGAGAAGTTGTGTGGCCATCTTGGGTTGTCCAGCATTGGAGAGGCACTTGATTTAAAAGAGCTTGTGCAGTTGTAAATTATTGATGGCCTATCCTCATAGCAGGTCATCAATAGTAGACCGACATGTGTCTGTCACCCATGACCTCTGCGGATCAACTGTTTGCAAGTCGAAGCATACCTACGCACAAAGCTGATTTCTGCAGAAAGCAGACAGCTCCATTCTTACAGCAGTGGTAAGGCTTGGTATTGCAGGCCAAGTTTCCATTGAAAAAAACAGGAATTTGGTTTTCAATAACAAGTCTGGCCACTGCAGTGGGAACGGAGCTGTCTTCTTCCTGTCGAAATGAGCTTGGTGCAAGAATACACTGTTCCGGGTGGCTGACCCCGACTGATGTACTACTGATGACCAGTCTTCACAATAGCCATCAATAGTTTACAACTGGACAACCCCATTAATTTTGCTTTCAACTGGATTCTTTATGCAGAAGTCTAAGTGTGCCCTCTTGATAGATCTGTGAAGCTTTAATAGGACCATGTGCATGAGGTTTAAAATTAGTTTTCCAAGAACTGCGATGTATGACTTGACACATCGAATGTCATATCATTGGAGGTCTAAAATCTGTGACCGCCTACCAGGTAGGTCTGAGTCCATATTTCGGTAGAAGAACTCTTTCTAAACAAAGCCTGTCTGCAGCTCCCACATATTTTCGAGACAGATGTAATTGCGTGGGCACAGAAACCGTCGAGAATAGCCTGCTCTCATCCTGCGTTGGGGTCCCAGCTGTCACCATAGTCACTTTCATGACGTACCCAACTGGAAACCCCCTTTTAAATTCAATCTCTAGTGTAATCAATGTTTTACTGTTGTAATCTTAGGTTTTATAGACTTTGGAAGACGTCTTCAATGCACACACACAAAAGCAAACTCGGCAAAACTACTGGCAGAAGAACAGCGCTATATATTATCCTGCAAGCATACAGCTCATAATACCCAATGATTGGACGGTATCAATTAAAAAAAGTGTGAAAAAAAGGATCTAGGAGAGGCTAATGCTGAGTGAAATACAGCAGCCATAAAGCACATCAATCTTCTATATTGCTCTTTTTTACACTGCATAAAGCCAGCCAAGGTGTCTTCTTCAGAGAGGAGGCTGGAACGCAGTGCAAGCAATCTGGATGAGAGAGGACGAAGCCAGCGAGAGAGAAAAAAACCTCTATTACAGTTGGGAATTGTCCAGGGTTTTTACGGACTATCCCTGGAAAGCAAATTGGCATAAGTTCAATAAAACACCTACTTAACTGCAAAGGGCCACTGTTCTCGATTCAATAGTCCCCGAGGTTTGCTGTGATATATGTACATACGGCTCTCTGCACTGCTCAGGTTTTCTTTCCTGGGGCATTAAGAAAATACACGTCCTGGGCTCACATTTATGTGACAATCTGAAGCCGGGTGACACAGAAAACACCACTGAGAGTAATCTGGGGAGGAATAGGCTGTTTTTATAAGCTCAAGCTAAATATTGCGTTTGGACTAAACTTCCGAGTTTGCCGTCTGGGGTGCCAGTTAGACTAGGGCTAAATTAAGACAGCAGCAATGTGGAAGGGGGTGGTGGATGGAGAGGGGATGGAAAGTTAGAAAACAGTTAATTTTGGGGATCAGGACTAACTTTTTCCTTTTCTTTTGTATGCTTTTGTCATTTCTTGTGAGGTGATAGGAGGTTAGAGGTGTAGGAGTTTGGGGTATTTGTCCTGGGAGGAAAAATGGAAAATCCTAGTGCCATAAGGGCTCATTCAGAAGACCATACCTACGCAGCGTAATATTCAGTAACAAGAACCCATTGGTATGCAAAATTTTCATGGGATTTTCAGGAACACATGAAAAAATACGCAACATATTTTGTTGTGTGTTTTGCACTGAAATAGACCATAGAAGTAAGCACAAGTACACAGAAAATATGTAGGAAATCTGTGTATTCATTACGTATTTGCGTAGCAAGACAAAGGGCCCTTCTGCATATTTTTTTTTCACAAATACGCTGCGTATTTACACACAAAAAAACGTAGTAACGGCTCCTGCACACGAGCGTATGCTTATATACACTCGCGAGAGCATGATGTGATTGCGCTGTGAATGGAGTGCTATCACTTGGTTGCGCGTGGTTCCCCATGCGTTTTACTGTACTTTTTTATGCTGCCAGGCCTTTTTGCATCAGCACAGGACACACCCGCGCCGTATTTGAACCAGCTGAGAAGCCTAATTAGTCCCAATCGGAATCGCTTAGTTACGTGCACAACTTCTTGCGTAATGGGCGTGCATTTAGACACCTCCAAAAACTCCTATGGTGCTTTGGGTGCGCAGAAAAAAAAAGCAAGTCTTGCATTTTTTCGTCCAAAAGAAGTGTGCGCGCAGAAATGCTGTATGTGAGGGAACCCATTGAAATCAATATTTCATCCAATAGGCTTAAGTGGAGAGGCCAAAATCTGCAACAAATCCGTTCGGAAATCCTGAAGATTTTCTGCACAGAAAATCTGTGGCAACTCCGTGAACACAGCCTACCAATACCTTCACTTGTGGCTAAATTGCTGCGGGCATTTCGCAACTGAATGCCCGCACTAATTCTGCTTGAAATGCGCAGTTGCCAAATCTTCACCCAAGTGGTGAGTAGTTGGTCGTGTTTTAAATTGTAGATTAGCAGAGCTATAGCACAGCTGGACTATAACAGCAGACGACCAGTTCCAGTGCCATTGTGTCTAGGGCCAAATGCACATGGGCACACACAGATTCCAAATGGGGAATCCAACACGGAATCTGCCCGTGCCCACAGATGACAACTCTGTGTATCTGTCCGTGTCTTCTTTCTTCTGGACTGCGGATGTGCCAGCCATCACGAGCTACAGATTTCCCAGCGCTGTGACTAGGCAATCATGCAGAATCTGCGACTTTTCCAGAAGTATCATACCGGATCAGATAGCTTCCAATGGAGCATGCTGCCATTTTTCCTCACAGTTGATTTCCGTTCGTGTGCGTGAAACAATTAATTTTGCATTGCATCCTATGGACGGACATTGTTGCGGAAACCTTGGGCAGATGCCCAACGTGGATTCCGCAGCAAAAATCCGCTGGTGTGCATTCAGAGATTTGAAAAGGTGAGACTCCAGCGGGCAAAAGAGCGCAAAAGTTGTATCACTTAGCAGTGGAAAAACATCTCCTGGTCAGGTGGATCCAGATTTCTGTTGCACTGTGCTGATGGGAGGTCAGAATTTGGCACAAGCAGCATGAATCGATGACCCCTTCCTGTCAGCTGGTCAGAACATGTCAGCACCGCCTACTAATCTGCTGCAATAACAAGAAGCTTCCTGTCTGCAGGGGCCGATATACCTACAGTCTGATTGCTACACCTAGTGGCATCTACACCACAATGAATTGCAGCGGTTCTGAAAGCCACATGAGGTCCAACACACTAAAGTGGACATTGAGTATATATACAAACACTAAACTTGTAATGTGAATGTGTCCTTAATTGTCAAATGTTTGAAATTTCCAAAAACAGTGTTAAAAAAAGTGTAATTTAACGCTTTTCATAATCATATTAGTCATTATACAGATGTGAGACTGGAACATGAGTCAGAGAGAGATGCATGAAAATATCTCTGCACTTTATAGCAGTATGTACATGTGAAGCATCTCGCACGCAGGAAGGCCCTCGCTGTAATCTCCACTTCATCAGGAGCTACAACAAGTGTTTAAGCCGTTTCCCCGATGAAATGGATGTTCACCATGAAACGCTTTGAGCGATTCCTCTAAATCTCTTCTTCAATGTGCACTTAAATGCTGATGTGTTACAGCGACAATCAACGCTCACAGTAAATGTAGATACAAAACAAAAACATCCATTAAAGTGCCACGTGTAAAAGAAATGTTTTAGTAAATTATTGCACAGTTTATCTGTTTATTGTTGCTTTGTGCTTCATAGAAAAGGAAGATCTCTCTCTTATCTTAACTCACTCTTTCTAATACAAAATTTTCTACCCAAAGTATTTAGAGACACATGATTGATCCCCAAACGGACTGTTACGTGCATGCAAGTTACAACTACGATGCCCAGCACAGGCAACAAATCTAATAAGATGCAAAAATTGTCCTTAATGGTCCAACGTAAACATGTAACACCAAAATGTATTAAGATGCCCTTAAATTAATACAGGAACAAGATCTCTATCCCATAAAGCATGGACTTGGCAGACCCTGCCTAATAACAGGATGATCGTCCCAATAAGGTCGGCCCCACATCACCTGAAGACTGGGGGGTACAGCAGCACTCACCAACCATATAGGGGGACCCTTCCAAAGGAAATTGTTGCTCGCCTGAAACAGGGATTGAATCCAAAGGAATCCCAATGTATTGAATCCAAGAAAAAGCAGGGTCAGGCAGCAGATTAGGTGCTTCAAAGTTTTAATGCATAAGCATCAGTTATAAACACCTCATAGCCATAAAAATAGCGACGTTTCGACCCTATGTAAAGCGGGTCTAAGAAGTCTAGTCTGTCCTTAAATGGAATATAGGTAAAGATATCTAGCAAATGGTAGAGCTAACAGAATTAAGACAGACGTCCACAGCTACACCATACACCACAAACAAGACATAATTTAGGCGTCCAACCACCATACGGACGTATAACTGTCTGCTTACTGTGAATGGAGGTAGGCAGGCTGGAAGGATCCTCACTCTGATGTGCCTCCATTCAGTCAGCGATGCTCATTCCTGTGTAAAAGCACAGGAACGATTATCACTGGGATGACCTGTTGGGCATATGTTGCCAAACAGATCGTCCCCTGTAAAAGCACCCTTAAGCGTCAGATATCACCCATCTGACAGGTTAGGGACTATGGCTTCAAAGATTACTCATTTGACGAGGTAAGGACTGTGGCGTCAGGTATCACCCATCTGTTGGAGTAGGGACATCACCCATCTGTCAGAGTAGGGACTGTACCGTCAGACATCAGCCATCTGACAGAGTGTGGAAAAGCCATCACTTGCCTTGACCCTGGCATCCAACAACTCATATGGACAATTGGGGAAGAAACCAAACACGACTCAAATAACATGCATGCACACACCAACAGCTATATGGATGGATAGAGGAGCAAGGTGTCAGACATCACCCATCTGACAAAGCACAATAAACAGGAGTCTGCACAGCATGCATACACACAGGAAAGGAAAATGACCTACAATGAAGTCAGGGCGGGGCTGAACTATATACACTTACATAACGGCTGATTGGCCCACCAGGGGCACATCTCCCTGTCAGCCAATTAGACCATACACCACGTGAGCTGTAGAAGCAGAGGAAAGAAGAACAGCACACTGAGGAATTTCCAACATCCCATACTCAAGGGACCTTTAGCAATGTTGGAAAACCCTAAGGGTTCAGTCAGACGAGAGTTTTTTTCATGCATATATAGGTATGTGAAAAAGAAGCAGACCGCCTGTTTAAAAAAACATGTGTCTGAAGCTTCAGACACGTTTTGTATTCGCACTTCTTGTGCGATCAAACCATTTTAAAATTTGCACATATAGTTCGGCCCCACTGAAAGCAATAGGAGAGGATACGCTATCCCCTGCTTTGGCTGTGACAGCTGCAGCAGGGGATTCCTTGGATGTGAAACCCCTGGATGCTGTCTCATCCAAGGGTCTCACCTTGTTGTCAATGGGACTGCTCCTCTGCCACAGCTGTGACAGCTGTGGCAGGGTATTTCCTCATCCCCATGGGGAGTCCCCTCATCACTGAACACTGTGACAGCCATTCTAGCTGTGATTGGTTAAGCTAATCAGAGGCAACACTTCCAGGAGGCGGGAATTTTTCAATCCCCGGCCAGAAAAAAATGATGAAGAACAGGTCTACGGACCAGGGGAGAAGAAGCGCCGGAGCTGACAGCGCTTCTAGATGATGTATTTTTTTTCCAGCATCTAGGGCTTATTTAAGGGCTTTGACAGTAGGATTTCTCTATGAATGCTCTTGTTGACTACTGAAGAAGAGCAGTGCACTTGGTAACTCCTCACTGATATGAATACAATTAACAGAAAGCCCTTTGATATTAATGTGCATCATGCAATACTTTATTTCCCCCATGGAGGCACTGCAGACGAATTAAACACTTGCTGCCAGGTTCTCCACAGAATACAAATAATTGCTGGGAATCGAAGTAAAATGATACCTTGTATCAAACTTATTTTCAGCGGGTCCATTCACCCAAAAAGGAAGTGAGACATGGGTGAAGACAAAATCAATATTGAAAGTAAGAGAACTGAAGCAAGCAGGTAAAAGCATATCCTGTAATCGCTATGGGTGTCCTTGGAAAGAGGGGCCAGACCAGATTGGTCCCATCCACTTGCTATTCAGTGGCAAGGAACTGCATTGTTAAAAAACAATGGAGTAAGAAACTGGCCCAAAGGTCATAGAAAGGCCATGAAGGGGAGAAGAAACCTCATGCCCTCCTATCTTGAGTGGAAAAACTGGCACCATGGTTGAGGCCCCTTTTTGTGTTTTGCTATCTGCATCAGCAGATCCAGGGCTATAAACCTGCGAGTAACCTGGAAGTTTTTGACTTTTTCATACCCACTTATCAAAAGGCAGAAGAGGCTTTACACAATATATCAAGCAATCCTGTTGTGTACAAAGGAAATAAAACTATCAACTTTGTATCAAACGTTTAAAGCGAGTGGGTCATAGGCGGGCCGGTCAGCCCGAGTGGCCCTTGTGTGGTGTGGAATTCCATGGAACATTCTTACAGGACTCCGTGCTCTAGAACCCGACAATGCGGATGAGTGGCTCTCTCCTAATCATGAAAGTTTATTTGCTAATTCTTGTGAAAATTAAATAATCACAGCAATCAAAGAACAATGTCTCGACTGTGTGCAATCACGCAAACAAGATTTTATCGCTCGCACCTCCGCTTTGATGACCGTCCTCTTAGATGACTGCAATAAAAGCAAATAGGAAAATGAAATATTTGCTGAACATCGATTGCACCTTTTGTTTCCTGCTTTGCCTTATTAACGTCGTTTTTGTTTACACATCTGTTTTTCTGTTGTGCGCGGCTGGTGAGACATTTTGTGGTTTATCAGCCAGTCAAAACAGGATATCTGTAAATCACAAAATGTATGAGTGCAAAGTATCATCAAAAAGTGCTATTCCACTGGTGTTATGGAAAAAACACAAATAACTAGGAAAGAATGAAAGAAAGAAAGAATGAAAGAAAGAAAGAAAGAAAGAAAGAAAGAAGGAAAGAAGGAAGGAAAGAAAGAAAGAAGGAAAGAAAGAAGGAAAGAAAGAAGGAAAGAAAGAAAGAAGGAAAGAAGGAAAGAAAGAAAGAAAGAAAGAAAGACAGACAAGACAGAAAACGGAAGATAGCTATGAGATAGATAGATAGATAGATAGATAGATAGATAGATAGATAGATAGATAGATAGATATGAGATAGATAGATAGATATGAGATAGATAGATAGATAGATAGATAGATAGATAGATAGATAGATAGATAGATAGATAGATGTGAGATAGATAGATAGATAGATGTGAGATAGATAGATAGATAGATAGATAGATAGATAGATAGATAGATAGATAGATAGATAGATAGATATGAGAGAGATAGATAGATAGATATGAGATAGATAGATAGATAGATAGATGTGAGATAGATATATAGATAGATAGATAGATAGATATGAGATAGATAGATAGATTTGAGATAGATAGATTGATAATTCAGAAAAAGTGACAATTTCTGAACTAACAAAGGGGTTTCCTCATTTGCAACCTCCATTAAAGGGGTTGTGCCACGATTTAAAGGTCCTAAAATGAAGGAGCCCTGGTTGCACATGCTTGCTTCCCCTTCATTTACTTCAGTTGGATGCAGAAGATGGCAAAGTTCAAGCAATCAAGCTATCTCTGGTGGCCCTATTGAAATAAATAGAGCAGCAGTGCACTTGCTCAGCCACTGTTCCATTCACACAGGGGTACAAGAGGAGTTCCCAGCAGGTGGCCCACATTGATCCCCATAGTTACTCCCTATCCTGTGGATACCAGGTAACTTTCAATGTTGGTACAATCCTTTTAAGTAGCCAAAGCAGAGTTACATCAAAGAGCATTTGAGCCTTTGAAGGACCCATCTCACTTGGACATTACACAGAAAGACCATTTATTTCAGTTGACACAATGCAATGCTGCATTTCTCCTGTGGTGGCACTGCAGAAAAAATTGAACATTTGCTCCCTGTTTAATACACAGATCACTACTGATCGCTAGGATTTGGGGGACCCTTCTATCAAAACAGCTCAAAAACCATACCAAAACCATACAACCTCTTCCATGGCAGATTTCAGGCATTTGATGGTATTTTTTGACGTATCTTTGTCTGTACTGTAGTGTATCAATCACCTGCTCTCCTGAAGACCGAAGGAGATCGGAGATTGTCCGTGATCAAGAAAAACAAACCAAGCAAGAAAAAGACATAATTTCTCTTATCTTCCTTTCTGTTCATTTGATGGAGGGTATATTTACAGGACTTGAGTCTAAATAACAGTGCCTCCCGCAAGGTGGGAAAGTGCTTTCAAGCAATTTTTCTATCTGGCGCTACTAGTGTATTCAATTTTCGGCTAACAAGTCTTTGTGTATCAGAGTGGGGTGCGTTGTGTTGATCTTCGCGCTCAGCTTATGGAGTAAACCAGCACCATCGATTCTACAGTAATTCAACAAAAGAGGTTTAGTTAAGATGTATACAGCATCTAAAAGTATCGAACCAAACAGGTCAACAGGCTGATTTTAACACAGGCATTTCAGTAACCAAAAAATCAATGCGTTTCTTTCAGCAGCGGTACGTCATTTATTCCTTCACATAGGGACGGGCACAAAAAAAAACATCCAATCAATATTTACTATATTGAAAAGAAATTAGAGTGACAGGACATGGCTAACATAGACCTAGGGGGAAGGTTCACATACTACATGCACTGCAACATTTATTTAGGCTGATGGCTTTTGGGGAGGGGGGGGGGGCTTACATTTTTGTTTTTTTTTGGCTTAAAATCTAAGAATATTGTGCTACCTTTCCCTTCCCTATAGCTATGGCCCATCAATCAGATGAATGAATGGCCACTTCATTAGAGGCCCCCATCAAGTACTGTGTTGGACTTACTTTGGCCATCAAAACTTCATGGTGGTGTCAATCCAGTGCTAGCCGATGATCCAGGGTGTGCCAAGAATACCTTCCCCACACCATTACTCTACCTCCACCAGCCTGACAGGAAGGGCTCATCGATTCATGCTGCTTGTGCCAAATTCAGATCTCGCATCAGCACGATGCAACAGAAATCTGGATTCATCTGACCAGGTGATGTTTTTCTGCTACTCAGTAATACAATTTTTGTGCTCTTCTGCTCATTGGCGTCTCACCTGTTTTTCTTAGGGCCTCTTCAGACCACATTATAGCCTCCATCCAGGGGTCCTGTCTGGGTTTCTTTTTAAAATACCAAAAACAGAACTCGTGAACGGAAACTATTTAGGCCATTAATGAAAACTACTGAAACAAAGACCAGTAAGTCTCAACTTTGGCAGGTTCCATTAGTTTCCAGCATTTTGTGCCGGAAAGAATAGCGCAGCTCACCAGGTTATTCTATCAGGCGCAAAATGACGAAAATGAATGGAAACCTGATCTCCATTTTAACACTTTTCACTAATGGCAGAGATAGTTTCCATTCAAATCCCGTATGGGGCGCCATTTTTAGTAACTCCTGGACAGAGGCCACAACGAAGCAATGGAGCTGGAACTGGTCGTCTGCTCTTAAAGCTCATTCGTGGAGGAATGATGAGTTGTGCGTCCGGACACTTTAGTTTGACCACCAGCATTGTATTCACCTGCAGTTTTCTTAACTCTGCAGCGCCTGTTTGTCAAAAAGATTCTTGACATCCTCCTCTGACTCCTTTCAGTATTAAGTTGTTTCAACCCACAGGATCCACTTTCGCTTGATGTTTTTCTTCGAACACAGCATTCTCAATATACTCTCCACACTGTTGCATGAGAAAACCCCACACAGTTGGCAGTGAAATCCTGGCCCCAGCTATTCTAGCCCTGATGACCAAACCTCATTGGAAGTCACTCAGATCACTGGATTTTTCCATCTATTGTGAATTCACACTGAGACTGATCCATGGATAAATTGTCTTGAGATTCTATGCTGCACTCCGGGGTCACGGCTCGAATTGCCATACAGGGAAGCTTCAATTGTGAAAGGGATGGTATTGTTAACTGAATGTATATCACTTCTACATACATTTAAACCCCACCCCTAAATGCAGGGAATACCCTTTTATGCAAAATTTGCAGAATCCAACCCCAACATTTTGTCCTGGTTAGCAGGACAGTCTGAGCAAAAGTAGGAGAGTACGCTCCCATAGTCACCATCTAGTTACATTTCAGTATATTGCTACCGTAGTTACTTGGGTACATCGTTAAAGGGATTATATCACCAACATTTTTTTTTTTAGTTAAAACCAGATAGAGAAAGTTTTTCCATTTTTCTGATCTGTTTTTATTTTCTGATTGTAGAATTTGTTTTCTGTAGATGACTATGGAGGTGGCCATCTTCCCTGGACTGCATTTAACAGCATTTAGAAGATATGCTTTACAGCAGCTTTATGGGCCTTTCACACAATAGGCAAGAGGGGACCCATGTGACCTTTGCAGAAGTCATTTTGTAGTGAGGGGAAGTAGAAGGTTCTCGCTGATCACTTCCTGTAAATGGTGGATCCTGTATTACCTACATATACGGTAGGTGTTACCTGTCAGTGCAATCCCGCCTGTGATGATGACTGCTGCAAAGTTTTATCTACCAATCAGAAAGTGTCAGACTATTATTGATCTTTGAATATTCAGTGTTAAAAATGCAAGATTTTATTTTTTGTTTTTTTTTTTGTTTTGTTTTTTATGCAGATTGAAACAAAGGCAAAAAATTTTGAAAAAAATTTTAAAAGTATGTTGAGCAAAAAAACTTTATTTATATAGTAGTTAACTCTTTAATGACACATTGCCTTTAAAGTCATGACTCCTTTAAAGTAGGAACGCCCACATAACAGCCTACATGAACTTTTTATAAAATCAATGTAAACGGTCCTTCTGAAGATTTCCATTCATTATAAATAAGGGAGCAGTGAAGCAGAACCGGCTATAAAAGACAAGCAATTTTTCAATAATAAATTTAGCATTTTAATGGCGCACCCCGAGACCCAACCCTCCAAAATATACGAACAAATAGCTGGAAATACACTTTAAAAAGTTTTTGTTGGCACCAGTATATACCCGGCTGAATTACGACATTCCCCACCACGACACCAGCACGGTCTGCTTTTGATCAGAGTAACATAACACTACATCGGGGCGCAGGGCGGATGGCATAGGTTACGTTTTGAACACTGTGTAACGACTCCACTGCAGGGAGAAGGGTCTGAAAGCTGCTGCTAATGTCATTTAGTCTCACAGCATCAGGACGGAAATCTGAGTAGACTGTTTAGTTTGAATGCCACCCAAGCAAGTGGCAGAGTGCGTCGGCTCACAACCCGGGAGTACCTGCCAGTGGCACCCCTATACCTGCCCTATCTATACACTCCAGCTCTATCCAGACACCAGTAGCATGGCAGGCGGCTGCCTTTATAATTATCATTTTTATAGCGAGACTGTCTAAGCCCGAGATGTAGATTTCCCAATTAGTCTCTGGTTAAACATCTGTTGCTAGACAGCGTTTAACATTCGTTATTCGAGCAAAGCACAATTTGATTTGGGTGTCTGAAATAAAGCCAGAGTCTGCAAAATAATAGCTCAATTATATTGTGTAGAGCTGCGAGATTTTTCTTTATTTAGCGTGATAGATATAATCAAATGTAGAAATTTGTCAGTTAGACAGCCTCCTTCTATTTGCCTTATTAGAGCTTATGAATATCAGCACAGGACCCCCCTCGGTTAGGCAGAAAAGAGTGCCACTCTGGAGGACTTGGCTCGTCCATACAGTACATGGTCGGTCATATATTTGATGTGATTCCCTAATACATGTACATACTTCTTAATATTTAAATACCCAAACAAAGGAACTTTAAAACCCCACCCAAAATCTACACAAGAATACTCCCTTTTATGCAAATATGCATTAACCACACCCTTGTGTTCCTGGTCAAGAGGCGGTCCCACAAAAATAGGACTGCTGGGATATGTGATGTGTGTTTTATGAAAAGTGTTTTATTAAAGGTAAGAATCTATCTTCCGCTTTTTCCTCCTTCCTTTCTCCCCCTTTTGGTTCTTTCCCACCCTTTCCTTCCTCTCAACCTCCTTCTTTCCTTGCCTTCCTTTTTTCCCTTCCTTTCTTCCCTCCTTCCTTTCCCTTCCCATTTTTCCTTTCCTCCTCTTCACCTTTTCCCTCTTTCTTCCCCGTCTCCTTCCTTCCCCTTTTCTTTCCTCCCTCCCCTATTTCCTTCCTTTCTTTCCTACTTCCTTCCTTCCCATTTCCCTATTTCCTTCTTTCCAGCTGATGACTATATGATCCACCATAGTTAATCACTCGGCAGCAGCAGCTTTGTATCTTGTGAATAGCCAAAATATATTCTGATCGGCAAACAGTTTACACAAAAACCTATTCCAGAGTTTTTTTTATAAACCGGTTGTCCAGGATTAGAAAGCATGGCTACCTTATTCCAGAAATAGCAACACTCTTGTCCATTGGCTTTGCCTGCTATTGCAACTCAGCCCCACCAAAGTGAATGGGACTTAGCTGCAATACCATACACAACCATTGGATAGGCGTGGTGCTTTTTTGGGAAAAAGCAGTTATGATTTTATAATTCTGTACAACCCCTTTAATGCTGGGTTCCCATGGAACGCTTTCACCGCAGAAATCTCGCGTTTTTGCAGCAGTGAAAAAATGCGGTATTTCTGCAGGATAAGCGCAGCCGCGGGTTTTGGAGCGGCTTCGCCGCATGCTTTTCTGTTGCAGCCGGCTCTCCCATAGAGAGGAGCGAGGCCGCAACGGAAAGAAAAAAAAAGAAATGACATGCGGTGTCCCAAAAATCCGTGCCGCAGGGCTGGTTAATGCCGGCTTTGCCGCAACAGATTGTCCGCCCCGTGTGGATGAGATTTTTGACAAATTTTGTCCCTATGGCTAGCTCACACTGGGATTAGCGTCCGCAGGCGGATTTGCCGCAGCGAAATTCCGCATGGTATTTCTGCTGCAAATCCGCCCTGTGTGGACCCAGCCTAAGTATTCCCAGAGCATAGTTGTCAACAGACCCTGTGGACCCCGGAACATGGATTTGAATTTTGTACTGTGGCCCCTGTGAGAGAGAGAGAAAGTAAAACGCAATTGCAAAGTTGAAGAATAGCATGTGAGCAGCAGAAATCCACTTACCGAATATCTCTAAGTGCCGTGGGACCGCTGCTATGACTAAAGTAAGGAAAGTTCTGGTAGTACAGTCTATGTGAGAGTTTACTCAAAGTGGCCTCCTTCTGCTACAATAGTGTCAGATCATCCAGGAAGTCATTCACTGCAGGAGATTCGGGTACCAATCCACATTTAGTCTTCTTCAAGTACGCTTTCACATAGGCTGTACTACCAGAACTTGCGTTTCCTTACTTCTGTCATAGCAGCGGTCCCACGGCACTTAGAGAGATGGACTAAGCAGTTTTCTGCTCCTCACATTCAACTTTACAATTGGGTTTTACTCACACTCTCTCTCTTACAGGGGCCACAACTCAATACTTAAATCCATGTTCCGGGGCCCTAAGGGGCCTGTGTGCCATACCATCATGTAGCCCATCCATGCTTTCCTATTTAAGTATGCTATTGTTATTTCCATATAGGACCCCAGTCCTGAGATATAGCGCTGGATCCGGCTTTCTGACTACACCCTGTATAACTCTAATCAAAATACACAGGTTCATCCTGGTGTCTCACGGGGTAGATGTTTTACTAGAAAGTCTGGTGGACATGATAAGTGCCCTCAGTTCATTGAAATTCCACCCCGGCAAATCCTGCCTGTCTGGAAACAGCGGGAGTTGACTTCACCAGTGACTGAATTATCCCAAATCTGTTTCTAATACATGCCCAACACATAATTTTTTACAACATGACAAGGAAAACAAACTTAATAAAAGGTTCCTGATCTTCTGTTACTCAGGCACACCAGATCATGATATGTTTATAATTTTTGGCCTATGATATCACTAATGTAACAACGGCTGTCTGATAGAAAAACAATTCCTAGGTATGACATCACCTCGCCTGGGCCTTAATTGTACAAAACATTGAGAGCTAAAATATCTTCCACACTTCACGTTAACAAGCACAAGGTTTTATTTATTTTCTAAGACCGTTTGGAGAATGGACTCGTTTTCCTTTTTTCTTTCTGATGTTGGAATTTCCACCTAGGTACAGGTTTTTTAAATTGAAGGCTTTGACATCCAACCTCTGTTTCTACATACGTGATAAAGGCGTAAACTCCTGGACCTCTGATGCTAAATCTGTACCCGCTCCCCCATTTAAACTATAGCTGTTCTCTTAGAGGGGGATCATCATAGAGGGGGATCCTGATCAAGATGCTTTTTCATAAACTAGATCAGAGAGTTGATAACAAACATTGGCTCTCTCTAACTGGTGAAAAAATGTCTGACTATCCCATGGCTGTTATTGTCTTGGGTTCTTGAAGCTGAACCTGCAGCGATCAAATGATCATTGGGGTAGCTTTGATTGCATGAGACAAAAAGCCTTCATGTTTTAGATGTACTTTTAGGACTGTTGCACATGTGAGGCACTAATTTCCATACCCTCTAAAGATAGTAGGTACCAGAAAAATAATTACTAAGTGATTGTTGGTGAAATATGACTGTTAAGGAGACAATAAAAAAATAATATTACATTAACGGGGTCTGGGACTCCTATCATTGGGATAGGTCAGATCAGTGGGCTGACCACTGCTGCTGGTCAGCTCTTTGAAGAGGCCATGGTGCTTAGGCAAGAACTGAGGCCTCTTCATTGGTCTGTGACATCATGTTCACTGGTGACATGGCCTTAGTGCAGCTCAGTCCCATTCAAACGAATAGGATTAAAAATAGTCCTATAAGGGATACACAGGTAATCCAGAATTTGGTGATTCCATTGCAAGCTATCAGCAGTTCATTAGGATCATGATGAAGACAGTCCCCCACCTACAGTTTACGCTCTTCATAGGCTACTCAGAAGCAAAGATGTACATAGGTGTCTGCTTCAAAAGTTTTAAGAACTTTAGGTCAAACGACCAATGCATTTTGGAAACAGTAGTTCCCTTTATCAGGGTATACTGATGACATTACATCTCCAACCAGCTTTGCCTCACAAGCTCCTGAATGTTAAATATTTGCAATCACATTACTTACAGGTTAGATATTGGGGGAAAAGCAACTTTAATGCTATAAACCATCCTTTTTAAGGGTAATATAAAGCTATACTGACTGAAATACATTTTGAGTCCCATTAAGATGCCCACCAATGTCTCACAAAAGATAAAACAAAGGAAAAGAATAGTCATTCCCATACAAAAAAAACCACACAGACACCAATTATTCAGAAACATGAAAAGCTTTTTCCAAAAACCCCCCCACAAAAATATCTAAAATGCTGTTTTGGATCCAGATGTGGGACCATGACAGAGTTTGGCAAAGTGATGAATTCAAAAACTTGCAGACAAGAAAGCGAAGACCCTGCTGGGTGCCACATAATGCTGTCTTCTAATTTACTAGTATTCCAAAGAGTATGATGAAGATTAAAGTCTTAAGACTAAGTAATTTTGGTAAAATCTGGCTACAGTGGAAAGGCTACATGCTGGTTGTGTTGAAAACATTGCCCCCTAAGCTAATAATCTTGATTGTAGACCAAAGGCCTACTGAGCAATATTAGTCTCGTGTAGCCCAAAGGGAAGTGGATGATCCTGTAGTGGTGGATCAATCGCCCTGGTCATCTACGTCCCAGACATGATATCCAACTGCACTGTGCCGTGAACAATTCAACCGTTGATGGTTGGATTTACCAATGGGTGCGAAGTAATGGTTAGACTATGAGAAGATGCAGTATACCAATAGGGGGAAAAGAGCAGTTCTATCCCAGGTTTCAGGCAGGGGATGGATTATAGTCCATTCGAACTGATGGAGAAGAACATCGAAAACATCACTAGATATTCTATGGTATCTTCACGGAAACCACTTCCTTAGTTAATAGACTGCCGCAATCCAGTTTCTTATCACTTCTCGCACCCGTGCCTGGGCACTGCGCCAGGTATGCAGGACTGCACCTCACTTTCACTCTTGTTTCAGTTGCGTTTGCACCAACTGCTGTTATTGTAGGCTTCAGGAAATTTTCTAAGCATTGGACCGACTCCAATGCTGTGCTCTAATGAGTTGCAGGCTGGAGCACTTTGTGTGCATATGTCACGCCTGTGCCACGGCGCTTTAAAAGCCATGAACAGAAAAAGAACGAGAAGCAACAACAAAAAAAAACCAGTAGTTCAAAAATGCTCTGCCTTCTCAAATTGACTGAAAATCGACCTCTGCACTTCATCAGAAATTCCTGCAGACTTACCAAATAAAACGAGGCGGCTTTTATCACCCACAGTGATCCTCATATGGAAGCATGCAAACTACTACATCACCTGACCCCGGCATGCCCCGTCTTCAGCCACAGTTGACTATTACGAAGTCTTAAATCAATTTAGCATGGAAAAAAAAAAGTTGAAATTCAAAAATTTAAAAATTCTCATTAGTGGCCTTAGACATGGAGCACCGTTTCTTTAAGGAGGGGGGTATAGGGAATGAAATCTAGACAGGATTATTTCATAACACACATATTTTCAGCCTTAGACAGGGTGCATTTAGGTCATCAGGGGTGTCATTTCCTCCCGAGACCTCATGCACATCCAGGACTTAACTTGTTAAAGTATGAATCATATCATTATTAATGATGGGATACAGTATGAGCCTCTTTGTGTTTCACCACATAAAATAGGAGCATGATGTGTCTTGTGGAAAAAGAAAATAAGAACGCGAAATCAGCACAGCAAGAGTTAATATGACCTCACACTCAAGGGTCCGTTTTTTTTATACCAGACTTCTCTTAAAGGGGAAATGTCCACTATTAATAAGCAGGAAGTGTTTTGACTTTATTTCTCTATAAACGTTGGATAAACAAGACCCCCCTTGCTCCACACGCGGGTGGAGTAATTTCATGAGAAGCCAATTACCTTGTCAGGATGTTGTGACTTTAAGAGGAAACTAAAGTACTTGGTTGAGAACATACAAACTTTTCGTAGAGTGTGACCTTGTTGATGTCAAACCCATGGCCTTAGGAGTAGTAAAAATGACATTACCGATCCCACACAACTTTATCATAGATGAAAAAGTTAGGTAGACTTAAATAAAATAGTGCCCCCAGTGGATATAATGGGAATAATACATTCTCATTTAGTAGTTTTCTTTTAGCTTTGTTTTTTTTGTTATAAAATAGAAAAACTAGTTTTTCCTGAAAATATTTAGCTTTTTTGGATGGCCAGGCTGTATTTATTCTATTCAAAGTGTCACCAATATCAAATCTTGCAAGGATTTTATCTAATGGCGCCTATACATCTTCGATAGCTGTTGGCCGAATGCTGATACAGATGACAGCTATTCCTCATCAGCCCGCCATATACGTGTAAACTCGGTCAGGACGAGTGTCACGTGTTTTCAATGCGAAGAAAAAAGTAAGCCTCTGCCACACAGCTCTGACAAAAAGATTGTATGAATGAAGAATAGCTGCGATCAAGTCCAATCTTAATTAGCGTATTTACGTCCATTCACACGGGCAGCGTAACGGCAAAAGAATATGCTGCAGTGCGAAAATTCCTTCGATTGGCAGAATTCTTCAGAATGACTGCTGAATGATGCTTTAAATATATGCAGCTTTCTCCTTTTCCGAGCGCTGGACGCAGCTAAACTCCCTCCCCCTCGCTTTTTTCAAATCTCATGGGAGTCTATGGGAGCTTACAGCGTATCTCAGCAAAAGATAGGGCTAATAAAATCAGCAACCGAAAACGGTTGCAAATGTGCCATTTTTCCCAGCTAGATTTTTTTTACCCGGCCAAAACCTGGCCATCTGAATGAATACATCGGAATCCAATGCTTCCGATGGGAGCGATTGTTGCCCGATTTTTTGACGCAGCCAAATAGCTGCGTATATACGGTCGTATGAATAAGGCCTTAAAGTCCATGAGACAGATAATGTGGCTTTATCAGGCCTCCACTGATCTTGTAAGTCATTCTGCTCCTTTTGTGTGATCGTTTGACACACGGGGCAGAGTTTCATTAGATTTCATTGCAGTATGGCCAATGTGCATAAAAGGGTTTGTAGACTTTTCCAACTATTTTTATTGCACCAGTGTAATAAAAAATGATGCAACTTTGCAAATAGTCTTGATTACAAAACGTCTATGTATGCAGCTCCTTAGAGCTCTATGTATTTCCATGTATAAGGGCATATTTGCATGGATGTATCCTATTTTTGTGCGTGAAGATCGCACCATTTTCACTACATGTGAATGTTTATATTTAGTGTGCTTTTGGTGTGTATGCATTCTTTTTACATGCGTGTTGCCTATGCATTCACTGCGTTTTTCATGCACCCAATTCTTGTCCCTATTTTTTTACCCACTGTCTCCTGCCAACATGCGTAAAAACTCATGCAATTGCGTATTTCCTGCATTTTTATGCCATCCCATAGACTTTAATGGGTGATTTTGATACGTGATACGGACAAAAATAGGACATGGTAAAATCCGCATGTAATAATCTCAAGTCTGAATACGCCATTGCAAATCAGTAGGGTTTATGCTGTCCGTAAAAAATGTGGATATTATAAGGACAGAAAATAAGCCTGTGTGAATGTGCCCTAAAGTTGCACCTGATCAGTCAACGGATTTGCAAACGCTTGTTTGTTAATTGATTGCATCCAAAAAGATTATTGTCGGCTGCACATCTCCCCATACGAACGAGGGATTGCTACTGACAGCGATGATTCGCTATGTGAGGCAAATGATCATTTCTTCCGAATAGAGTCTGAATCAGCCTGTGTAAAGGGTAGGCAAATTAGCGCCGATCATTGTGATCAGCGCTCATTTAAAAGACTAGATTGGCCAGTGTAAAAGAGCCTTTACTCCATTCCATCTAAGGTTAACAAAAAGGGAAGGCAGAGGAGTGAAGTAACACATGACTGCAGGATCAGATTATAAACAGCAAATGTTTTGTAGTCTGTAATCATGAAGAGACATAGGTCTGCATAGGAGCTGTGTACTCAAAACATTAGGTTGTTTTTAAAGAGACCTTCTGGTCCTGGACAAGCAAAGATGGCTGCACTGTTTCTCTGATTGTTTTATGCACACTGTGTATTAGTATACATCATTAGTCGGTACTATTGTACCTTGTCACCACCGGAAGCTAGGGGTTTGACAGGGCTTTCATGGAGGAACACCCCTGTCACACCCCTAGCTCCTGATTGGCTGTGGACTGTAGCTCGGGTTCCCCACAGCGTGTGAGGGGACACTGGTGGACGCAGAGGCATCCGGTGTCTTAAGCGTCGTTGCAGGAGCAGCGTAACACAGCTGTAAGTGTTTCTACCGCTGTGCCATGCTCTTGCCTCTGGCATGTAGCACTGGGCCTGCCCTGCTCCTTCAACTGACCTTCCCCATTCTCTGTCTCCGCTGCCGACCGTTGCAATCAGTGCTCCGCTGCTGTCCGCTCACTGCTGTCACTCTCGGCGGCTCCCTCACATCAGCGCTGGGTCATCTTGTTTGCTACCCCACAAGATCATATGTCAGCGCTGATTATGAGGTCGGCGCTGGGGAACGGAACAGCGGCGGAGCAGAGAGGGGAGAAGGCAGAGCGTCCGAGAAGTCCAAGCAGCCATGGAGACGGAGAGCAGCAGAGCGGGGAGGCAGGTACACGGACAGCAGTGGTGAGGTGAGATGAGGTCCGGGGAAAGGGAGATGGAGAGTGGGGAGCCAGCCAGACTGGCAAAAATCCCTACAGACCTTCAGCTATTCATCCAATCGGGAGCTAGGGGTGTGGCAGGGGTGTTTCTCCATGCAAGCTCTGTCACACCCCTAGCTTATGGTGGTGACAAGGTACAATAGTACCTCATTGGTCTAAGACACTACATGCTGCTTTGATTGGCCAGTGCTGCTCACATGAGACAGCTCTGTTCCCACTGCTGTGGCCTGGCTTGATATTACAAGCAAACTCCCACTGAAGTGAATGGAAACTTGGCTTGCAATACCAAGGCTGTCCACTGCAGTTAGAATGGAGCTTTCTGCTTCCTACGGAAATCAGTTCACTGCATGAGCACAAAGACTAAGCAAGCAGCTGATCAATGGGAATCCCAGGCAGTGGAACCCTAATGATGAACTACTGATAGCCTACCCTGAGCATAAGTCAAAAGTTCAGTCCCAGGCAACACTTTAACTCTAGGGGGTATAAACATTGATTTGCATCTGGAGCGGAGGACACCAAAAAAAGTTATTTTACCCCACATGAGCAGACCAGTACTATAAGTAATGTAAGATAGTTTGGGGACCTGTTGCAGATTTAAGATCCAGGAGCTTAATGATACCCTCAGATACAAGAAAATAGAGTGTTGTAAAATTAAACCTTCTCCATTCAGTTTGGGACTAAAGATGTGCGCCGTTACCTTCGGAAATATCCCGATGTTATATCCCTAATCTAGAAGTATTAAAGAGCTGATTGAGCAATCCTGTTGTGACAACATCTTAAACCCAGTAGTACATGATATAAGCCACACTAGGTGGTGACAGACTCCCATGATTCCTTGCAACAGAGAATACCTAGATCTCCCTAATCTGAAACAGTACAAAACTCCATACCGCTTCCTCCCACAACACAAGTGGACTATCAGCAAGGGTCCGGCGGTGTTATTTCTCATTAATGCTTTTTTTCACTCCTGATCCTGTGGTTCTCATAATTAGTTACCTGGGGCTGCAATCCAATTTGAAGTGATGACAAGAAAGTGATCCATGAAAAACTAATAAGTTAAATCCAATTTCAGCCTTCCTCTAATTAAATGCACAAGGAACTAATGACTCAAGCCCTACCATTCCAGTGATAATGGTAATTAGCGAGGTGGGAGTCACTTTCTTTCTGAACACCGTAGGTGTAAAGCACAAGGTAAAATGGCAGGAGCACTGTTAATTACATATGTCAGTTTGCTATCAATTTACACGTATTTGACCAGTCAAGTCTGCTTCCTTTGTTTTAATTTTATTCCCCGGTAATCATAACATTATCTATGATCTATTATCTGCAACACTCGTCTGGCCTTGAAAATATCCTTTGATACCGATTTTGTAGCGAGAATGGAAGAAAAAAAATCACAGTTTCCTTTTGCTAGGGAAGATACGCGAAGAGGTTTTACACATTGAGAGTAGATAATATGCTGCTACTTTTAAGTGCTTAGCTTAATGCATTAAAGGGGTTAACTAGGATTAAAGGAGTTGCACAGAATTAGAAAAACATGGTCACTTTTTTTTCCCAAAAAGAGCGCCACTCCTGTTCACAGGCTGTGTGTAGAATTGCAGCTCTGCCACTTTCATTTTAGTGAAGCCGAGCAGCAATACCAGATCCAAACCAAAGAGTGGTGTAGCGCTGTTTGAAGAGAAAAGCAGCCATTTTTTTCTAATTCTGCATAATCTCTTTAAGAAAAATGATCTGCTAATCTTCAAGAAATAGCGCCACTCTAATCCATGGGTTGTGGCCGGTATTGCAGTTTAGCCCCGTTCACTTACAGTACTTTGCAAAAGTTTTAGGCAGGTGTGGAATAATGTGGTACAGTTAGAATTATTTTCAAAAATAGAAGACTTCTGATTGACAGCAAATTTATTGTGCAGCAGGATGACCCCAAACATGCAGCCAATATAATGAAGGACTCTTCAGCGTAAAGAAGAACAAGGAGTCCTGGAAGTGATGGTATAGCCCCCGTAAAGCGCCGATCTCATCATCATCAAGTCTCTCTGGGATTACATGAAGAGACAGAAGGATCTGAGCAAGCCTACCTCCACAGAAGATCTGTGCTTAGTTCTTTCAAAAGCTGTGTGCAAGTGTTCCTAGAAGAATTGATGCTGTTTTGAACACAAAGAGTGGTCATATCAAATATTGATTGGATTTAGATTTTTATTTTGTTAATTTTCTTTGTATTTCATTGATAAAAAAAAACTTTTCCAGTAATGAAAACATACAGATGAGGATAAAAGGTCCAACTTCTCTTCTTTTGTAATTTAAAACAGAGTTAAACTACGTTTCAGGGCACAGGGCCTCTTCTTCAGTAATGCTGGGCTATGTACAGCTGTGACTCAAAGTATACTTAGCAGTGCATTCAGGGTTACAAATCAGGAACCAGTTGGGGCGATCAATCTGTGTCCAGCCGTGCTGAGAAGCAGGTCTTTCAGCATGGTTAGACCCACATTGATCGCCCTAGTTGGTGCTTGATTCCAATCCCTGAATGTACAGCTAAGCATACTTCGGCTCATGGATAAAAGTGGGACTGTTAATGAAGAAAATCAGTTCTTTTTTTTAATACTGGACAATCCTTTTATCCACAGACCTTCAAGTGACCCTCCGGTTTCGGGACAAAATTCTGTCTCAGGACTGAAGTATATTACTTGCCATTGTTCTTCTCTGTCTTCCCTCCTATTTGCTGCTTCCAGGTTCTGTTTTCAGCCCTCCAAGATGGCCGATATAATCAGACTACCTAATCTTCACAGTGCATTGGTAGTGTTAGACTACCAATGAACTTATACCTGCTCTCGGATTGGACACAGCTGCTCATGTGATCAGCACTGGCCAATCATACAGAAGTGCACAGTGCACATTGTATCAGAGTGTCGGTAGAGAAGAACAGCTGCAGGTAATGTACTTTTCTGCACCTTCTGTCCCGGGAGAGAATTTTCTCCTGAAATCGCTTTAAACTAGTCCTCCCTTGTACTTGTTCGGCAGCTATCTATCCCGATTCCCCCATAGTATGCTCAGCAGAGCATGAATGTGTTCTCAATAGAGGAGAGAAGTAAGCCGCTCCTAGATGTGGCTTTTATCTCCAAGAACAAAGTGACTGGACAAGTTGGAATAAAATTGCCTAATCTTTATCTCCACCAACATCTGACTTTGTAGGAGAGGCAGAGAGCCCTATACACACTAGCTGATCCTGCTGAAATCGGCAAATTCGACCAACACACAACTAATATGTATGGCCAGTTATAGACAATGGGGTAACTTGGAAAAACATTTACAGCATTCTAAGTACATAAAGGTTGATAGATCTGGACATTGATGGAGCTACTGTCACCACAAAAGGCATAAGATAAGAAGAAAGGATCTGCTTTGTTTTACAGAGACAGCGCACCACTCTCGTCACAGGCTGCATCTGGTATTGCAGGTCAGCCCCATTCACTTAAATCTGTATAAGATGTAATACCAGACACAGATTATAAACAAGAGCTGAAAAAGTAAGTGCTCCTCAGTGCAGAGGGACCCTTAAAAGAACAAACCTGCCCATAAAGCTGAAAGGTTAGTACCTAGATATGCCGAGTAGCCGGCACCACCCAGTGGAGCTTTTCTAGCCAGCAAAAGCCTCCTCCAAGGAATTGGTGAATAGACTACCATACTACAGGTGAACAAGAGGAGGAAGAAGATGAGGATACACAGCACTGACAGAGAGAGGACTCATTTCAGTATAGCACATTTACCCAGGACAATGCTTTTTGGCGGTACTTCAGTGTTGGATTGACACTTTTATTGGGTCATCCGACAAAGGTGTCAATTTGACACCGAAGCACATTGCCTTGGCTCTAGCAACAAAGTATATCCTCATCTTCTTCTTCTTCTTGTTCACCTATAAACAAAAGTGGCGCTGGTTCCAGGAAAAAAGTAGGAGAAACAGTAGCTTTTTATTCTCATACAATTCATTTGACTTTCCACAGGCAAACAAAAAATAAGTAGCAACCAAGAGAAGGGAGTCCTCATCTCTTTTAGGAAGCGAGGAGAGGGCAGCTTTTGGTGACTTATATTACAAATTTGGGGATGTGTGACCAATCACTGGAAGAGGGCCCGATTTCGACTTGTACTACGGATCCCCTTCTCCTTTAACTTGCTGCCCCTGATAGGCTTATAACTGCTTAAAATTACAATATTTTCCTTAAAGGTCTGACCAAAATAATTTTTGTTGGATGCACTTAAGAAGAGAAGGCCACTGGCCCTTATGGTGTTTCGGAAAGTAGAATAGAAGATGACTGAGGTGTCTACAATGCTCAGTAGAGCTGAGACATGGCGCATCACTGATCTTAAGGGCAAACTAAATATGTGAATATTATCACCTTGTGGTCTTAAATTAGAAAAAAAAAACTATAGAAATGACCTTCAAATTTAGAGTCTTGGACCAGAGATTTAGAATTTTTTTTATTTGATGGGACTCTGACTTCAATTGTAACCTCTTTGTAATCTTTTTTTTTTATTTTAGAAGAAATGTATACTTTGACCCGTAAAATGTATTCTTTCCAAAATGACAAGTTGTTCTTAACATTCTACAGAAATTCTTGTCTCTTTCACCCCTGGAGGGAGTTATAGTGTAAACATGCCGGAAGAGGAGGGGGTATTCCACATTTTGTATTTTTTGTTTAAAAGACATTTCACCACATCAGCTTCTCCTGGACTCAACAATGAATCCCAATATATGGGTCATGACCAGTTCATCGAGGGGTCAAGTCAGGAACAGACCTGCACAAAAAAATAGATTGTGGAAGAAAAAAAAAAGACAACATTTTTAAGTGTCTATAAATTGCTTTTACGATGTCTTTTTGGATTTGATTGATGCTCAGGGGTTAGGGCCAGAGTAGGGTAAAGCATGATATGTCCATCGTAAAACATTCTTCAGGGCATGAACAATAGAGAAGGGATCTAGGGATCTAGCTATCTTGCTAGCTGAAAATTGTGGTGCGTTAGAGGGCTCCTGCTAGGGCGGCTTAGCATAACTCTATAGTTTTCAAACAAAAATGTTAATTAATCGGTTACTTACTAAACTGATGTTGGAGTCTTACTGTGTGGTTAACAAGGCTTTGAGTTTCTATTACTCTACACCATATGCTATGAATCTTAGCACACCCAAGGAATTGACAAAGGGCCGTGTTCTTTAAACAGATTTCTGTACAGCAGTCTAGTATGCATTTATTATCGGTCTTTAGGGTAATTATAAATATCTTCAAAAAGGATGAAGGTTACTAATCACCAACTAACCATATATTGCATGAATCTGGCCATACACTGCAGATAGGTGTTGGCTTGGTTGACTGATCCAAATAAGCCTATGTGCACATCTGCGTCTGGGGATTTGATTTCACTGCTCTGTAACGGGAGCAAGAAAGAGGAATCCCTTGGACAAACAGTATTGTTTGGTAATGAAACTGAACAGCACCAAACAGACCCCATTGACTATACATTGAATGCCAGGTCTACAATGGAACCTTCGAATGTAGATGTGTACATAGACTAACAGCTAATCCTCCTGATCCTACGTCCCATACACGTGTGTTCTGAATGGATTCCTCTGGTGGTAGCTTATCTCCCCTTAGTACAAAAGGATCAGGCATATAGAAATCCAACCGCCTGATCCTTCTTTCCACCAACATCTGACATGAGGTAAAAGTCGAGACAACCCAAAATTTTTTAGATGTCAGCTGGTCTCACCGAAATCTGTAGGTGTGGCTGACATTAATTTAATGTGGATAGACATCTTTAGATTTCTGTAGTCAACTGGAAATTATACTCTTTTTCTGGGCCTTTTTCTATTTTTCAAATCCCCAGGTTTCATGAAACACATAAAAACTGCATACAGACTGTCCTTTGAGCCTACCAGAGGAAAATATACTGAGGGACATCCCTCCAACGATATAGAACATATACACGTCCAAGAAATAGACTATAGTGGTAAGTGATTGGCTCTAAACTCACCTCCAAATGGGGTTGTCTGTGGCTAGTACTTTGGGGTTCACTTTTGTATCAGAACTAGATGATCCTCTGGTATCCAAAAAATGACAGGTCTAAGTATAACATACCTAATTGGAGGTCCTTTTATATAGGCAGATAACCTGGCTGTGCTACGAACACTGACCAACAATGAGCCGCCAGTCAGCGCTCATTTAATTATCTGCATAATACTGTGATTGTTTCCATGGTGCTATCATTAGTCAACTCTACATTTTCATGTTCACGTTTTTACGGTTGCATAAACGAACCGATCAGCCGACGAATGAGGATTTGCTCATTCGTCGGCTGATCGTTTGCACTTTTACAAACCCCAATGACCAGGCACGTTCCTCACCCAATTTTTGGGTCATGTAAAAGGCCCTTTAGTTTAGCCACACACAGTCAAGTGCAAATTACTTAGTTTGGATTCACATGAGTGTAACAAAGGCACATCTTTCCTCTAGCGGCATCAAGTCCTGGCCAAACTATGGGTATAATGACCGAACTAACAACAACACAGTGATCCTAGTAACCTTCCTAGTGTTTCTGCGCATAAAAAAACAACAACTTTGAGCAAGATTCCTGAATTGTACTTTTTCATAAAAGCTATTAACGTTACAAGTTGAAAGCTTCAAACAAAAAAAAGCAAATTAAAAAACTGAAAAAACATTCCAGTAACATCTATAATTCTCACCAATTTATTTTCATTTTATTTTTCAACTTTTTGATTTTATTTCAATCCTCTGATCCATTTCTAAAATCAATTACTTGAAAATAAAGGTACGTATGTTTAAGAAAAGTATGGGGTGGGGGTGGGGGGGGAATAATGACTGAAAACGACAATCTAGAGATCAGAGACGGCAACGCTACAAAGAATTTCATATGAATGACACTTGGTATGTTCACAATTTCATCAGACATTGGGTTTTACATTATCCAGCTAATGCACTACTACCTCTCCCTGAATAGCACATTGTCATTTTACCGGAGCTCTAAAAAAAAATGTGATTTCTAAGAAGAATTTTTTGTAATTCCTTGTACACAGCAAAAGACTCCAAGAGTGAAGAATGAGTAAAGAATGGGCAGTCATTTGAATCAGTGAGTGACAGACTGGGCTAGCTCCCTGTATACATTAATAAATTAGAATTTTAATTGTGTTTCTAACTACGGGAGATGCTCCAGCCGTCTAATATGTACCAACAATTGGCAATGTTAAGGAATCTGCATTGTGGCCTCCTTCGCTGACCCCGGCAACACAATTCCCAGTCTGAGGACGGAAACCGTTTAGTTTGATCCTTTCAACTTATTTGAATCCTGACAAATAAGCTCACAGCTGAAAGGTCAGCCCAGCCATATTTCATCCTCTCCAGTTATTCCTGAGACATCTGCACAACAAAGCAGTCATTTTAGTACCTGACTTTAGACCTGGCTCATACAATCGCTGCTTACAATTGTCCCCCGGTGAAAGTCTATTCAAAAGGCATAAGGATCAGCAAATAAAATATTTTTAGAAGTGATAATTCACATTGCTCGGCTCCCCGCACACTTTCCAGACATTTCTCGAGACGGTAATGAAGAGGATTGTTACTAGGAAATGAAGAGGAGTGTTACACATTGAACATCCACTTGGCTATAAATGCCTGAACGTTCTAATCTACGGTATATGTACATGAAATTTTACAACGGGGAAAATAAAAAAAGGAACGAAAACAGGACATTTTACAACGTGAAATGAATATTATGAGGACGGAAGGCGCTAGACGATCGCTGCAATTATTATACGTATAAATTGTTTAAAGAACCCTACATTAGGATCTATTAAATCATACGCAAACACAAGCTGAGCTTGACTTTATAAAAAAAAAATCCTTTCGCCCAATGAGGATATTTTTGGGATAGAGAAAAAAAAAACAACTGCATATGTGGATGAATGCTTGATCTATCAAAGGGTGCGAAGGACTGTGATGGGGATGTACCTACCATTGATGTGGACCTAAGGGGGATGAAAATCTGGGGATGAATTATACCTCCATAAAACTTATCCACCCATCTTTGCTCGGATACCATACCTGTTCTGTACACAACATAAGAAGACGTTGGCTGCCATCCCAATGTTGCCAAATCATTGGCTGAGGTTTAGATTCATTTATAGAGATGAGCGAGTGGTGCCCTAGCCGAGTATCTCCCCTCGTCTCTAAAGATTCAGGGGAGCGGCGGGGGAGAGCGGGGAGGAACGGAGGGGAGAGCTCTCTCTCCCTCTCTCCCCCCTGCTCCCCACCGCAACTCACCTGTCACCCGTGCCGGTCCCCGAATCTTTAGAGACGAGCGGGAGGATACTCAACTAAGGCACTACTCGCTCGAGTAATGTGCCTTAGCGAGTATACTCGCTCATCTCTATTCATTTACCATCTAAGATTACTAGCCAACCCAAGCTGTTGGCTGCACGTAGTTGTAAGGTGGTCCCATAAAAGGGTATCCTGGGCTTCACAATGGAGCACCAAGATGGCAGCTCCAAACAGTACTGAGCACGCTCCCTGGGAGCTTTCCAGTGAGATGATGTCAGCACTATAAAAGGAAATTCTGATGCACCACAGACAGACCATAGAGGCTGTGTTAGTGAGTGGAGGTGCTGCTGGAGAGATGCAACAACCTGCATAGGAGATGCTGCTGCTACAGAGAAAAAGGCATTGTGAGCCTGAGTATATGCTGAGTAAACTCGGGGATCCAGGGAGAAGAGCCGTCTGAAGGACAGAGAGAGCACAGGAGTGCGCGGCACAGTAACGGACCAAGACCGAAGAAGACACTGAGGAATTGATTGTCAACGGGTCATGTGCTTTAGGTAACTTTTGATTATGGCCAGTTTAAATGGGTTTTCTGGGATTAAACTATTGCTGGCCTATCCTTAGTACAAGTCATCAGTAGTTGATTGTCGAGGGTACACCGCTCATGATCTCCACCTATCAGCTGATTGAAGAGACCATGGTGCTCGAGTGAGTGCTGCAGCGTCTTCTTAGGCCTATGACACCATGTTCATTGGTCACATGACCCGAGAGCAGCTCAATCCTATTCAAGTGGATTGAGCTGCAATATCAGGCACAACCGCTAAGCAATGTACGGTGCTGTGCCTGACATGGGCAAACATGACAGTGACCAGAGCGCCGTTGTCACTTCAATCAGTTGATCGGCACGGATCCTGAGCAGCAGACCCCTGCCAAAGAACTATTGATGATGACCTATTGTGACAATATGTAATCAATAGTTTAGGAATGGAAAACCCCTTTAACAAAAAGCAGGCTGTTTTCACGTCATATTTTGTGATGTAAGCTTAGAGTGTATGCCAGGAAAAGTCCCAGTATAAATATTAAAGGGGTTGTCTCGCGAAAGCAAGTGAGGTTAAGCACTTCTGTATGGCCATATTAATGCATTTTGTAATATACATCGTGCATTAATTATGAGCCATACAGAAGTTATTCACTTACCTGCTCCGTTGCTGGCGTCCCCGTCTCCATGGATCCGTCTAATTCTGCTGTCTTCTGGCGTTTTTAGACGCGCTTGCGCAGAAGGGTCTTCTGGCTTCTCTTCGGTCCGGCACGAGCGGCGTTCTGGCTCCGCCCCCTTCTACGCATCATCGCGTAGCTTCGCCCCGTCACGTGTGCCGATTCCAGCCAATCAGGAGGCTGGAATCGGCAATGGAACGCACAGAGCCCATGGTGCACCATGGGAGAAGACCCGCGGTGCACCATGGGAGAAAACAGCAGTGCATCCCTGGGAAAGGACCGGCGGCCATCTTGGGGAGAAGATCTTTTAAAGTTCATATTTCGTCGGATCGGTGAGTAGCAAGCGGCTTAAAAACCACTTTAAATTGCTATTTTATGCCAGGGGGGTGACAGGGGGAATGGGGTAATGTAAAATTTTGATGTTTGCCGCGAGACAACCCCTTTAAGCATATCCATAGAGCCCAATTGAGGCTAAAGAGTGTCCTTTCAACCTACATCTGGCCAATATACCTCAGTATATCTCAACAGAAGAAGGTATAAAATAGAATAGTAGGTTATCCTATTCTGTAAAAAGGAATGTAGTAAAAAAACGTATACCACACAGTATATATATTTTTTTAAACATGGGAGTCTATGGATAGAGGTACCTCTAGATGGAACTAATGTTGAGTGCATAAGCGCCCAATAGCCATCCCACCGACTATCGTTCTGCGAATGAAGGCAGGGTGGATTGGAGATCGCTTCCAGCTCCCTGTTTCCATTCACTGAACAACTTCCTGCTTACGTGGGTCGTCAGCCGCTTAGTTTTTAGTTCTGCTTCAAACCAAACAACTCTGACCAGTGAGCAATTTCTTGCTCAGTGCCTTGTTGACGTCCGCTTCTACACGGGCTGACTATCGCCCAAATTTGCTGTTTTTCAGTGATAATTCAGGGATACCTTAATGGGTGCCACTGTATGGCATCAGTCACAGTCCTTGTCATGGCATATAGATCAAACAATAACCGCACACTTGATGTGAAAAGAGCCTTAGCTTGTCTGGTCCCCCTTTGCAGAGATTGAGAAGGAGAAGGTTGCTGCTAAAGCAAGATGCCTCCCAGCTAGAAACTGTTATATGATAACTGTGACGCCAAACAGATCAGTTTTATTTTTTTTAAATTTTTTGATATTTGGATTTGGCATAGGAAATAAAGTGTCATCAAAGAAAAGTAGGACATCAGCATCAGTATTGCTAGTATTTTTTTTAGCCCGTGGAAAGGAATCTTCATGCCGAAAGGTATTATGCAAGTAATAAAGCAAGTAGTGATTTAAAAATGTAGTGTTTGCAAAGAAGAAATCCTTTTCCCACAAATTGTTGCCTGTGGTTCAGTTTTCTTATCTATTCAACCTTCTCAATATGCCTCTCCAGAGTTCTTGTTTACCTTGCACAGTAAAACAATAGCGGAACTAGAAGCTTCTATCGCAAAAAGTCAATAAGTGACTTAAACTGCATTATTATTGCAACAGTTTAGTTAATTATTGCCATAAAGCCAAACTATGTGGACATGGGATAAAGAGAGGGATACTGAAAATCCATACAATCCATAATAGAAAGTCAATAAAATTTAGTGCATGTGTCCTAATGTCCCAAAGTGCCTCCGTAGACCATACCCAACGATGGCCTTCATTCACTGCAGTAAACCTTTGCACATCATTCATGGAGATTTGTATGGACACAAGACAAGCACCCATAAAATCGTGTGACTAACAATTCGCTAGGAAAACAACCTAATCACTCATTTACTAAAGCCATAAGACAACTGGAGAATGCATTTTTCCAAGTTAGCCACCATCAGTATGGCTAATTGGCTACTGATTTTGCCACTTAAAGGGGTTGTCTCATGATACACCTTGTCTTTTACAAAACTGGCTAAGGGAAGAGAGTGGAATAAAATATTGAAGGGTTTGGTTGCCCAGTTGTCAACTATTCATGGCCAGGACAGGTACTTCCAAAATGAAAAAGTGCTGCTTGTATGTGGAAATCTTGGCCTTTATTCTTCAGTGTCGGGAGAATCTAGCCTGAATTAGAAGCGGGTGCCAGATGGAGTGTGGTGGTGAGCACATAAACCTTTTTTCTGGGGTTTCATATTCATGGCCGGGCTTTAGGATAGGTAATCAAGAGTAGCTCAGCAGAGCCACTGCTGATCAGCTGTTTTCTAGGCCAGTGTGGTTTGTGTACTGAGATGATTTCTGCAGGAAGCAAACAGCTTTGTTCTCACTGTAATGGCCAGACTTGGTATTACAAGTAAAGTTCCTATTCACATCAATGGGAACTTGGCCTATAATACCACGTCTGGCCACTGCAATGACAATGGAACTGTTTGCCTCCTGCAGAAATCAACTCAATGCACAAACACGCAAGCCTAGTGAATAGCTGATCGCTGAGGGTCCTGGGTGGTAGTCCCCCACTGATCTGCTACTGATGTCCCATTCCAAAAGTGGGCCATCAATAGTTTACAACTAGACAACCCCTTTAAATTATCTAATAATCACCTGTTAAATCATCCGCTGCTGCAGCAAAGCCACTCTGGCAGCTCCTGCACTTGTCATGTGCCTTTGAGCATTCACATGACTATTGTAGCCAATCAATGGCCTCAGTGGTCATGTGACGTATGTGCCAACAGTGTTACTGAAACTAGCGGTCTAATGAATGATGGACAGCATGTGACCACTCCAGTTTTAGGAACAGGAGAGTCAACACTTTGCTTGATTGCCCTTGAGCAGCAGGACATTCAACTGGTGAGGAGTGGATAGTTTAATATTTTTTTTAATACATTTCCGTTCTGTTAAGCCGAGGGTTTTTTTTTTTAAGCCCTGGAAAATCCTTTTAAGGTATCTGTCCTGGAAACCAACCGATCGATCCCATAAGCCATCACTGTGGAAGGTTTTTTTTTATCGTACTTTTCCCCTGCAGATCGTGGATGTGCCAAGCCAGTCTTAAAAATACAGTATCCTGAGTAAGGGACCGCCACTTTGACCTTGAAATTGCCTAATAGGATATGAGACAACCCACATAAGGCCCAAATCAAGCAAAATCCATTCATTTGGAAGCTGCTAGCATTTTCCACATCAATAAAATGAGCTTTTGTTAATTTAAAGGAACACTCCAAAAAATACTGTTACACTTAGTGTAAGACTTAAAGGGATTATCAGCTATAAAAAAAAAATAACAAGTGGCCATGTTATAAAGTAACAAAGTAAAGCATACTTACCTTTCTTCTTCCCATGGAAAATGCTATGGCGGGTCCTTCGATAATGCTGGTCTCGGTTTACAGAGAAAGTCACATGACTGTTGCAGCCAATAGAGTCCGTAGCATCACTGTTTGGAACGTTTGGTATCATGACGCCCATGATGTGAGCACTGATGCCTGGAGAATGGGCGGTGATGCTGCGGCCTCTGACTGGCTGCATCAGTTATGTGACTTCCTGTCAATAGAGACCAGCATGCAGGGTTTCCCAGGGAAGAAGAAAGAGGAGCATATTTTATTTTCATATTTTATAACATGGTCACTTGTTTGAAATTTTTTTTTCAGTTGGACAACCACTTTAAAGGGGAACGGTGCCTGACATGTACCGCCTCCGAAAGGGCCTTCACTAAGCATAACAGTGGCTTATTTTGAAGGACTAGTCCTTTAAATATGGCATTTAATGCTAAAAAAGTTATTTTCTCTAACAAAACGAAGAGCTACAAAACCAAAGGCAAAAACAGCGGAGTGAACAAGGCCTTATGCAGAAGAGTTTATAATTTGGCACCTGTTGAGTCATATTGATAATTGGTTACATGAGTTCTAATGTATATACCTTTGGAGGGCTGTAAGTGAACTTTTACGACAATAATCAGTGAGCCATTGAGAGACTGACAGACGGCAGTAGAACATACCATTGTGTGCTTTTATGTCACATTACACAATGCCGCCACCTGTACTTAACATTCAATGCTACACATGGGTCACATATACTATTTGGAAATGATCACGCTGCATATAGGCGACGTTAAACGAGTTTATCTCCTAGACAAAGACCGCATTTGGCAGGAATCAACTCTAGCTGAGCCAAAAGGGCTGATGTATATGCAATTTGTCTGCAAACACTCGCGTCCGACTTCTTCATGTGATATATTGTTTCTTTTGCAAATAAACTCCTCTTACAAGTGACAGGTCAACTATTTCATTTATCAGTTTGGGGGAGCAGATCGTTCCTGTATCGTAATTTATTTGTGATTCGTTCCAGGTTAAGTAGTAGTTTGGCACAAGAGTTGTAATTTTGCAAAGGATGATGGGAGTTACAGTCCAGTAGGAATGGAATTTTAATGAAACGCATGAACCAGATAGGACTAATTTGCTACTGATGGTCAGGGAAGGAATATTTATGTTGACATTCTAGATCGTCCTGTCCTTTGAGTCACTCCGATTCCATACATTACAAAGCTCAAGTTATCAAGCATTAGGAACCTACAAAGAGGGCCATACATGAAATAATAGCCACGCACATGGCGCTTGAGGAGGGGTACCAAAAACACTTCCAACAATTGGAAGTGCTCAACATCAAACAAGAAGTTCCTCCAAGAATTCATTTTTCCCATTGAGAAGTGAAGGATGGTGGTCACCTACAAAATTACTGAAAGCAGGTAGGCATCTTATATTTGAAAGGTCTTAGGGAAAAAGCAAAACGAAGGAAGAACAATTTGGGCACTATCTGCTGTAGTTTTTGTAAACCTAAGAAGGTAAAAGCCAAAAGTTGTTTCTCTCACCTAACCTATGAGCCCAGCCAAATAGAAACACTTCAGAGGGTCGATCGAAATGTCAGTTAATCTTTCACAAATGGGAGCTGCAAGTCTTTGTCCTGGTTCACCAGTAAAGCTTTTCCCAGAGCTCCAAACCACGTATTCAATCAGAAGTAAACAGAAACCAGCCAAAATAGGCGCTGCTCTTAGAACAACTGGCAACCACATCACTAAAACCACTTAAATGGAGTCTGTCACCTACTTTTAGCCCTATAAGATAAACTTATGGGCTGAAAATAGGTGACCCATGTAGTCTGGGGATATTAACTTTATGCTTACCTTTCTCGTCGATCCCCTGATGCCAGCGCTGAAAGTCGCCACTGAATGCATTGAGAGGCGCTGGTATGTAGTCCGCTCATTATAAAATTAAAATTGGAGTACTACTTAACAGCATTGTTCAATGCATTTAGCGCGCAGCTTTTAGTGCTAACACTGGGAGAATGATGGGTAAGTATAAAACGTACATACCCAGATGCCATGAGTCACTTACTTTAAGCCCGCAAGCTTTGCTTATAGGGCTTAAAGTAGATAACCAATTCGCTTTAAAGTTGGATTGGCTCTTATTTTGAGCAAAAAAAGGGCAAGCTACGTGTTTCAACTCCTCAGGCTGTCTGAGGAAGACCTGATTCCGGGATTGAAACGCGTAGGAGTAGCTCGCCTTATTTCGCTCCAGCTTAAAGTTGAATCCAAGTTCAAGTGGTCTTAGAAATGTGGTTGCTAGTTGTTCTAGGGGCAATGCCTATTTTGGTTGGTTTCTGTTTGCTTTTGAAACCATCTGTTTGAGATATTTAGTCTAGGGCAATCTTCCTTTACCAATACTAATTCTTAGGACATTGTAAGTCTTTCAATTACAGGATGTAATATAACCTACACAAATTGGGGTTGATGTCCATTCAAGGACACCGACTAGTTACCAATGGCCACCATGTAACGTTTTCTTTCATACATGAGACCCAGTGTCTCTATCACCAAAACTGGACCTTCTCATTAATTAGAATTGTAGAAATTAGTGGCCAATAAAGATATTGTTAACATTTTTAACATCAAAGCCTTTAGATGACTACCATCACCATCTAACAGAGAAAGATTACTCTGACTGTTGAGCAGTTTATTGATGAAAATGTAAAGTAAACTAGTTCTCTACCTGGAGGGATAGTTGCTTGTCATTCCTCTTGTGGACCTTTAATCCAGTAGTTTGCTGCTGGTGTATTAATAGCTGCCGTGCAACTTGAAGAGCCTGAAATGGGAGGGAAAAAATACAGTGTTACTATGAGTGTAACCATCGCAGACCATCTTCTTGAATTACAGTAGAAGGGTCTGGAAGAGCTAAGCCTTTGACATGACCTGCTGGTAGATGGTAACTGGCAAAATGATGGTTTTGCCATCTATTGTTATTTCATCAACGTTAGCATGTACCAACAGGTTGCAACAGAGACTTAGCTCTCCCAGGCCTCTTCTACTCTAAATTGTAGTGCTCAGGTGACCTCTGGTTGACCAGTGCGCTACACCGACTGCACCCATTTTGTGTTGACTTTCTCGGCACTTCATGTTTTAAGTCTATCTCTGCTTTTAGGTTGATATGCCCATTTACCAACCTTCATAGAGAAAACCTAGTACTTATTAAGAAAAGGAAGTCAAAACCTATAATACAATATGACTGTAACATCTTTGTGTCAGCAAATCAGTGGTGTCTAAATATCTCACAAAAGGTAGGGCTACATCTTGATTCACCACCTAGTTCATTCTCTTCTCTCCCACTGTAAGTCTCAGCAGGAATATCAGTTTGTGGTTGTCTGACCACCTAAAGATTGCCCCATCAGGATCATGACTCTATTAGCCTGGAGTATTGATCTGCTGTAAAGACCAGTTCTTGCCTGCTCTGAATGGCTCAGCATGACTATGTAGTACCTGTTTTCCTTTTTATTCAAATGTATTCCATGTGATATTGCAGAATATTCACCCAGCTGCAGCCACTTTTTTGGAAAATGTGCGCCTGATTGCAACTTCAGTTGCTCGAGTAGAAGTGGTCAGCTGATCACTGCTATGTCCCTATGTACAAAAGAAGTTGTCCAGATTGGACAACCCTTTTAAGTGAGTCCAATTAATTATCCACAACGTTTTGACTCACTGTGGCCATTTAAAAGATACTTTCAGGTAAGTAAATCACAGAAAAAGGACATATCAATTCAAAAATCACAGAAGGCGACCATAGTTACTGATACAAAATACAATGGCAAGTATAGACACCATATCTTATAACATGCAGACAGGGAAATTGCTATATGGAGGAGCAATGCACAGACAGATGTAAAGAGTGCCAGTCCCACCAATAAGTGTAGTGCACCATGCAGACCATGTATGCTTTATATATGTGCAATACTAAGTAGCCACTCACCCCAATATCTGGTAGGCGTGTGAGTGGATGTTCATTACTATATTGCACCCGTGCAATGCTCCTCCATGTAGCAATTTATCTCTGTGTATGTTGTAGGATGTGGTGTCTATACCTGCCCTTGTATTTTGCTTCAGGTACGTGGGCCATAAAAAGTGCAATATTTTGACCAAAAATGAAGATCAACCCAATAATATAACCAAGTATATCGAGTCCTACATCAACTGATCAAAAGCATTCAGTATTGCATAGGAGACTCTCCATAGTCAAGGAATGGATGTGATAAGGGTTAATAAATGACCATAAGTATCTATAAGAATAGTGACTTAGGGCCCTTTTACGCAGCCCGGTCATCATTCAAATTCTCGTCAGAATCTAAAGGATGATTGAGCTGTGTAAATGCCAGCAGCGACTGAACGATAAAGGATGACGTCATTTACTGTGAATGGAGGTGGGCAGGTCAGAGACTGTTCTGGCCCGCCAAACTCCATTCAATGAGTGATCCTCGCTTCTGTGTGAAAACACAGGAGCAATTTGCTAGGACAGACATCCCATTTAAAAGGGCCCTTACTTTGTCCTTTTTTGGCCAAACCATGTGCTAGCCAACTTGGAAGACACACAGTGGTAAGACAATTAAGCCCAGTTTAGATTGTGAAGCTTTATAAAAAAAAAACAGGTTGGTGGTTATAGTATAGTATTCTGAGTTTTAGGACAATCTGTTATGGAAGATTACTCAACTAAAAATTCTGTGCATCCATCTTTAAATACAATTCTCTCTACAGTAACAGCTTCTATATACCATACTTCAATGAATACCTTTCACTGGACATTTCCTAGATGAATACAGCCACCAACAGTGACTAAACATTGTGTAGAAATTGCCTCATATTATTTATCGGGATGTTACCCGAAGTCCATTTGGAAGAGTTTTACAAAATGATTTTGCTAATCTTGGATGAATCCTAGTGGACTGTGCAGAACATTAGCCGAGCCAAAGTCATACGATGTGGAAGTGACAGCTGAACTAGGTACTGTCCCCGATACTGCAGTCATTTCAGACACATAAAACTAAGGACTTTCTCACTGAAGCAGGAAAAAGTTTAAAATCAGAAGGACAGTCTTGCTTGTGCAAGGAGCATGTTAAGACTTGGGACAAAACAGGATGATATATGTCAACTTGAAAAATTTTTGAACAGCTTTCCGTTGCAGAGGAGAGCAAAGGCTTTGTTGATGTAGCCATTCAACTATTTAGAAGTAGTTTGGACAAGTGCAAATATTGTTTTACTAAAATTACATACAACAATGTCAACTCAACAATGCAAGGTCATTTAGAAGCTGTCTAGCTTGGGGACTCGATAAGCTAGAATGGTCTATAGTTTTATAAAAGTGAGGTGAAAACTTGTTCAATTATATCTAATCATCTGAGGCACATGGGCCCTTAACGACAGCAAAGTAGGCCCCCATGGCATTGTGTTATGTACTGATCGGGATTTGATGTACCTCGGTGTAGAACCTCTGTGAGACAACTTATTCTCCCCTTGAAGTAATCTTCTAGAGGAGAATAACACTGTAACACTGTTACATTATTTTCCTGACTGTCAGAGTTACTCTATATAAAAATGGACCTATACTGGGGTTCAGTATGGTCTCATAGCAGTGTATCGGCGCCATGTTATAGATCTGCCATATGGGCATGTGCATGGTGCCTTAGAGTACAGTAGGAGTTATATGTACAAAATGTAACTATCCAGATGTGGAATATTGATTTTAATACACGTGAAACAATTACTTGGTTGACCAGTGTGATATCTAGACTAAAAAGCTCATAAAGTAGTTTTCGAAGATCGAAAACATTTTGACAAAGAGGTGGAAAGACGCCATAAAATAAGAAAAGACCCACTACTCATCTGATAAATCCCTGATGTTGCAGCACCAATATTCTGATGGTCCCTTATAGTCTTTTTTTTTATTTTGCTGAAGTGATTATGTACCCGTATATCCACGTAATGCTGCAGCTAATCACCGGCCTCAGCAGTTTTGTGCCATTCTCTATTGAGGCCAGTGATTGACTGCAGCAGCCATGTGGGTAAAGAAACACTTAATTGCTACAACTACATAAACAAAGACCAGTAGGGATCACTGAAGCAGTGGTGCTGGACAGTTGGGTTGTATCAGGTGAGCAATGGTTCTTTTGTAATTTTATGCCATTTCCCTCCTTGGACAAATTTTTTCCAAACTCAAGCAACCCCTTTAAGACTTATCACATATAGATTATTGCCCGAATTAGAACTGAAAACTAATTCGGGTGATAGTCGTCCTATGTACAAGTGGTGCCAACAGGGCACTGGGTAACAAATCGCTCACTTGTCGGAGTTGTTTGGTTTTTAGCTGAACTAAAAACCAAGCAACTGTCAAACTCCCGTGTAAACTGGAGTTGCTCAATCTTTGAGAAACTGCCTGTTTACTGTGAATGGAGGTGGCCGGGCCAGAACGATAACTGAATGAGAATGACTGAACAAGTGCTGTTTAAACTGAACGATAAGTGAATGAGCAACAATGATTTTTAGTCCAACATAAAATGAACGACAAGCGAAAACTGAGCGATTTATCTTTTGTCGTTGACTGCATTTAGATTGAACGATTATCATTCACTTTTGCTCATTTGAATGATTCTTTGAATAATAATCAGTCCATGTAAAAGGGCCTTAAGTGTGAGGTTCGGTGCACTGTTTGACTGGATTTAGGTATGGCTTGAACAACAACTAAAAAGTGGTGAGGATTGCCCTAATAGTAGGTGAAGTGCTCCTCCTAACAACTCTACATCATATCTATTCCAACTTGAGTATACAACACATGTGTAGATATAGCTGGATGAGTAAGTTGGAATATTTTTAGGTCTTCTTTATTTGGTCTTCTCTAACTTGTGGCTGGCTCTAAGGTTCTTCGAGAAACTAAACTAATGGAGAAAAGATGTGTTGGAGCTACGATTCAGATTATGAGTTATAGGGATTTTTATAAACAGAAGAGACTTTCAATTTAAGTCCATCTGAAAATGTGTTGTGGTTATAGATGTCTCCACTTCAAAAGGGTTCTGCAGAAACCACTTGGTTTATCCCAACATTTGAAGGAAACACCCAACCGTGAAACCAAACCTGGCAATGTTATGTCTTCTTTATGTTGGATTGGTTTCTACGTTGACTTCCAGAAGTTCTTCCAACCAACTAACTCTTCTTGTACAGAGCAGTGCCTGTTTCACTGTAAATCATTTATGTACAACTGAAGATGCCAAGCGAAAAATGCAAAGAAGAACATATTTTAATCAAGTGACTCATGCTGATACAGAAATCAAAACTCTATTTTTGAGAGATGCTTACAAATCTTGGTGACTCTCAAAAAGAAAACCTCATAATGAAACTTCAGTCATATCGTGTTGATTGAGTAGAAGCTATTATTGTCTCATGTACTTATGAACCAATGACACCACCTCGTTTGGATGTTAGTACACTTTACGCTCTTCACTTTTACATAAAAAGTAGCTTTTAACAATTTGCTACTGTATGTGATCAGGCCTACCAAGGTTTACCTAATGACGACTTTGGCCACATGCACAAAGCTTTTTATGCCAGTTTTTGGGGTAATGTGCACCAACAAAGTTGATAGAATTTGCAGCAAAAATGCAACTTTTCACATCAGTCCACAAGTTTGCTGCTGTTTACATTGAACGATTATTGTTCAGCTCATCTTTCATCGTTTAGGCTGCATAAACGATAAAACGATAGGCCCCCCTGCTGGCCGCTCTATCAGAGAGCCAGCGATACTTGCTCCTGTGTAAGAGCATGGGAGTGAGTACGAGTGTCGGCCATTGTCTGCCCGACATTCGTCCCGTGTAAATGGGGCTTAAGACATTAACACATAACATAAAAACATAACATCATTAGGGATCTCAAAGGAAGGGATTCTATCTATCTCATATCTATCTATCTATCTATCTATAATATCTGCCTATCTCACATCTATCTATCTATCTATCTCATATCTATCTATCTCATATCTATCTATCTCTCTCATATCTATCTATCTCTCATATCTATCTCATATCTATCTATCTCATATCTATCTCTCTCATATCTATCTATCTCATATCTATCCCTCCCATATCTATCTATCTATCTATCTATCTATCTATCTATCTATCTATCTATCTATCTATCTATCTATCTATCTATCTATCTATCTATCTATCTCTTATCTATCTCTTATCTATCTCTTATCTATCTAGCTATCTATCTATCTCATATCTATCCCTCCCATATCTATCTATCTCTATCTATCTCATATCTATCTCATATCTATCTATCTCATATCTATCCCTCCCATATCTATCTATCTATCTCTTATCTATCTAGCTATCTATCTCATATCTATCCCTCCCATATCTATCTATCTCTATCTATCTATCTATCTATCTATCTATCTATCTATCTATCTATCTATCTAATATCTATCCCTCCCATATCTATCTATCTATCTATCTATCTCATATCCTATAAATACATATTTTAATGAAATAGTTTATTAGCTAGCCTCACTTAATCACCATAGAGTACTCCCCCCTCCAATTTCTTCATAGAAAGAGATACATGCCTTTGGCAACTTCTTCTACAGCCAACTCACCCTGAATAATTAACCCTTTCCCTCCCCAGTGATTTTGCTTCATCCTTCTAACCCCCACCACCACCACCACCACGAAGAATGACATAATTTCAGTTTTTATGCCTCGACTACATAATCCGTTACACTCAGGAAATTATACAGCAATTATTCCAAGTCCGAAATAGCTACAATGTGTAATATTGTAAATCTAGGTAATTGAAACAGTAGACTCAGTAATCCATGTAATACCACTGTGAGTATACAGCTTTAGTTTACTGTTACATGTTGTCTGGGGGTCATGCATAAAACCAGCAGACGGGATTACTAGACATATTACATACACCTTGTATGACTAAAAAAAAAATACAATCTTTTATTAATTCCCCCCATTGTCTAGGAGTAACCAGAGGAGGGCAAGTGCCTATTTACTGAGCTTGATTCACTGGAACCTTTTGACTTCTTACCCTACTAATAAATAACTGTACATAGCCTATGGAAATGAGACAAAGCCAAGGAGGCCTGAGATACGTGATGGGTCAGGCAGATGAAATAAAAGGATAAAAAGCAAGAGGGAAAATAAAACTTAATATACTATAGAAAAGCAACCCAGTGTTCTCGCAGTGCCCCACACCTACACTAACATCCGAGTAAAGACCTTCAGTCACTCTTTCCATTTTCACTATGCAATTACTCCTACTGTTAAACAAATTGTCCTTAAGGTACAGTAGCAAACACCGGGTTTATTTTCTGTAAAAACACAACCGGTTTCAAGCATTACAAAACTGCGACTCCAATTTTTTTTTTTACCTCTTTCCTTCTGTGCTGTACTGCACTTGAGGTGAACATAAGCTCTCAGTTTGATCCTTCTCTCACCATTGTGCAAAAGAAGCTTTAAATCTTCAGCATTTAAGTGCAGGAGAACATCAAAAAAAAAAGAAAAAAAATTCAAGAACGCAGACACAACAACGGTAAAAGCAGGCTAACAGCTAACTAAAGATTATCAACCTGAAGACGGCCTGTAATAGATTTTATAAAGCGCTGATTTCCCATAAGAACTGAACATTTTTATTCAGGCTTGTTTTTTTTTGCCTAACGTGGCTGCATTAACTGCCTTTACAAGAAAAAAAAACAGGTTTGACTGGAAGTAACTGTTAGATTAGACTAGTCATGTGTTTATACATAATGCAGCTGGCGTAATAATACATTTAATTCATATTTATTTTTCACGTGATGTTTTGAAAGCAGAATTATTTTTTTTAAAAATCTGAAAATGTAAAAAAAAAATAAAATTGATAGAAAAAAAATGAAAATAAATATAAAACAAATTTTAAAAATTCAAAAGAGACCAAAAACAAATTTAGAACAGTCACCGAAAATCTAAAATAAGGTAAAAAAATAATTTTGCAATACATTTTAGATAAAAATTGCGATAGATTTTTTTAGACTAATTAAAGAAGTAAGGAAGGAGGGGGTTTAATCCTAAGCACATGACATTCAACCAGTGACCATGATGACTATTGGTTAGAAGAGGTTAAATGTCACATGTCACAAGTCAATGCTGAGTTTTATTACTGCTTATTTCAATTTTCTTTCGACCTCACTAGGCTGCAGAGTCCTTGTTTGGTATTCAGAGGATACAGTAACATTACTAAACAGTCTCTCACTAGAGAATGGAAGCTCGGGATTTACAGTAACTTCCTTCATTGTGCTGTTGTCTTGAGGTAATGTGAATCTGTAGCACGAGGAAACCATGACCACCCCCCCACCAACCACCCCGATGCAGAAGATACAAAAAGATACAGGAAAAGTAAAAGTTTGTTACTTCTTTTAAAGACTTACTGAGAAGAGAGTGGATAGTAGAGCTGGCAAGTCTTTAACAGTTCCTTTAAGGAGATTGCTGTCTCGTTGCAGTTTAAGTTGTGTTCTGGCTTTGAGGGAAGCGGGGGTTGTAGAATGGTAAGAAGAAGAAAAAAAATTGAATAAACAGGAAGAGCTGAGCAGCTCAATCTCACTTTAAAGTGAAAACACAGAGGAACGTAGCCCTTTGTAGGCAACAACAGGGGACGTGCCTCTTAACAGTAGCGATGTCTGCTTCTACTACATGACAAAGTAACCACAAGAATTCCTCTAGTGATTCTCCCAAAAAAAAATTAGTCTTGGATCTCGCAGGTTATTCACAAGTCGTGGACGCCGCCACCACTAAAGACTCTATTACTGAACCAGATTTTTCTGCTCTATTTTTTCTGACCACAAGTCCCATCTGTAGGCACATACCAAACTAATTACATCGGTGGACTGGACCAACAAACAATAAAATACACTTTTTATCCCCCCTTCCTCTAGACAGCTAAATGAGCTCATTGTACAAAAAAAAGCCTATACACCCCCCCCCCCCTCCCTCTGATCCCCTGTTATGTGATGAAATACACACTGCATACTGGGATCTGCTGAATACTTGCACTCATATCTTCCACCATGCTGTTTAAGATCATCTCTGAGATGAGAAGTCATTGCAATTTTTAACCTCTGCCATACAGCCGTAGCTGTGACATAGCTATGTCCAACCATTGGGGGACTAGAGATCTAAGCATGCTCAAAAAGACTTTGACAGGATGTATTGGCACCTGTTGTTCTAAAGCACTTATCGGTAGTCTAAAGGAGGGGGCGGAAGTCATGTGTCCATTAACCCTTTCAGGACTGTAAATGATTAATTTGAATTTGCGGGCAGTTTAAAATTAGGGGACAAATATGTCCCTTGGTCCTCAAAGGGTTAAAGGGGTTGTCACACTTTTAAAAAATTTTTTAAATACCCCTACAACAACTAAAAAGAAATACTCACCTAACTTCCTCTCCTGCGGCTTTCCTGGTTTGTGTTTACAAAGTCAAGTGACCGCGATGCCACTGTCCTGAACTCCTGGCATCATGGCACCCAGCATGTTAGTGCTGATGTCAGGAGAATGGATGGTCATGCTGCAGCCTCTGATTGGTTGCAGAGGTCACCTGACTTCCACAGACCGGGAAAGCAATGGGTGCCATTGCACAGCCTACCGGGGGAAGAATAGTTGTGAGTATTGCTTCTATGGTTTTAGGCTAGGCTAGCAGGTTAAACAAAATTGTTTAAAGCTGTACATCCCCTTTAAGAGTTTAGTCTTTGGTTGGTTTTCAGTACCTTTAGGCTGTCCATGTTGTGCCCATGAAAATTGAGCACAAAATATCGGAAAGCACAAGGTCACCCATTCATGTGCTGTCCAATGTTCATGAACCTCGCACATAGCATCTTGAAAGAGGACAGGAATAGGTCAAGCAGCAATTTTTTTTTTACATGGACCATAGGTCTGTGTGAAAATCCAGCCATGTGAATTGCCTACTACGTTTTTAGGGGTCCGGGGAATACATAGTCAGCACATGGTCCAAAAATTCACCCGTCTGAATGGGCCCTAAAGGAGATGAATACCAGCATGGAGGTGGAATGTGTTGGAATTCAGAGGTAGAACTATTGATGCTAATTAAAGTACAATAGAATACATGTATATAGAGAAAAATTCAAGTGAATGGGACAAAGCTGCAATACCAGGTGCATCCACTATTAAAACTGTGTGCGTTGTGGCGGCTTCAGCTATCAATAATCTATCAATAGTCTTGCCGTTTTAAGCTGTGTTTTTTTTTGCTGTGATTTAAAGATGCAGCAAAAAACGCCAAGAATGAAAGCAGCCTATGGATAGGTCATCAATTTTGAAGAGAACCTGTCCCGTCCTCGGTCAGTAGGTCCCGCTACATAGCTTTGCAGCCGCGTCCCGTTTCTCAACTACCCACCCCTCAGTTCCTCCGGCACCCGGTTCTTTGAATCTGTCAAGTCGGTGGTGTCCACCATTCACTGTAGGTCATATCTGACATCACCCATTGACAGTGAGCAGTGGAGACCACCTTCTTGACAGAGTCAAATTGCTGGGAGGCAAACCTAATGGTAACCAGTACGAGAGGTGGAGAGTAGAGAGAAAGTAAAGCTGCGATAGAGACAGCAAACTGCAATTGCAAAGCTATGCAGCCAGCCTCACTAACATGAGGATGTGAGGGGCCCTCTTATTTTAAGTGACCCTCTGGTTTCATGACAAACGTCTGTCCCAAGACCGGAGGAGGAGGGTGGTATATTACCTGCAGTTGTTCTTCTCTGCCGTCCCTTCTATTCATTGCTTTACGTTCCTGTTTTTGGCCGACTCAAACTTTAGACTACCTAATCTAATAATATCTGCTCTCTGATTGACTAGAGCTACACCTGTGATCAGAACTGGCCAATCGGAAAGCAGTGCACAGTGTGCATGAGCTATGTAGAAGACTGCTGCAGCCACCTTGGACAGCCATAAACAGGCCGAAAACTCATGAACTGGAAAGGCACAGAACAACCAGTTTAGGTAATATCCCCCTTCTGTCCCAGGACAGAATTTTGTCCCAAAACCAGAAAGTTGCTTTAAAGGGCTTGAATGAGATCTAAAAAGGCACATGCTTTACTTTTTCACAGACAGCACCACACTTGTCCATGGGCAATGTCTGGTATTGCAATTAAGACCTCTTCACTGGACTTGAGATGCAATACCAGATATTGCCTATGGACAAGAGTGGCACTGTTTCAGAGAAAAAAAGGAAATCCCTTTTTAAATGTTGTGCAACCCATTCGACTTAGGTTCTCTTCCTGAAGGTTTACTATTCCTACTTTCTTTATATATTTTTCAATGACAGACTGATAATCCAGAATTTTGATAGCCGAGCACCTGTAAAGTTACATTATTTCCAGACTAAAGGATTTAAAACTTTTTTTTTTTAATTTCATCAATGGATTCTATTCACTGCATATTGCGTGTGCCATTTGCTTGCGCAAATACGCTAGTGTGAAGGAGGCCTTGGCGAGTACAAACTTAGACTAGAAATGTATAAACGTGCCCGTTTTTTCTCCTTTAGCTCTGCTGGATAATCTTTAGACTGTCTAGTCTGAGTTTATACCACCTAGAAATTGGGTTAATTTTATATCAGTTTTTGCACCAAAATTTTGGCACATGATTTCCCTGTGAAGCCACACCCCTTCCTGTTAGACCACACCCCCTTTGATGAGACAAATTAAGTGTGTAAAAGTGTCTAAATCACATCATTAGGGTGGTGCAAAGCATGTAAGAGGTTTTTTGGAGCATCTTCAATAGTGAATCTGCGCCAATATAGTCATAATGAGGCATTCTATGGAACATGAGTAGAGATAAGCGAGCACCCAAATGCTCGGGTCCGTGTTATTCGAGTCGAGCTTTTCATAAAATTGGAGAGCTCTAATCGAGTAATGAACCCTATTAACTACAATGAGAGACTCGAGCATTTTTGTATGTGGGACACCGAGTTTTGTTGCTCTCTCTCCCCCCCCCCCCGCCTGCCTGCCCAAAAATCTGCCATTGACGCACGCTGCATCGGGGCGGGGAGGGGCCAAAACAGGCACGTCACAGCGGGGAGGAGCCAAAAACTGGGGCGGGGTCGAACACGGCGTGATGCTCGTTTGAGTAACGAGCACCATCGAGTATGCTAATACTCAAACAAGCATCAAGCTCGGCAGAGTACGTTCGCTCAACTCTAAACATGAGCAATTTTTTATGTGCATGAGGCCTTACTGTGCCTCTGATATAAACCCAAATCTGGTTCCATCTCACCGATTAAAATTTAAATAGCACAGGCCCAATTAACAAAATCTCTAACCGTACCAACATGCAAGCTTAACAGGGAGCTCAAGAAACTAGAATATGTATATAAACAAAATGACTAAGGCTCAAGCACCAAAAGAAAAAAATCTATATACTGTATACAGCGGAGCTGCAAACATTGCTCCATAAAATATTTATATGTAAAACTGCAAACACATTAACGGCTACGTGAGGAAACGCAAATATTGTATCCCGTCAAAAGCGCGACTCTATCTAAACTGCGCTGGGAACATTTGAAGAAAAACCCAAAAAGCACAGTTGGAAAATAAGATATCAGCTGTGAGGACTTGCAGAAGACGATTCGGTCTGAATCTCAGCATTTTCCCTATGTGCGCGGAATTTATATGAAATGTTCCAACTGAACGACACGCATCTGGAGTTTAGGAACATTTACAATTTGATACTTGTATTTTTTTTTATTTAGCAGTTTTTGTATTTTATTGCATGTTATTCTTTAAAAAAAACTCACATTTTCTTTTAGTTTTATAATTTTATTTTATTCATTTTTGTCCTTGTATTGATCGATTGGATTTTTATATTCCTCGTTTTTTTTATTTTTTAATAGTTTTCATTTTTTATGTCATTTTGGGTTTTTTTATTATTATTATTTATATTTTTTATTTCCAATTCATTTGTCATCATTCTCGTTTTTTACTTTATATTTGTATATTTATTTCTATTATTATTTTATTTTCTTCTAGTTTTTATTTTGTAGTTTATTTTATTCATTTATTTCTGCCTATTTATAGCTCACGATAGGCATAACCCTCTGAAGTTTCTCATCACTGGCCACGGCCAACGAGTCTTCTGAGACTTTCAAAAAAAAATAGGCCGTCACGGTGGCATTTAAATGACTATTACTTTGCAGCCGTGAGGCGTCTCTAGCTCTGAAGAGGTTAAATTATTCATAATTCACAAGAAGCCCCATCTAAGCTATGACTACAGATGAGTAAATTGGCTCTTCTTAATCATCGGAGTTCTGTCTGCTGTCATGTGGGTCACATATCGCAGATAGTTAGAACAAACACGAACCGTTTTTAACACTATCAAGGCCTGTGAAAAGGGTAAATAGTCTGGAAGCCATGTTTAATGTATGCAGAATGGGCATATCATCCTATTCAGTGTAGGTAGTCAAAGGGTTGGGGGCGGGGGGGCATAGTGGTTCCTGTCACTGGGTACTAACCGATTTGGAAGCTGTCAGTGGATGTTTACATAGGTCCCATTTTTTTCCTTCTTCATTGAAGGGATTTTTTTTTTTTTTACAAGAATTCATCTTCTTTTGATCTTACATTCAAAGGAACAGAAGCTTGATAGACATGCAAGTCTTAAAGCAAATCCAGACGCTGTAGATAAACCCACAGTGTATGACAGGCAGGAGCATCTAAAGCTTATAAAAATGACTAGAACAGCATGTCGTCTGAGTATTACAATAGCAGAAATCAAGAGACATATTAGGTAAAACTGATCAGCCACAAAAAACAGTTCAAAAAGGCAGATCGTACAAACAGATGACTGGGGTAGAGAGGGGGGCCAATCTATTTCACAGAGACATCAGCTTATTTCCAAAGCATCGGGAATTTCATCCCAACAGCCAGAGGCTGTAAACATTCAGGGCAGATGATATACGTGGGGCCTGTATAGACAGGACAAATATTACATGTTTACATTATATTATATACTGGATATGTCACTGTTTGGAAAATCCATCTGCCCCATTATGGTATAAAATCACCAAAGGGCCTTCCAATATAGCTATGCGCTTCAAAAACTGCCCATTTTAGGCAAGGCCTTTTTGTAAGGTTGCATTTACACAGCAGAGTTTCATGCACTATATATGACCGATAGGTAAGATATCGTGTGTATGAATGACTTATGGTGCGTTTAGATGGAACGATTATCGTTCAAGCGAGTAATACTGAAGATAATCGTTCAACACGAGCCAACGATAAAAAAGAATCCTGTGCCGGCTCGTTGACTTCTTACACAGTTTAAACTCTGATTGTTCATAGGAATGATAAGTGGAGGAGGACTGCACGATTCTCAAAAGTAACCGTGTAGTCGAAACAGGCGGCCTGAGCGCGGGCGAGTTGGTGATGACGTCAACAGCTCATTCGCTCGGGCAAGCGGGAATCGTGCAGTTCTCGTTGTGTCTAAACGGAGCTGTAAAGCGAATTTTTCATTCCTTACTGCACCAAAACCATAGACTTGTATGGGGAGCGCCCACACGGGAGTCTGAAAAGAGTAAGGCCGCCTGCACACGAGCGGAAATCCCGCCGCGGGATTTCCGCCGCTGAAAGTTTGCATAGGAGTGCATTAAAATACGCACTCCTATGCAGACGGCCGCGGTTTGGCCGCGCGAAATCTCGCGCGGCAAACAAACCGCGGCATGTCCTAATTTTCTGCGGGGAACGCACTCACCTGGCCGTCGGCTCCGGTCTGCGCATGCGCCGGCTGCGCGGCAGCCGGCACATAAAAGAGCCGGGGCCGTCAGGCGCGGGTGAGTACGCGCTCGTCCCTGCAGGCGCTCGGGTCGGATCGCGCGGCGAGAATTCTCGCTGCCGGATCCGACCCGCTCGTCTGCAGGCGGCCAAAGTGGGGGAGCTGGAGAGGGGGAGTATAAAAAATACATCACCCGGCTTCTTGCCTCGTCACCTAACAGCATCCTAACTTAGTTTATGGTGCTGTGGGGACGTGACAGGTTCTATTAAAGGCTGGATTCACGCAGGTGAGTGCCATATGGGTTGAAGAAGCTCAGACTGATATTGCACTTGCAATTCTCTCTCTGGAGGACCCAGCATTTCAATGCATTTACATGGATAGCCCATTGATTTCAAGAAGCACCATGCAATACTTCTTTCACCCTGCAGTGGTGCCGTAGGGAAACAATACACCAGCAGCAGGAACACTCGTGATCAGATTATTTAAAAGGGTTCCCTTTAAGAGCTCAGTCAGACGAGCGTGTTTTATGTGCGCATAATACACACTTCTAAATGAATCAAGAGGGTCTTATAGAAGCGTTCATATGCACAGAATTCGCAGCGCAAAACAACGTGCACCTAAAAAAGATAGGACATTCGTGCGCGTTTTGCTGGAGCTTGCATTTAATCCTATGGGAGCAAGAGTTAATGGAAACTCCTGTGCTGCCAATAGGTTCCCCACTGCTTACAGCAGGGCATTTAAAAGGTGCTTCTGGCCAGAAGCATCTTTTAAATGTCCCGCTGTTAACCCCTTAGTCCCTGCGGGGATGAGTGGACTTCCCGAGGGTTCCGATAATACCCGCGGGGAGTCCCCTCATCACTCGAACACTGTGACAGCACTGTCACAGTGTTCAGTGATGAGGGGACTGCAGCGGAGACGAAAGAATCCCCAGATGTGGCAGAGGACTGCAATGCTATCGTATTGCTTTCAATGGGGTCGGCGCTGCTGCCACCCCATTGAAAGCAAAGGGATGAAGGCGACCTCTGCAGGGATTTTCGGGGAAGGGCTTGAAATATAAGCCCTTCCCTGATAATAAACCTAAGTTGCTGGCAAAAAAAAAAAAAAGCATCACCTAGCAGCACTGTCGGGGCTCCAGTGCGTCTTCTCCCCGGCACTCTTCTGAATCATTTCTTCTGGCCAGGGATTTAACACCCCCTTCTGGAAGCTCTGCCTCTGATTAGCTGAGCACAGGGACCAATCACAGCCATTGAATCATTGAAAATACAACTGATCAGCTGAGTGGGCGCATGCTGTCAGCGCCACATATACACAGAGGTCGGAGCAGAAGCCTCCGTGCCGACCTCTGTGTAGTGGCCGAGGCTTGTTACTGCAGGTACAGCTGTCACTAAAATCAATGGGAGCCGTACCTGCAGTTACAAGCAAGACGAGTGAAAGGCTCAGTGAAAGGATGAGTAATGGGTATATTATTTTTATGCTATTCCCCACCCTGGGGCAAGTTTTTTGTGTGAGCAATGAACGTGACACCATCCCTTCCTGTTCAAACTGGTACCAAAGTGGAACAAACTTGGTCAGTTGGCAGCACTGGACTGGGGACACAGTAGAAAGCTGAGTAATGGTTATTAGATTTGTTTATGCCATTCCCTATCCTGGGGTATGTTTTCTGTTTACTTTGGAAAACCATTTTAGGGCTGGTTGCACCAACCATGCCGTTGATCCAGGTGTAGTTAAACTTCAATCAGCTGTTGAACTTTGCTTAAGGAAAAAGTGTTGCGCCAACATATAAGATTTGCAAAACCAAGTTCACTTGATCAGCTATTAAAGGTTGTACCTAAAAGAAATGTATCGCGCATGGTGATTGTTGATTGTAGTCAAGTGATCTTTCCAACGTTAATAGCGATAGTAAAAACATGGCCACTTCCAGCAACAAAAGTAGGTGTAATTTCACCACCCAGGAAAAGCCAGTCAGGCTATCAGTTTAGCAGGCAAAATCCAAGATGGTAGACTAGGCTTAAATCAACTAATTTAATCCTCCGTAATTGGGGGATCAAATTGAACCTAGATTTGAACCAAAATCATTAGCTAAACTGTGTGGGTGCAACGTTTGTCTTCTTGACCTCAGATCAAAACTTTGGTGCTACTGGCTCTTAATATTATGTATAAGGCCTTAGTCAGACGGGCGTTTTTTCGCGCGATTTGCGGATCGCATGACGGATGCGCATCCGCAAATCGCGTGACCGGTACCCGAAAATCGCCCGAAAATCTGCTCCTAGCCGCGTTTCATTAGAAATGGGCCGGAGCTGTCCAGCGCATTGCATTCAATGGAGCCGGCAATACAGCCCGCTCCATTGAAAGCAATGCGCTGCGGGCGAGTGTGGGATGAATTGTCGGGAAGGGCTTAAATATATAAGCCCTTCCCTGCAATTCATCCAGAAAAGTGTTAAAATAAAAAATATATATATACTTACCTGCTCCCGGCAGCCGGAGTTCCGCGCGGCCGGCCTGCAGTGGGTGTGAAGGGGGTGTGAGTCAGACCTGCCCCCTGATTGGCTCAGCGCTGAGCCAATCAGGGGGCAGGTCTGACTCACACCCCCTTCACACCCACTGCAGGCCGGCAGCACGGAACTCCGGCTGCCGGGAGCAGGTGAGTATATATATATTTTTTATTTTAACACATTTCTGGATGAAATGCAGGGAAGGGCTTATATATTTAAGCCCTTCCTGACAATTCATCCCGCGCACGCCGGCAGCCCATTGCTTTCAATGGAGTCGGCTGTATTGCCGGCTCCATTGAATTCAATGGGCAAACATCGTTCTTCTCTGCCACAGCTGTTACAGCTGTGGCAGAGAAGAAGGATTTGTCTTCTATATGTTCTCAATGGGGTCGGCGCTGCTGCCGCCGGCCTCATTGAGCGCATATAGAGAAGAGAACAGGAATCGCAGATCGCAGATAGGTGCGATCTGCGATTTCTGTTCTATAATTTATCGGACGAGCGCATAAAAAGCGCTCATGTGTCCGATACCATTGCAAAGCAATGGTTTTATAAAATCGCCGGACGCATGCGCAAATCGCGGCAAAAAACGCCCGTCTGACTAAGGCCTAAGGCATAACTGATCAAATATATAACAAAAATATAGATTTTCCTTCTTTCCAGTAAAATACAATAGTAGTTGATGAAGATTTTTTTGCTGTCAAATTTAGGGCTGGGCTGATTATAGAAATTTGGCTTTTGTTAGGAGGTACCACCACTTTTAGTACCTGGGGAACAAGGACGCTACAGATCCAATTTTATCTGGCCCATTATTTTGTTCCTCTGGGCCACAGATCATTATCTCCTTCTTCCTATTCCCTGTTCTTACTGGACTCATGGTGGAGTCAGGACAGTGGTTAGCTAAAGGCTAGTTGATAGCAGGGTTGGACAAAAATTCTGTTCGATCAATGTTTTTTTTCATATGAGAATCAAGGGTGAAAAGCTGATAGAGGTTGACGAGAATGACTAGTATGGTCCTGGGAGTGAACTATCAATGTAATGGCCCAAAGAGCTAGAAAAAAGGTGTAGCTCGGTACATTGTCTTTTTTCTTCCTTCATCTAGCTATGATGGGAACAGAGTTATCATAATCTGGGTGGAAGATGATCTGAAGGGAGCAGCTGATAACACCAGTATAACACGGATATATAAATGCAAGGTAGCTCCATAGGAGGTAACAAGGCCAAATAGCTGAGAAACTGGGATGCACCGTTAAGTTATCCAGCTGAATGGAAATTACCAGATGTCAGCATTTCTTAATTCATCCCTACAAGCCTCAACGTATAGCAGGTCTATAATTTCCTCCAACCCAGCAGTGAATCAGTTACATGGACTGGCAGTTAACGCAGGTTGGATAATTACTGCTTGGAGAAGACATTTTTTCCACCGTACAGGAAGTGAGCATCACTCTCTCTGATAATAGTTGTTAATAAATCACACATAGGAAAACACATACTACTTTCTTGGCTGGGAACAAAGCTTATTTATTTACTGCATTCCTGCAACATTGCACATGGCCAGCTGGGGAAACTCTCAGGATCTTATATGACACGTTGCAAAGAACGTTTTCACTTAGGACTTGCAAGTCTGGAGAGGTGCAAAATAATCTTCTCCATGGCTTATTGAATGTTTGAGAAATTCAATGACAGGCCAACAAACATAATCTTCTCCAAGTAGGAATGGGCCAGCCCTAGACATAACACTCTTGATTTTTGGCCCATTACTTGGCTTCTTCTATTTTTCCCCAACCCCAAGTTCCTCACCTGACAATTGCTTATTTATAAGCCATGGTCTAATTCTTCCCAATACTTATAAGCTCTGGCTCTTTTGGGCAATCCCTTCTTAATATGCAGGTCCTCCAAAAATACGATAATCTATAGAGTTTCCTTTTACTGGGACCCTCCACAAATAAACTGTAATCTATGGGAAAACCTGACAGTACTACCACAGGGGAAATGAAGTATAATATAGTTTCCATCTAAATCAATGAACTACCCATTTAATGGATGAACATACTGGAGGCTCTCTATTTAGCTTGCTCTGTCTAAGAGGTTCATCCCTCTAAGAACTCAGAATGCCCTAGTAGAGTAGTTGAAAATGGGTTTTCCAAAGCAGGCATCCTCTTTAAACTAGTGGTCTTCAACCGATGGCAATCCAGCTTTTGTAAAACTATAATTCCCAGATATTAGGACATTCTGAAAGTGTAGTTTTGCAATATCTGGGTGCCATTGACTTAAAAGGACATTCCCACATCAGACATGTATAGCTTATCCACAAACTATGCCTTAATTGTCTGGTAGATGTTGGTCTCACCTTTGAGACTGCCACTTATCTCGAGAATGATGGTCTCCTCAGCCACAGGCTGCCGCATCTAGGAGGAAGTTGGAAAGCTGGCCATACAAATGCGCTTCTCTCTCCATTTATTTCTATGGGAGTCAATGAAATAGCTCAAAATGCTTGTTTGGCTTGGTCCCAAAGAAGAGAACCACAAAGAAGAGGAGTGGCCACTTCTCCATTCATTCTTCACCTGGATATGGCGGTCATGGCCTCTTCACCAAGTGGGACACGGAACAACTGTTCGGAAAAATGGTTCCTGCATCTCTTAGACATTTATGGCGCGTCCTTTGGATATGTCATAAATGTGGATATGCCTCAGGTGAAAATCTACTTTACAATTAAGATACAAATAAGACAAAAATAATACCTAAAGAAAAATCCTTCTTTCCATTTGACATCTGACACGGCCTATGATTAATTCAAAGCTTGCGGATATAATAATGTCTCCAGCACAATTTTGTACTTAGGATTGTTTGTTAACAAACGGGAAGAGAACGGTCTGTGGCAGGTGAAGGGTCAGCAGCATTACCGTTACTAATTTAGCCTGCGGTTCTGTCTGATTAAGAACGCCCTTGGGGACGAAGAAGTAAGATCTTCTTTTATAAGAGCCAATGTGTTCTGAAAATGGCCTTTTTTGCATACTAAACACTTTGCAATATGTGGATTTTAAACCTTCTTAACCAATTTAAAGCACAGTAATCAAGCTGTTCTGTATCTCATAAAATTATTTGTCCAGCTAAAGAAAAAAGTTCAATTTTCTGCATTTAATTGCGCTTACTGCGGGCGACACATGTAATAATAAGCAGATTTTCCCCTCTTTGTCTTAGCTTAAGAGCAGACGAGACTGGCGGTGCTACCATCAACTTCAATTGACCTTCGTGACAATGCTGCCGATTGTGCAACTTGTTGTGTTCCTATGGAATTCGGCTACTTGCATCTCATAGAGGAAGCGGCCATCTAGTTTTAGCCTTAGACGAGAGTCCAAAAGAATCTTCTTTAAGATCCTTTTAAAGCCCCATTTACACTGTAAGATGATCGCTTAAAAAACAGCTCAAACATCTTTGCATAGGCTATAGTAGCTAATTAGCTAGTAAAGAGCTATGCAGGTGGAGCGGGACACCGCTGCTATCACTTGGCGAAAAATGCAGCTGTTTTGCATAAGCAAACTGCTGTATTGTTCTCCGTGCTTACAGCTCGCGTCCTGCTGTGAACTACCCGCGGGACGCGAGCTGAAAGAATCTTATAGAGCGCTGCCGACTGTGATAACAGCCACTGATAAGAGTTCATCGCTCATTCTAGAAAACTAGAATTTAGACACAATGATTATTGCTCAAAAGATGGCTTTGAGCGAATTTTGAGCGAGAATCGCTGGGTCTAAATGGGCCTTTAGTCACCACTAAATAATTTCAAGGGTATCTAAACTGCATATTATTTGCAACGAATGACACAAGATTCGTAGAAATTTCCGAACGCCACCTCTGGTTGGTGGAACATTGAGTCTGGTGGTCAACTTCAAGAACATAAGATGTCCATATCAGGGTTGTCTTATTTCTGTATTATTTAATGCAATACAACAAGCTCCTTGGCAACAGGGCCAGAGTTTGCGGTGCACAACCTGCACAACTACGGCTGAGGGGTATGCCGCAGATGGCCTGACAATGGAAGCTTGGGACTACCATAATTCTTAATATTAACACTATAGTGGTATTTGGTCACTGTATATTGGTATTACTTGAACACTATATGTTAATATTATTTGAGCACTGTATGACAATATTATTTGGTCACTGTGTGGTGGTATTATTTGAGCACTACATCTTAGTGTATTCGAGCAGTGTATGTTGGCATTATCTTATGATTATATGGTTATAATGTTTGAGCACTGTATGTTGATATTTTGTCACTGTATGTCAATATTAGTAGAACACTATATGTTGATGTTATTTAAACACTCTATTACAGTATTTGAGCACTGTATATTGGTATTATCTAGGCACTGTATGGCCGCCTGCACACGAATGGATATGCATTGCGGAATCCTCGGTCGCCATCCACATCACAGATCCACAGCAAATACCGCTCATTGCATGCTAGGGGAAATTGATTCTTCCTGCACACTCACGGAAATCAATATTTGGTCACTGTATGTTGGTATTATTAGAGAACCACTATATGGTGCTATTATTCGGGCACTGTATGTTGGTATTATTTGAGAACTGTATGTTGGTACTTTTTGAATACTGTATGGTATTATTATTTTAACACTCCATGCTGGTATATGGTCACTGTATGTCAGTGTTATTGGTGCATTAAATGTTGATGGTATTTAAACACTATATGACAGTATATGAGCACTGTGTGGTGCTATTATTTGAGCTCTGTATGTTGGTATTATTTGAGCACTGTGTGGTGCTATTATTTGAGCACTGCATGTTGGTATTATTTGAGCACTGCATGTTGGTATTATTTGAGCAATGTATGTTGGTCTTACTTGAGCACTGTATGTTGCTATTATTTGAGCGCTGCATGGTAGTATTATTTGAGCAATGCATGTTGCTATTATTTGAGCGCTGTAGGTTGGTATTATTTGAGTGCTGTATGTTGGTATTATTTGAGCACTGTATTTTGGTATTATTTGAGCAATGTATGTTGGTATTATTTGAGCAATGTATGTTGGTGTTATTTGAGCCCTGTATGGTAGTATTATTTGAGCCCTGTATGTTGGTATTATTTGAGCCCTGTATGGTAGCATTATTTGAGCCCCGTATGTTGGTATTATTTGAGCACTGCATGATGGTATTATTTGAGCAAACATATGATGGTATTATTTGAGCACTGCATGTTGGTATTATTTGAGCAATGTATGTTGCTATTATTTGAGCGCTGTATGTTGGTATTATTTGAGCAATGTATGCTAGCATTATTTGAGCCCTGTATTTTGGTATTATTTGAGCACTGCATGATGGTATTATTTGAGCAAACATATGTTGGTCTTACTTAAGCACTGTATTTAGGTATTGTGTTACTGGTAATAAGGCACTGTACAGCATATTATTTTTGCAGTGTATGTTGAATGCAGCACTGTATAGTACTGACATTAGAAACTAAATTATTTGACTAGTATATGGCACTATTATTTACAGTAGGCATGCTCATAATTAAACACTGTATGGTAGGATTATTTACACACTTTATAACCGTACCCTATACGGAGCAGTAATAGAAAGATCTGCACAGGGCTCCATGCAGGGTAAAGCTGTCTTTGCATGACAAACTTCAAAAATCCCATTCCAAGTCATTATAACAGTCATTCATGCCCCCTTTATAACAGGTATATCACATCCACAGATATCTATTCTATAAAGCTATAGAAAAGAAATCCTCTTTTTGCCGCATTTTAAATACAAAAAGACCGGAGTGGTTAAATGAGCAAATATCCGTGTCGGAGGCATTGTTCTAGGGATGCAGGTCTTTATTCTCCCATCCTTCATTATTAAGGAACAATGTGGATACAGTCACACAAAAACAACAGCCGTCTTATCCTCTTATTAGATTTGCTTTGGACTTGAATGTCACAGTAGACCTTGACTGTAAAATAGCTTAGGCCTAATTGCTTTAATTGCTAGAAGTTGTGCAGGCAGGTGTAACCTGATCTCCTGGCTATTGTACGGTGCAGGAACAACACGGGGATGTTTACACAGTGCTTGGAGTTTAATAGACACTGCAGTTAGCTTTTCAGACAATCTGCGAATGCACGACAATGGGGGTGACCTACTAATGTGGTCGTCCTACGTCATTTTTTGTTCACGATAAAATGGAAATGTTCCAAACATCGCTGACCTTTGCAGAATGTCTGACTAGATGATAATCTGTAATTATCATACATTTCCAACGTTCAGCAATGTATGGGTTAACACTTAGCTGTTTTGTTCCGAGACGCTCAATAGAGAATTCTTTCATATCTGACAGACCGAGTCATGAGTTACTCACATCTTGTGCACCCCCACAGGCTTTGCTGGAATAAGTCCAGCTTCACGCGGGCGTATATGCATGCGTAAAATTTGCGCATGCAATACGCAGGGGATAGAAACATTTGATTTCAATGGGTTCGTTCATATTTCCATATTTTGCGCACACACTTCGGTCGAGCAAATAAAAAAAAAATAGCCCATGTTCTATTTGGTTGCGAATTTGCGCACCAAAGTTCCCCATCAAAGTCAATGGAGGGTGCAGAAATGCGCACGCAATATGCAAGGAGATACGTGTAACACTGCGTCTTTGCTTCCTTGTGCAAATGAACATGTCTGGCGGGCGCAAAAAGTAGAGTAAAATATGCAGATGTGTGCGTAAAAAAGTACTGTTCATTCTGCAAAAAAGCTACGCTCATGCGTGTGCGAATTTGCATACACTTGGGTAAAGCAGGACTTAGGCCTCATGTCCACGGTGAAAATCAGGCCCGCCGCGGATTCTTCATGTAGAATCCGTAGCGGGGGCCTCCTGCCACGCGGACATGAGGCCTAAAAAGAAGAATAAACTCACCTGCTCCGGACGATGCGGATCTTCCTTCCCTCGCGGCCGGATCTTCTTTCTTCGGCCCGGCGGATGTGCTCGGCACGCCGGCAGCGTGCAGCGCGAATGCGCCGGGCACATCCGCCGGGCTGAAGAAAGAAGATCCGGCCACGAAGAAGGGAAGAACCGTATCGTCCGGAGCAGGTGAGTTTAATTCTGGTACGGGTCTCCCGTGGATCCGGACGGCTTCCATAAGCTTCAATAGAAGCCTGCGGGAGCCGTCCCCGCGGGAGACCCGCACGAAAATGGTGCATGTCCATTTTTTTTCCCGCACGCGGATCCGCGCCTAACAGGAAAAATGACATCCGCAGGTATTTAACTACCTGCGAGTGTCCAATGCATCCCTATGGGGCGCGGATCCGCGTGCAGGAGAAACGCTGCAGATTTAAAGCCCGTGGACATGAGGCCTAATAGGTTGATTTAAAAAATTGTTTCTTTCACCCCAAAAGATGAGGGAATCTTTCTCCTTGTGGAGAGCACCACAATGGTCAAGGGAGTCTTGTAGGCCATGCAATGCTTCCTGGGAAAAAGCTATGCAAATGATTGATGGAATTATTTCTTTAGAGCACCACCTAAAAGTGCTCTGCATCATCGTGCGACCTTTAAACAGTTCTGTTCATGTTGCAAGGTCTGTTAAAATGTCAGATGTTCACTTGTAGTCTATCTACCCTTCAATAGGTGGTGTTTTGTAGGCATTTTTTCATCCCTCATTTGCATACCACCCCAGAACAAATTGAAGGTGTTGTCCCACTAATGAATATGTAATTCCATTAGATCATACAACACAGAACAAGTTTTCAACAGTAATCATTCTTAAAAAATGCTCCTGTTACATACTGGTTGTGGTGCTCCCTGGTGTCAACCCAATGCGTTCCGGGTCGGTAGTCACACATGCGCTGAAAGTGATGTGATTCTTGAGGACCAATAAGAATCAACATGCTATAAGCAGCTTCTTCTTACTGCCAATGGATACATTAAAGAGAAACTGCCATGACCTTTGAACTCCATAAACTATATTATGGGGCTCAAAGGTCAGAAAACAGGGTGTCCGGGAAGTGGTGTTTTATACTCAGCGGACGCCCCGTTCCTGCGCTGTGTCTACTCGAAGTCTCTGTGCACACCAGCAATGTTAGCAGACTGAAAGGTTTCACGCTGCTGGCGCACATGGACTTCAGGGGACGCAGTGCAGGAACTGGGCACCCACTGAGTGTAAAACAATGCTGCTTCGGAAAGGCGATTAATAGAAGTGGGGTTCTCGAGTTCTGACCACTGGAACCCTGCTGATCAGCTGCTAACTGAGCTGGTGTGCTTATGCACTGAGCTAATTTCTGTATGAAGCAGACAGCTCTGCTCCCAGTGCAGTGGCCAGTCTTCGTATTGCAGGCCATTTACTTCAACTGGAACTTTTTGCTTGTAATACCAAGACCAGCCATTGCAGTGGAAATGGAGCTGCCTGCTTTCTTCAGAAATCAGCTTAGGGCACAAGCACAGTGGTCCACTGAACAGTGAGGTTTCTGGGTGGCAGATGATCTACTATTCATGGCCTATTCTATGGATAAGCAATCAATAGTTTTACAACTGGACATCTCCTTTAAGTGGACATGCTGAAAAGGAATCAAAATAGCAATAGGTGGCATCATAACCAGTATTCAACAGCAACATCTGACACAGGAACAATTTTTAAAAGTTGCTAATTGTTCTGTTTTGCATGATGTAATGGAGTACATTCAGATTTAATCATGGGACAGCCCTGTTAAAGGAACACAAGATCCCCTAAAAATGATACAAGTAGGAGATAATCTGTTTGCTAATCTGTAACATCTTCTGCATGAAATAAACAGCCTTGTAAAAATCCTGCAGAAAACACAGGGGTTAATATTTTGCTGAACCGATTCAGCAACTAAAAGGTGGGGTTTAGGAAATGGGGTGGAGTTTAATGTTCATTTTGACCAGATGGGGCAGAGGGGAGAGGAACCTGCTGAAGCCAATAGTCCTACAGCCAGAAATAGGACAATGAGGGGAAGAAGGAGGACATGGCTGATCTTATAGGACACACAGAGAAGATGTCTTTATACAGTTGAGGTCAACATTATTGACCCCTCTGCACCAGGTAAAGTATCTCCTGAAATAAAGCATTTAGTGACATTGCTTGGATTTATATCAACTCATGGCTTTGATACAGAAAACCACTAGACTAGAGATGAGCGAGCACCCAAATGCTCGGGTCCGCGTTATTCGAGTCGAGCTTTTCGTAAAATTCGAGAGCTCTACTCGAGTAACGAACCCCATTGACTACAATGGGAGACTTGAGCATTTTGTATGTGGAACGCAGGGTCCCGAGCTTTTTTTTTTCTTGGTTCGTCTATCTCTCTCTCTCTCTCTCTTCCTCTTCCCCTTCCCGCCAGACCAAAAATTTTCAAATGACGAGCGCTGCGTCGCGGCAGGGAGGGGCCAAAACAGGAACGTCACAGCAGGAAGGAGCCAAAAGCTGGGGCGGGGTCGAACGCGATTTGATGCTCGTTCGAGTACGCTAATACTCGAACGAGCATCAAGCTCGGCAGAGTATGTTCGCTCAACTCTACACAAGACACAAAAATAACAAAATAAAAACTTGACTGGGAAGCAAAGATTTAAAATAGAAAACAATTCCAGGACATGATTAATGGCACCAAAATCAGACTAAGCTCTGGTTCACACGGGCATATGCCGAATCTGCGTGCGGAAGTCAGCAGCGGATCCCAGCTGTGAGCCCGGCCGTAAACCTGCGTAATGTACTGCATATGACCGCGTACTCATGCAGGCGATCATGCGCAGTACACCTTTTTAGTTTGTTTATATGCTCATGCCGTCGCTTAGCAATGATACGGATACCCACAGCCCGTACGCACTGTAATTGCTTATGTGCTGCGGGTATATCCGTGACCACAGAGAACAATAAGCTCTATGTTGTGGATTCGGCGGTAAAACAAAACATGCTGCGTTCTATTTTCCACTAGTGGATTATGCAGTTTTGACCTCCTAATGTGAACGAAATTGTGTAATTCAATGCAATTGATTGATCCGCAATTCTTATCCGGTCATGTGAGACTGGCCTAACCTATGATTAATCAGAAATGAGACTTCCCTGTCCTCACCAGTTAGCTCTATAGAAGCAGGGAGAGAGCTTTTCCGGTATCATTACTAGGTGATGACACGGGTCATTGCCGTGGGTTGGACGGCTTCTGTTGACTTCAATGGAAGCCATCCGTGCAGAATCTGCAATGAAATAGAGCATGCTCCAATTTTTTTCCTCCGTGAGCGGAAGATCGCAATTGCTTTCTGCTCGTGGACAGGAAAAAACGCTTTTCCATAACATGCTATGGGTGGTATTTGCTGCGGAGTCCAGAGGCGGATGCCCGCTCCAGATTCCGCAATGCAAATCCGGCAGTGTGTAGCCGGCTGTATGCTTATTCTGAAATATCACAGTCCTGCCCCCGCCTGTGGTCCAGCATGAACATGGTGATTGGCTCCCTTTCAAAAGACCACTTATATTCCCTGTTCCTTGATCACAGTGGCTAAGACAAGAGAGCTGTGACCAGACCAGGCATGCTCCTATTACCAAGCACAAACTGCCTTATAGTATATTCACACAGTGGATTGGGGGCCAATTTTCCATAGTTGAAAAATCCGCACCAAAATCCGTGTCAAAACCTGCACCACATGGTGCAAATATGATGCGGTTCCAAAGCAGACTTCACAACTTCAATTGAAGGAAGGAAGCCATTGCAGATCCACCTCAAAATCCGCATCATGATTTACATCAAACAGTGTGGATTTTGACATGGATTTTGATGTTGATATTTCCCCTGCAGAAAACCCAAACCAAACCCGCTATGTGTGCAGATTTCCTAAAAGGTACTCGACTATTACTGAAGACCTTGGCATTCCAGCTTCAACAGTTCCAAATGTTATGAAGACATTTACTACTTTAGAAACAGTCAAGAAGCTTCCAGAACGAGGCGGAAAGAAGAAAATGAATGACAGAACTCTACAAAAGTTGGTTCGAAATGTGGCAAAGAAACCACATAGAACATCCAAAGAACTTAAGACAGAGCTGGAGACATCTGGAGTCATGTGTTTGGTGCTGCAGTTTAAATGAATACTGAGCTACAATACCAGATGAGGCCCATGGACAAGAGTGGCTCACCTTCTCAACAAAAAAAGCACTGTTTTTGTCTAATCTCATCCAGTCCCTACAATCCAATAGACCCCACTCTTGTTTTTGAATTGACTGAAGGGTATTATTCTCTCTTTTTATGTCCGGGGTTGTTGCATCTTATACTGTACATAGAGAGAAAATGTTTTTGGTGGTAAGAATACCCAATCACTATTGTATAACTATGACCAACCTGACAGAATGTTAAAGCTAAATCATTGCTATTTGGTAACTAACACTTGTGATGTCAGAAGAAGTCCTAAAGTAATGGCCCACAACCAAAATAAGTCTGAGAGCAATGGCCCAGAACCATAAGTCTCCCACATTAGCAAAAGTCATCCCAGAGCAATGGAACACAAGCAGAAGAAAACCCAGAGAACTGGCAAGCAAGCAAAAGAAAGTTTCAATGAATGGGCACACGGTGGAAGACGTCCTGGAGCAATGGCACACAAGCAGAAGAAGTCCCAAGGAATTGATACACAAGCAGAAGTCCTAGAGAATTGGCACACAAGCAGAAGACCAAGAGCAATGGTATGCAAGCAAAATAAGTCCCAGGGAATTAGCACACAAGCAGAAATCTTCTCAGAACAGTGGCACATGTTGGCACCATGATAAGATTCCAAGAAAAGAGTCATGGCACAGCGAACCTTGGGCACAATATAATAACACATGGCATATCCCTATTGTGGGCATCACAGTTGTGGCACACAGACATCTAGGGACCTGGGAATATTGACTTTTCGAGTTTTAGAAAAAAAAACCACCTTGATTCTTATGGGTTTTCTGCCCATTTGAGTCCAAATTAATCACAAAAAGTTGAATGTCACCATCTCCAGCACATTCCTTCAGCAGGTAGAGAAGTATTTCCATCTCCCTCTACAGACAGTCTGTTTCTTTAAGGTTTCAAGTTTCTCACATCCCAGGGTTTATTGTTTGCTACATGCAATAATTTCAAGCTGAAGACTTTGTGTCAATGGGAAGATTTAATATAAACTAGCGGAGGCCCCTGGGAGGAACACAGAAGGGAAGAAAGTAAACATCGCCCCCCAAGTTCCTGTCCAAGTTGTGTGTGCAGTCGGTGCCTGGTACCACAAGTTGCCCCCTTCTCTAGGGAGGTCAGTGCAGCTATGCAGAGTCTGACAGGTTCAGTTTACAACAGGTCTCACTCTTTGTTTGTATATCCCGGCCCCGCTGGCTGCCAGCTTAACAACAGATGGCAGGGAAAGCTTCATTCTGACTGCACAAATACTCCGCAAACAAGCACCGACTGTGGGACAAGACAACAAATTCTTCCTTCCTCATAAAGCCGCTATGTGTGACATAATGGAAAAATGAGCAGGCAGTCATTACTTTTAGGAAAAACATTAGAAAGTCAAGGGTCCTGAAAGGCCCGTTTAAAGGGACACTCCTATTAAATACTAATTTAATCATCTCACTACAGCTTCTACAGCTATCATCGGAGAATTGGTTGTGATACAGACGTAGCACATTTGAAACATGGATAGCGTGCTACATTGATATCGCACATCATCTATGCCACATGTGTCAAACATAAGGCCCGTGGGCCGAATTGGGCCCGCTGCCTCGTGTTATGTGACCTGCGGCGTGCTGACGCTGCTCACCAATGCAGCAATTACCAGCTGGGGTGCCGCAGCTCCCCGCTGGTAATCACGCCGGCAGCGCTGATCCCGGCGCACTCTGACGTCAGTGTGCAGCTAGGATCCTCCTCTCCTGAGTCCCCTGCTCTTCAGTTCTGCAGGAGAGGACTCAGGGAGGAAGCGTGCCGGGCACACACACTGATGTCAGAGTGCATCCGGGCTCAGGGCAAGCAGAGAGGGAGCGGTGCTCACAGCTACGGTAGGAGGAGGTAAGTATATGGGTTGGGGGGGGTTTATTATTGTTACTGAGGGGGCTTATTACTGGGGAGGGCTTATTATTGCCGAGAGGGGCTTATTACTGAGGGGAGGGGGGCTTTTTATCGCTGAGGCGGGCTTATTACTGAGGGGGGCTTATTACTATTACTGAGGGGAGCTTATTATTACTGAGGGGGGCGGCTGATTACTGAGGGGGTCTTATAACTAAAGGGGGCTTATTACTGAGGGTGGCTTATTACTGAGAGGGGGTTAACATTGCTATGGGGGTATTACTACTGAGGGGGTTAATATTACTAATTGGGCCACTGTGGGGGTGATTATTTTTACTGGGGCCACTATTAGGGTCACTATTAGGGCTCATTCACACGGGTGTAACTGTATTTTGGTCGCGCAAATACGCTGCGTATTTGCGCTATCAAAAATAGCTTAGGCCTGTATATTTGCGTTTGCAAAAATGAATGCAGATGGGCCCATTGAAATGGTGCGCAAATATGCAGTGAATACATAGGTTTCCTGCGCATTCACCACGTATTTGCGTGGCCCATGCACACGGGCGGAAATTCCGCGGCGGGGTTTCCCGCAGAATTTCCTCCTGTGGAAGCTGCCATAGGATTGTGCTAGAAAACGCAATCCTATGCAGACGGCCACGGTTTGTCCACACGAAATCTCGCGCAGAAAACAAATCGCGACATGCTCTATATCTGTGCGGGGCTCGCAGAGTCCCATGCAGAAATGTCACTCCCCAGCCGCTGGCTCCGCTCTACGCATGAGCCGGCTGCCCGGCAGCCGGCACATCACAGAGCTGAAGCCGCGGGAGCAGGTGAGTGCCGCGCTGGTCCCTGCAGGGGCTCGGGTTGGGATCTGACCCGGCCGTCTGCAGGCGGCCTTACAATCGGCCCTTTGAAGGTCACCATAAGCCTGATACGGCCCTCGGTGAAAATTAGTTTGACACCCCTGATCTATGCTATTGCCTAGCCGTCAATAGACTACAAGGGGCTACGTAAATAGAATAAATCGCTGAATGAACGTTCTTCACATTAAACAAAGATATGTGGCGTGACTCATCTGCATGACGTTACTGCTTTCAATATGGCCTCAAACACACTCTTTGTCAAACAAAATCCGTCCCCTAGAAGTTGTCATTTTGCAGTAGAACTCTTACATCTCAGGCAGATATGTAGATGATTAGAGTTGTGGGGTGATTAAATGAACGATTTTGTCCCCTGAGGCCCTAAAAGTGGTTTCTCGCTTGGTCTACAAAAACGGATCTCAGAGGCTCCTTGTGTGCAGTGACCTCTTCTTCCGCTTGTGTAGAGCTTGTTGACCAGTAGACACCTCTACGACGCAGAGAAGAGATGTCACCCCGTTACCAGAGTCTGAGAAGGGCACATTATTGGGATGTGAGAGACGCTGGATGGTCTTATCAACAAATGGTCACCAACTGGGCCATTCTGACCAGACTATTGGGAGGTGTGGGGGCACACACACACACAAGGCAATTGGGCTCAGTACACCCACGACAGACCACCAGTAGAGAAAATCATCTGACTATCCGACAAGCACGAGCAGCTCCAACTGTGTCATTGTCTGCCATACAAAGACAGGTATCACCCTAGTAATAGCCCCTGTATCTGTAGGAACTATTTCCAGGCACTTGGTTAAAGGACATTTGGTGTCACGGTGCCCATTACGCGTACTGCCTCTGACAACCACCCACCATCACTGGACTGCTCGGAGTGGAACCAGGTTGTCTTCAGTGACAAATTCAGGTTTAATTTGGGAACTGACGATTTCCTTCTGTATTACATTGGCATTAAAAACTGCAGAAAAGTACTTAAGATACTCTTCTAGGTGACTTAAGAATGTTATATGGTGCTTTCATGGCTCTTAAACAGTGTTATACACCAATTTTAGGGTTATCGGTGAAGTTCAGGTTTGGTTCAAACTAACTTTTTGCTGAAATTTGTCAAACCGGCCAAACCGAACCTTTCAAAAGTTCACTACTCCAGACTGCACAGACCATTACCTCTCCTGCCTGATTGCGTCTGAGTAGTTAGCACTGTTGCCTTCTGGCACTGGGGTCCTAGATCTGAATCCTGCCAGGGTTGAAAGTTTATTTGCACGTTTCCTATTCTAGTCTTCTGCCACCCTTCAAAAGCAAACTCAAAAACAAGAGACCAAAAGTGCCCGCTATATAATGCAGTCTGTATATGCAGTGGATTTTTCCGATTCCCTGTCCTTATAAAATATCTTTTGCGTGCTGGTCATAATTAAGACAGACTAAGAATTAGTGGAAATTTCAACTAGATCATTTTGCCCCCAGCACCTTGCTTCGCTACTCTTCTACTAATGTCTTTAATACGTGAAATTACAAGGTAACTCAATGCACATTGGGCAGGAAATTAATAAACTATGGTAATTTCTCATTTATGAAGCCATGTCTACAGCAGGCCTCAAGAGCTGTCCAGCCATAGTTTAATGGGTTCTCAAATTAACATGTAATTAAACAATTAACACCACCATATGTATGTAAGTGGCAACGAAATCTGCTTTATTGGTGGTAACATAGGGTGAGATTTGAACATTTAAGATACCAATCTCAGCAAAATGAGCAGTGAAGCTGCGTACAACATGTCCCTACAGGATTTACATACAAGGTGCACAATGCAGGAATGCGCGGCTCGGCCAGGTCAATGAAGAGGTCGACTTGACCTAAAGCTCTCAGAGACATTTTGAATCATGAGCTGTGATAACAAGAGCCTGACTCCCAAAGCATTGCTAATTTCAGCCATTTAGTGTAGCTCACATCTTGAGCAAAATAATTTAGAATAGTGATAGTGCAAGGTCCATCTTTACATAATGGTCCCAAGTGACTAATTTTGAAGACCTTGGGACAATACAGTTCTAGAAAACTACCACATAGTCTATCAGGATCTATAGACTATGTTGACTCCAGATATTATGTCAATTTTAGCCCCAATCATATGAATATTATGTACATAACTTAGCACCTTCATAGTGTGAGTACTCCCAGCAACCCGTGTCTTTGCAGTCACGGTTTTTTAAAGGCTCCCCGTATGCATTAGTATTTAGTAGTCCAACTCTGCCGATTATGGCAAGGTCAGATGATTCTCTAATGGACATGGTGGCCACTCAACTTTTACCTGACAGATGATGTTACAGGAAAGAAGGATCAGGGATGCTGAATTTCCATACCTGCTCCTCCTGTTCTGTAGGGTATAAGCCGCCACCAGAGCTATCAGACTCATGAACGCTCATGGGCTTAGGGAGGTAAGCCATAACCAGACAGCTTTTATCTCTGGGTAACAAAAGAGTCGCAAATTGAAATTCAACATCTTTGATCCTGCTCCCCCCCCACCCCCTGACATTATTTGTCAGGGAAAAGTTGAGCGACCCCAAGCACATTAGAAAGTCGTTCAACTCTATTGTTATCAACAGGTTCAGATGACTTAACTGCTAATGTATATGGCTGCCCCAACTGCCAATGTAGACTAAAATGTGTATGGCTGTGTCTGCAAAACAATAACTCAGAAGGCGATAGTTCATTCAATGGTTCTTTAACTACCAATCTACTTTTATATATAATGTATAATGCCACCTTAAAGGGGTTGTACCAAGCTATAAAGTCATCCGCTATACACAGGATAGGGGATAATTTTATGTTTGGTGGGGACCAACCACTGGGACCCTCAATGATCCAAAGAAAGGGGGTCCCAAGGGTCCCTGCATGAATGGATCAGAGGATACAAATGTATACTGCCATTCCCTTCATGTCACAGGCACGCCAAAGATTGCCAAGCCCTTGTACGCTGGAATTTGCAATACTCCTATTGAAACTAATAGGGCGGCACACATGGGGGGATCTTCAGAACTCCCATTCTTGGGATCAGTGGGGTTACCAGTGATAGAAGATATCTTTATAACTTGACAAAGCCTCTTTACATTAACACTCTCGTTTGACAAAAGTGCCAAGCCCTAGGGCCTGGGGTCTCCAAAAATCACTCTATCCCTAATTAGAAGACCAGAGGTGAGCCCTAGAGCCTTAGGGGACTCAAAAGGTCCTTCTAGCCCATATGAGAAGACCAGTACTAGGCCTTCGTACCTAAAGGGGCTCGAAAGATCACTCTATCCCAACTGAGATGACCATCCTTGAACTCTAGCACCTTAGGGGGCTCAAAAGGTGCTTTTGCCTCATATGAATCCAGTACTGGTTCCTGGAGCCTAAGGAGAGGTTAAAAAGGCGCCTATGGTCCTTATGCAAAGACCAATACTGATCCCTGGAGCCCGAGTAGGCACAGGAGGTCCTTCTATCCCATACTAGAAGAAGCATACTACAGGTGACAATTTATAGTTGGGAGCCTTGTTACATACTTTGTATTGGGGTCCAGGAGCTTCAAGTTACAACTACAATATTATATAATTTCAACATGTCTGCCCTTTTTTTAATGGAGACAGACGACTTCCAGAGATCTTTAGCAGTGTCCTATTCTCATCTCCTCATTAAGATCACATGCATGCACAGCTGAGAGAAGCGTGCACGTATATGGGAAGGACAGGAAGAGCAGGTGTCGTCAACATTTGGCGGTAAAAGGCTGAACTACATGGATATATATATATATATATATATATATATATATCTTTTTTCAGCCTAGCATACTATGTTACTACATCTGAATGCTCATTTGGCTAGCAATCTCATCTCCATGGGCCCAAGAACAGGTGCATAGGCTCTCTCTATGGAGCATACACCCACATTCAACTGATATATCCTACCGCCTATCTGTGGGGGGTCTGGAACGCAGACCGAAATGCGAATGTTGCCTGTATCCAAATTAAGAGGAAATATTATATAGAGTACTCATAGTTGAGAACCATAATGACCCACTATACACAGACTTAGTAAATCAGAATGAATTCTGTTTATTGTTGTACTTTGCTAGTTTATATGCAAGTTGTAAAGAAGGCGTTTCCAATACCTAGTTTCATTCTACTTTTGCTGACCAAACCCTCATTCCAACAGATTACAATAGGGCTGTAAATCAAAAGCCTTTTAAACAAAAGGTATCAACAAAGCTGTTTGAACTATACATAAAACAATTACATGTGATAATAAAGGTTGTCTCCTGGCTGCCTGAGTACCTACTTAATCAGAATGTAATCTTAAAGATCCATCAACAATTTGCACATCAAAAGAGGGGACATTGTTTCTACTTTTCACATAGACAAAACTGGTCCAGCCACCTACTGGGAGTCAGCACAAAGTTGGTAAGTTGGTATTCAGTAAGATAGCTGAATAAAATCTAATTAATCATACATTTAGTATTTTAAAATCAATATTCAAATAAACGCTTGAATATACCTTTTTACATATGATTCTATATCCAAATTCTACTAGCAACTTCCGGAATGTTTTACATATAATACATAACATTATATAACCAAATAACTAATGTCACATTTATTACACTGTTTCCTTATCTTTCTTATGTTAGGTTATTGATTAATAATGATTGACCCCTATCATTCCCCCATTTGGACATCAGAGCCACCATTATCTCCTGGTTCTGTCACCCATAGGTGCCGGGTTCCCAGGTAGGAATGGTGCACTCTATGTCCATCAAGATATGAAGACATAATATCAAATATTGCAAGTCAATCAAGTTTACAATACAGTAATCTTAGATTTATCAACATCAATATCGTCATCGTCATATTAGACACTTAAAGGGGTGTAGAAATCGGCATTCAGTACATTTAGCTATTCATAAAATTATTACCTTAATTGCAATATATATATATATATATATATATATATATATATATATATATACACACACAAGATTATACTAGTCGGACGATTGCAGAGTAGCTGTTACTTCTGTTGCCTTAATTCGTTGGCATTTCCCGATTTCATTAGAGTCACAAGTAAAATTACAACATTCTTCAGCCAACGCAACATTTCTCACCTAAAACCGAGTTATATTCGTCCAATGTATATATTCAATGGTATCGCAATGGGAACAATATTCAAATAAATTAAGGAAGGTGTTTTCCTGAACAACATTGTCATCTACTACATCACTATCATTGTGAACTATTGAGCGTATGTCTCGAAGAGTCTCTACAGGAGTGGGGACAGATAATAGAAAAGTCCGCAAAATGTCCTCTCCACTCCTGAGGTTGGGCATACACGTGTGGGAAATATTTGCCCATCCAGTCCATCGCTTCTCCATGTGGATCATTCGTAGTGGTGTTTCCCAATAAGAAGACAGTCCAATAAGACAAATGCAGAAGTGAAAATCAAAATGTCCATTACCTCCCCCACCCAAACAACGCCGGGATCCCACCCATCACTTTTCCTCTGGCTCGGGAACTTTCTTGCAGTGGGAGGCATGTATCCACTTTTACAGAAGTAGGTGTTGACAACAGAACTTGGTATGGTCGTCAAACCTTGGGTCCAAGGCCTTTATTACGTGTCTTTTTTTTGCGACCACCCAGTCTCCAGGCTGCAAGAAATGAGTCCCCTCTAGATTGTCAGGGTCTGGAATTGGGGAAAACACTAGATCGGGTGTTATTTTCAGTTTACGACATAATTCTTGTACATATTCAATAACCTTATCACACCCCTGCTGCAGGGCCTGTGGATGGTACAGGCCTAATCTTGGCATAGAGCCAAACACTTCTTTTAACTTAAGCATATCATTTCAGTTCTTTCAACTCTGTTAAACTCTGCGGGTGGTATGGAGTGTAAAACGCTTGTTCCACCCCAAGGCTGACATCACCTCTCGCATCACTTAACCTGTAAATTGTGTACCTCTGTCACTCTCAATTGTCTCTAGTACCCCAAATCTACATACAAGTTCTGACACAAGTTTAGTCACTGTACATTGTGCGGTGGCTTTGAACAGGTCCACGCACACAAGGACGTACTCATACCTGCCTGATTTGGGAAACTGGATGTAATCGATTTGTAATCTCTGAATAGGATACAGTGGTCACTTCACATGCCTTCACATATGCCTTCGCCAACCTGTCCAACCCTGGAGCATACCATACCTTGTCCATAACAGAAACCATGGCATTCCGAGAGGCATGCACTTTCCCGTGAGCTAGGACGGCGAGGTGGGGGTAGGCAGCCGCTGGTACATCATCTACGTCCCGTAGGACGCCAAATCCCAAATCAACAAGAGTGGTGGGACCAAGATCCAACTTACAGCACAAGGGGTCTTGCGTACTGTCCAGGAGGGCTGCAGCCTTGGCTGCCCTATCCCCCTGTTCTCTGGTGACTGCCCCTGCGTGTGTGCTTTAACCTTTATTATGGCCACCTGTAATGGGCTTGCCTTGTGCCGTGAGAAAGCTCCTGGACCGCCAGATGGGTCCATAATCGTGTGCAGTACCAAAGGCGTACCTGGAATCAGTGTAGATGTTAGCAGTGGTAGCTTTTTCAATCGTACAGGCCTCAGTTCCTGCGCTGACATGTGTGTCGGCAGTGGCTTTTGTACAAGCATCTCATTCAGTGTGACTACTTCAAAACCTGTTACAAACCTTCCTTCGTCATTCAGGTATCTAGATCCATCCACAAACATTTCAAGGTGGGGGTTTAGGAGGGGTTTGTCAGTGACATGTGCGAACCCAGCTGTCACAATCATGCTGGTGTTCTGCGTCAAAGGCCTCCTCTTCATCATCAGTCAGAGAATTTGCAAAAAGCTGGTCCTCTGTACTTACTCCCCCATTTGAATCAGTGTCACCTAATGGCAATAAGGTGGCCGGATTCAAAGTGGTGCAACGTTGAAATGAGACATTGGATGAAGAGTGTACTGCAAGTTCCATTTTTGATCTGTCTAGCACGGGACAGATGTCTATGGCTTACCTGTGTCAGGATACCATGTATGTCATGTGGGGTGTAGATCACCATGGTGTGATCTAAGAAGTTTCTCTTTGCTGGCTTTGCAGCCATTCTACTCTGATGGAGGAAACACAAAAGGCTTAGTGATGCATTGAGGTAACTATTTGTGTCAGCAGTACATAAAAGAAAATAAAAACAAATCATCAACATATTACAAGAGGGCGGTGCCCTCGCGAATTGGCCAGGCGTCTAATACCAGTTTCATGAATCTGGTGAACTGGTATTGGGCTATACGGTGCCCCTTGTGGCAGCACTATCCAACAGTACTGCTTTCCTCTGAAATTAAATACAAACAAATACAGACAGTCTGTCGAGGTCCGTCTGACTGGTAGCCCAAAGGCTCAAAGGAACGACACTAAGAACTTGTTTCTCTGCATGCGTAAAAGTGAAGACAGGGAGAGGTGTCGCTAGGTCTGCTGCCATCCGACCGAAGGTCGGGTGACTTTCAGACCTGGGGTGTATACGAGCCTCACCGGACGAGTGAAGTTCGATACAAGATCCCAAGGATCCCATCATTTCGGTTCCCAATATGCTTTCAGGACTTTCCAGCACAAGGAAGCGCATGAGGCATCGTGACCCTTTAAACATTACCTCTAGTGGTTCAGTTTCTGCCAGCTGAATTGGCACTCCTGAAACCCCTTGCACCAATTACTGCTAGATAATCAAGCTGGTATTCTATTAAAATAGATCAGAACCTTGTTGCAAAAAAATATAAAAATTAAATTTAAAAATTCTGAAATTGCTGACCTGCAATACCTGGATCACCTATGTCAGATATCCAGTTCCTTGTGCTAAGCAATGACTCAGGAATTGGAGTTTGTCTTGGAGGTGGCTTACTATTTGTCAGGACCTGCGGAAAGCTGAGTTTCTGCAGTAGCTATCAAGACAAATGCATGAGCCGGATCTACCAAGAGAGCAGTTAGTTTACAAACCTCCTCTGAACTGTCACTTGAGGTCTCAACCTGTACCGATCCATCCGGTGAAAATTTGATGGATGCAGATAAGGCTTGTAAGATATTAGTACAAATAACAGACATGAATTACAACAAGGCAGAATAATCCACAAACATTGAAATATGATATTATTTAAGCAAATTCATTATTAATCTGATCCTGCCTGCAATGTCTCATCAAATTTAAGAAGAAAAAAATTTCCTAACTGCCCAAGCTCCTCACCCCCTCCTTTGTAGACAAAAGAAGGATGAAACATTACCTACTTTTACATTATCTAGCTCCACTCCTTCGATGCTGGTCGTTTGCATGTCTCTCCTACAGAACATTCTTTCAGAGACAGTGCAGTACTAACAGCATTTAGCAGTGATATAGACGTCCAACCAATTACAGAACTGACATTTACACAAAAAGCAAAAAAAACTAAAATATATCTTAAAAATCCCTATATGTTCTCTATTTTTAAGACCGTGTAATTCACATAATTCATTACAAGTTTCTTATTTCATCAGCGTCTGTCTTCCTTTCTATGACACTGAATTTTATCTCTATGAAACAGAACAATAGCTAAGATATTAATAAGCAACTAAAACATTCAGACTTTAAACAGCATTAATTATTAGTAATTACAAGACGTATACTTCTCTCCTAGGCTGGTCTGTGTTGAGGGTGGAAGACCTCTTCCTATTGTTCTTCCCTCCCATCTCCTTACATCACCTAGCTCCACCCCCTGTGATCTGGCTCAGCGTTTGGTCTTTCTTGCCTCATTTAGTTTCTAGCCACCGGACAGTATATACCATATAACACAAGTATCTCATGTGAAGTAGAAACTGGGATTGTATTTACTGTTCATAGAACTTCCCATATTGAACAAAGTATATATATATATTTAATATAATACAACATAGGGGCTTTTTCTTGTGCAGCAAAATATAACCAATTCTCAATTCACATTTCTTTGCAAAGACAAGTAGGCCCTCTAGTCTACAGAGAAACTTCTCCAGACAGATAGCAAAGCTGTATAACAGGTTCCACTGCCTGTGACCATCTTCTATTGTGTGTAAATAACCTGGGCTGTCTATTTAAGATTAACCCAGAATGTAATACACTTGCCCCCACCTTACAAAACTGCAAATTCACACTCACTAAGGGTTTTTTTTTTTTTTCTCATTCCTATACGGACTGATAATATGTGAAGTAGAAATTGGGATTGTATTTACTGTACACCAGACTTCCAATAATGAGCGAATTATGTATAGATAAGAAAAACTCTTAGTACCGCGGTTTTTACACGATTCGCTCAGAATAGGCTACCCAATGACAAACACAATACAACTTATGCCCATTTCTACCCACATACTAATATTCACCACTCCAGATAGCAACTATTATTACCGTGCATTGTTCTTTTGAACCCCCACAGATGTGAGTGGGGTATAACTTTCTTACACTTAGAAATTAGACATTACAAGAACACTAAGACGTACAACAAAGATTAGTTTACATAACAACAAGACTTACAAGACAAACAATAGTGGTTATTTGTCACATAATTGTCCACAGATTTTGCATGAACTTGCTTTATGTCCCAGAGGAACACAAACTATAAGAGGATTTCCTTTCTCTGATAACCCCTTACTGCCGTATCTATACTTGCCTTAATCCATCTGTCTAACATATTTTTATACAACCTTTTGACTATCTCTGAATCTTTTCCCCAAACTTGCTGGTCTAAGACTCCCAAAATTCTAAACACCTTACTACATTCTTCTTCCCACAGCTAACGTGCCTTCTTTGTCTTTTACTATTTCTCCAGCTGATTTCCATATAGGCATACTGCTTGCCCTGTACGTTTCCCATATTGTCTGTTCCTTTATCTAAACCGGCGTCTCTGATATCTTTCATATGCTTTTTCCCGTACTGTTACCAGAACTCATAGTTAAAGGTTCCTGCTTTTCTAAGTCCTATTTTATACACTTGTCTGCAATCGTCTCCCCCTTCCCTTTCTCACACAGCTTATGGCACACAGAACCTTATTTGTCACACAGGTTTCTATTTGTCACACAGGTTTCTATTTGTCACACAGGTTTCTATTTGTCACACAGGTTTCTATTTGTCACACAGTCTTTTATTTCACACAGTCTTTTATTTCACACAGTCTTTTATTTCACACAGTACACTAAGGACCCCTGGTCCTGGAATAGTTTTACGGACTCCTTAAGGGGGGGGTTTAGGGGAGACCAGACCTCTCTTCTAAGGGAACTTCTGGTGATATTATAACAGACTCAGTAAAAGCAAATTATGGCTAACACGACACAGACTATCAACGTACAGATTTCAACAATTACTACAGGCAACATGGCAATATACACACAAGGGTTCTTCCGTCTAGCACGGTCACTAAGAACACCGTAAATAACAGGCAGAAGCATCCTATATAACATACAGCAACTCACCCCCTGTCGACACGAGGACTGAATGAAGTCAGGAGAGCCCAGAGCTTGAGTGGCAAGTCAAGAGCTTACCGTATACCGGTGTTTTGTAGATCTGGGGTCCCGTGGCCTCTCGTCCGGCTGGTCGGCAGGTAGTGTAGTCAGGTATCGGCTGCAGGTAAGGAGTTAGCTTCTGCCCCACTTGTCGGGCGCCAAATAAACTGTGGGGGGTCTGGAACGCAGACCGAAATGCGAATGTTGCCTGTATCCAAATTAAGAGGAAATATTATATAGAGTACTCATAGTTGAGAACCATAATGACCCACTATACACAGACTTAGTAAATCAGAATGAATTCTGTTTATTGTTGTACTTTGCTAGTTTATATGCAAGTTGTAAAGAAGGCGTTTCCAATACCTAGTTTCATTCTACTTTTGCTGACCAAACCCTCATTCCAACAGATTACAATAGGGCTGTAAATCAAAAGCCTTTTAAACAAAAGGTATCAACAAAGCTGTTTGAACTATACATAAAACAATTACATGTGATAATAAAGGTTGTCTCCTGGCTGCCTGAGTACCTACTTAATCAGAATGTAATCTTAAAGATCCATCAACAATTTGCACATCAAAAGAGGGGACATTGTTTCTACTTTTCACATAGACAAAACTGGTCCAGCCACCTACTGGGAGTCAGCACAAAGTTGGTAAGTTGGTATTCAGTAAGATAGCTGAATAAAATCTAATTAATCATACATTTAGTATTTTAAAATCAATATTCAAATAAACGCTTGAATATACCTTTTTACATATGATTCTATATCCAAATTCTACTAGCAACTTCCGGAATGTTTTACATATAATACATAACATTATATAACCAAATAACTAATGTCACATTTATTACACTGTTTCCTTATCTTTCTTATGTTAGGTTATTGATTAATAATGATTGACCCCTATCATATCTATAAGCATTAAAACCATCTCTATTATATTTATCCTTAAGATGTAATAAAAAAACAGCAGTAGATTAGGCAGGAAAAAAAAGAGAAAATAAAAATCGAAAAACCTCCAGCTGACAAACATCTTCTCCCGTCACATTACTTAAATTGAGTAAAGAAATGAACAAGTCTCGCCACACAAAACAGATTCTCGAAACCCCTCTTTCCTGTTATTGAAAGAAAATTGTGTTTATTGCTCCTCCAGCATAGTGTAAACTCATAAACGTCAACAGAGACTACAAGAAAAACTGTCAACTAAATATTGTTTCCTTCACGAGCCATTCTTCCGAGTCAATTACGCCTTTCAACTTCTGGGGCATTGTATGATAAACGGGCAGTAAAAATCATTCGCATTAATATACCATGGTGCCTTCGCTGCAAAAGGTAATTAAAGAAGTAAATGAGTCATAAGACTAGACGTATTAGCTGCAAAATGAAAAGCAACTGGGCTGCTACATAAAAATATGTACCATTAAGATACTGCATTTTCATCCTCCCGTAATCAGCCGCACTAGACTAATGCTTACTTAATCCAGCTCGGTGCTAAGTCCATCAACAACTGTTTTCCTTGTTTTCTCCATGACTGAACATTATGTGCGCAGGTTCGGAATAAATACTGTAATAAGATTTCAAACAGTTTACAATTTTTTTTTGTCTCCTCTCTAGATAAAAGACGACATGGAGAGCGCAGCCCTATTGTGTCTTCAGATTGCTTATTACCCCCTCCACCTTAAGAGCATTTGTTATGTAGACATCAAGAATAGCAATTCCCAGGGCTCAACAGGGGGGCTGTTTTTGTCTTCCATTCTGGATTATTCTGTAATTCTATATATAACATTTATATGCTTTGCACTTGGAGCGGCTACATACATATTGGTTTTCCGGGCAGCATGGTGGCTTAAGTGGTTTGTGCTGTTGCCCTGCAGCACTGGCAAGAGGGGTTCAATCCAACCAACATCAGCAGGGACTTATGTCCTCCACATGTTGGTGTGTATTCTCTCCGGGTTCTTCAGTTGTCTATCATACTCTCCAAAAATATACTACTAGATAAGGTGGACTTGTTTGAAATAGAGACATTAGATCGTGAACATAGCTGGCCTTAGTTAGGTGCAACTCATATGGTCACACAGGGTGGAGGCCACTAGTTTGTAGGAGGGCAGCAGGCAGATGTAGGCTGGTACAATTGCCCCCCAAAAGGTCTGCCCAGGCAGCTGATCTTCTTCCGCCGTGCTGCAGTATCTTGTGGAGATACATGAATCATCCTCCTCCTGGCTCTGTCTCCTCCCCTTGATGTTCCAAGGTGCCACTGTCAGCCCATTGGTGCCCCCACAACACAATCACTTAGTTCATCTACTGTATTTATGTTATGAACTTGATTCTAGAGCTGTATTTATATATTGAGTTTGGTTCTAGAATTGCATTTATGTACTGAGCTTGGCTCTGGTGCTCTATTTATGGTATGTTATGAGCTTAGTTCTGGTGCTGTATTTATGTTATGAGCTAAGGTCTGGTTTAGACATGGCAGATTTGCTACGGATGTATATTGAGGATTCTGCATAGAAAGCTATGGCAATTTGGAGTACAATGGAAGTGATTTGATTTTCAGAACCCAGTTCTCATGTAGCATAACAAATGTGCATATTTAAATATGCAGTATGGTCATTTTTATATGGAAATATTCACCACAGCTTTCTACCTTTTGACTGCAAAGGGGGAAATTCATGACAAATCTACTATAAAATCTGGCTGTAACACTAAGGACTCGTTGGCATGGATTCATGGTAGAAATTCTTTGCTGCGTCCAAGCTGCTCTGTATATTAAGATACTGACCTGGTGGAACATCTGATAGACCAGAGGTCTGGGTGATGAATCGCCACCGAGCTGCTATCGATGGCCTGTTTTGAGGATAGACCACGTATCCAAATAAGCCTCTGCACCAGTCTTTAGATGAGAGGGGTCAATATAAAATCAAATTTATTCAAGGTCTCCTAAAAATACATTCAGTGGAGGCAAAAGTTTTGACTTTTTTACTGTGTGTGACTATCCTGAGGAAAGGTCATCAATAGCAAGAAGTGGCACAACCCCTTTAACCCTACTCCTAAATAAACTGAATGATTCAATCACAATATGGCTGGTAAAAAGCCCATTTAAAGGGGTTGTCCAGTTGTAAATTATTGATGACCTAGCGGTAGGATAGGCAATCAATAGTAGATTGCTGGGAAGTTGCCAGCTGGGAATCCGGCTGATCAGCTGTTCGCCACACTAGTGTTCTTATGCACTGAGCTAATTTTTGCAGGAAGCAGACAATTCACTTCCCATTGTAGTTGCCAGGTTTGGTCTTTCAAACAAACTTCCCATTGAAGTGAATGGGGATTTTGCCTGTAATACCAAGCTTGGCCACTGAAGTGGGAAAGATGCTAAGTGCTGTGCACGGGTGCAGCGGGCAGACGAACAACTGATCAGAGGGGATCCTGGGTGGCAAAACCCTGCTGATCTACAAACAACATCTAAAAAATCCTGTACTGCACATGACCACCTGTGAGCCTCCATGGTCATCCGCAATACAATTACTTGTTGTACGCAGGGTCACCAGCTGGGTTCATAGCCGGAATCCACTCCGGGCCTCCCGCATGGAGAAACCAACCCGGTCGTGTTAGCCCAGCCTAATGAAGAGTGATTTCTGGATGCCCCCTCCCTTCATGACACCCAGCACATAGGGCACATTCCCCATCTGGAAGCAATGACATATAAGGGAATAACCTACATAATGCTTATAGATAGCCTATAGTGATAAAGTTGGACATACCACACCTCGCCCTTGGACCAAGTAACCTAATGCGGTTAAAAAAAAAAAACTGAATAAACCCTGAAAAATCGTAATAAAATAATTGATTCAATTTGCTGAATGTCGCTTCTTTGGTTACTGAGCATAATGAGTTAATACCTTGAGATATCACACTCTGAGATTCAGCAGTATTTTAATTAAGTCAATTAAAAATGACATGGATCCTTTTTTCCCACTGAAAAAAAATGTGCTGTAATACTTAAAAAGAAAGAAGGATACATGACACAAGCTTCTAGTATAGGAGCGAAGATTAATTCAAGAAGATTATTCAGACATAATTTGGACACAGATAGTCTACACGATGTTATCACGCTGCATGTCAAGGTTAAATGATGTTCTGAGAAAGGTTAGATTGCACGGTTGCCAAAATTTTGGGGAATAGTTCCAAAGACACTTATTTTCTAGCAGACACGAAGGGTTTCATGAGGGAATGTGCATAGCCGTTTACTCATTACCCATGTAATGTAGCGGGTTGTGACTAAACTAAAACGGGTGCAGAAATTGTCATCACATCTGGGCCATGTAGACTGAGGGATTCAAAATGTACTCTGAACAAGAGCACCAGTACTGGTGCCTGAGGGAGGCCCAAAATGTCCATCTACCCCAAATGAAAAGACCAGTACAGGGACATAATGCCTGAGACACCTCAAAAAATCCTTGTGCCTCAAAGGAAATCAGGACTGGGCGATGTAGAATTAGGGGGGTAAAAAGGTCCCTCTATTCCAAAAAAGTAGACCACTACTAGGTTCAAGAGCATGAGTACACCCCAAAAGTCCCTCTAGCCAAAATGACAAGCCTGAAGGGTTCAAAAGTCACTCTACCACAAATAAAAAGACTAGTGGAGAACCCCAGAGCCTTAGGAGGCATAAAAGATCATTCTAGGGCCGTCCGCATACACACAAATTTGCATTGTGGAATCCGCAGCGGGCCCGCAGCAAATGCTGTTCACATCATGCTGGGGGAAATTGCTTTTTTTTCCTGCACACTTGCAGAAACTAATTGTGGTTTCCACAAGCGGTGAAAAAATCGCAGCATGCTCTATTTTTGCACGGATTTCGCATGGACCGCTTCCATTGAAGTCAATGGAAGCCTTCCAACCCGTGGCTCTTCCGCAATTGACATTGCAAAAAGACTATAGATTCCGTGTCATCACCAAGTAATGGCGCGGGTAAAATAAACACTCAAAAACAAATCTGTACTGCACATGCCCGATGGCAAGCCACCCAGACCACCAACAGTAAAGAAAATTAAGATTAATGACAGGCACACAGGGCCGCCGGCCATGGTCAGGGATGGATTTCACTGTGGGCGACCTAGCCCACATGAAAAGATCAGTATCTAGCCTTAGAGTCTGAGAAGCTCAAAAAGGTGACTCTATCCTGTATGATAAGACCATTGGTGAGCCCCAGAACCTCAGGGGGCTCAAAAGGTGCTTTTGCCTCATATTAAACCAGTACTGAGCCCTACAGCCTAAGGAGGGGGCTTTAAAAGTTGCCTCAGGTTCTTATGCAAAGACTGGAGCCTGTGTAGGCCCAAAGTGTCCTTCTGCCCCATATGAGAAGACCTGTACTACTGACGACACCCTATAGTTGAGGTCCTGTTACATACTTTTTATTGGGATCCAGGAGCTTCAGGTTAGCCCTGTCATATGATAAGGACAGCCCCTTTGTAGTGACATGGTTATACAGTGAAGGCACCTCTGTTTTTATTACCATAAAAATTACCAATAGTAACGATTACACAAAGATGATTTTTTGCTTTTTAAGGAAATTTAACCGCCTTGTAATGTCTTCTTTTTACCTACTTGGTCTGCAGGAAGACCCTAAATATGGTATGGATCATAGCCTTGTTGTTCATTACACTGTATATACAGTCTGCATAGAGCTAACCTTGATCCCACATATTAAACTCGGGACTTGAGAGGACTTGTAAAGACTTCTTTCCAGGAAATTTTAATTTTACCTTTATGCTACAGAACGTCTTAATTTCCTCTCTGGTTTGGTAGCCGCCATAGTGACTTTTATTAAGAAATATGAAATCATATTTTTTTCCAGTACAAGTGTCATACTCAGTCAATAAAACTGAGGCAACATCTCAGTAATGGCTTTAAACAAACAATTAGACATCCTGCTAATGACAGCATACTTTGGCAAGGTCAGTGACTATCACAGAAGAGGATATTCTATCAGGATTATAGTGTCTTGGCGTCTGGTAGTCTTAAAATGTTGCTCCTAGCTGCCTCTTCTTGGTCCCAACACAAGTGAAACCCATACATTATTTATTTATTCGGCTTTGCTGAAGCGTGTTTTGTGATTAACCCTTGTTGTGAGCCGACTCTAAGTAGAAAATTAGAAGTGTGGACTGGCAGAGCGTATCATGAACATACTCTAGTGTTATATTCAGCAGCCTGAGAGTGAAGCGGAAATTAAGAGACCCGGCAGAATTTCCTTCCATCCATCATCAAAAGGCATTTGTTATATAGCAAGGTTTTCGATGCTATGTACAACTTAAAAAGACAATTTACCGATACAGGAAGCCATAATGGACGTTATAAAAAAATGTTTTATTTCTTGCCATAGAAAGGTCATAAACACAGAAATGTCTCACAATATCATCCATTATCTAATATCATAAACCTCTTTACAATAAGAGAATCACTGGTAATTGTTCCCCTTCTGAACCCCTACCCAGGTCCAGGGAAGCCCAGTGTTTCGTGCAACCCAAATTGGAAAATAAAGCTCTACATGATCTTGGAATGTCATCAGATGAGGCCAAAAAATTGGTCTTGTATGGCCAGGATTACAAAGACTAAACAAAATTCCCATGACATTTACTGAGTGCAAAATTAGATTGTTCATGCGGAGATTCGAGGCACAATTCAAATAGCAATCGACAGACTGCATGCACAGACTTGCCAAGTTCATTAGTAAGCTTGCTATATATCTTGACACACAGTAAAAAAAAAATCATGTAATCAGAATTAGCTGTAGAGTAAGTTTTTATGGCCAATAATAACATAGGATGTTTGTTACTTGTGGGAATGAGAACTCTGCGAAAGAAGTCCCCAAGAGCCGCATTCAAATGTACCAGGTGACCAATAGCCTTACTAGATATTAAAAAGTCTACCAAAAACAACAAAAAATTCCAAGCCATCACTAACAATAAAACCAGAAGATTTTGATAGGAAAATATGTATAATGACAAAGGCTTGATTCTCAGCCCGATATAACTAGAGATGAGCGAGCGTACTCGCTAAGGCAAACCACTCGATCGAGTAGTGCCTTATTCGAGTACCTGCCCGCTCGTCTCTAAAGATTCGGCTGCCGGCGCGGTTGAGAGGTGAGTTGCGGTGGTGAGCAAGGGGGAACAGGGGTGAGAGAGGGAGATCTCCCCTATGTTCCTCCCCGCCCCCCCGCCGGCAGCCGAATCTTTAGAGATGAGCGGGCAGGTACTCAAATAAGGCACTAATCACTCGAGTAGTTAGCCTTAGCGAGTATGCTCGCTCATCTCTAGATATAACGAATGACGATTAGCAAGTGTGTCAATCTGGGGTTTGTCCAGATTTAGAATTGTTGGTAAGAGAATAAACAATTGTTACTATGATTGATTCATCCCCTTGGAGTCAACTGTCCATCTCCATATTCACACGGGAAGATGTACAGCCAACCAGCGAGCATTTGTATGTTTGTCAAAAACCCATGGTTAGTAGATGAACAGGTGAATGCTTGGGCCTCATAATCAGGCACATAAAAGTGACCTAAAGGGGTTGTCCTGTTAACGGAAAACATTTATGTCAATGCCCCAACTGCCTTAAAATAACAAACAGAGCAGTACTTACCTGCCTACTGCTGCAGGGATCTAGTGATTTTTCCCCACTGTCTTACCGATGATGACTGTGGAAGATGACACCAGCAGGAGGCACCTGACTGCTCCAGCAAATCAGAGGCTGCAGCATCACTGCCTGGCATCAGTGCTCACATCCTGGGCACCATGATGGATACCAGGAGTTCAGAATGGAGACACTCCAGCCTCTGATGGACTGTAGTGGTCAGGTAACTTCTGCTGATGTCATCTTCTACATCAATCACCAGGATAATGTTGGCGCAACATTGCTGGATCCCCGCAGAAGAGGAAGTACTGCTCTGTTTGTTACTTTAAGGCAGTTGGAGCCATTCTAGAAATGTTGTCCAGTAACCTGACTACCGCTTTAAGTAATGTAAAGTCTAGTTTGGTTGTGCTTGTCATAGTGCCAAGGTCTATTTATGTAATCTTGACCCAGAAGCCAAGTGACTATGATATGTTTCTTAGCCTTGTGCCAACTGCTACTCTTATGGTTCCGACATTGCTGTCAGACTTTAGTAATGCTACTAAATCCCTGGTCTCCTCAATGTACAATAGTTTCTCCAGCTACCAATGGGTAGGAAGCCAAAACATGTCATCTTCTGAGTAGTAATTGGTTGGGAAACTCTGCTTTGTATCACAAGTGTGATCAATACCGACAGGAATCTTCTAAGTAACTGGTTGGGAAATTGTACTCTACAGTACATCATAAGGGCATATTTATATGGCCTATAGCGAGTCAATCTGAGATTCTCAAGCACAACTCGAATCGCACAGCACACGGGTACAACATATTTACATGTACTCCTCTAGTGCAAGACTCCCACGAAAAATAGGACATGCTGGGATTTTTCCATCTCGCAGCATGCCTACAAGAGAAACATTAAGCATGTAAATAGACCCCTTGCAAACAATGGAGTCTATTTTTGTGCGCGTCTTGTGTGTCTCACAATGCACAAAATTTGACAGGATAATATCAGCCGTGAAACCACGTCCTCAAGGTGGTCAATGCTGATGGTCATAAGTGAATCTAGTACTCAAACTCTTTCACGGTGTGCATATGTTTTTAGAAAGCTTCAGTTTTCGGCCTTTAGATGATCCTGAAAGGTTCCTGTTTCAGAATGTCAAATACTTCTTGTCCACAAGAGAATGGAAATTCAAAAAGTTTTGGCAGGAGCCATGATATGTGATTTCAAAAAAAAAAATCCTTTTAACCCAATCACCTAGACTTGGCCTATCATAAGAGTTGCCAATGTTGATGGTCAGCGAGAGAGACTTGGTACGAAGACCCTTAAATTGTATACACAATCTCTTCTGTAGAAAACGTATTGGAAAGTGTCGAATTCTCACTGTACCCTAGACACCCAGTCAAAGGAAAGTCAAAAAGTTTTGACTATGATTAGTAAATCTCATATCATATACTCTCGCGTTTCAACCCTATCACCTAGACATGACCTTCTTTCAAGGAACGTCGTGGAATCACGTACTGATGACCAATGCCGAAAAAGTAATATTTTGCAAAAAGTGTAAGTACATTTTCATTGAAATGACAGTTATGCATAAAAGAGCGCTGCTTATAAAGCAAGAACATCTGAAAAAAAAAAATTGGAACAAACCATCCTTACCGCTCGCACATTACGGTAATGCTGACAGAAATGATCAGATGTCACTTGCTCTATACATGGATGTGTTTCCATCTCTGCAATGCTGATGATAAGTTGCCACTAACAGAGTTAACCTGTCAGAAGCCAAGCTGCCACTCTACGTTGTTTCGTAGAGCGCTCCGTCTAAGCAGTGAAGCGGTTAAGGTCGTCTTCCACCCGGGAAACAAAACCTTTCATACTGAATGTTGTCATGCAGAGATGCATTTAATTCCAAAGGCAAATATCTAATGGTAGAACATAAGATTTCCAGCATGTAATTAAGAAAGTCGGAAAGATAACCTTACTCCTAGAGAAGTAATTAATGCTCTTAGAAATAGGATACTATTGGTGAGGAACGTCACAAATATACCACTCAGTACAATATAACCCGCTCATCTGGGTAAAGTAGGCTTTGCCATCAAGGGCAAACGTGCTATAGACTGCGAGAAGAGTAAATGACAGTCTGCTGTTCAAGTCCATTAGCTGCTATGTGATAGGAGCACATTCACTAGCATACGACCTGTGAAAAATCTCAGATCTCTTTAAATCTTTGAATTGGATAGCTGCATTAATTCTTAAGAACTGTAATCCCTCAAGCAAGTCAAATTACCCTCATTAAGAGTGGGAAGACTGCCTCTGCAATAAGTTAAGAAAGATGTGCACAACCTACAACAGATTCCCTCTGCTGAAGCTACACAAAGCTTTCGAGAAAGTTAAAATGCCGGTTCAGTATATTCCGGGGGGGTGAGGACCACCCTTATTATACTCGGTTATTTATGGAAATTCTAACTAATTATCATTTATGTTTTATTAAGAAATGCTCATCAGTTTAATTGTCTTGTAATAAAATTATTTAACGGAAGGCATAGCCGATTTTCCTCTTATTCTGCGAATATTCCAGATTTTTTTGTTGTAGGACTGTTAAGCACACAATGTTTCTTGGACCCCCTCCTGTGATTTTTTTGCAGTTATGTCAAAAAAGGTGCACTGTATAGGTAGCATGGCCACTGGTATTGTCATATTGTCAATCTTGCTTACATGCAAGCAATAAATATTTGCTAAGTCCGAGCCGGATGCAATTGATATGTCCGAGTCAAATGTAAATTTTATATCCCTAATTATACACTCAAGGTACAAATGCAGAGAACACAAAATAGTATATAAGTAAACCAAAGAGTGGGGAAACAAGGAATATGACCCTAACCTAATGTGAGACCCAGGGGTGTAACTAAAGGCTCAGGGGCCCTGATGCAAAACATGAGCTGGGGCCCCCCCCTCTATCTGTATCTGTACCCGTACCCATACCTAAACCATGCTGCACAGAGACATAACTTGAAGCTTCTGGGCCCCAATGCAAAACCTGTAACAGGGCCCCCAATTATAATGCTTTATTCATAGTACTGGGCTCCCTTATGCAAAACATGAGCTGGGGCCCCCCTCTATCTGTATCTGTACCCGTACCCATACCTAAACCATGCTGCACAGAGACATAACTTGAAGCTTCTGGGCCCCAATGCAAAACCTGTAACAGGGCCCCCAACTATAATGCTTTATTCATACTACTGGGCTCCCTATATGGAGAAGAGAGGTCTTATGGGCCCCCTAAGGCTCCTGGGCCTGGGTGCAACCCGATCCCCTGCACCCTCTATAGTTACGCCCCTGGTGAGACCCTAAAAGAAGAGCACTTGCCCCAATGAGGGCAACTTCATGTTAGGAACTTGGGGGGGGGGGGGGGTAAGCCTGACTCTCACTAGTTGGTGACAAGGAATGTGGCAGAAGATATGTTTCTTAAATCAATGTACCACAAATGTACAGGGAACTAGATGTAACAACACCCCAGATTAAGTGGAAAAAACAGACTTGACTTATCTGAGCAGAGATGCAGGTCTGGACAATAAATCGCTGACTTGACCAGGAAGCATCTTCAGAGAGAGAATAACCAGCTTCCTCTGTGAGGAGGAGCTGGAATAAATGTGTACAGACTAAATCTAATTGGCTGGCTGGGGTACACACCTCCCAGCCAACCAATCATCCATATACTTAAACGCAGTGTCCCTGTTGCGCTGGAGTGAGGATCACATGGGTCAGGGGTGACGTCACCCAGCGAGCCGTAACAACATTATTATACAAGCAGACTATAGGGGGCACTTATCATAAGAAGCACTATTGTAAAAAGTAACATTCCACCAGGGGACACATTCCAGGGGCTTTCAAGCAAGATTGTACGCTCAGATATATTGGGGGATTTAAATAAAAAGTGGTGCTGAAAGATGCTGTCTGGTTTTGAAAACTAATTTCAAGTACCGTATAAAGGGTGATTTAGACACAGCGATTCTCGCTCAGAAATCGCTCAAAGCCGTCTTTTGAGCGAGAATCGTTGTGTCTTACTGCACTGACATCGTACAGTTTTCGTTAACCAGTCGCTGATCATTGTCTTTCAGGAGTTCACAGAGGGATACAGCTGATACTATGGTTTCAGCTGTATCCTGCTCTGTGAACACAGACTGTGTATGAAGAACACAGCGGTCCAGCTGTGTTCTTCATACTCCGCAGGGAGCACACAGCTGTATACCAGCTGAGCGCTCTGTGAACACAGACTGTGTATGAAGAACACAGAGGTCCAGCTGTGTTCTGCATACCCCGCTCAGAACGCTCAGCTGTATACCAGCTGAGCACCCTGAGCAGAGAACAGCTTGATGCAGAAGTCAAGCGGCCCCGATTGTCTTCTGCATACCTCGCTCGGAGCGCAAAGTGATCGCTCAACATTTGAAAGAAGTCGCGGCACGTCCTTTTTTTGTGCATGCTCTCGTATTGCATCGCCCATTGTTTTCAATATGGCCAGCGACAGCATTGCATTATGGGCTAGGTGCACGCATTGCGATGCGAGCTTTCCCTATTGAAAACATTGTGAGAAACTCCACGATCATCCACCGCAGCTGACAGCCATGGCAGAGGATCGCTTCTTTCTCAAAATAATGTGAGCGGTTTTGATATATTCACGGCCCGATATTGCGCTCGCCGTAAAGTGTCTAAACATGCGACAAATTGTGGTATGTCCTATTTTTGGGCATGCCATCGCATCGCCCATTGTTTTCAATGGGACCGGCGGCAGCGTCGCACCACATGCCAGTTGCATGCAATGGGATGTGAGGTTTACCTATTGAAAACAATGGGAGAAATTTCTCGATCCTCCATCGCGGCTGTCAGCAACTGTGATCATTTTTAGATTGCCCAGTCTAAGTTTTCACTGCCTAATAAGGCTGAATGTGCACGACCGGGTTGGATTCCGCATGTGGGATCCCACAGCGGAATCCGACCCTGTGCCCGGACGGTGACTTCTGTGTACCTATCTGGATTCTTCTTAATCTGTATTGCGTATGTGTCGGCTGGCGCACGCAATGATGCAGATCCCGCAACCTTTCCGCAATGATGATTGCGGAAGGGCCGTGGGTTGGAAGGCTTCCATTGACTTCTATGGAAGCGATCCATGCAGAATCCGCACAGAATCGCAGCATGCTGCAATTTCACCTCCGCAAGCAAAAAATCGTAATTGATTTCCGCTCGTGTAGAGTAAATCGCATTTTGCCATAACATGCTATGGGTGGTATTTGCTGCGGAATCCGAGGGGTGAACGCCCGCTCCAGATTCCGCAATGCAAATCCGCCCGTGTGCATTCAGCCTAAGGCTAACTTCTCTCCCAAGTCTCTCCCATTGTCTTCAAAAAGGAAATCTCACCTCTCATCACACCGTGTGTACCTAGCATGTGGTGCGATGCTCCCGCTGGCCGAGGGCACGCTCAAAGATAGGACATGTCGCAATTTGTTTCCCACATCGCATCACCGTGTGATGCAATGCAGGAAAAAAAGAAATCGCTCATGTGTATGGCATCATACAAAAGAATGGGGTTCCTATTCATGCGAAATTTGTGCGTCTCGCAATGCACAAATCTCGCAGGATTTTCTCGGCTGTGTGGAAACAGCCCAATTCTTAGGCAGGATTAGTAAATTACTCCATATGTGACAGCAAAGGGATAATAGTCTCAGTGATGCCACACTATAGAAATAATGTACACAGGCAAAATGTCATAGAACTGGGAGAATGAACATTGTGATGTCACAGCTAGACCAGAGTTATGTCACAAACAAAGAGAGAATCATAATAAAAGAATAATTAACATAGTGATGTCACACTGGGGAAATAATGCACACAGTCATATCACAGATCAGTGAAAATGTCACAGAACAGGGATAATGAACATTATGATTATGCGATTTAATGAGGATGAGGGCTCTTTCACACGAGTGTATGAGTTTTTACTTTCTCTTGGCTGTACCGTAAAATCGCATAAACCGCCAATTTTTCGCGATCAATTCCCATGCTTAGTCAGCATTTTCTCATCCATTCACACAACTGGAAGCAACGCTTTTAGCGCAAAAATATATTGCCCCCCCCGGAAAGCCCTCGCTCGGCATAAATCCTCAGAATGACTTCCAATTCCTACATAGAGGCACCTGTAAGCTTTTCCCTGCGTTAAACGCTGCTAAACTGCCTCCCCCTCCCTTTCTTTTTCCAGCTCCCATAGGAGTCTATGGGAGCCGCCGCCGTATATCGGTCAAAAGATAGAACCAAAACTATCTTTTTACTCACTGTGTAATTGCCGGGCCCATATTTTGGTCGTGTATGTTCCATTTTCGGTCGTGTATGTTCCATATATTCGCCCGTGTGAACGAATGCATTGGAAACCAATGCCTCAAATGGTTGCGTATATCGGTCGTGAAAACGCAGCGTATATGCGCTCGTGTGAATAACGCCAAAGGCAATACATACAGTGGTACTACAATCACGAATACATATTTTCTATATATTCACAAAAAATACAAAAAAATGACAAAAACAATGAATTATTAACACCCTTATGGACCACGGATTACTAAATGTAATTTGCCTACTAAGCGAAAAGTAAAAGGTTATAGAGTGTAGACTTTAACTCTAAAATTTGCATATCGAAGATAGCGTATACAAGTTATATAGCATTAATTACCACCTAACACATCTGGTAGAGAGGAACCAACATCCTCAGCTTAGACTACCGCTCCGTTTCTTTAAGATAAAGTCTATCCTGCGTCTTGGCTTTCCTCTCATTAAGAAAAGATATTCTTCTGATGGCTAATAGAGCTTAAAAACATTCTTCAAAAGCCCAATTAATGACAAATATTTTGATGTTTTTGTTTTTTTTATTTCATTCGCTTTGCATGCTCCAAGCCTTCCTTCTAATGATGAGATGTTTTTCGACTACCACGCTTGGTTTTCTCGACATTGTTTTCGGTACGCACCATTTTAATTTTCCACTGTCTGCACTCCTGAACTTTTGTAGCTCATTTTAATGTAATACCAAATTGTCATTTCAAGGTAAACAAACCCAGTTATGGAGACATGAAATCTGTTTAGCTTTGCTAAAAGAACCCTGCCCTCTGCAGTATTTTGTTATCCTTGACCTGTTGTAAAATTGAGAAGGACACTGAGGTGTTTGTACAAGCCAAAGTTCTAAATCTTGGACAAGAGCAGAACAAAAATGACTGGTATATTTCTATTATAGGAAAGGGTTTGGCTTGTAGGCAAAACATGAAATGATTTAATAATTAGGATCATCATATACATAGAATAATTGTAGGCTATAAAACCTTTCTTTCAGCTGGCAAGAAATACCCTGAAACATCCCATTAAAAAGCTCCTACAACAAAGACCTTCATCAATGGCTTCAAAGATACTGTGGGGGATTGGGCATGTCATCAATGTAGGACCCGAAAATAAGGACCGATGCAAAGCATCTGCAATAAAACACTGGTCAAACAGCAAGGTAACTAATGCTTCCTTTTTAAATTTCATAATGATCCCAGCCTTTTTGTAAATTTTTGGAAAACCAGTTAACACATGGAAAAGTAATGCAGAGCAATCAGGAACCAAGTTCTCCGGTTCCGATATGGTAGTCTTTAAGGAATTCTCTAGTTTAGGAAGCCCATCTTCATATATCCTTTAAGGGAACTCTCGGGGGTGTGAATAGTTTAGGAGTAGTGTTGAGTAAACTGAACCCTGTTTCGGGTTGAACTTTGCTAAAAGTTCAGTTTGGCCCAACTCTAACCGAGTTTTTACCAAAGTAATACCCGAAACAAGGTACTCAAACTGGTTCAGTTCCATCAACACCGGTCCTGAATACTGGTACATAACTAAGAGCTGTAAAGGCCCTGCATAACAAACTATTATAAGGACTTTTATGGCTCTTAGATACTGTTATGTACCAGTTTTAGGGGTTTTGATGAAATTCGGTTCAGTTTGAAGCAATTTGGACTAAACTGAACTTTTTGCAAAAGTTTGGCGAACCAGCCGAACTGAACTTTTCAAAAGTTTGCTTATAACTATTCAAGAGTGATTCGAATTCACACTGCACAGTACTTCATTTCCCCTGTAGGGGCAGTGCAGGCAAATTGAACACTTAATGCCCCTTTACACTGGAAGACAATCAGGTATGAACATTTGTATCAATATGTGTTTGCCAGACTGCTGGCTCATGTAAAGCTGCTCCCGATCAGTTGGTGAACAAGCAAATGCGCGTTCTTCGGCTGATTACATCATTTCTGCAGCTGAAAAAAAAATCATCGTTGTAGGCTACACATCTCCCCATGTGAACTTGGGATTGGCCGATGACAATAATGACTCGTTATGTGGGACAAATGATCGCATTATTGATCATTCATCACCAATGTTGGCTTACTGGACTGTGTAAAGACCAGTTAAACAAGTGCCGATCAATGTGATTAACGCCATGTAACAAGGCCCTTATTGGCAAGTAGCGTTAAGTGAACTGAACCAGTAGAACCTGGTTTCGAGTTGAACTTTGTCAAAGTGCAGTTTGGCATGAACCCAAAAAGAGCTTTAAGCAAAGTTCTACCTGAAACAGGGTTCTACTGGTTTGGTTCACTCAACACTAGTCCTGAACACTGGTGTATAACAATGTCTAAGAGTCAACAACGCCTTATATAATACTCTCAAGGTAGTGTACAGAGCTTTTTATGACTTTTAGACAGTGTTATACACTTAAGACCGGAGGACCAGCTGAACCAAACTTTTCAAAAGTTCACCCATCACTACTTTCAAGTTGCCCCACTGTTCTCAGCAGGGAGACTTATTGTGATCAGCTTATGTTTAAGGGACCCTTCCAATAAGCTGGAACTCTCCAGAGCGAAGTACCCCTTTAGCACCAGAGGTGGGCCTCATTTTAATCTTCACTATGGGCCCCCCATCACCTTTATGTACATTACTGTATTACAGATACTTACACAGCCAATTGCCCAATACCATATAGACAATTATCAAGTGTGTACATAGCCATTTATGAAGATAAAGGACAGGAGGGCGAGGGCGGAGGATTATTTTTGTACATGTTCACTAGGTTGAAAGGAATCCAGGGAGCTTCTATGTATTCAACGACCCATTCTTTCCCCCCTCTTGAGCATCTGTCTGAAATATGTAGCAGACAATTGCTTTTTTGGCTGGGAATCAGGTGGTTGAAACACAGGACAAACAGACTACTGTATATAAGCATTCCTCAAACAGCGCAAATGTTATTAACTCCCGTGCACAGGGAATGTTGCTGCCTAGCATCCAATCTCCAAAGAACCATCAAGGAATTTTTGCTACTTATTAATTTGGGTGGTCATGCACGAGGTGGATGTGTTCAGACTTGTCTAGGATATGAAACCTCACATTTCAAGACAACTAAATGGAGAAGAGGAGGAGGGGGTGCACTATAGATGTTTTCTGTTTAGTCCATCATTCCTACGTGTAAAATTCCAGGCTAAATACCGAACGTATACATAAATATGTCAGACTTGTCAAACACTCGGAGCCAAAGAAAATAAGTCACACAGAGCAGAAAATCGGGAGGGGAAAGAATTGTCAGGAAAGACACGGGACATTTGAAATCCTGCTTTATGTACCAGATCTCGAGTGATTGTTGTTATACCAGGAATACAGTACCTAGACAGCGATTTTTCCACCGATGCTGGAAGATGAAGCCATTTTTTTTTTTAAAGGAACACTAATGTTAAAATATAGAGTCGGAGGTACAGAGAGACATGTGTATGCACAATGGTGTAAGGGGTTTGGTTTAGACAAGCCTACTGAAATACTAAAATAGGGAATTATTTGTTAATGGAAGGGGGTCTTCCACTCAGGACCCTTATCTCTTAGCCAAAGAAGAGAGCCGAGAGACTCACTTACTTTTAAGGACCAGACATATACAGGGTGTAGTAAAAAAAGACCAATCCAGCGCTATATCTCAATACTGGTGTCCTATATTGAAACAACAAGAGCGTACTTGAATATGAAAACATGGATCTTTATGATATGGCTTTCCATGCTTCTCTACATCCCGTGGGACCGCTGCTATGACTGAAGTAAGGGAAGCGTACTGGAAGTAGCCTCATTCTGCTACGATAGGGGCAGATAATCCAGGAAGTCATCCATCGTTGTCCACAGGAGATTCAGGTATTGATCCATGTTGAGAGTCCTTCGAATTAACACAGTTCCAACGAGGCCCACACGTTCACGCTCAAATCTGCATTGTCTTCTGATTGGGTTGTGCTGTTACTAGTAATTTGCATTACATCTGCACTGAATCGGCACTTTGACATTCATTAACACGGTCCCGCAATGATTGTGTTAGCCCAGGACTGCACTGTCGAATGGCTCCATGCATGAATCGTAGCAGAAGGAGACCATTTCAAAGACTCTTTCCTTACTTCTGTTGACCAGACCTTGTTGGAAGTTGTTCAGATTGCTGGGTTTTCCCATCTACTGTGGATTCCCATTAAAACTAATCAACGGAAAATTGGTCACCTGATTGTATGCTGCACTCCGGGGTCTAATTTCCATACAGGGAAGCTCGGTAAAGCGTTGTTATATGATTTCTATGTACTGCACTGCCGATATGGACAAGCTGTAGAGACTCGCTGAGGTCTTGTATGTTCTGTACTTTTTCGTTTATCCTGTAAATATTGTGTTTGTATCATGTGCTCGTACATACTCACACTGATGGCAGTATGTCACATCTTTATGTTATTATCATGGTGTTTTAATGTTTGCACTCATACTGTGCTTTAGCATCTTGTGACATCTTGGGTTTATTTACTGTGTACCTAGAATGGCCATAGTAATAGAGTCCCCGGCCCTTTCCCAACTGGAGCTTCCCTGTATGAAAATGACCCCAGAGTGCAGCATAAAATCAAGTGACAAGTTTTCCGTGTATCCGTTTCTGTGTGAATCCACATTAGATGGGAAAATCCAGCGATCTGAGTGACTTCCAATAAGGCCTGGTCATCAGTGCTAGGATTTCACTGCCAACCGCGTAGGGTTTTCTCGTGCAGTGGCGTGAAGAGTATTGCAAGAATGGTGTGATCGATTTGAGGGCAACATCCAGTGAAAGGGGATTCTGTGGACTAAGGAGCTCATCACCGATAGGGGTCAGAGGAGGATGTTCGGAATCGTTCAGATGAACAGGCACTGCACAGTCAAGGAAATTGCAGCCGAATACAACATTGGCGCTCCAATTAACATGTCCAAATGCAAATTTCGCCATTCCATAGTATGAATGGACTATAATCGTAGACGAGCAGTTCCAGTGCCACTGTGTCTAAGAGAAACAGAAAGGTGAGACTCCATGGGGCAAAAGAGCGCAAAACTTGTATCCCTGAGCAGAGGAAAAACATCACCTGAACAAATTAATCCAGATTTCTTTTGCACTGCGCTAATGGGAGGTCAGAATTTGGCACAAGCAGCATGAATTGATGACCCCTTCCTGTCAGCTGGTCAGAAGATGTCAACAACTACAAGACGCTTCCTGTCCACAGGGGCCGATATTCCTGCATAATGATTTCATCACCACGCCGATTTCTATGCCACGACGAATTGCTGCGGTTCTGAAGGCCAAAGGAGACCCAACACTCTACTAAATGGTTCACATTTTTTACTACATCAACCGAAAAGTCTCATGCATCACTTGCCCTAAATAAAAGCAGCATTTAAAAACTTGATGCTGTACGCAAACTTCTGCAAGTTGCGGCAAGAATATCGCAACCATTAACGAGATGAATCCACACAAGATGAATCCACTCCACGCATCTCAGTCCCGATCCTGTATATTTTTCCCGTAACGTGTAACTTTGTATCTTGTTTGACGTGAACTTTTCTCCACTTGTATGACTCTGTATTAGACGACTGCGTTTAATCTCCAAACCGCACAGCGCTCACTAATAAAACTACATTGTAAAAGCTTTATTTATTTTACTCTGAATAAGGCTCGGAGTGTATAAAACTTCCCCCCTTATCTCGCTGCCACAGGAAAGCCACACACAAACACACACTCGTCCTTCTTATCGTTCTGAAATGTATATATTCCCATCATGCCTCTGTGCTCGGCAACCCTGCCATGCCCTCACTTTTGATTGTACGGATGATGCTGAAGTGCACTGGGGTATTTACTGATCCAGTTATCTTGTTCTGTGACAGCCTGAATCAATCAATCAAGAGGCCAGCTCGCCGCATCCGTATTCCAGGGACGTCTCTGCACTTCGGGATACGACGAGATCACAGTGTTATCCGGCCAAATTTGATCAACAAATGCAGTTCCCCAGTGCCACGGCAATCTCAGATGAAGATGTTATTATGTGGAAGTCAGCAAAATGATAAAGACAGTACAGAAATGGATAAGTCTAGCTGGCCCTCGCTGACAAGCTGCACGCGCTGAAAACAGACTGCATTTTTTTTTTTTACCTTCTTGCCAAATGCCAAATCCCGAGCTCTAATCTTGATTATTTTCATACTAGACCATATAGACTTAAAGCATATTCATCATCTACAGACCTATGGAGGGAGATGATGCAGTATAATGCCTTCTTTGTAAATACAGAACTGAGGCACAAGGTGCCTCGTACCTCAATTCTGATTGAATTGAATGGCTGCATGAGTGCATGGAGCTATGTAGCATCAAATATTAGACCGTTGCTCAAATGGTCATTGTTCTATGTAAGGTTTCCAGTGGAGTTTAAAGTGGCTAAAAAAGGGGGGAAATTCCCCTTCTGATGCGTCTGGCCGCAATCTACAGTCTACATTATTATAGTAATGTATGTAGTTTGGATTTTACAGACTATGTTAGACTGTTGTTAAAGGGTTTTTGTCACTTTACACTATTGATGACCTATTCTGCTTTATATATTGTAAAGAAAAAAGGAAATGTTATACTCAACTTGTGCCGCACCTTCTACTCCTGGCCTCTGTAGTATGTGCCTGCACAGCTAGCTCTTCTAGCTGACTTGGTGACTGTTGTGATGAGTGGTGTCACAGGAGCTCAGATGACCACTACAGAGGCTGCAGCATCACCGCTTGTCCTCCTGGTATCGGTGCTCACATCCTGAGCGCCATGACGCCATGGGTTCACAAATGTGAAACTGTAGCCTCTCATTGACTGCAGAGGTCACCAAAGTTCCTGTGATATCACTTATCACAACAAACATCAGGATTTTAGTGGGGTTCACTGTCAGACTGGGGTGCCTGGGCCCAAGCAGTAGAATGGTATTAGTGTACCTTGACGCCACCGGAAGCTAGTGGTTTGACAGGAGGAACGCCCCTGTCACACCCCTAGCTCCCAATAGGGTCAATGTTGTAAGGTCCTATCAGCACATGCACAGGGCAGGGCACGCATAAATCAATCCACAGTGTGCGGCTGCTGTCTGTGTCTGCTGCAGGCCAGCTGTCATTTTAGCCATTGTTAACCCCCGCCCGGTGCGTCATGGCTCTCTGGCATCCGTCCACTCACTCCTCCGTATGGCCCAGCGGCTGCATGCTCCCTGCCGGGGGCCCCCTGACTGCTCTGTCGCAACAGCCGCCTTTCTGCTGGGTGACGGCCACTCCCCGCAGTGACAGCTCAAAATATGGCGGCCGCCTCTCTGGTGGGTGAGGGCGGCCACCTCTGTGATGCGTGACGCATGCTCCCTCGCTGACAGCTCTGCAGAACACTCATGCTCCCGCTAAAGCAGAAAAATGTTACATTGGCCTCCCTGCTGGGATTCGGTGTTGTGGCCTGCCGCCGATCCCTGACAGACGCTCCCCTGGTGACAGGTAACAAGCTAAATGCTATCCCTTCTGTGGCACTGCCGGGGAACGCACTTGCACTTGGGGCTGTGCGGAAGCAGCAGGCGGCAACCCCTCTATGCCTTCTGTAAATAATTTAGTGCCCTTGCAGGACCTGACGAATAAAAAGCACTGCAGCCAATCACGTTGAGGGGGCGTCACCCCCCTGTCAATCTTGACTCCACCAGGAATTCCTGGTGGCGTCAAGATACACTAATACCCAGTAAAATTAATTCAGGGGACCTACTGAATATTACAAGTTTGAGGTCTTTGTTTCTCCCTATCCATATGAAGTTCAGTGTATGTACTGTGCAGTGCGCTGTTCATGTGGGGGTTAGGGTCTCACTCCTGACTCAAGACCTACCGGGGGATTCATCTGTTTCCCTGTGGGCCAGTCCAAGCCTGGCGGGGCTGCAGCACTGGAGCACGGCCGCCGCGGAAGGATAAGTATGTTTTACTTTATTATTTTAACTCATACAGCCCTATTAAAGCAGGGTTGTCCGGTAGAGGAGACTTAGTACAATAGATTGGCTGTCCTAACCTGTAGGTTTCCACCTCTTGTGGACCTACAACTCTTGGCATGCTCTGTCAGCCTTCAGCTAGAGTGGCACATGTAGAGACCACTGCTATAGAGGAACAACGCTCAGAATAGAAATAATATTACTCTGATTGTAGCCAACAGTCCTGGAAGCAATCCGCTCATTACAAGCATGCACATAGTAATATTACCTAATCTATCTGATCCCTTTTGTCTGGACGTGGTGACTCAAAGAGTTAACATTTAAGAGTCTCTGGCAGGCAGATGAAGCTGGGTTTAGACATCTGTGAAAAGCAATAGGAAAGTTGATCTTGACTTTTGAGTCATGTTTGTGGTCATCTATATAGTATGAAGTCAGTTTGAAATTAATCCATGGAAAATTGTGGTAAAATAGATTTAGGGCAGGGGTGGTAAGCGCAAGAAACAAGCTATCCCACTTCTTTCCATGGGAAATAAATAAAACATTGAGACGGCCAATTGCAACAATGCAAGCTGCCATTTTTTAATGCTCCCATGGTCTTCATAGGAGATCACCAGCAGCTTTGATCTCTTCCACCATCAACAAAAATTACATGTGCTAAAGCACTAAATAACACCACCCTTGAGAGATATTGTACAGTATATCTCCTGAAGGACACAATCAACCTACCGTACTCCCACAACACAAATTAAGCTGTAATCTAGCATGGTATTCAGTGATTGGGTGTGCTGCATGGATTCCGTGGATCACCTGCAGCTTTGAACTCTCCAGATGTTTGCAGGATGAATGGAGGGAAATACCAACTTAAGTGTATCAGACTTTAGTAGAAAGTATACCACGGAGGGTGTCCAATGTCATTAGGGCCAAAGGAGCCCTACTAAGTATTAACATATGGAAGTAAATACTACTTGTGATTCTTGCTCAGATGTCCAATTACGTTTGCTAGGATAGTGTATGCAGGTTTGGCCAAACTAGATTTAATGTGTATGGCCGACCCAAGTGGATTGGCCATCAATTTTTAACCCCTGGAGAACTCATTACACAAGAATGGCAACTCCATAGAAGACCTTGATGTAAAACTTGCGGGGTCAAAGTCCTCTTATTCCAATGCCGAAGTGTCGCTTCATTTCGCATAGGGGTTAAGGAACGGCAAGCTCCCCATTTCCTTCTTGCAGACACTACAGTAAAGTGCGAATATCGTATTCTGTCTTCAAGTTAGCAAATGCATTTTAAATCATTTTTTAATTAAAAGACATTTAATGGTTTAAGCTTATGTTACCCGTTGTCTCAAAAGCAAGGTAGGCCTATCATAAACTAATCATACCAATGATATTAAAATTGTTTATTGCCATTTTATGGATTTCACGACTCAAATTACAGGTTTTCCCAACTGTATGCAAAATGTGTAACTTAATCCCCCTGCAGTTTATTACAGAAACTGATATATGCTCTAATCTGACCTTTGTTTAAATAGCTTCATAACCACAGCAGAAGCAACGCGTCGTCTGTGACTGGCATCAAAACAGCCCAATCTGCTCGAGTCTACGGCTCTCTACTACGGTAGTAAGTGGAAACAGTGGAGGGTCAGAGAGTGCCACTCCGGCTGTCCTGTCATCCAGTAAGGAGCATGGGAAATGTAGAGACGGTGGCCAAATGGCCAGCAGTCAACACACCCACGCCAAATGACGTACTGTTTTTCCATACAGCTCAGACAAAATCAAAACAACAAGGCCCGTTGCAAACAAAAACAAAATAACATTTCCCATAAGTACTCCAGACAGGCTGCAGCAGGGGAATTTACACAAATAAGATGCTTCGTGGAGAAAGTGCCAGAAAAGATTTAGCGAGCAGAAAGCGCCTTCCTTCTCCAGAACTCTTCATAAAACACATCAGGACACATGGGCCCTTTATAATGTGTTTCCGAAGGATTTGTCTCTAAAACTGCGCCAGAATTAAGACGTATTAGACAAATTTACAAATAGCTTGCACCAAAAAGAAGAAAAAGATCCGACAAGGACGCCATTTTTTTTTCCTCGGAAGTCGGCTTCTGCCGATCTTTCCGACACATTTATGAAGCGGTATCACAAGAAAGAGGTGCTAATAAACACTAATGAAAGTTGGTGTGAACGAAAAGGCATTTGGTGCAAATTTTCGGCGCCTGCTTGTTTTTCGCATTTTTTGGCACAAATTCAACTGCATAGATTGTTTTTCGCTTGATTTTGCCCCCATTGCTTGTTTTATTATTATTATTTTAATGATGACTACTCATTTATATATTAGTGGATGACGCAGAATGACATTTTTGTAGCAAAATATATTTCCGGATGCAAACTGGCACAATTTTGTTGTACATGTTAGTGTTAGGCCAGCTGCACACGGCCATGACGGGCTCCACCGCGGAATTCCTCAGCGGAGCCCGTTACGGTGCCCCCCAGAGACCCCAATACTTACCTCCGGATCCGGAGTCCCATGTCCCGCATGACGCTTCGGCGCGCATGCGCAATAGAGCGCATGACGCACCGCAGCGTCATGCGACGCGCCGGCCGCGTCATATGACACGTCCACAGCGTCACATGACACGCCGGCCGCGTCATACATATGACGCGGCTGGTGGTAGGCGGAGAGGCGGTTTCACACTATCTTCCGCTGTGCTACAGCTGAAGATAGCGTGAACGGACAGCTTCCATTGACTGCAATGGAAGCTGTCCGCGCGTACACCTACGGCAAATAGAGCGTGCCGCGGGTGAGGTCAAGTGATTTTACGCGGTGGAATTCCGCAACGTAAGCATTGAGCTATTAGGTGACGCGGCGGAAATCCATTCGTGGGAAGGAGGCCTTAGTCCGCTTCCACACGGGGAACAATGATATGGAAGCGAGAAAATCACAACAATACTGTATAGGTAGTCTGTGTGATATCGCTGCGTTTTCTCACGGCGATATTGCGATTTTTGGTGCTGGCAAAGTTGCGCATGGTGCTACAAAGTTGCACAACTTTGTAGAGCTCTTTTGCTGAGATTTTTGGGGAGGCTTGGAATATAAGCCCTAACACGAAAATAAGCCCCAGCTGCATAAAAAAAACACACGTCACCTAAAAAGCACTGTCAGCTCCGCCCACCGTGTCTTCTCCCTGGTCCTCAGCAGTTGTCTTCAGGCATCTCTTCCTGGGGTGCCTTCACACTTGTGATCGCGATATTGCTCTGTTTTTGTAACACAAATGACAATTGGACTTTCTAATGTTACGAACGCATCGCACATAATTTACAAGTTTGTGCTTTGTGATTTTTGTGCGATGCGATTTTAACATCAGAAAGTCCTATTGTCATTTGCGTTACAAAAACAGAGCAATATTGCGATCGCAAGTGTGAAGGCACCCTTATCAGGAATTTGAAAATCCCCGCCTTCAGGAAGCGCTGCCTCTGATTGGTCCGAGAGTGCCACTACTCAGCCAATCAGAGCCAGCGCTTGATGAACCAATCGCAGCCATTCATTAAAAAATCGCCCGTTTGGAAGAGGTCTTAAGCGGAAATTGACATGTTTGTGGCGCAAAATAAACTACATAGATAGGGAAGTTTTTTTCATGTTTTTGACAAAATACAGCAAGCTGCGATTTTTCTTCCGCCCGCGGAATACGCAATTCGTATCCGTAGGTGTGAACGAAAGAGCGAAAACGTATGCGTTAAACGCTGTAAAATGCCTCTACTGATTTCAGTGGGGCTTCTCAGAAGAGCGTTCCAGTGTAGCATTTCGATTGCCGTAATTTTCTAATGCTGTCTGCTCTATTTTAGTGCGTTTCAGCAATTTTTAACGTACCTCATCACCCAATGCAATGATGGGGTGTGTAAACAAACGCTGTCAAACGCATTTGAAAATGGCGTTCAAAAAATCTGTGATGAAAAAGGCAGAGTTTTTACAGACACCTGTGAGAGCAGCCCAAGTCCTCATGTCCACGGGGCGCGCGGATTTTTTCTTATGCAGATTTCCGCAGCAGATGCACTGCGAGTCATCATTCAATTGATTATTTATTGCTTGCGGGAGATCGCAGATTTTGGTGTTTTTTCCGCGTGGATATATGCGGATGTACCCCGGAACCCCACCTCCCAGCATTTTCCCCAACTCACTAAATGATTTTTACCTTGAAATCCGCAGTGAATCCGCAAATGTATTTGTGGATGCACTGCAGATCATAAGCTCCCATAGAGATGAATGGAGCCACATCTGCGTGTGATCCGCGGTAAAATGGAGCAGGCTGTGATTTATTATCCGCACGTGGCACCCGCAAATCAAGTAAAAAATCTGCAGGTGTTAAATGAAATGCGGGTGCCCAATGCTTTCCTAAGTGCGGCTTGATTTGTGGATCTCACGCACAGGTGCCACGTCCAGATTCCACAAATCAAATCTGCCCGTGGACACTGGGCCTAAGTGTTGAATTCCCCTGTGACACCGCTCAAGGTGGTGCTTACAGAAATCAATGTGTCGAGTGTGTAATTCATGGACGTGATTGGTCCTTGCTGATCGTTCTTTTGCTATATGCGTTTAGACTCTAACGAGCGGTTCGCACAATAATCGCGTTCTGTAAAATGGCCTTAACTATTAGACAGAATTAGTAAATCTGCTGCATTTTGCTTCTATAGAGCATTTAAAAATGCTAATAAAATAATGTGTAGCCCTTTAAGGTGTTTCCCACTAATGATATTTATTCCCTAGCCACAAGATACAGGATAAGTGTCTCAACACTAGAGGTCTGATCGCTGGGACCCATAGCGGTCCTGACATCTGCACACCCAGATATCTCCATGTGACTGGAGCAGTGGTGCCCATGCCTGACCACCATTCCATCACTTCACTAAGACAAAGGAAGATTGCTTGCAGTACTGGATGATAGTTGAGCTGCCCCGATACTCTGATGTTTATGGGGGCGGCTCAACAGTCTTCCAACGGATGATGTCGGGGGAAAGAAGGATCGGGTGCGTTGAATTTCCCCAAGAGATAAGCCACTGCCAGAGTTGTTTGGCTGGTCTATAAAAGGCATAGGGGCACCTTAAATGCTGTAAGCTATTGATGGCCTATCCTGAGTACAAGCCATTGATGGTAGATTGACAGGAATCTGCAGCCTGGGATCCTCATTGTTCAGCTGTTTGTTGGGCCCTGTGCTCTTGTGTATTGAGCTGATTTATGCAGGAAGCAGACAGCTCTGTTCCCACTGCAGTGGCCAGACTGGGTACTGCAGGCAAAGTTCATGGAATCATAGAATGGTAGAGTTGGAAGGGACCTCCAGGGTTATTGGGTCCAACCCCCTGCTCAGTGCAGGATCACTAAATCATCCCAGACAGATATTTGTCCAGCCTTAGCTTGAACACTTCCATTGAAGGAGAACTCACCACCTCCTTTTCAATGAGGGGTAACCTGTTCCACTCATTTAAAACATCAACAAATGAAGAGAGAAACTAGAATCAAGTATGCTCATAGCAACTTGCCGAAACCCCAGAATCAAACCAGGGACCTTTTGATCTTCAGTCTAACGCTCTCCCAACTGAGCTACTTCGGCTGCCTTTGCTTGTAATACCAAATTTGCCCACTACAGTGGGAACGGAGCTGTCTGCTTCTTGTAGAAATCAGTTCAGTGCTTGAAAAAAATCGAACAGCTGAACAATGAGGGTCCCAGGCAGCAGCCTCCCACTGACCAACTTATAATCGGACATCCCCTTTAAGTCATATGTACTGCAAATGAAGTCCAATAGCTCTTAGTGGTGAAACATGAGTAAAGAGACTAGAGTAAGAAGCTTTAGTATAGACTGGAATATCCTCCAAGTTATTAAATATAGCTTCCTCTTGGTGGACATGGTCAACCTATAAGGCCTGGGGCTGTCAGGGCATGCTGGGGGTTGTAGTATCGCAACAGCTGGAGAGCCACATATTGTGGACCACTGCTCTAAAAATTAAAACAAAGCGCCGCACCCTCCTATTATTATCCATTTTCTTCCCTTCCACTTTTTATTACTTGTGCTCCTGTTAATAACAGTGTACAGCGCAGTCTTGGTGTTATTTTGTACACAAGCTGCTATTTTCCGGGATCTGGCGGTGGTCCCAGAGCACTGGTCTCCAGGTGCTGCTAACTATTCCAGTTTAACTGCTAAGGCTTTACAAGAGCGTGCGCTAACAGGTGCCATATCACAAGGCACTATATGTTTGTCTGCACTTATCGCCTTCACTTGTTTGTTTTCCCATGTTGTGGCTGTTTATTGCTGGGCCGGGGGGTTTATGTAGATATTGCATATTATTAAAAGGCAAATACAGAACGTTACATTTTTAAAAAGGTAAAGGTGTTTCCAAGATTAGAAAAACACGCCACATCTGTGCATGGGTTGCGTCTGGTATTGCAGCTAAGATCCATTGAAGTAAATAGGGCTGAGCTGCAATACCAACACAACCTGTGGACAAGTGTGGCACTGTTTTTGTAAGAACACAGCCAAGTTTTTTTAATCCCTAACAACTAGAGATGAGTGAGCATACTCACTAAGGGCAATTACTCGATCGAGCATTGCACTTAGCGAGTACCTGCCCGCTCGGAAGAAAAGATTCGGCTGCCGGCGGCGGGGGAGAGCGGGGAGGAACGGAGGGGAGATATCTCTCTCTCCCTCTCTCCCCCCGCTCACCGCCGCAACTCACCTCTCACCCGCGCCGGTGGCCGAACCTTTTCTTCCGAGCGGGAAGGTACTCGCTAAGGACAATGCTCGATCATCTCTATTGACAACCCTTTATAATAAACAGAACCCATCACTCTGTATTACTCTTTTTACTCAAGCCGATTCTCGCTTGAACGAGCGTACGAGAGAGTGTGACGTCACCGCTAACAGGTTCTCATTCGCGCTCGTGCAGCCTGTATAAACAGGCAGATCATCGTTGAGAACCATTCACTCAAAGTGCACGATAACTCGCAATTAGACATAACTATTATTGCGAACTTTCGGTCGTTCTAACAAAGTTTTCAACAATAATTGGTATGTCTAAATGGGCCTTTAAGTAGGGCTATACAATAGCACAGGTTTTTAAGCCTTAAAGGGGTATATTTCCACCATAGGAGATGTTGGCATATTACGAGGACGTGACATAATGTTTAGACTGATCAGGTTCCGACTGTTGGGACCCCCAAAATCCTCAGAATGTAAGGGCCACAAAACTAGATAAGCAGAATATTTCCTTTTCTGATTTTCCCTGCATGGTGACGCTCCCGGTCACCCACTATGCAGGCAACTCCAACACATTGTAGTTCACTAGGATATACTGGGAGTGCCATCGTCCAGATAAAATGGCACAGAGACTTTGCTTTCAGGATTGGGGGTCTCTTGAGGTCTCTAGAGGTAGACACCATCACCAACCAATCCCCTTAGGCCTTGTTCACATGGCAATTACAGTGGCAGACATCTGAGGATGTGGCTTGGGATTCATATTCATATCCACATGTGGATTTAGCCCCATTTAATGGGGCACATACTTAAGTGGCTACCCAATGCGGTTTCTGCGCAGAAACCGTGTCAAGGATTTGAATCTCAATATTTTTTCTTCTTTGCTGTGGAATCCACATTGAATTCAATGAGAAGTAAAATGACACAAATTCCGATGTGGAATCTGCATCAAAATTTAAGTTAATACAATTCTGTGTGACTGGGGCCCTAAAAGAAACCTGTCATGTTCCACCAGCAACATAAACTTCGTTATAGTGCTGTTAGGGGAGGTGACAAGGAGACAGGTGAGTTTTTTTTAATACTCATCCACTCTCTGGTTTCTGCGGTGCCCACTGCTCCAAATCGTGCACAACACTGAAAATGCCACTCCTTTCACAGTGTCATGTGTGCACTCTCTTATACGAGTCTATGTAATTGGTTTACATTATACATTTCTGATTGTTTGATTTCTAGCTTGTATTGTTTTCCAAGGCAGTACAGACTGGAGAACTGAAATTTTAAATTTTGTCAGTCAGAGTAAACTGACTCCTTCCCTAACCTGCTCCCCTGTTGTGAAAGTGCACTTACTGCCTTTCAACTGAACTAGCTTCTTGGAGAGAGGATGAGATAGCTGTGTAGTATTGAGTAGGCGTGGTTAGCTACACAGCCTCTGAAAAAAGAGAAGGGAAGGGGAGTTAAGCTTGTGCACAGTCAGGTGAGAGTCCAGATGATCAGTGCTGGGAATGCCCCAGAGCCAGAAAATTGAATGTAGGAGTGTTGTGTTTCAACATGACTGATTCTTCCTACCTCCATCATATGCGCCCTGGGAAGAGATGGGCATTCCCAGGCTATGTTGAGTTTTGTCTAATGTGTTGGGGCATCTTGACTCAAGCAATTTTCATTTCTCCCCTAGCTCAGGTTGACAAAACAATGGTATCAAATCATGCTGATCAGTCACCAATCACCTCAAGGTCCTTACAGGGGGTTTAGGACCTTTACAAAAAAGTTGCTGAAGGTTAGGGAGTGTAATAATAAAAACGAAATGGTCATTACTTATCCTTTCACTGTGCCCCTGGTCCAGTGCTGTTGGCCAAGTCCCCTCCGCTCAGGTTCTGCTGACTGGTGAAGCCAGCGATTGACTACAGCTGTCATGTGAGCAGTGAACGAGACAATCATTGCTTCCTGTTTCAGCAGGGACTCAAGCAGAGGGAACCCAATTAGTGGCAGTGGAACTGGGCACAGTGAATGGGTGAGTAAAAGCTATTTTAATTTTGTAGGTCATTCCCTATTCTCAGGCAAGTTTTTCAAAGAGGAAAAAAACCTTTTAATTTAATAAAAACTCTCAGGAGCTAATAGAATATATGCATGTAAAAATCAAAAAGGGCAACTGTTGGTATAGACAAGTTAATTTTTTGAAACTTTTTTGAGTACCACTTTTTGCACAGCGGTAGCGTTTCTATTTTAGACAGAATATCTAGTTCTATACATTGGCACTGAAATATGATAGAAACTATAAATGGTGGCATCCTATGATGATGACTTTCTCACCCGGAAGGTAAGTGCCAATGTCCTTCAATTTAAAAATACAAAAACTCAGAAACCTCAATCGTTTGGGATGGACGGAGATATTCCCAGTTCAAGCTGAGAACTTTTAAATTGCTTTCCCACAGTGAACAGCTTATTCATTATTTTCTTAAATGAAGTCGTCAATGTAAACCATTCAGTGAAATGTACTGGTTTCCGAACCTTCTAGAAATGAAAATCTTCCTTTAGCCAACTCTAACATGGCCAGCTGTTGTATAAACATTCATGATTACTTTGCAAGAATCGATCTTACTCCTTGGGGTGAATGGCTGAACGCAATGCTGTCATAAAACATATCTAAGATAAATAGATAAGACAGGTAAGGTAAATAAATAAGAAGATAAAATGAAACCATGTTGTTCTACATCCCATAATTCATTGCTGGATTCATAAAAACATGGTTACACTGGTAAAACTTGCTAGACGAGTTTGTTTTAACAAAAGGCAGTGAATGGCTTCCTGAAGGGTGTGAACACGGGCACACTGTATATTATCGCCTAACATTGGGACAGTGGATGCTGCAACAGTCTTATGGCTACATTGGAAAAACGAAAATGTGAACAATTTATACAATGTGGGGACACTGTGGAGAACTTGGAGCAACAAGATTTTATTTTAGAGCCCACGGGTCCAGTCTTTGTCTTCACAAACGTGGATTAGGGCTATGATCTTCAACAGTTGTATGAACGTTTTTCAAACTGAACATAATAGTGATATCCATCTATGCTGGCTTCATATTTTTGGCATGTGAACATGGTGAAAGCTTTTAAAAAGAATTGCACCAATTAATGAATTTTACGGTAGGCACTAAATGGGAATTTAAAGGGGCTGTTCTGTTGTAAACTAATGACGGTCTACCCACAAGATAGGCCATCAGAAGTAAATAGGTTTGGGTTCATCGCCTTGGACCCCATGGATTAGCTGGCCCAGAGCACTCATGTGCTGAGCTAATTACTGAAGGAAGCAGATAGCCTCATTCTCAGTGCAGTGGCATAGCATATATTACAGGCAAAGTTCACATTTACATTGCCTGTAATACCAAGCCTGGTCATTGCAGTGGGAACGGAGCTGTCTGCTATCTGCAGAAACCAGTTCAGTGCCTGAGCGAACCGGCCTGGTTGATAAGTGGGAGTTCCAGGTGGTGAACCCTCACAAATCTACTATTGATGCCCTAAAAAAGAATAGGCTGCCAGTAGTTTACAACTGGACAACACCTAAGGGCAGGTTGACAGATGGTTGGTTCTGCATTTAGTCCGTGATTTAATACAAACTGCTGTATACCTATCTTCCCAAGTTTATTCACCAACAAGCTGTATATAAAGTTTATGCCCTTGTCTACAATGTTTCTTATTTGCAACCAAAAATATTATGGAGCACCATATGGAGGCACATGAGGAATATACTGTATGACTCCTTACTATGTATGCCTATATGCATCCTCCATGCTGATTGCTCTACCATGAGCTATTACCTCCTTTTCGACTTAGACTGGTTTACTCCATTGGTTTACTTTCAATTTATCAGGCTTACTCTTATCAGAGCTAACCAACAGTTTAGCTCATCTCCCTCATTGCACCATGTCTCTGTTGGTAACCCAAGGCTTCTTCAATCAACACGTAGAAACTTCTAGGATTTCAATATCATCTACACACTTAAATACTCTCCCTCTTAACCTATCAGACTTATGATGTATGTTTTTTTCTGCCCTACAGCTGTATCATCATTCATGTCCTATCCTTACTTGTATCTCAACAAGGTTGAACCCAAAGTTGTCATTTTCTTCTCACATAACAATCAGTGGTGACCATATCTCAAAATCTCCACTTCCTTAAACTTGTATACAGGTAATTCTTGGATCATCCTCTCGGTCAAGGTTCACATACAGTCCTCAACAACGGCTATCCATCATCCATTGTAAATATAGCTCTTGAACATTATACAGTTTAACTACCAATACATCTTGGCATTATATTGGACTACTACACCACCCACCTCTTTGATATAATAGGACTCGGCTCCCTCTATTATGAGTTCCACTATTTATATCATTTATCTCTTTAGTTCTCCAAATGTTATCAATACAAGTACATCATCGATGGAACGCCTACTACAGACCAACTATGCAGATTTAGGTTTCCGATGACCACTAGTCATGCTCCAGGTTCTAGTTCAGTTTAATTAAAAAAAAGTAGGATCTGGTAATATCCAGTGGAAACGTTGAGCATTTGCCCCCAACATGTGCACCCATGTCCACAGCAATTAGGACTCCATTGTCCAGTAATTAGCATACTATATCTTCCAGTTCAGTTAAATGAAAAAAACGTAAGGTTTGGTAATATCCAGTGGACCGTTTGAGCATTTACCCCCTACATGTGTAGGTAGTGAGTAAAAGCCCAAAATGTCCACTGCATTTACCTCTCCAGTAATTGTTGTACTACATCTTCTAGTTCAGGTCAATGAAGAAAAGATTTATAAAGTCCCGTGAATATCAGTATCCATTTCTGGCATTTATCGTCTACATGAATATGTAGGGCAGAGGCGTAACTTGAAGCTCCCGGGCCCCGATGCAAAACTTGTAACAGGGCCCCAACTATAATGCCTTACTCATAGTACTGGGTTCCCTATATGGCGAAGAGAGGCCTTATGGGCCCCCTAAGGCTCCTGGGCCCAGGTGCAACCGCATCCCCTGCATCCTCTATAGTTACGCCCCTGATGTAGGGGGTAAATGCCCAAAATATGCACCCATGTTCACTGCATTTATGTCTCAGTTGACCACTAATCGAGACAAAAATGTGTGCCAGCAGCACTCTTTGTAAGCCCTCGCTGGACTGGATCAGGTGTATCTATGCAGCAGCCAGCCAGGAATCCAAACCACTGTTTCCCAAAAAGATATCTAAATAGAAAAAGGATTGAAAATGGCCACACTTTGGCCAAAACGTCGCCACCTGTTTGTGTTGTGGGTTAATAAAGTCTTTTTTCATCATTTGCACCTACTTATGGATTATTGCAACTCGCTGCTGATCGGCCTCCCCTGCACCAGACTCTACCCTCTCCAGTCCATCCTGTATGCGGCAGCCAGGCTCATCTTCCTGTCCAGCCGCTACTCGGACGCCTCTGCCCTGTGCCGGTCACTGCACTGGCTGCCCGTTAAATACAGAATTCAGTTTAAACTCGCTACCTTCATCCACAAAGCTCTCCACAGCGCAGCGCCCCCCTATATTGCTTCCCTCATCTCAATCCATCACCCAGCCCGGGCTCTCCGCTCTGCTAATGAAACCAGACTGAGTGCCCCTTTAATTCGAACTTCTCATTCCCGCCTCCAAGACTTCTCCAGAGCAGTACCAATCCTCTGGAACGCACTACCAAAGGCTACCTGAGCAATCCAGGACCCGCAGAACTTCAGGCGTGCTCTAAAAACGCACCTCTTCAGGGAGGCATACCACATACCCTAAACAAAGCCCTCTGTACCCCGCCTGATAACATGCTCCCTGACCTACTGACTGCAATCCCTGCTAGCCGTCATAAACCGCTCCTGCAGTCATACTGTTTTTGCCGTCACACGGCCAAATGTCTGACCATTGTCTATGTGCATAACATCGCTCACTCCCCACTTTGCCATACCGTGCACATCTCCAGCCCCTTTACCTTCTGTTTTACCCCATTACTTGTAGTATGTAAGCTCGTTGGAGCAGGACCCTCACCCCTATTTTATCAATCAACTGATTACTATATGTAACCGTGGTTCTGTAACTTTTGTATTTTGTCTTTCTGTATTCCCTCTGTCTATGTAAGCGCTGCGGAATATGTTGGCGCTATACAAATAAAGTTTATTATTATTATTATTATTACTTATGCTGCCAAGCCTTTTTCTAGTTGACCACTAATCATCACACTATATCTTCTAGTTCAGTTTAATGAAAAAAGTAAGATTTGGTAAGATCCGGTGCAGATGGGTGTCCATTTCTGGCATTTATTATCTACATGTACATATAAGGGGTAAATGCCCAAAATGGGCACCCATGGCCATTGCATTTACATCTTTATTTACCTGTAATCACTACTCTCCAGCTTACATTTCAGTTCAATGATATAAAGGAAGATATAGTAAAATCTGGTGGACACAGGAGACAACGTCTGGCATATATTCCGTATATATAATCGCATTATGTAAATTCCTGAAATGGGCGCCCATGTCTTCAGGATTTACATCTTTTTTGAGCATTAGTCACAACACTACATCTTGTAATATGATTTAACAAGAAAAGTAAAGCCTGGTATGAGCCGGTGGACATGGGTGCCCAATTCTAGCATTTATTCCCTACAAGTCCACCGCATTTCTGTCTCCATGGACCACTAATCACCACACTCTATCTTCTAATTCACTTCAATGGAAAAAGTAAGAATTAATAAGATGAGTTGGACAAGGGTGTCCATTTATTACATTTATCCTCAACATGTATATGTGTGGAATAAATGCCTGAAATGTGCACCCATGTCCATTAATCTCCACTCTACAGCTACTAATTCTCTTCAATGAAAAAAGGAGGGTGCCCATTGTGGTAATTTACCCTGTTCTAGGCTGTAAATGCCCAAAATGGGCACCCATAATCACTAGATTTAAATCTTTTTGACCAGTACTCACCACTCCCCAGATACTAATCTACTTCAATAACTAAAAAGTAAGGCCTGGTAAGATCCAGTGCACATGGATGCCCATTTCTGGCATTTTTTCACCAACATGTACATGTATGGCATAAAAGTCCAAAATGGACACCATCAGATTTATGTCCCCATTGACCACTAGGCAGCAGCATCTATCTTCTAGTTCAATTCAATGAAAAAAGTGTGATCTGGTAAGATGCAGTAAACATGGGTGTCCATTTATGACACATTCTCTACTTGAATCTGTAAAGGGTAAATGGCCAAAATGGGCACCAATGTCCACTGGATTGACATCTTCATTATTACTCACCAGTTTCTAATTTAGTTCATTGAGAATAATAACCTCTAACAAGATCCCCTACATGTGTGGGTAAAGGGTAAATACCCAAAATGGGCAACCATGTCCACCGAATTTATGTCTCTATTGGCCACTATTCATGACACTCTATTTTCTAGTTCAGTTTAATTTAAAAAGTATGATGGGCAAGATGTCATCAACATGGTGCCCATTTCTGGCATTTATCATCTACATGTATATAAAAGGGGTAAATGTCCAAAATGGGAAACCATAACCACCAGATTTAGGTCTTCATTGACCCTGGTCACCACAACCATCTTCTAGTTCAGTTGAATGAAAAAAATATGATCTGGCGAGATGCTGCGAAGATGGGTGCCCAATTTGGACATTTACCTCCTACACGTAGAGAGTAAATGCCTGAATTGGGCACCCATGGCCACCGGCTATCTTTTACATAAGAAAGTAAAGACTAAAGAATATCCATCTGTGTTACCTTTAATTCTAAGCCTTCCATGAGATCTGCTAACAAAAGAAAACATCTTTCTTGAACTCTGGAGGATGGTTTTATCACTGTAGCTTGTACACAACAGCGAATTTCTGTCAACTGCACTTTGCCTAACACGATTCTTGTGTTATGCCTGGCAGTAAGTGGACGAATCTAACTCAGCATCAACTAAGCAATTCTGTTAACATTTGCCCCCGAGCGTCTCTCTCTTTGTCCAGTCCCTGTCTTCCAACAGATGTCATCCAAGTCTAATCAAGCATAAAATGGTCATAAATATTCCTTTCTGGTAGATTTCACATTCGTATGTCATGCAGGGACATGATATTTTACTACTACCTCTGGGGAGTATCTAATGTAGAAAACAGTTACTTGTACCAAGAGGCTTGTCTTGCAGCAAAAAGCAGGCAGTCTTCACTCTCGATAGACTTCAAAAAGACACAAGACCATCGGTATTATGATGTTTTCTTTGTCTGATGGTCTCTCCCCCCCCCCAACCTAACCCTTCCAGACATATCAAAGATTCAGGTCTCAACGAAGACCAATTGTGGCGCGAAGCATAAAAAATAATAACAATAAAAATGCTGTGAGGCTCCGTTTTTCCACCCCAAAAACAGTGTCAGACACATGAAGTGTTTAGTGTGAAAAGACGAAGAAAAAAAAGAGTAGAAACCTCAGGCCATAATTAGGGAAATTTTTTTTCCCTTGCAATCTCAGTGTATTTTACAAAACGTGAGACAGATTTTCTATATGATTTTTGAAATGGCACAAATATGTTTATGCCTTGCAAAAAAAATTAAAAAATTTGGATTTTTTTTTTCTTCCAGCGACGTTATCACATTTAGTTAAAACAATAAGATGGATTCAGGGTATGAATTTATTCTTAACACTAATTTAGCATTTGTACGTGAAAGAGGTGATCGCCGAGTGAATCCGGTTAGAGCGTTACAGCTTCATAACCAACGGAGTGTGAAGAAAGGGTGCAGGGGAAGGAGAGGTTAAGAGGCAATTAATTCTGACTACTTAGTAAAAAGAGCTATTTCCATGCATTCACATCTATATTTACACTGTTTTGGGGGAAGTAAAATTAGGTCATTAATCACTGCAGAAATGAAAGATAAATAGGCATATGCCTCTGTTTCTAGAGTGATTTTTCCTTTAATTTATACCATTTCAGCCAATACAAACCGGAGTCCGTAAAATGATCAAATACAGTTCAGATGTACTTTAAGAAAATGCTCCAGCTTATGCCTACTTAGGTTTTGATAAATCTCATCATCACAGATGATAGTGGAACTATTAGTCTAGCAAAAAAAAATGTGTATGCTAAGTGTTGTACCTGGTCCTTTGTACTTGAGAAGGGCTAGATAGGCCAACAGCATTACCATAAATACATACAATCCCAACATGAGAGACCCCCTAGGCTGGGGATATAATGTTATACACCGTTTAGTCATATTTGGTACGGAATTTTAACAACTCTCATTCAGTGGTCTCTAAACCTCCATGCAGACAGCAGGTGGCCCCTGTAGAAGTACAGTAGGCACAGCCAAGGGTGTAGGGTAGGCGATTGTCCACAATGCTACCTTGCCACAGGCAGAGGTAAAATATATTTTTTGTGCAACATCTATCTTTCTATACAATGAGCAGCATCAGTATTAATAATGGGGTCTGACCTGGGATTCAGTTAAAAATCTGCAACAGGGCTCCCCGGCTACTATGTCTCATTTTTAGTACTAATGTCTTTTCTTGTGTCAAAGTAGCCTTTGGGCTACATCAGGCTCCATGAACAAGGTGCAACTGCTACTTCTGCACCCTCTATAACTATAACGCTGGTCAAAGAAGCCTTAGCAGCAAACTCTGTAGTCTTTTGGAGAAATGGCCAGAGTGGTCTGGGCCAAATGGTGAAGAAAATTGAAGTGAGTCACCAGAATAAATATTTATTCCGCCTGTATCTGTTAATTTGTATGAAGTGTTTAAATCTCATTAGTTAAAGAGTAAGGTGATTTTTAATTGATTCTGGGGTTTGCAGGAGGGAGGAGGGCAGACGCAATTCACCTAATTTGCCTAGGGTACCAAATCATCTTGCCCTAGCCCTGGCATGTGCCACCCATGTAAGGATTGCATAAGGGTTCACCAAAAGCTCACTATAGAGCACCCCTCTTATGTTGTACAAAAAAATCACCAGTAATTATAAGCCATGAAATTCATTAGCCAAGTTCCTTATATACAATTTAATAGTAGGCAGGTGCTTTTAGTGTGGCAGTGATCCCTTTTAACTAATGGGCTCCTGTGCAGCTGCACAGGTTGCACATATGGTATGTCCACTCCTGCTCTTATAGTGTTGTATGCTTGACTGCCACTTCATAAACTCTTTCTCAGTGTGGACATACTGATGAGGAGGTATGGGAGTGGTGGAATATGTGTAGCTCTGATTGATGAGGGTCCCACAGTGAAAAAACAGTAGAACAAACATATTTGGCTTTCTAAATCACTCTACATTGACTCTTGGCACAGTAGAATCAAGGCAATGTCTACTTACAAAGGACTTCAATTCTCCCAAGTGGTAGTGGTTTCTGCATTTAGACTCCAAGCAATCAGCCATTTATGGTATAGCCTATGAACATGGAATACCCAGGTAAATATCCAATAAAAATAACTTTCACTACAATGTGAGTCTGAGAGGACCTGTTCCTCCTTGTGGAGAGTGCCAAGTTGGTGTAGAGAGACTTATAGGCCATGCAGTACTCCCTGGGAAAAAATTATGTAAATTAGCTTTTCTTCTAGGAAGAAAAATTTGTCTCTTTAGTGCAATCTTTTGGAGGGTAGCTATGCCGTAGGTCACTGCCCAACCCTTGAACAGACAATGCAAAAAGACTAAGGATCCTTATAGACGGGACAATTCTTGGACTAATGTAACGAGCATCACTTGTTCCACTTGTTCATTGATTGATCATGGTCCCTTTAACTCAACCCAACAACTGGCCATGTAAAACGGCTTTAAGAATATAGGTCAAGCCAAAAGCTTCTCTCTAAGGAAAGACCCTCATCTGCAGATAGCTGTTTTGGCCTCGTAATTATGACTGGATTGGTGAGAGGCCTTTGATGTAGATCTGGTGTTACTGTTTCTCTTTGTGGAAAGGGTCTTTTAAACAATTTAATGCTTCTTGTAAAAAAAAGTATGCAACATAGCTTTCTGTTCAGGAAGAAGAAAACTGTCCCTCTTTTACCACCTACTAGAAAGTAGTTACCCTACCCAAAATGTTGCATATTAAAGTTTCAGACATTGACTTATAGTCTAGCTACCTTCTAACAGGCGGCACTAAGGAGCCAGTACTCTTTCTTCATGAAAGGAGAGCTAATTTGCATAATACTACATAAGAGAAGCAATGCCCAATAACATCTCCATATGAGACTTTGCAATGGAATTACATTTCATAAGGGCGATTTTGAGAATGCTTCACCCAGTTGTCTGGAAGTTCTACACATCGAACATGCCACGACAAACTCCAAAATATTTAATTTTCACGAACCACATGTGAACAAAAAATACCTAATAACTGGACTGTTGGATCAACTTGTGATTATGTCAGGATCAGCGGATGTAGATCTACTGTGCCACGCACTGGTTTGATTTAGCGCCACGTCCAGATGTGACACCTGAGGTAGCCCGGTTTTCACCCTTTAACACGACCAACTGGAATGTGGGCCTTGCTATGGGATGCCCAGGCCATTACTCAGGAAGCAGTCCCAGTAATATGGCATCTGACACTTCTATAAACCAAGGTGCGGTACCTGGGGGTGTGAACAGGAGTCCAAGTCAGATAAGATTGATCTGGGCAGGCAGCAGAACTTCAGAATGAGGAACAAGCCAAAGGTTGGGTAACAGAAAACAGGTTAAGCTTGGTACAGCATGTCAGAGGTTAGGTCAGATAGTAGACAGAAGTGTAGTCAGTAGCTGAAGTCCAGAGTGGAGATGAGAATGTAGTCAGGAATAGCCAAAGTCAGGAACCAGAGAATCAGAACATACTTGGATAATCATCTTAAGCAGGACCAAAAGACTACAAATCAGGCACCATCCATAGGCGGAGGATGCTTGATGTAGCCAGGGAAAGTGGATGACTGGCAGGGGAGAAATTTGTGACATGTACACTTAAAGAGCGTAGCTAGGTGTGCATGCATGCCCTCTGAGCCACTATCACCGAGCAAGCAGACACTGGAGCAGGGAGGCTGCTTAGGAGGAGAGTTGCTTGCATCATTTCATGGCTGCCAAGAGGGGTAAGTCGGTGGCTGCAACTGCAAACTGAAACAGCTTGCCACCATGCAATGGCCAACAAAAATATCCAAAAAATTACGGACAGCCTTAGTTCTACTGTGCATATCTTTGCTTTGCTAGATACTCATTTGGAACCAACCCAAGCATAAACGGTATACATTTTTGTGTCATGCCTTAGCTATAATTCCATGCTAATCCTTCTCACGCACCAATTCTTCAATACGTTCATTGTGTAGGATAAACGTAGGACCACTCAAGATATAAGTAAGAGCAATGCACAATTCTATTTTGTCCATCATACATCCCCTGCAACTATATAGTACAGTATTTGGTAACCATACACCTGTGAGACGGGGTGAGTAGAAAGTAGACTAATACAGTTGAGAGAGAGAGACGTGTAGACGTGCAACTTAAGACATTCAATTATGGAACCCTTAACCCCTGCTATGGCTTAAGGGGGCTGTCTAGCGCTGTGTAAGGATCCCCTCAGGCGATGACTGGGTTAATCCTGAGAGACGTTTAGATAAATAGAAGACATGAGGTCCCCAGGACCCATTCAGTAGGCTCCCTTACGTTATTATGAGACAGAAAACTCTTTAAGTACCATTTTCAGATGTTAAATCATCGTTCTTGCTGTTAAATCATCGTTCTTGCTGCACATATCCTTCAGGCTCCCACGGGAACAATATCTAAAGACAGCGTGCTAACAAATTCAATCCAGTAAACAGGCTCTCTCTCTCACTCGCGCTTGTTGTCTAGTACCTTTGTGTTCCAGTTCCCAGTTCTGTCATCTATTCTGTGTCTCGGCTTTGATGTTAAAGACTGAATGAGTGTTGTCATCTATTATCCAGAGTGTACATGGAAAATTATAAATAAGAAATAGAAGTCACTTCTCACTACACTGCTTTTGCATTAGAAGCGTGGAAGCTCCGTTACCTCCACAGACCCTACGGTGAAGGAAATACTGCAATTTTAATACTTTGGCTCTAACATAGCGTGAGGAACACAACGGATGTTTGCATGAAATAGACAAAACTTTTCCTACTTTTGCATGTTTTCCCGCATTCTCCACCAGAAGAAAAGAGTATCAACACCCACATCAATGTATATACACCGAGGGGCTACTTTATTAGGGTCCCTGGGCCTTTCATGATTCGCTCTTCACAAGCCGTACCCCTCGCAGTGCAGCATAAAATCATGTGACAAGTTTTCAGTGGATCAGTTAAAGTGTGAATCCACATTAGATAGGTAAATCCAGCAATCGGAGTGACTTCAAACAAAGCCTCGTCATCGGTGCTAGACTAGCCAGGGCCAGGATGTCACTGCCAAACTTGTGGGGTTTTATCGTACAGCGGTGTGGACAGTAATCAGAGAATGGTGGTGGGAAACAATTATTCGACAAAAGGGGTCAGAGGAGGATATCAGGAATCGTTCTAATGATGGTGCACAGTCAAGCAAACTGCAGTAGACTTCTCATTGTTCCTTGGTACGGATGGGCTATAACTGCATATGACCAGTTACAGTGCCATTGCTGTCTAAGGTTAGGTGCAACTAGGGTAGTTTCGGTTTCCAGCTAGTTCTGCAGACAGAACACTCTATTGTAGCTTTTGAGACATTTTTTCACACTGACTCATGGCATGTCCTATTCCTGTCAGTTTCACAAACGAATAATAAGATATACCCATACATGTGAATGTGTTATGTCCACGTATACTGGACAGTACTTTGAATGGTGTCTATGTGCTATCTGTTGGGTGCATCTCATAGTTATGCTAGTATGCCACTGGCCTAAGGGCTCACTCACATGGACATATGCAGCTTCGGTCTGTGTAACACACAGTGTTTTCCCAGACCAAAACTGCTTGCATTTACTACATATTGGGTCCTCGTTGTGGTTTTTTGGCACATATTAACAGCATTTTGCATGTGTGCGAAAAAAATAAAGAAGGACCAATGGATTTCTCTTGCCTTCTTGCGTAGATACACAGTTAACACCCATGTATCATGCGTATTCACTGCCTATAACGCTCTCACAGACTTACATAGGCAATTTTGGACCAAAATAGGACATGCTGCAATTTTTTCAGGCACTTGAAAAATGCATGCCTGCATATCCCAATGCGAGTTTATGGGGGTTAATGCTGTCCATATAAAATACACGTATAATACGGATGGCAAATGTGCCCATTTGAGTTAGTTCTAAGAGAAACAGAAAGACAAGACTCCAATGGGCAAAAGCAAATTGCAGTGGAATACAGTGCTGGTGCTCCAACTAACATGTCCGAATGTACAACTTGCCGTACCTTGGCACGGATGGGCTATAACTGCAGATGACCCACATTTGTGTCTAAGTGAAACAGAAAGGTAGGAAGAAGAGAGTGCAAAATTGTATCACTGAGCAGTGGAAAAACATTGTCTTGTCGGATGAATCCAGATTTCTGTGCTGATGGGAGGTCAGAATTTGGCACAAGCAGCATGAATCGATGACTACTTCCTGTCAGCTGATCAGAATGTGTTAGCATCTATATCTAAACTTCAGCATCTACAAGAAGCTTCCTGTCCGCAGGGGCTGATATTCCTATTTCATCACCTAGTGGAATCTGCACCACAACAAATTGCTGAGGTCCAATGTGCTACTAGATAGGGATCTAACACAGTAGGCATACGGAGTACATTTCAGGTGTCAAGGTACATGTTGGGAGGATTGATATAAACGCCTCTGACATATGCCACTATATAGATGTATAGTATGAGGGCCATTAAAGAGAAATATGAAGAAGTACACTCTATTATAACCACAATTATACATATTTGCAGTCCATAGACCCAGTTCTTCAGGCCAGTAGATGTCAGTGTGACATTTAAAGAAAAGAATGAGCGTCTGGCAGCCTGTTCTTTGTCCCAATGAGAGATACATTTGTATTCTCCTACAACTTGCACTCTATCAGCCATTTAGTGCACAACACTGACCACATCCGCAAAGAGAGATCCCAGAGTGTGATAGCGCCTGGACTATCCACATCTCACACTGCCTCTGACTCATGCCTCAAGCGTCTGCAGCGACTCCGCTCCACCGACTATTATTAGGCAATTACTGCTTTAAAAATCATTAATTAGATCAAAAAACATAAACAGACAGATAAAGAGGCAACAGACATGAACACATTCTCTTCAGCCAAGAATCTATTGTTGCACTGAAATTTGATAGAGCTATAATATGGGTGTATTTGCACATTTCTTGCTGTAATTTTGCACAAAATTGCAGCGAAAAAAACATCATTTGTGCAAAAGATAATCATTGAAAAAAAACATTCATTGGTAGAGATGAGCGAGTATACTCGCTAAGGCACATTACTCGAGCGAGTAGTGCCTTAGCCGAGTATCTCCCGGCTCGTCTCTAAAGATTCGGGGGCCGGCGCGGGTGACAGGTGAGTTGCGGCGGAGAGCGGGGGGGGGGGGGGGGGGGAGAGAGGGAGAGAGAGATCTCCCCTCCGTTCCACCCGGCTCTCCCCCACTGCTCCCCGCCCCCCGCACCAGCCCCCGAATCTTTAGAGACGAGCGGGGAGATACTCGGCTAAGGCACTACTCGCTCGAGTAATGTGCCTTAGCGAGTATACTCGCTCATCTCTATTCATTGGGTCTTTGTTTAGTAGTCAGCTCATTAACTATAATGCTTTCTTTCCTTGCTTTGCTTTAGGAAATTTCACACGATACGGAATAGGCCGCTCGACACACCACAAGACATGATAAATTCTGCACCAAAATCTACAGGCTACCTGCGGATTTGGATGCGGAATTCAAAATGGCTGAAAGCCGTCCTGCGATTCTGCATTAAAATCTGCAGTTAGACATGTAGATTTTAGAATCAAAATCCTCAGCTGGAGCTTTGGTTGCGTCCTGCGACGTAATTCCATCCCATATGAAAGGTCCCTAACACATTATATAGAGACCTGCCACACCCGCCTACTTCAGAGCAACCAGCCAATCATCTAATGTGTATGGCCGCCTCCTGACTCTTTTGTCTGCCATCAAGGGAAATAAAAGATTGGGCAGTTGGATTTCAACTGCTTGAAAGTTTTGCTCTTGGGAGATAAGCTTTGGCCAGTGGTGTCTGGCAGTAGCTTTCTCCACCACAAGAGCTTAAATGCTTATAACGGGATCGAAAACTATCAGCTGAGCAAGCATTTGGCAGATAGTTATCTAAGGGTATGTTCACAAGGTGGACTCCATCCTGGAATTTTCTATGTGGAATCCAACTGTAAAACCACAGCAGAAATCTGTGACTATTCTGCAGATCCGCATGTGGATTTAGCCCTGTCGATGGGAAAAGCTGCAAGCGGAATTCCAAAATGTTTCCACAAGGATTGCCATGAAGCAGTGACATTTCAAGTGAATAGCATTGAAATTCCGTATGTGGATTCTGCTCAATGACAGGGTGCGGATCCGCGGCAAAAAGCACCACAGAAATAATGGACTTTACGTTAAGAATGTAGCGGCAAAATTCAGAATGTGCATATACCCTTTGTGTACACTCTAAGGAAAATACACACCAAAATCCACATCAAAAACTGTAGGAAAAACTACACCACTGCTGTGGATTTTGACGCGGATCCACAGCAGACTTTACCCCTTCAATTGAAAGGGTGAAATGAGCTGTGGATCGATGCTAAAAACGCAAATGGTGCAAATTTTGACACAGATATGCTACGGGTTGTTGCGCAAATCCACAACAAAATACACTACATCTGTATGTACTCTTAGGGTTTTGCCCCAGTAATTGAGCACCGCTAAAAAAGGCACACATCTACCTGATCTTTAGACAGGCTGATTCAGACTTTATGCGGGACCAATGATTGTTCATACAATTGTTTGTCCCACATAGAGAGTCATCACTGTCGGCAGTGCATTCCACATTCACATGATGAGATGTGCAGCCAATAGGTTTTATTGACTGCACAAAAGATGCTATTAGCCATTTTGCTCACTCGTTGGCTGGTCGGGTGAAGCTTTACTGTGACCGACAATCAGGCAAAGGAGCGTTCACATAAACATGTGCTTCATTGTCAGCCCATATAAAAGGGCCTCAATGTGTATGGGTAGCCTTAGCTCATAGACTGGTAGGGTTGGAAGGGACCTCCAGGGTCATCTGGTACAACCGGCTGCTCAGTACAGGATTCACTAAATCATCCCAGACAGGTATTTGTCCAGCCTTTGTTTGAACACTTCCATTGTTCAAGCTCTTTAACTTGAGCTTCAGCTGGTAAATGCAATGCTAATCTAGAGCCAATGGCGTATCTACAATGGAGAGCCTATGTACCTTCTAAGAGCCCCAGAAAAAATTGGCATCGTAGCTTATATTAATAGATTGTGAGATTCTGTGATCCCCTTTACATAGACCCTATAGCATAAAAAAATTATATTGGGTATCAACTCAAGAAGATGGAAGCAAGCAAGTGTTAAAGTGGTACTCCCACCTTGGTTTTTCATGGCCAAATAAGAAAATGCAACGCTTTGCATTGACTACCTGTCGTAAAGTGCCTCAATGAAGTGAATGGGAGCACTGGAAACAATGTAGCTCAGTGTGCCACTCTACTTCCATAACTCGGGGAGTTACAAACACAGAATAGTGCAAAGTGTTACGCCATTTTCATAATTACTATTCACCTCAATGAGAGCTACAAAAACAGCACTGGGCTAAGCATTCAGCTCTTTCCATAGGCTCTGGCCTGGTGACCAGTAGCCATAACAGCAGTTTTAATTCTTCCTATCTCAGGTGGTTTGGACTGTGGTGGTGTCAACCAGCCCCGGAAATGGTCTTTGGCTTCCTGATAAGGCAATGTATCTTCTTGTGGAGAGCACCACAAGAGTGTTATATGGGCCATGCAATGCTATATGAGAAAAGCCATGCAAATGAGCATTGGAATTATTCGCCACATCAGCACCTACTGGAATGGTATCTACCCAATGAATCAGTATCTGACCTTTTAACAGGTCTTACCATATGACAAGGCCTATTAAAAGGAGGGATATTGACTCACAGGGTAGCTGCCATTCCGATAGGTGGCGCTGTGGAGGATTATTCCATCACTCTTTGCATGGCCTCCTGGTAAAGAATGTAAAGTCTGCAGATGTGAAGGAGATTAGTTGATGCAGAATAAACATAACTTTGCAGTAATTCAGTCACTCAGTGGCAGCTGCTGGAGGCACCTGGAGAAAGTTTATACTTTCGGTCTTTATTCTCTGTCTAAACACAATTGTTTTATGCTGGAGCAAACTGACAGAAATGAAGTTGGAAAATGCATTTGATCTCAGCCCATGCTGGTAGCTTTACATAGACTAGACCTCAGATCTGGTTGATGGGAGCCATTTTTAACCGTGATGGGCCCCAGCTGTAAACACCATGGTAGTACACTCATTGTCAAATAAATGCCTTCCCTAGAAAAAGTTATTGGGATGTAATGAAACTTCTCTGTATGATTGTAACGTTAATATAAGTAAGTGATTCCAATATCAGAGTATGAGGAGAATTTATTGTGGAAAACTGAGCCCTTGAAGGGAGGCTCTAGTACCCTGTTGTACCGCCTCTAGCTTGGATACAAGATGTGATACAGGTGGGCATGGCGGCTCTAGTATCCTGTTGTACTGCCTCTAACTAGGATACAAGAGGTGATACGGGCGGGCATGGAGGCTCTAGTACCCTGTTCTATTGCCTCTAGCTTGGATACAAGTTGTGATACAGGTGGGCATAGAGGCTCTAGTACCCTATTGTACTGCCTCTAGCTTGGATACAAGATGTGATACAGGTGGGCATGAAGGCTCTAGCACCCTGTTGTACCACCTCTAGCTTGGATACAAGATGTGATATGGGCGGGCCTGGAGGCTCTAAAACCCTGCTGTATCACCTCTAGCTTCGATACAAGATGTGATACAGATGGGTATGGAGGCTCTAGTTCCCTGTTGTATCACCTCTAGCTTGGATATAAGATGTGATATGGCCGGGCATAGAGGCTCTAATACTCTGTTGTACCACCTCTAGCTTGGATACAAGATGAGATAAGGGTGGGCATGGAGGCTCTAGGACCCTGTTCTGCCGCCTCTAGCTTGGATACAAGATGTGATATGGGCGGACATGGAGGCTCTAGAACTCTGTTGTATCGCCTCTAGCTTGGATATAAGATGTGATTTGGGTGGGCATGGAGGCTCTAGTACCCTGTTATACCGCCTCTAGCTTGGATACAAGATGTGATACGGCAGGCATGGAGGCTCTAGTACCCTGATGGACCGCCACTAGCTTAGATACCAGGTGTGATACAGGAAGCTTGGCGGCTCTAGCATCATATCACTCCACATTTGCTGTAAATGAGCCTCTAGATTGTGCAAACTTGACTGGGCAGCCACAGAAGTGTGACAATGTTGTGGGGACATTCCTGTGACCCCCTTGTTTGTGCGGCCGAGAATTATCCTACTGTCTCTTGGAAGCCGCCATGAGAGGAACACATGTGACTGCAGGATGTCCTGAACATATCGCTGAGCTGTCATTGTCCTTCGTACCACTACTAGGCGGGACCGACTGTCGTATACAATGGCCCCCCAGACCATCACACCAGCAGGGGGCAGTGTGCCGCTCCACAGCAAAGGCAGGATTGAGGTGCTTACCGCTAGGTCTCCAGACACGAACATGGCCATCGTCAGTGCCCAAACTAAACCTAGACCAGTTTGTCAATAGAACCATCCAGCTTCTCACATCCCAATAATGCGCCCATCTCAGACTTTGGTAACGAGGTGACATCTATTCTCTGCGTCATAGAAATGTCTAGCGGTCAACAAGCTCTACACAACCGGATGAAGAGGTCACTACACACAAGGAGCCTCTGAGGGCCTTTATTGGCCAAAGCCGGAACCACTTTCATGTGACCTAACAGTCTAGCTATACTTTCGAATAGTTATATAATTATATGAGGGCATTTATAAGCCCTGCCCCTAAATTATTTAGAAACACCCACAAAACACTCCAGAAATGCCAATTGTGGCCCATATTTGCATAATCTGTATCTATTTTGAAGTCAATTTTATGGGACGAGCCAACAACAAAATGGGGTTGCATAATGCACTGCTCTCTGACAAAAGAAATCCTGCATAAATCTGAATTTAGAAGAATGCAGAGCATCATATAAATTAATAAGCAATATTAATTCTACAGTGGGGGCTCTCAATGATCAGCTGTAATCTGAGAGGGACAGCAGTAAGTGTTCAATTTCCTAGCAGTAAGTGTTCAATTTCCTAGCAGTAAGTGTTCAATTTCCTAGCAGTAAGTGTTCAATTTCCTAGCAGTAAGTGTTCAATTTCCCTGCAGCACCCACGGAGGGGGAAAATGGCATTACACTGTTGTTATTCTGTTTTTTATTCATTTATTCATTATGCAACTATCCTTCAGTATATGTAAGTGAACTAGTGTTACCTTGGTTAGTTAAACTGTCCCCCTAGCAGGCAGAAATGGTATAGCCTCTAGCTAATGCTGTGCTAATTTACCATGGGATTGATGTGAAAGTAAGAGTGAGCCTCAAGATGGTGCTTGATAAGCATCAGGCAATGGGCTACGCTGCTTGGATGTGGTTGCTATACACAGAGGAGACCTCCGGAGTGTGATAGGCATCAGATGAGGGAGGCAGGCATGGAAAATGTGTTTTTACCGGAGTGGCCTTTAAATCAAAGGACTATATAGCATGACATGTCAGGTCCGTTAGAGAGATAGATGCTCTGGGCAATTGCATTCTCCTCTGGCTAATACATGATGGTTTAAATTGGGAGATAAGCTGCAATATGATACACTACTCGTGGACAAGTGGTGTCTTGTAGGAAAAATAAATAATCCACCAAATCTCTTTAAGGGAAAATATAGTAAGCATCTCCACAAAAAGAATGAAGTAAAACTCAGTGTTGGAGTCAGGTCAAGAGTCAGGAGTAAATGGCACTTGGTGCAGAATGAGACTTGCAAAGAGGTGATGCTTGTTGTGTAAACACAATGATAATGCTGATATATGAAATCTTCAGGTTACAGGAGCTTAAACCTTTATGCCTCAAGCAGAGCGAAACATTTCAGATAAGAAGATAAAGTCTAAAGTCCCCAAATGATTACAGGGGTATTCCCATCTTGGCTTTTCAGAGCCAAGATGGGAAACCGCTGCCATGGCCGCTGGCTATCTGGCTGAAGTCTATGGAAATAACACTGTTTTTGTAGCCCTCATTGAAGTGAATGGGAGTTACAGAAACGGTGAAGTGTACTGAGCTACACTAATCTTTAGCTCCCATTGACTTCAATGAGAGCTATGGAAAGAGCGCTCGGCTTTTACAGACAAGTGGTTGGAACAGAGCAGCTGGTTTTTCCCATCTCGGCCATGAAAAGCCAAGATAAGAGTACCCCTTTAGGATGAAGCCCTGTGGCCTTGCTGTTTCTGCCTGTTCAGCTCTTGGGACATAAGCTGTTTTACGTCATGAGTGAGCACTTTTTATTAATATGGGTTGTACATATTTTTCATGATTGGTCATTTAGTCTGGTCAATAATCTCTAATGGAAGTGTAAAAAATTTATGGGCACATTTATTTAGGACTGGCGTGTCATATGCCAGTCTTAGTGAAGTGCTGCCGGAGTAAAGTGTGCCACATGTATTCGGAGGTGCATGCCTCTTTATACACTTGGCACATCTTAAGCCATAATTTCCTAAATTTCCACAACAATTTATGCTAGTTTCTGGCTCAAAGCATAGGAAATCTGATCAGACATGGGCAGCCCCTCCCACTGAGCCCAACACACTTTATTTATAAACGTTGCAAGGGCGATGGAAAAGGGCCAACAACTCACAAATCTTTGTGCAAGTACGACTTGAGCCAAAATGTATGGATTTTTTTTAATGCTACAATTCTTGCCTAAGTGCCTTCATGAATTCCCCCTTAGTTTTTCTAAATACATGAGTAGGTCACAAAAATGAACATGTATGTTGGAAGATTTATATTCTTAGTATGTATGTGACCTCCATATAACTGTTTCATGGCGGTAGGGCTGCTCCTCGGAGAAGTCCCATGTGCTGTGTCCACTCCTAGTTTGATTGACATAGGTTGGGCATACACAATAAAGTGAGGTACACTGGCCATGACTCTTCTGATGCTACTGGAGGTGGCTTCTGTTAAAATACCTAGCCTGCCGGTCATCAATCAAGCCAGGAGGACCACCGGCCATCCTGATGTCTCTGGAGAGCAGCTCTACTCCTGTGACTCTACACAGCAGGGGTGCACAACTCCAGTCCTCAAGAAACCCCAGCAGGTCATGTTTTCAGGATATCCTATAGTATGAACACCTGTGGCAATGTCTGAGGCACCGACAATAATTACATCATCTGTGCAATACTGAAGAAATCCAGAAAACATGACCTGTGGGGTCCCTGAGGACGAGAATTGTACACTTCTGCTATACAGACACAGGAATATAGGGTTCAAAGTTGTTTTTCTGCATGATGCCAAGTCTGCCAAAAACTTGAAGGACCCCATTGGGAACCTGTCTCGGATAACAGGTTGATGGTGATTTGGGGGTCTACTTTGGGAAATGGGACTGTGAACACATATGGACTAACCATAAGGACTATTGATCCTGATAATATCTCCAATCTTTGAGTAGGTAACAAAACTGAAGATGTATGTTGGAAGATTTATACCCTTAGTACGAATGTGTTCTCTGTATAACCTTGTCATGGCTGTAGAGCCGCTCCCCGAAGAAGTCTTGCTGTGCCACTCTCAGTTTGATTGGCATCCCACAGGTCAGGCATATACACTGCAGTGAGGTCTACTGGCCCCAACGTGTCTGATGCCACTGGAGATGACTTCTGTTGGCATACCCAGATGCAAGATGTTAATCAAGCCAGGAACCAGCCATTATTATTTCGCCAGAGAGCAGCTTCCCTCCTGTGACTCTAAACAGGCACAAAAATACAGCATTTAAAATAGTTCTTCTGCTTGATGCCACACAGCATTGGGATTCTGTCACCTGTCCTGAATAACAGGTTGATGGCGATTTGGGGGGTCTAATTCGAGAGATGGGATAGTGAGTACATATGGAATAACCATAAGGACTAGCGATCCCAATTATATCTCCAACGTTTGAGTCAGTCCTGTTGTAAGCACAAGGCCATAGGGTTAAGTCAGTAATCTCAAGATTAGAAACTGTCCTCACTGGTAAAATAAGTGGCTTCCCACGACATGGCCTCTATACATTCAATTCACACAAGCTTGTACTCTATAATTTCCTTGCATTTTAATGTGATTGCCTGTATTATGAGATGCTGTGTATAGGACACGGACAAACAATGGTGTAATAATACAAGGGTTTTTCCTTTTTTTTTCCTCCTTCTGTTCCTGCCACAGAAGACTCTTTTGTTGAACAGCAAAATTACATTTTACGCACAATTTTCTTTGCAGTACCAAAATGTATACCGTGCCCTTCACCGAATGCAAAATTGATATTATCATCCCTTAGTTTAGATCTCACTACTTAACCTTCAGATTAAAAGTTATCAGACACGAATGGCTTAAAAAAGACATTCCATCAGCTATTTTCTTTTTCCGATTCCGTAAAATGCTCGAGTGGTCTGGGAAAACGTTTCGCTGAATCTTGCTAATCATTTTCTCCTCTAAACCCCATAAAAAAAAAAAAATCCAAAAACACTCTCAACAAAACAAAAAGACCTTAGAAAAACATGACATGGGAACGTTGTGTTTAATTCATAAGGCATTGATTTTTCTCAGAAGAGTCTGAAAAAAATAGTTAAGGTCAGCTGATATGTGGCGTTCACGGGAGGATAGTCCCACCTTCGAGTAAACAACTATTTAAATAGCAATGTAGATATGTTTAATAATTACTCATATTTTTTAAGACAAAGAACAAGGCAGACATTATCCCCGCCGAGGCCAACAAACAAACTCAGACCTGCCCAGTTATGTCAATATGAAACAAAGCTTTATCTTTAGTTGCTTGTGTTCACTTAGAATGAGATAAGAACACATGACCAAAGGAACTGGATAAAAAAAAATAGTTTATAACCTCTCACCATATGTTTTCCTAAGCTCTAGTTCCTAAAGCGGGTGTGGTGCAGACAACAATTAACAGAACTTGCTTTTTTTATTTTTTTCGTATGAGATCCTTTTTTATGAATTTAAAGGAGACTGTTCAGCAAGTCAAACTTTATAGTAAATGGGTTAACTTATACAATCTCTGTCCATCCAAGGACGAGAGGCTATATGTATTAAAACTTGTACGTTGGGTGTGCAAAAGTCACAAATTATGGCTTCATAATTTGCAGGTTTTGGCCTTTATGCACTGGCCTCCGCCACTTTTCTAAAAGTGGGTGGGGCAGGGCAAAATGGGGCAGGGCTTATCAGATGTACGGTAATTTAGAGCAGAAAGTAGCATAAATTATAGCTGAAACCGAAGCCAGTTCCTAGGTGGTGTAGGCTGCAGTGTAGGTTGCATAGAGATGCAGCCAGATATGGCAAGTGTCTTAAGAGGTCATGTCTTAAAGGGGTGTGCATCTCTTAAAGGGATTGTCCAGGTATGGTACAATTTTTTTTTTAAAAGATACAAATCTGTTAAAACAATAACAACAGAGGTACTTACACGTCTTCTTCCTAGGCGATCCAGCACTGCAGCTCTCCGGTCCTTTTTTAGGAACAGCTACCAACTGACCGCAGCAGCCAATCAGAGGCTGCAGCAGTCAGATGCCGTTCTCCTGACATCAATGCCCATATGCTGGGAGCTATGATGCCAGGAGAACAGCACCATGTGTGATATGTATGGGTGGAATTTTATTTGCTTTTGACCTCTTTTTCTCTTTTTATAGTTTCAATACACACTAACACAGATGCTACGATTAAGGCTATTTTAAACTAAAACACATAGGAAACCTCATGCAGCTGCACACTCCAGTCATTTTAGAAGTTCTACATTAAAGGGGTTGTACCGAAACAATAAGTTATTCCCTATCCACAGGATCAGAGATAACTTGCTAATCGGTGGGGGTCTCACCACAGAGAACCCCACCAATTCCAAGAATGGGGGTCCCATGTCCCACGTTCTCCTTACGGCAGACTTATTGTACCCCCACCCCCCCTACAATGAGGAGAAGACAGAATGGAGTGAATGGAGCAATGGTCGTGCAAGTGCATTGATGCTCTATTCGTTTTCAATGGGACTGGGGAGATAGCTGAGCGACAAGCACTCAAGTATTTCCGTCAGCCTAATTGAAATGAATGGAGCACTGACCGTGCACGCTCGGCCAATGTTCCATTCATTCTGACATCACTGTGGGGGTAGAAGCATCTTTACATAGACAGGCAGAGGAGACTATAAAACACCCATTCTCGAGATCAATGGGGGTCTCAGCGGTGAGACTCCCACCATTCAGCAGGTTTTCCCTTATCCTGTGGGTGGGACATCATTTATAATTGTGGTACAGCCCCAATTAAAAACAAATAATGGACTTTTGGCGAGTGCTGGAGAACACAGTCTTCGCTCTATTATGAAGTTTGTATGTCTTCTCCGTGCTTACCTGGGCTTCCCATAGATACTTGGGTTTCCTCCCACGCTCCAAAAACATTCAAATTGGCCCTAGTGTGCACGTCTGAGATAGGAAAAATACATTTAGTGTCCCGTTGAAGATGGGGAGGGATGTAAAATGCTGCGGAATGTATTGGTGCTATATAAGCAACATGTGATTGTTCTCAGCAAGAGAAACGACGTAATCTTGTAGATATGATACCTTTTAATGGCTAACAAAAATACATGATGTTATAATAGCGAGCTTTCGTACCAACGCAGGGTACTTCTTCCGGCTAAAATGGATTGGATCTGAAGAGGCATGCATATTTATACATATAAGCAACATAAATACATAAAAGGTGGGATTCTGCTCTATGAGCCATATCAGCAGCTCCAGCCGACCCTGTATTGGAGTATGTTCCCACAGCATTCTTCCACATTGGAAAAATCCAGTCCAAATCTGGCACCTAATTCGTGCCAGAGACCTGAGACTAAATTTATGATGTGGATTTGCATTCACAGCTGTTGCAGATCCGCATTCAGGTCGGCTCCATTTAATGGGGCTATTTTGTGTGCAGATTATCTAATGTGAATTACATGCCGAATCGGCATCAAGAAGTGATACCTCACTGCTTTTTTTCCTGTAATGCAAATTTCAACTCTGTGTATGGAAACATCCACTCAGTTTATCAAAATCACAATTCGTAGTTTAGATGTATAATCTATCACTACAGTCCACATCAAAATCTGACGTATGACCAAGGCCTTCCAAAAAAAACCCAAAATACTGAACAAAACTTTGAATGCCCACCAAGTAATACTACATTTCTCCTGCATTGGCCAATATTGGCAGGTGGTGCAGTGAGCTAGACTCACAGAGACAATCTCTTAAGGGTTCGTCGCCACATAAAAGATATCGTCGCAGCTGAGACTATGCTCAGCCATGGCTGCCAATAGCTGCACGGTCTTGCAGACCTTTTTGGCAAGATTGTGTGACTATTGACAGCCACAGCTGGGCAGAGTCTCAGCTGCATATGGTATCTGTTATGTGGGAATGTACCCTTCATGTGTTTCTTTAAGAGGTCCTCTGCAGACCCACTGCCCGCTGCGGACCCACTGACTCCTCCAGTGTCTCTATTTTTGTTTTAGGAGAGCTGTTCGCCAAAAATGGGGCCAGTTACTTTCAAAGTCCAATACTAGAGCACTATGAAATGGTTGGTCTACACTTCAGTGTCAATCAAGTGTCACTTGCGAATCTGACCAGTTGACAGTGAACAAAAGTAACTGGAGCCATTGCAGAACAAGGGCCACTAGAGCAAAAATAGAGACAGCGGTGGAATGAGCAGGAAACAACTGTAAAGATAATGCTTAAATGCAAACCCACCTAATTACAAAAGTGAACCAGTGGATTGGAGGGATGTCAAAGAAGAACCACTGCAGGTAATATACCACCCTTCTCCTGTCCCGGCGCAGAATTTTGTCCTGAAACTGGAAGGTCACTTTAAGCTGCCCATACACATTCAACAACTGTCAGACAAACAACTGTTCATCCCCCAGATGCCTCATAGCTCCAATTTATTCAATGCTCTAGCTCCAATTTACCTCCTGGGAAACAAAAGGATCAGAGGTTGAAATGCAACGACCCCGATCCCGCTCTCCCTCTCAGGGGAAAGTTGAGCCGCCCCCATGTACATTTTAGAGTCACCCGGCCTCATTGTTTTAGGCGGGTTTGGCAACTAAAGTCTTGTGTTTATAGGGAACCTTGTAGTTTTACATAAGCTGGAAGCTACATGTTGCCGATGACTAATTTGAGCAGAGTAGAATGATGATTTTTTGTAAAATTTTTGACATGTCAGAAATTTACATTGTTGAGGGTCTATGACCGGAGTCCGCCACCAATAACGTAATCCTATGGGTTTTAGCTTGAAGATCTCAACTATTGATGAAAGACCACAAGATGTAAGAAGCAACATTACTTCAAAAATATCAGTGTCAAAGCTCTATTGGGTCAGAACAGTCCTGGGGTGCCTTCGTTCTTGAAATTGGTCTTATCTCAAAGACCCCCGCCAATGTAAGCTTATAACATGACTCAAAGATATAAGAATATCTTATAAAACCAATGGTACGCTTTAAGGAATTTTAACTCGCAGGGCAAGGCTGCCTTTATTGCTCTACTTTACTCATGCTGCGCCCGATGATGACTTGGCATCTCTGTCAGTAAATGTGCTTTGCATATGTTCAATATATCCACACAATACAAATCCCCCAGCATGTTTGCTGCCAAAAAGACCCAAAATGTTATAAAGAAATCAAATTATCCCCCCCCCCACCACCACCACCACCACACACACGTTAACATCTTGTTGACATCTTGTTGTGTGTACATTTTGACTTATGTCCCAGGCTTCAATCTATAGCATTGATTTATAATGCAAACTTGCTCCTTGCCCATAAAATAACACAGTGCATAAAATAAGTCACCCTGTAACCCTCTCTTATCAAATAATCTGTGATGCACCTAAAAGTGTACTCGACTCCATTAGGCAAGCCATATAGCTTTACATTATACAAACATTCCAATTCTGCCGGCTCAGCAGTACTTGTCAATAAATGCAAGCCATTGCAAAATACCAATGTGTTCTTTTTTTTCTTTTTTCTTTCTAAGAGAAAACAGATATGAGGCTGCCAATTCTGCGAAATTTACTCTTTGCAATCCTTTAGCTAATCTGTCAACAAATTGTAATTAAAACACATACCTGGTGAAAGTCCAAACGAACGTCTCTCCTTGAAACGACAGTGTTTTTTTTTTCTTTTTGCTGTTTTGTAGCCCATAGGTCAATATGGCATCCTACATGTATCACATTTCACATCTCATTTAGAGGGCATGCAGAATGTCCTTTTTTAATTTATTCATTTTTTTTTACATTTTGACTATTTTTGTAACTTTTCTAGCAAAAACATATATTGCCTCAAATAGAGCAAGTAGAAATATTTGTACAATACATTTGTAAAATGTTTAAAACATACACCAGTGGGTTGGCAAACATAGGATGTTTTTAAGTCATGCAATTGTGTCCCTAAACCCTCTATAAAGCCTCCATTATTATCATGCACATTTGTACAGGTCTCTGTCATACAATTATACCCTATTTCCCCCAAAATAAGACCTACCCTAAAAATAAGCCCTAGTCTGGATTTTCGAGGAGGCTAGAAATCTAAGCCATACCCCAAAAATAAGCCCTAGCAATATTACATAAAAAAATAGAAATATATTACCCAGTAGCCTTAGTCCAGGTCTCTCCTGCTGTTCTCCACAGCTCCGGTGCGGTTTCCATAGTCCTCAACCGCCCATACAAAATCACTTCCTGGTAACGGGATTCATAAATCCCACCTCCATGAAGAGATGACTGTGATTGGTTCTTTGGGCGCTGTTCAGCCAATCAATGCAATGCTCAATGAACCAATCACAGCCATCGTGTTTTGTAGGCAGTATTTGTGAATTAGTTGAGCTGCGGCATAATAAATCATGCATTATGTGCCGCAGCTCAGCCAATTCATAAATCCCGCCTCCACAACGTGATGGCTGTGATTGTTTCATCGAGCGCTACATTGATTGGATGAGCAGCGGCCTAAGAACCAATCACAGCCATCACATTGATTCTCGAGTGCTGCATTGATTGGCTGAGCAGCACCTGAAGAACGAATCACATTCATCGCTTTGTCGAGGCAAGATTTATAAATCCCCTACCCAGGAAGTGATTTTGTATGGGTTTTGCCGAATTCTGTGGGAACCGCGCCAGAGCTGTGGAGAGCAGCTAGCGGGACCTGGACCTAGCCTGCTAGGTAAGTAAAATAAGACATTCCCCAAAAATAAGACCTAGTGCCTCTTTTGGAGCAAAAATTAATATAAGACAGGGTCTTCTTTTCTGGGAAACACGGTAGCAACATTATCAAACATTGGGAAGTGGAACTGACCAGAGGAATAGAGGAAATGGAAAAGTTCAGGGCCCTGCCATCCCAAGATAAAAATGTTGCAATAGCATAAGCCAGCTAGGGTTCAGCCCATAATGAATTTTGCTATGGAGCGCCTAGAGCACTTGAGTTAAACTTGCGGCCCGCCACATGGCCCACAAGGTCTGGATGCAGAAGAACTTCTTCTAGGTTGGAGGGTCCTGAGCTGTGCACACTGTGGACTCACTTCTGACTTGCTGCTGGGTGTCAGAATCGTGGCTGCCATCTTGGTCCTACCCATGGGTTCATATGGAGTGAGCACTGTGACTGTTACTGGAGCCTTTGGTGTACAGTCCCTGTCTGCTTCTCCCACTGAGTCTATTCTGCAATAAAGCACTGCTTGCCAGGGCTCTGACCATGAGGCGGCTTGTACAGCCTGGTTGGGCCTCGCTACCATCCTGCAGAGGACAGTCCGCTCAAGTCTGTCTGTCCATATCATGTGAGCCTGCAGCATTGATCAGAGAGGACATTGTGTTAAAGTGCTGCTTAACCCATTGAGCAAGAGCTGTGCCTTAGAAATTTTGGGGGAGCCTTTCACCAGGTTCTGCTCAATCCCATATTTTTTCCTTTTCTCCAACTACCTAATAGTTTATAGTCAAGTGTCTGTGTTGGGAGACTTATGCCCCAATTTTTCTGAACTAGAGCCTTGCTTCCCCCGCTTTTTAATATATCCTTTAAAATACAGTCTTAAAATGACAAATGGCCCTTTGAAGGCAACCATAATGCAGAACTGGCCCTTGGTGAAAGTGAGTTTGACACGCCTGTTTTAGAGGGTGCAAAGGTAGTAGTTGCATCAGGGCCTTGGTGCCCTATTGGGCGCAAAGACTGCTCTGCAACATATAAAGACACCAGTATCATAAATGGTCCATGGTGGGTGATGGGCTCTGTTACAGAATGCAGAATTATACTTTCTCTTGCTTATGTAATGCCAAAATATTCCAATGGGACTCACAATCTAAATTACTCATCTCAAAACACATGCACACTAATTTTCATATCCAGCCAATTTAATCTATTAGTATCTTTTTGTAATGTCGGAGGAAACTCATGTAAACACAAGGTGGATATATAAACTCCATACAGATGCTGCCTTTGGTTGGATTTGAATCTGGGACCGTAGCGTTGGCACCATGCTGCTTGTTAATATATAGGATGTAGTCAAAAACAATGATCCAGCGCTATATCTCAGTAATGGTGTCCTATAATGAAATAACAAAAGCGTACGTGAATAGGAAGGTATGGGATGCACTACATGATTGTATGGCACACGGGCTCCGGAACATAGATTTCAATTTGGTGTTGTGGCTACTGTACGAGATAAAAGTAAATGCCAATTGCAAAATTGAAGAGCAGCATGTGAGCAGCAGAAATCCTCTTTTCACATCTCTCTAAGTCCGGTGGGACCGCCGCTATGACTGAAGTAAGGAAACTGCACCAGAAGCGGCCTCCTTCTGCTACGATACAGTCACGGACCTGTTGTTGGACCGGTGTTTGTTCCAGGGACTCTTTATGTGAATTAGCATCTGAATCTCCTGCAGGCAACAGTGGATGACTTCCTGTATGAATTGTAGCAAAAGGAGGCCACTTCAAGTACACTTTCCTTACTTTAGTCATAGCAGCGGTCCCATGGGGCTTAGAGACATGGAAAGCGGATTTCTGCTCCTCACATTCAACTCTTCAACTTTGCAATTGAGTTTTACTGTCTATCTCTTCCAAGGACCACAACACAAAAAAGAAATCCATGTCCAGCACCCCCCATGCACCATACCATCATGTTATCAATATAGGACACCAGTATTGAGCTACAGTACTGGATCCGTCTTTTTGACTACACTCTCCATACCCATTTAAGAGCATCTGTCTAAGTTTACTATATTCAAAAAACTACCTTTAAAAAATGTGCGTGAAATCACCCAAAAAGTCACCCAAGCACCTTAGAGGACAAGTCCAAGAACGCAACCCGCAATTCTTCTCCGGTGTCGTACAACACAAAGCAGCACCCTCAGTGGTGGCCCCTGGCTGTCACATCTAATCTTACTAATTCAATGCCCGGTGGCAACAAGAAATAACCGAGTTCTAAGCCTGAAACCTGAAACACTGCTGTGATAAACACATATAATCCCAGCAATAATTCTAAAGTGAGAATCTGATAAACAATGGGGAGGGAAGCAGACGAAATGCTGAAATATATATTATAAGCTTAAAAGAGAAAAAATAATCACTTCTATCCAAGAGAGAAAGAGGCGCCATAGACTGTTCCCTTCGGTTTCCTAGATCATATGTCCTTTTTCTGCTGCCTGGTCCCTGCGCCTGTCATCAATCAGCTTCACACTTGTACTCTTTTACATCACTATCCTGCCAACTGTCTGACTCATTAGTGAAACACTAGTAAACTCCTGCATTGAGAGAAGTCAATAACAGACGGCTCTCTCAAAGACAATGTTGTCCCTGCTCCATTTATATGATAGTTATCTGGAAGAGATAGGCCACTGATGTCTTTTCGAAGCATTTTAGTGCTGGTGGGTCATGGCCCCCCACTGCATGCAAAAAGTGGCGCCTCCTGCATTACAAGGGTTAAGTTGTTTATTCCATCTGGGAGGCAGAATACAGTGAGCAGTTTTCGAAAGAGTTGGGAAGCAGAGATAAGGTTGATTTACTCAGCGTGTTTGTATTAGTAAATCTTAAGCGGAATCTGTCTGTGAATTCCTCTCAGTGGCGACACAAAGTTATCCGGCTTGCAGTGAGTAAGTGAAAGCAGTAAGCAAACAGCTTTATGATACATAAAGGCAGACAATAGTCAGTGCCAGGTACTGGCTGCTCTTGAAATCCCTACATTTTTGGGCAAGTGGAATTTTTTGAGTTCCAGTCAATGGGACAATTGGTTCTGGGAAGAAGAAAAAAAAGTTTGGATACTAAGTTAATGTCAACCATGTCCGTATTTTAAGGACTATCAGATGGGCTTATGGTAATACACTATCCTAGCAAAAGTATTTGGACAGCCTTATCATTAGAATGGATTGTCCCTTATTGGCATGTCACATGTCCTAAGCCGTGCTATATAAGATGCAGACCCTTGGAGGTGTCAGCCATAGTTTGTGACGAGAAGTGCATCTTATGAACAGGTTATGCTGCTGCACACTAGCCGTCCATCACAAAGCACAATGCATCGGTCCCTCTACAAAGGTGCAAGAATGTTCTACGGAGTGACGAATGACACTACTCCATCTTCACATCACATGGAGGTACCTGGGTGTGGAGGATGCTGGGGAATGCCTTCCGCCTGGGTGTGTTGTGCCAACAAGTAAGTACAGCGGCGGTTCCGTTATGGGCTGGGGATATTTTATGTGGCATGTTCTCAGTCTATTGGTTGTAGTGTCAAGAACCATGAACACGGAGGTGAACCTTGTCATTCTAGACAATAATGTTCTGCCAACAATGTGGTAATGTTCTGGGAATGGTCAGCCATACTTCCTACAAGAGAACACACCATGTCTCACATCCAACACTGTTTCACTTTGGTCTGAGAATATGGATGTTCCATGATTCGACTGGCTGCACAGAGTCTGACCTGAACCCTACTGGATGTCTTTGGGACGAATTGGAACATCGGGTCAGGAAATAGGAACAGCGCCCATCTTTTTTGAAAGAACTCATCAAACATTTTCAGGATGAATGGAGGGAAATACCAACTGAAGTGTATCAGACGTTAGTAGAAAGTATGCTACGGAGAGCCTCCAATGTCATTAGGGCCAAAGGAGCCCCACTTAACATTAACATATGGAACTAAATACTAACTTCCAGTTTTGCTCAGGTGTCCAATTACTCTTGGTAGGATAGTGTAGGTTATGGCTAAAGATGCTTTTACATGGAACAATTATCATTAAAATAAAATTGCTGGATCGTTCGAATATGAACAATAATCGTTCAGTGTAAACGCAGCCATCAATCGAACCATGAACAATAATTAATTCACTTATCGTTCATTTCATGCAAGCATGACAATCATCATTGGCTCGTTCAATAAAGGTTCAGTTTAAATACCAATCATTCAGTTGTTTTCACTCACGGGTACAGCGTATGTGAACGACTGAGCGATTTGCGAGGGAACAATTTATCTGTCTGTATAAACAGGCTGCGTGAGCGAACGAGCTCACTATGTCATCATTCGCTTGTGCGAACGATAAATCGTCCAGTTTGGAAGCACCCTAAGAAGTAAACGAGAACATGGTTATTAGGCGGAGAAAGGACTGTATAGAAGAAAACAAAGAGAATAAACTACAAAGAAGTGGAACAAAGGACTAGTGTAAAAGTGATAACAGGATAGAAGTAGGAACAGACAATCTTACTGGGGAAACAGGTTGACTTTGTGAAGAAGATGATGGAAGGGGGTAGACAAGGCGGACATGATGACTTTGCAGAGAACAAGGAAAGAAATATATGTGTTGACCTGGTGGACAGAGGTTCAAAGAAGGTCTACTTAATTGCTTAAAGGAAAACAATGGGAATATATGACGACTTGGTGGATACATAGGGAAATAACGTGAAGCGAAGAGGAGATATGACGACTTGGTTAAGAGAGAGGACAGGAAGATTCGCGGTGGCTTGGTTGTCAATGAGGACAGGTGACTTACAGAACAAATATGACAATGGTGGAAAGATACAAGGAAGGGCAATGATAACGAAAATGGAAAAAAAGGATAGAGATGGTGAATTTGTGAAGGAAAAGTAAGGAGCAGACAGGGCATAGGGGTTTTATGAAGAGGGACAGAGAGGATAGGAACAGTCGCAATAACTTGATGAAGAGCGGATATGAGCAGACATAACTGGGAGAACAGGGGGCATACATGGGGAGTAAGTAGAGTCAGTGAGAAAAGAATTAGTGTATTTACATTGAGTTTGTAGACAGCAAATATAAAAAAGCAGGCAGACAGGTCAAATATAGCGGAGACAAAATAGTCACATTGACTTGGTAAAATTAATGGGGCAGATAGGCTGTCTTAATGAAGAGAAAATACTGTAGTAGTCATGGTGTCTTAGTAGATAAAAACGATGAGGCAGGCGTTATGGTGGATTGATGGAGAAAGATGAAGGCAGGTATGGTGTCTTAATAGATAGCAAGAAAATAAACCATCATGGTGACTTGGTAAAGACATTAAGGTAACAATATGGGCACATATAGTGTATTGATGGATAGCAAGAAGAACAGTAGTTATGGTGACTTGGTAAAGAAAAATGATAGGGCACATAGGGTATCTTAATGAAATGATAGGGCAGATATAGTATCTTAATGGGCAGCAGTAGTTGTGGTGGCTTGATAGAGAAGGAAAGACAAATATAGTGTCTAAATAGATAGCATGAACATAAGCAGTCATGGTGACTCAGTGAAGACAATGGAGCAGATATGGTGTCTTAATAGTTGGAAAGTATAGCAGTAGTCATGGTGTCTTGATAGAGATGGGAAAAACATAGTATGTTATTGGGCAGCAGAAGTTATGGTGGATTGATGGAGAAAAACAGGGGGAGGTATAATGTCTTAGGGCTCATGCCCATGGCCGGAGTGGGATACGCCTGCGGATTTACGCTGCGGGAGTACCACGATGGTAAACAAAAAATCTACGCTGGTGATTGCGAAAAACCGCACTTTTTCCACGGCCTCCATTAATACTATATTAATGGAGACGCAGCTGTGGAAAAATGTGATGAAATAGAACATGCCGAGATTTTTTTTCCACAGCGAAAATCAGCAACTGAATCACGCATGTGAGCACTGACAGGCAGAAAACCTATCAGGTTCAATAGAACCTAATAGCTGCGTTATTCCATTGCAGATTTCTGCCGCGGGGAACGCGGCAGAAATCTGTCCATGGGCATTAGCCCTTAATGGAAGTGTCTTGATGGATAGCAAGAAGAGCAGAAATCACTGTGGCTTGGTAAAAAAAGATGATAAAGCAGATAAGGTATCTTAATGGGCAACATCACTTGTGTGTTGGTAGAGAAGGATGGACAAGTATAGTGTCTTAATGAATATCATGAACATAAGTAGTCATGGTGACGGGGTAAAGACGATGAGGCAGATATAGTATCTTATTGGACAACAGAAAGTATGGTGGATTGGTGAAGAAAGCCAGGAGCAGGTATAATGTCTTAATGGATGGCAAGAAAATAAGCCATCATGGTGACTTGGTAAAGACAATGGGGCACATATGGTGTCTTGATGGATAGTGAGGATAGCATTAGCCCTTAAAGGGGTTGTCCCGAGGCAGCAAGTGGGTCTATACACTTCTGTATGGCCATAATAATGCACTTTGTAATATACATTGTGCATTAATTATGAGCCATACAGAAGTTATAAAAAGTTTTTTACTTACCTGCTCCGTTGCTAGCGTCCTCGTCTCCATGGTGCCGACTAATTTTTGGCCTCCAATGGCCAAATTAGCCGCGCTTGCGCAGTCCGGGTCTTCAGCAGTCTTCTATGGAGCCGCTCGTGCCAGAGAGCGGCTCCGTGTAGCTCCGCCCCGTCACGTGCCGATTCCAGCCAATCAGGAGGCTGGAATCGGCAGTGGACCGCACAGAAGAGCTGCGGTCCACGAAGACAGAGGATCCCGGCGGCCATCTTCAGCGGTAAGTATTGAAGTCACCGGAGCGCGGGGATTAAGGTAAGCGCTCCGGCAAACTTTCTTTACTTCCCTGCATCGGGGTTGTCTCGCGCCGAACGGGGGGGGGGTTGAAAAAAAAAAAAACCCGTTTCGGCGCGGGACAACCCCTTTAAGACTCTGTAGAAAAAACACAATGGAGTAGATATGGTATCTTACTGGACAGCAGACGTTAAAGTGGCTTGGTAGAGAAAGACAGGGGCAGGTATAGTGTTTTAATGGATAATGAAGACAGAAAAAGTTACGGTGACTTGGTAAAGATGATGGGGCAGATATGATGCAGCAAGGACTGCATTGGTCATGATGGCTTGGTAGAAAAAGAGTGAGGCGACAGATATGGTTTTGTATTGTTCAGCAGGAGGTATTGTGGCCTTCAAGCAGTGTCTATAGTGAATAACAAAGACCAAAGCAGCCAAAATGGCTTGCTAGAAAAAGAAGATGGGGCAGATATAGTGCTTTAATGGCCAGCAGCAGTGATGGTGACTTGGCAAGAAAATAATTTGTTATAAAATCCAGTGAATGTAGAACGAGTGACCTGAAGAGCCTAGGGAAGGAGATAAGGAACAAAGAAAGGGACAGAAAAAGAAAAAAACTATAACAGATGTATAGGCCCAGAACCTGAACACAGCAGAATACAAAAAATAGGCAAAGAATATAATAGAAGCGTGTGTCCCTCAGGAATATTCAATATGTTATATTTGATTAGATATTCATGCGGTATCAAAACAGAAAATGGATTTCAACACCACCTTTCAAACAAATGCTGACTTCCAAATTTATCAGACAACGTCGTCATTTACATGAAGACTTCACCTTAAAAATCTTGTTGAGCAAATGGAGAGGCAAACAATATTTGTTATTTTGATAGACTGGGAAAACAAGCTCATCTGAAATGAAAGCATGTCAAGTGTTTAGATGAACTGAAAACAGCTTATGTGTGGGCGACGGGAATAATAATTAAAAAGAAAAATATATCATTTTTATCTCAATAAATCTTGTCTCAAAAGTTTGAAGAATTGAAGTTTGCAGAAAAAAAAATACTTTTTCTTAAAAGTTTCCCCATTTAAACACCGAGTACAAAGCACTTTTGACATTTTTGAAAATGCATGTGTCAGATCCCCATGACATGGTTTCTCCAAAGTCGTATAATGTTTGTTGTGTGCATTTATATGGGTATATATAAGGGGGGTATGTTGTTGACTAGTGTGGCTTTAAAGAGGGGAGGGAACGAAGAGCAGCTCACTGAGCAGGAAGAAGAGACAAAAAGGAGTTAGTGTGTGCAGCTAGACTGTAGTGTGAGGAGCTGGAGTTGCTCTTCTGTGTCTGTGCAGCTATGCTGTAGTGTGAGGAGCTGGGGATGCTCCCCTTTGTCTGTGCAGCTATGCTGCAATGTGGGGAGCTCGGGATGCCTGTGTCTGTGCAGCTATGCTGCAGTGTGGGGAGCAGGGGATGCTCTCCTGTGTCTGTGCAACTATGCTGCAGTGTGAGGAGCTGGAGATGCTCTTCTGTATCTATGCAGCTATGCTGCAGTGTGGAGAGCTGGGGATGCTCCCTGTGTAGCTATGCTGTAGTGTGAGGAGCTGGACATGCTTTTCTGTGTCTATGCAGCTATGCTGTAGTGTGAGGAGCTAGGGATACTCCTCTGTGTCTGTACAGCTATACTGCAGTGTGGGGAGCTGGGATACTCTCTTGAGTCTGTGCAGCGATGCTGTGGAGTGAGGAGCAAGGGCTACTCCCTGATGTAAGAGAAAGTACTGTGTGCACGATTAGCCCTACGAGCATAAGCTTTTCAATGGGACAAACGTTTCTTTTGCATAAAAGCTGAGCTGGTTGCAAGCATTGTAAAGACTTCTGCCTCCTTGTTCCCCTCTTTCTTTCTGCCCAATCATGTGGATGTGATATAACGCTGCCAGAGGCTACATTACTGGTGACTAGGTAAGAACTTTTGAGAAACCCATTACACAGGGAAAAGAGATCTTGGATTGAAACCCCAATTACTGAGTACGGATTTTGAGAAACCCAATATACGGTATATGGGTACTGGACTTTATTGAAATACTTCTAACGCACATCCTCTGTAATAACATGGTTGTGAGCTACCCCGAAACGGGACCGCTAATCTGTTTTATTTTTATGTTTGATTATCATTTGTTACTGAAAGCAACCATGTCGGCTCCCAGACATTATGTGAGCTATCCCCAACAGCATCCCACATCACTGGGCAAACCCCAAGCTAGATACCAGGGCCCTCTCACACATGCACTAATATGGTCCACAGAGCAGTTGTTTGGAATCACACTATCACTACCACACTGTTGCTAGTACTTGCCATAAGTGACATTTGTCCTGGGAAATTTACCCAACACTTCATGGCATCAGTAATCGCCAAATACAATTGGATCCATTTCCTTGCCATCTGCTAGTGACTCATGGTGGCCGAGACAGGGGCAGCTTGGACATAGACTCCATCTGGAGAAATCCTTGTGGGCCTAGAATCAGAGCGTAGGCACTTAAATAAAATAAAAAGCAGCTTATACTGACGGCCCGGCTGCTACAGTTTGTGTTGCTTCATTGCTCCACTCACCTCCGGGTAACACAATCAGGTTATTGCTGTGGCCAATTCCCAGCCTCAGTGTTGATGAGGTATGTTTTCTGTGCTTTGCAGAAAATTAGCAGCAGAGCACTATACACGCTGCATAGGCTTCTCCGCTCCTACTGCCAACATTGCTGCAACTGACAGTTTGCCAACTCCTGCCTACTTGTGTTTACCCCACTTGCTGATGGCTTTAGCCCACCTACAATATGTGGCCACTTTTTAAACTTTTTCCAGGGCCATTTTGGGCTCCCAATTTGCCCCCGGGTCCAGATATCTTGACAGTTTACCAAACCACTGACCACACGGTTTGCAAGACTTTATGTAGAATTTCATGTACGCATGCCTTGTACTAGAAGTGCTAATGTTCATGAAATCTAGACTTTCAACAGACTTTTTGTGACATGAATGACAATGACGGATGCCTAATGACTCAGAAATATCTGTTGATAAGTTGATCTGCCATATTGGATTCTTTTGGTTGTTTTGTGGCGCTATAGTTGGAAAGTTGTTCATGACGAAAATGAGATCTGTATTCCAGCCATGGGACAAATCCAGAGATAACAGCAGAAATCGATTGGTTGTTTTGTCCAAATTTTTATTTTAACCTGGCATTGTCATCCAAGACTAGTGTTGAGCAAACCAAACCAGTAGAACTGTGTTTCAGGTCAAACTTTGCTAAAATTCTACACAAAACAAGGTTGTACCCATTTGGTTTGCTTAGCAATAGTCCCCAAACTAATTCAGACTGAACTAAACATTTTTCAGAAGTCCGCTCATCACTATCCAAGACAACAGTCTTCACAGACCAACTATGAATGACAAGTAGCTAAGAACCCAGCCACCTGAAATTAGTAAGGCATGATCAAGATACTGTGGAAATACACATAGATATTTGCTATGAGCATATCTATTTATGTCTACGCAAGTTCTTTTTGCCTGGACAAGACAAATTGGCTCCAGGCAATGTCTAATTGCCTTCTAAAGTCATCTGTATTTTGTTCATTCCAATCTTGTGCCCAAGCCATTATTCTATGGAGTGCCATAACACCATCAATCTTTTTGCAACCCAAAACAAAAGGGTTTGGTGCTAGTTTCCCCCTCCATGTCTTTTCTATTTGCCAATTTTCAAACTACATCCACTCAGTAAGACCATGGGATGAACCAGGGCATTAAAACAATGGATTAGGTCAACCTGTGACCAAGCATGGACTCATTCAACTAAATCAATTTTTACTTTTCGGCTATACAAAATTTTGTACATCTACAAACACAAAACTTTATATTACATGTGGAGATAGCCAAAAGCCAAAATGCCATCTCAGACTCTTGACGGGCACACTTGTACTTGATGAAAACTAGCAATTTTTATTTGTTTAGTTCTTTCATGCACGGCTGGTATATCATAGTGTACTAATTCTACTGTCCTACATTCATCAAAGCTACAGCCCCTGTTGTCTTAGCGCCACAGATTGAGAATGTGCCCCTGGCGAAGAACGAGGGAAAAGTCAACAGGAATTAAGTTTCAGTGTAACTGTTTACTCAACTCTGGCCTGCAGTTATTGAAATTTTATCCATGGGTTTGTGTGACTGCCGCACTAATGACTTCAGCATGGCTGTGATTCTCTCACTTCAAGTAAAAACCTGTAAGATGGAAATGATTGAATTAGCTTGGTCTATATTCTGCCAAGGTCAAGAAGTCTATAGTGGCAGGTTAGTTATCTGGGGAACCAAGGCATGGTGTTTGCTCGAGGATCACTCTTATGGATTACCCACAGTGGAGAGCGAATCCCTTATGCTATCTGACTGCACTATGATACTTGATCTAGAAGTCAAATGTCCAAGAATTTGGGTAGAGGAGGTGTGATATATTTGGTGACTATGCCAGTCACCACTAGAGTAGTGGGATCCAAAGTAGTCCCCTACATGTTATTAGGCAGTAGCCCTAACTTTTTTATCTATCAAGCTCTTGTTCGTCATTCAGCATGCAGAAAACTGAATGACAAATCGGCCCAAGTAAACAAGCAGTCCTTCACCAGTGAATGTCTGCCTGTTTACTGTGAATAGAAACGGTCAAGCCGGAACGATCCCCGACTGCTCCACCTCCATTCAGAGAGCGATGATCGCTCCTGTGTAAAAGCACAGGAACGATTATTGCTGGGACGATCTGTCATGTTTAGAGAAGCTTTATGGACAAACTACCCCTCTTCCATCTGCTATATAGTAACATTAAGCAGTGGCGTGCAGTATATAAAAAAGAGGGGGAACCATAGCAAAGATCCAAATGAGTCCCCACTATGGTACCAGCTTTTGCCACCTACAATAGATATGTTTGGTGGTCGTCTCCTCTTCCATGCCCTTTCCTTGACTCTTTTGCCAATAACTCACTCATCTCCTCTCAAGGAGTTGGTGTGGTAATTGGTTGCTCTTGTGGGTCCTCTCTCACCGAAAGCCCCATAAGAGCAACATGTTCTGCTTCTATGGTAGGTACACTCTTGAAAATAGGTATTCACAAAAATTTAATGGCAAAGTTCCACTTCAGGGTGCATTTACATGGGTGAGTGCAATATTGGTCCGAGAAACTTTGACCGATATTGCACTCGTAAACACTGTGGGTTTTACGCGAGTGTGATGCGTTTTGCAAGAAAATCATAGAGCACTTGCATTGCTGCGCTTGTGATTTTCATGCATGTGAAAAAACAAGTGAAAATTGGCCATTATTCCCTATGGGAGAAAAGTTGCATTGCATTCACATAAAACTCGCATGTGCATGCGAGCGCAATGCAATATTTTTTTTCCTGCTCCCATAGGGAAGAATGGGCGTTTCTGAGAGGAGAATTGCCCAAAAAATAGGACATGCTGCATTTTCTCTCTCGCATAGCTGCTTCTCATAAATTGTACCTGTAAATGCACACATTAAAAACAATGGGTTGTTTTCCTGTGCGAATTCTGTGTATCTCGCAACGCTCAGAAATGGTGCCGGAAAATTGCTCATGTAAATGCACCCTTAAATTCAAACCTGGCTACTAAAGATGAGCGAGTATACTCGCTAAGGCACATTACTCGAGCGAGTAGTGCCTTAGCGGAGTATCTCCCCGCTCGTCTCTAAAGATTCGGGGGCCGGTGCGGGTGACAGGTGAGTTGCGGCGGGGAGCGGGGTGGAAGAGAGGGAGAGAGAAATCTCCCCTCCGTTCCTCCCCGCTCTCCCCCGCCGGCCCCCGAATCTTTAGAGACGAGCGGGGAGATACTCGGCTAAGGCACTACTCGCTCGAGTAATGTGCCTTAGCGAGTATACTCGCTCATCTCTACTGGCTTCCATTGTTCTTAAAACTTGGACTTTGTCAAGAGATATTATCACTCTGTCGAAAAACGCTTTTAATCTGAACCGAATGCAAAGCACAAAGTTATTAGTATGATTGCATAAATACAAACAGGAGGTGAGAACAAACCGCTGGCAATAGGCAGAGTGCACCAGCTCACCGCGACCTTGGAGAAATTACTATTATTCTTTAGTCAAGGATACTGTGACGGAAGAAAAGTCAAAAAGTCTGGTCTTGAGATGCCAGGTTCTGTGAGACGGTTTATATTGCTTATTATGTTGGTACTTAGGGCAATTTACAGTCTACATGTAATGCATTGATCCAATTAGGTCTTTGGCTACAGGGAGGATATTCACAAGACAGTCAGAGCACCATTGTCAGCCTTACTTTTTAGCAGTTGGTTTATGGTGAAGCAACCCCAATGGAATGTCTCCAAAACAACTCAAAGCAATGGCACTTGTCCTGTTGCTCTGACAACATATTGGTGTGGCATTGTGGCAAGGCCCGTGCCAGCACTAGAGAAATCTTGGTAGATGCAAGGCCCATTGGTTTTGAAAGGTCAATGGTGATCCTGGTAAAAAACTGAAGGACTGGAATCCATTGGCCACATATACATGGAGCTGACCCAGCTTTAAGACTCAGCAGTGTGGCCATGGGTTCAAATCCAATCAGGACAACATGTGCACGGCAGTTTTAAGTTCTCCTCCTGCTTTAGGTTTTTTTTTTTCTACGACCTCGCGTTCTCATCCATTTTCCATACCTCAAAAAGGTTTTCCAGCGGTATAAAAAGCTTTTTTTGCTACCATTTCAAGCTGCCTAATAGAGGCAGATGTATTGCTTAGGCTGCATTCAGACCAGGGGCGTAACTATAGGGGATGCAGAGGATGCAGTTGCCTTAGGGGGCCTATAAGGCCCATCTTTTCCATACAGGGAGCCTAGTAGTATGAATAAAGCATTATAGTTGGGGGGCCCTGTTACAGATTTTGCATTGGGGCCCTAAATCTTCAAGTTACGCCTCTGATTCAGACAGCCGTGTGAGAGTTGCTCCAAAGATCCCTGGGTGCAACTTGCATCGGAGAACACACCGACACTCCAATGTATGGGAAAGTGGACATTGTATGTCTACTGTCGTCCATGAAACGAACTTGAATAAGACATGCTGTGATTTGTTTTCACACAGATCATTGGTCCATTAAAAAAAATAGCTGGTCTGTCTGAGTTCTGTCCAAGTTTACTCCATTACAAACTCGGACAGAGCTTGGATCTAAAATCCACCCATACGAATTAGGCTTTATGGTAAAGATGTTGCATATGACATCACGTCCAGTGATATAACTGTGTGACAGCATCATTGTACATGGGTTTTCCCATACATTGTAAGCTCTCACAGCTTTACCTCAAAGTGACCTTACAGTTCCAGGACAAAGTTTGTCCCATCACCAGAGGAGAAAGTAATAATACCTGGTGCCCTCCCTCATGCCCATACTGCTGTGAATTCACCTATTCATGGGGCCCCTCCATGGTCTTCCAAGTTGGATGCAACACTTAGACTACCTGATGCACAATCAGCATGCTGGTTCATCGGAAGTCTAAAACACTAGGTGCTGTTCTGATTGGCCTACACTGCTCCCCTGAGCTGGGCTGGCCAATCCAAAAGTAACATGAAGTGTAGCTACCAATGCACACTATGCAACAGGTAGCGAGAGGAGCACTTTGGCCATCTTGGAAGACCACAGAGAGACACCAGGAACTGGCAGATCCTTGGCAGTGCCGCCATAGAGGATGCAATCAGAGGTTTTGTTGCAGATCCAGCATAAAATACCAGAAGAAAAAGCACTGCAAGATCGAATAGATCCCTTTATAGTCATTAAGATGGAGCCAAATGGCCAGGGCATTCCCTTTTTCTGCTCCCAGAATGCAGCAGGAAACTGGAACCCCCGATGCAGATGTGAAACTATCCTTAAACAGGTTTTCCAAGTAAATGCTATTAATGATCTATTCTTAGGATAGGTCATCGATAGTTGATCAGCTGGAACTGCCACTCTGGCCCCCGGGTGATCAGCTGATTGGGCTCCCACTGTCAGTGCCGCTACACAGGGGTACAGAGGGGCAGCTGCTGCTCTGAACCCTGTGTAGTAGCGCTTGCAACTGCAGATGCAGCTCCCATTGATTTTAATGAGGCCCCATCTTTTAATTGCAAGCGCCGGTCACTAAACAGGGGTTGAAGCAACAGCTTCCACTCCATACTCCTGTGTAGCGGCTGACAGCGAGCGCCCAATCATCTGATCAGCTGGGGTCCCGAGCACCAGACCCCAGACAATGAACTATTAATGACCTATCCTAAGGATATGTTATCAATAGTAGTTCCCCGGAAAACCCCTTTAAATGGCTATATATGAGATTGGTGTGTGAACGAGGCAGGAAAATACGATGGGCTCCCCTGGAGACAGTGACTGAAGTGAGCATACAGCATTACAGAGTATGTCGGTGCTATAAAAACAATAACTCATGAAGGAATGATAGGGAACAGTGTAAGTGGATGGCTGTGAGAGAATGATACCAAATAGATTCAGCCTTAGATCCAATTCATGATTCGAAATGCAAAGAGCAATAATACTTTTATGTTGCCATAACAATCAACTGAAATGACAGCTCATCATATAGACTGTGGGAGAACAACGGCAAACCCTTCCAAAGGAGGAAAATCTGTCTTGGGCAAGTGATGGTCATGGAGGTGCAAGACTTGTCACCGCCACAAACCTGTGTGATCATCACTGGACAATTCAGTGATTACAAACAGATACTAAGAAATAGATACACAAAGTATAAATCTGTTTGTGCTCCTTCTTGTTCTTCTTCTTCAAAGAAGGAAGAAGCATGGTGATTCAGTCATTAGCTCTGTTGCTTTGCATTGCTGGAGTCCTAGGTTCAAATCTGACCACATACAACATCTGCATGGAGTGTTTCAATTTCATGCAGACGTCCTTGGTCAGATTTGAACCTAGGATTCCAGCACTGCAAAACAACAGAGCTAAAGACTAAGCCACCATGCTTCTTCCTTCTCTGGAGGAGGAGAAGAAGAAGAAACACAACAAGAACATACACACTCAATAATAGTTTTAGGGGTTTTAGGAACTTCTGGTTCAATTCGGAACAAACCGAACTTTTGAACAAAACTCAGCAAACTTTTCAAAAGTTTACTCATCACAAGACACTAACTTTTCAAACAGCTTGTGCTTATATGATAGCCAGCGGTTTAGATGACTCATGTCTAATGTGTCTCAGGGGATCTTTAGAATAGGCCTTCAATTTTGAAGCCCCACTATGAACTTTTTGTTAGAAGGTGATAAACTGATTTGAGGATGTCTTGCTGCTGGGACACCCAATGATCAGTTTTAATCTGTGGGGAAACCCAGCAGGAAGTGTTCAATTTCCCTGCAGTGTCACCATACATGAAGTGAAGCGTTACACAGCGTGTATTAAAATCAATGTGTCATCTATGGAATGTACAAACATGCCGCGTCCTCCAGACCTAGAGACTCTCTTTGTAGCCACTCTCCTCTCTGACTTTAAGGCCCATTTAGACACAATGATTATCGCTCAAAAGCCGCCTTTTGAGTGATAATTGTTGCGTTTAAATGCACGGCCATTGTGCACTGTTCGTTCATCGCTCATTTCTAGCCAGCTAGAAATCACTGATGACTGTTATCAGTGCGGCATGCTGATTTTCTCAGTGGGCGGCACTGATAGTATCCTTTCAGCTGGTACCCCGCTGGAAGTTCTCAGCGGGACACCAGCTGAAAGCGCCGAGAACAATGCAGCTGTTTGCATATACAAAACAGCTGCATTGTTCTCCAAGCTATCACGGTGGTATCCTGCTCCGCCTGCATAACTCTTAAGTAGCTAGTTAGCTACTTAGAGTTATGCAAGGATAATCACTCAAACTCTCGTTTGAGCGATCATCTCTCCATGTAAATGAGCCCTAATAGATGACGGTCCTGAATAGAGAACCCTGCTTTTTATAAACTCTAGGTTTTCCAAACCCCTTTATTTACAGCCTATAGGGGACACATTTGATGCAGTAGACTATCCGTGTTGAGCAAAAAGAACCTGAAGAACCCTGTTTTGCTTCGAACAAACCCGAAAGCAAAGTCCTACTGGTTGGGTTCGCTTAACGCAAGTCTGAACACTGGTGTATAACACTGTCTAAGAGACATAAAATCCTGGTATAATGCTCTCAGAGTGTTCTAAAGGGCTTTTATGGCTCTTAGATAGTGTTATACACCAGTTTGAAGGGTTCTGGTGAACTTCCGTTTCGGTTTAAACTAACTCAGACCAAATAAAAGTTTTTGCAAAAGTTTAGCCAATCGGCCAAACCAAACATTTCAAGAGTTTGCTCAACCCTATAAACTATAATAAACTTACAAAACCAGATGACCCCCGCACAGTGAATCTAGGTAGCATCATTATAACCTTGGCCTAATGCAGTGTTACTTTCCCAAATTCAACGGTTACCACTCACTGTGTATCACAGACAATAAAAGAATCCGACTCATTGGTTCCTGTGGTTTGCAGCGCATTTCAACTGCAAACACTACGCGTTTCGAGGTTTGCATATCTTTCATACTAGGTCAGATGTAAAAACAAAGGGGTCATTTTCTACTCAGTAGCAGGAGAAGCATCCTTCCTTGTTTTACCCATTGTCAACAGGGCTATTTTTTTGGTACTAAACAGTACGCACAGGTTTGGTCGGGCAGCGCAACCGTCTTTGTTCTCTCCTTCACAGTGATGAATGTCTGAAACCGGGCGCCAGAACACATAATAAAGTATAAATTTCACATTCCATTGTGATTGCATGGATGGTTCTGTTTTCTCGACCATCTCAGACGGAGAATAGGACGAGGGGGCACGGTACCTGGTGTTGCTGAAGATGTGCAAGGTCGGCCGCAGCGGCGTCCAGAGAAGGTGTCTCTCCGTTAGATCGCGTTTCTCGTAATGTGCACTCTAGTAAGTGGTTACCAGAATTTCCACCATTCTGCACGGATGAATCGTTACTTTTCGTCTCAGTCCCAGATTCTTGCATCATGACTCAAGGCCCTTAAAACAAGGAGGGGAAAAGCATAATAAAACAGCTGTTAAAACAGTTAGTGCATTGGAAGATACGTGCCCTGCTTAAAATCAGCCCAAAACTGTAAACATTTGTCATTTCCTTTCATACAATTTATCTTTCCTGAGCGCTTCTCGCTAACCGTTACTGTTTATTTTATTTAACAGCTATAATTGTAACAAATTTCAGTTCTAAACGGAGCGGCTTGTTTGCTTTTGTTTATCGCTTTCAGTTTTGGGGGTTTTTGACGTGCATATTTTATAGGAACGGTATAAGAAAATCATGTTGTTTGTACTAAATGGAAATATGTGATTCTCTTTCCCCAAGGAAATCTATGATTAGTAGAAATGCCAGAAAGAAATCGCTTTTATTGTACCTTGCCCTATAACAATGGGGATTAATGGCAAGGTGCGTGACTACGCCCATCCGCATGGTGTGGCATGAAGGGCTACATCAGCCATCTGTCCAGCGAAAGTGGACAATAATCTATCAGTCTAAGGCCTCATTCACACAAATGATGTGTTTTCAGGCATCATGGCTGAAAATCGCGTGAATGAAGTATAGCTGCGGCCAAAATTCACGCTTTCTCATTCATTCACACGGACGGCTGTGTCGTATTCGTGAAAAAATACGCTGCAGCTTGGAAATCCATTGGTTCGTCATAAATCCCCGGAATGACTTCTAGTAGAGGCACCTGTAAACTTTTTGCAGTGTTGGACATGGCTAAACTGCCTCCCCCTCCCTTTTTTTTGAAGCTCCCATAGTAGTCTATGGGAGCCACGAGCATATATCAGTCGAAAGATAGAGCAAGACCTATCCTTTTCGGCAACATATAAAATCAGCTGCCGTATTCAGTAGCCAATGTCCTATAATTCCTAGTTTTTATGAGGCTATTGGTCATCTCAATGAATACATTGGAAACCAATGATTCAGATGGTCGCAATTTTGGCCAACGTAAAAAGGTGGCTAAGTAGTCACGTATAAACGCTTGTGTGAATAAAGTCATATACATCCAACCAGCCAACGATGATTCTGCCTGTATAAACAGGCTGTCTGAGCGAACTCTGACATCATACGTTCGTTCGAACGCTAAATCGGCCCATCTAAACGGTCATAAATTTGCTCATCCAAATGGTGCGGGTTTTGATGCAGACTTTTAGCTGCGGCATGTCCGCTGCGGCTATCCCACATCTAATCTCCCCATATGAACATACCCCAAATATGGATTTTGATGCGGAATTGCCAGCAGAATTAAAGGAGTTTTTCATAGAATTTTTATTGATCAGGCTAGTCATCAAGAGCTGATCGGTTTGAGTCGGCTGATCGGTACTTGAACCGATCAACAGTTCGGGCACTTGAAGTCACCGGAAAATGCAACGGGTACGGAGCGGAAGCAGATCGCTCTGTCCCCTGTATAGTAGCTGGCACTAGTAATGCAGGCGCAGTTCTCATTGATTTTAATGGCAGTTACCAGCAGCGACCACCAAACAGAGCATCAGCTTCCCCTCCGTACCCTGTTTGGTTTGCCAGTGACAGCAGGCACCCAATCAGCTGATTGGTTGGGGTCTTGGGCAGCTGACCCAAACCAATGAGTTATTGATGGCCTATCATGAGCTCCTGTGGGGGGGGGGGCTGCTATTTTAGGGGTAGACTTCTCTAAAAGCAGAAATATAAAACCAAAAAGGAACAAACCATGTTACACGGACGTAAGTGCATTTGTGCGCCCAAGTGCTTGTTTTACTACACATTTGCGCACACAAATCGTGTACATTTGCACGTAAAAAAAACACAACCATGCTCCTATTCATTGAAATGAGCAATTAAGGTAATTAGTTCAATGTTGTGCTATCTTAGTGCGTAAATGCGTGGGATAACAGGACATGTTGCATATTTTTTTGCGCAAACTAAATGCGCACGTAAAAATGTGTATGTTAACTAGCCCATTGAAATCAATGGGTTTTATTCACTGCGTATTACGTGCGCAAAACACTCAGCAAATACATTTGTGTGACACAGGCCTAAGGCCGGCTTCACACAAGCGTATGTGTAAGGTGCACACATTGGCGTGTTTTACTGCACTTTAGGTGCCCGCAAGATATGTTCGTTTGTGCACAGCAAACAAAGACGCACCGATTGAATTGACTAATCAGTCCAGGTGTGTTCTTTTTCCTGCGCAACTACACAATATTTCACGCATGTCCTTGCATATTGTATACACATTTGCGCACTCCCACCCCCCATTTAGTTCTATGGGGACCTTTGGTGTGCAAATACACAGAAAAATAGAACTGAAATGCGCATGCAAATACGGAAGTGTGACAAACCCATTGAAATCAGCGGGTTCCATTTTCTGCAAAATTTGCATGCACAAATACGCCTGTGTGAAGCCGGCCTAAATCAAATCAAACCTGTAGAAGTAATATGTGCGAGTTGCGTCGGCTCCAGGCACAGATAAATGTGGCTACGGTCATAAAATATACCGCAGAACTAAATATCACTTCATCCGCAGGAGTATTTATTTATCCTTCCACACCTTGAATTACGATATCGGCAGAATAAACAATTCCGTGACGTTGGAGAAGCCGAATGATTCACTGCAAAGACATGTCTTCTTGGAACTTACTGCTAGAACATAAAGGTACCTTTTCACCGCGTGATTATTGCCCGTATTCCCGCTGGAAACAGCTAATTCGGGCAGTAGACGTACCATGCGCACTGAGTGAGGAATCGCTCACCTGTCGGACTCGCTTGGTGTTCAGCACCCACTTACAAGGATGTGAAAGTGAATGGGAAGACACTTGTGTGTGTGCAGCACGACTCCATTCATTTCAATGAGGCTGACGGAATTGGCGGAGTACAAGCACTTTTGCTTGTATGAGATGAATGGAGTGGCACCACGCACTTCAATTTCCTCCTTACTGCAGGAGGAGCAGCAAGCCTGGGAGCTCTGGGGTATCAGTGGCGAGGCCCCACCGATCAGGCTTTTTTTTCGCCTACCTTATAGATAAGTGATAAAGTCATTTTTGACACAATCCCTTTAATATCCACATTTGTTCATGTGCAGGTGATGAGCTCCGTGCAACCTCCCAGGTTGCCTACAGTGGAGGTAAGTACACACGGGGCGGAATTTGGTGCGGAGCGTCCATAATAGAAGTTCCGCAGTGTAAAATCCATGTCAAAATCTGCACCAATTGATGAGGATTTTGACACAGACTTTAACACAGATTTTGGTACGGAATTCACCACCTCGTTGAAGAGCTGGAATCCGCTCCGCAAACCCGCTGCCGCTAATTGACATGCTGTGGATTTAGATTCCACACTACATGTCTATTTCTACATGGATGTTGGACAGATTTCCTTCGCAGTGCGTAAATGAGATTTTGCTAATTCTTTCTCACTCTCTATAGAGGCACATTGGGGTTTTCTTGCTTTGTTATCTTAGAAAATCTCTAACAATATTCAGCAGCGGGCCCGCTCTTGAAACCTTTGCTCTGGGCCCGCTAAAACAGCTCTACCCTCATCTAATAGCCCAAGAGGCAAGAAAGAGAGTATGTTGATGCTTTAAAGGGAATGTATCACTTATATAATGGTTTTTATTGATTATAACCAAATAGTAACACATTTCCATTGTTCTAATCTGTTATTTTTTTCTTTGAAGATTTTTTAAAATTCTATTGCCTGAGCTGCAGTTATTAACATTCAGATATGTAGTTTACAGCAGCCTCATGTGCCATTGACACAATGGACAGGAGGGGACTCCTTGATTTATATGAGAGAGTGTTGTGGGCATGCCCTGTGACCTGTGCAGGGTAGGGTAGGAGGTGAGCTGTGACCATCAACAGCTGTGAACAGTGGATGCTGTGTTATGTATATATAGGTGTCCCCCTCAGTGTAATCCTGCCTGTGATGATAGTGAGATGGCTGCTGAGAAGGTTTCTCTACAAATCAGGAAGTGTCAGATTATTATTAGGCTTAGCAATCAGTGTGTAGGAAGGTGGGCAGGCCGGATGTCTACTGTGAATGGAGGCGGGCCAGCCGGTTCAACCCCCGGCTGCTCTGCCTTCATTCACTGTGTATAGTACAGGAGCGATAGTCGCTGCTACGGCTGGTGAGTGCTAATCCGCCTGACAGTCATACCGTGTAAAGATACCTTTAGGCTTTGAAGATTGGCAGCTGTTATGGGGAACTACACTTTTTCTTGGCCCTTACGTTCCACAGCGTTTAGACAACAGCCAGTATGAATGGAAAGAGAATAAAGTAATAAATTCTATGTCTTCAGTTCCAAGTACTTATTCCGTGTGATCAGAAGGATGAATTTAAGGACTGCTTCTTTGGTTTATTATTTACGGGTAAAATGAGTCACCTATCAAGTAACTTACCCAAAAAGGATGAAGTCAGTGTTTATTTATTCAACTTAAGACCTTAAGATAAGCCAAGATTTTTTTAAAAAAAGGTGCTCCTGACAAGAAGGCAGCACGGAGATTTCTGGGAAAAGTTTAAAGAGATCACTGGAAAAGAGCCTTCCAAGGCAGGCGGGGTCTATGCCCTGGGTGTTGGGTGCCAGGAAGACGATGAGGGGGACCAAGAGCTACTGCACCAGGATATTTAAAAAAGACTACAACAGAAAACAAAAATTTCACCTTGGGGATTAATAGGAGGGTTAAGTGGTCCTGCGATTGGGATTTTTAAATTTTAGCCATAGTAGAGAGCAATCACAAAGAGTGCCTCTCCCTCTGGAAGACCTGTGCGTCCTGCATAACATGAACAACCCACTGCTGTGAATGGGTATTATGTAATACTGACTTTCCCCTGTGGTGGTGCTGCAGAGAAGCTGAACACTTACTGCCACTGCCAGGTTTACCCTCGGATTACAGCTGTTTATTGGATGACCCTGCAGGGGGATATTTTTTGAATTGCTTATAGTCAATGAATCTTTCTAACAGGTAATGCCCTGTTTACACAGAACAATTATCACCGTCACGAGCTTGTTCTGTTGGGCAAACGAGATTTTTGGCCTGTGTAAAAGGGCCATAAGGGTGGCTGGATATGAGACGACTGTCAGGCACATAACGGCTTTCACACTGGAGAGATAGTAGCAGTCAATGGGGGAGGAGTGTGCTAGAGATCTCTTCCGGCCAACCGCCTCTATGCAATATGAACAGGCAGTCTTCAAAGATGAACAACTGCCTGTTTACACTGAGTGAGAGTCGCGCACTAGTTCCTTCATTTCAGTGAGCCGAAATGAAGCAACTATTGACTATTGCACAATTGTTTTCACTCAGAACCCAATAGTTGTCCCATGTAATGCCACTCTAAGGATTGCCCATGGCAGAGAAATCCTCTAATTGGCCATTCACATTACATATTAAAGGGGTTTTACTATTATAAAAAGTGATGGCATATCACTAGACCTGTGAGACCCCCAAGATCCTGAGAACATACGGGCCATCTCATTTGTGTAGTGCTATGTCCCTTTCTCAGTTGAATGGAAATGTGTTGCAGTTCCCTGAATAGCCAGTAGCTGGAGAAGGAAAAAGCGGTGGAGGGGATATGCTAAACCAGTGCCGCATCCTCTTCATTCCTAGGATCAGTAAGGGTGAAAGTAATGTTGCACTCTCGCAATATGCCATCACTTTATAAGATGGGGATAACCCTTTAAAGGGCTGTCCAAAAATTTAAAGTTATCCCCTATTAGACCACTGGGATCCCTATGGGTTCTGATAACAGGGGTCCGGGCTGTCCTATGAATGAAGTGGAGGATGCACATACATGCCAAGACTCCAATATTGCATTGACAGTGCTGGAGATTGCTGAGCACTCGGACTCAGAAATTTCGGTCGCTGTCATTTAAATGAATGGAGCGGCAGCGTGCATGTGCATCTCTGCTTCATTCATGGGAAGATAGTTGGAGCCTCCACTCTAGGGACTACTAGGGTTCCCAGCAACCAGACCCCCACCAATCATAGATTTTCAGATGCACGTATTTTTACCATGTATTGGGTTCATGATTTGCAGACCATAATACGTAGCGAATCTAGGCATCTATTCACCCGGTTGTATTTTTCACAACTGAGTTCTAAAAAAGCAGCATGTGCTACTTGTGTCCATTTTTGCCTCTGCATTTGCCTTCGTTGGTTTTATTTTCTATTGGCCAAATACAGAAACTAGATCAAATACTTATGACATACGGTTGCAGCAGTATCTTTTACGCGTCCATATTACAGACAAGTGACAATGCGCCTAAGGCTGTACTCAGGCGTCCTGCTTGCCTATTCTGCCATGGGGACAGGAGAATGGTATACCAGCTGGAGACAGATCCTATGGCGCCTGATGAACCACTTTGACTTTAATGGGGTCCGTTGGGCTTCCTTCCAAAAAAAAAAAAAGCTCTACCAGTAAAAAGCTCTACCAGTAATGCAGACGAGCGGGTCGGATCCGGCAGCGAGAAATCTCGCCGCGCGATCCGACCCCAGAGCCTGCAGGGGCGAGCGCGTACTCACCCGCGCCTGGCGGCCCCGGCTCTTTGATGTGCCGGCTGCCGCGCAGCCGGCGCATGCGCAGACCGGAGCCGGCGGCCAGGTGAGTGCGTGCTCCGCACAAAATTAGAACATGCCGCGGTTTGTTTGCCGCGCGAGATTTCGCGCGGCCAAACCGCGGCCGTCTGCATAGGAGTGCGTATTGTAATGCACTCCTATGCAGACTTTCAGCGGCGGAAATCCCGCGGGAAATCCCGCGGCGGGATTTCCGCTCGTCTGCAGGCGGCCTTAGTCTGGGAATTTGTACCAGATCTGTGCTGGAGGCTTCGAACGTCAATGTGAACTGAATCTAACATGCAAAGCGAATAAAGATGAGCGAACGTACTCGTTCAGGGCGTTTTTGCACTTGAACACCGCTTTTTCCGAGTAACTGACTACTCGGACGGAAAGATTCGGGGGGCGCCGGGGGCCGGCGTGGTGGAGCGGGGGGTAGCAGTGGGGAACAGGGAGGAGCTCTTTCTCTCCCCCCCCTCCCCACTCCCCTCTGCAACCCCCCGCTCACCCCCGGTGCCCCCCGAATCTTTTCGCCCGAGTAGTCAGTTACTCGGAAAAAGCGGTGCTCGAGTGCAAAAACACCCGAACCGAGTACGCTTGCTCATCCCTAAAAGCGAATTACCATGCATAGAATTTGATAAGTTTGCCCAAGTTGTATTATTTTCTCCGAACCCTAAATCAAGATTGAGAGGACTGATTTACAAATCTGCTTGGCTTGGGTACATCAGTTCAATCCCATACAACCTGCTGGACAAAGTCGAATTGCATTGAGTTTCGATATTTTTTTTCTATCTAAGATCGTCTCTTTAAATACGCCCGCCTCAACCAAAACTAATGAAAAACCTTATTAACCGGGAACAACACTAGGTATTTGACCACACTATTTTGCAGTGGCAAATCAATTTCACACACATGAATCTGTGCTAATGTCACACTGTTAGTTTGATAAGTGGAAATTATATTCCATACCCGGAGCTGTATCAAAACATATAACCTACACCGTGTCCTGTAATTATTACTGAATAATTTAACACAAGACTAAGCTGGATCAAAGCATACAAGGAAGCTTCACACTGGATCAAATCTCCGCTTTTCAGAGAAGCCATGTCAACAGAAGGCGAGGAGCGTAATCGCGGACGAGAAAACATCCTAAGATATGTCTACGAGCAAAGAATTCTCAATCCGGACTATACTGGAAGACGCAATGTGGACACTGGGGCAGATTCTCTGACATGACACCGTGCGGAACCGCATTAAGAAGTGACGTCAATGCAGAATCACGTTGGAAACTCAGCACACCAATGATGGGGCCCCGAAATCTGCGGCTTAGACCGATTTCACACAGCCGAGAATCTTGCACAAATTTTCTGCGTTGCGAGACTCAAATAGCTCGCGCAAATATGAACTCTCATTCTTTTGAATGGAATCATACACATGAGCGATGTTTCCCCTCGCCGCATCATGTCATGTTTAGAGATGAGCGAGTATACTCGCTAAAGGCGATTGCTCGAGCGAGTATTGCCTTTAGCGAGTACCCGCCCGCTCGAGACCGAAGGTTCGGGTGCTGGCGGCGGGCAGGGAGCTGCGGGGGAGAGCGGGGCGGAACGGAGGGAAGATCTCTCTCTCCCTCTCCCCCCCCCCCCCCCCCGCTCCCTCCTGCTGACTGCCGCTACTCACCGCTCCCCCGCGCCGGCACCCGAACCTTCAGTCTCGAGCGGGCAGGTACTCGCTAAAGGCAATGCTCGCTCGAGCAATTGCCTTTAGCGAGTATACTCGCTCATCTCTAGTCATGTTCTATTTTCATTCTTCGGTAAGCATTGCCCATTGATTTCAATGGGACCTTAATTACATTGCATGGCATTCAGCAGTGGTATCCGTGCGTGTCAGTGGACATTAGGCCTTAGACTACCCAAAGCTTACTGAGCGCTGTGGTACATCTGTAGTCTAAGGCTGCTCTCACACAACTGGATTTGGAATCGGATTCCGCGTTCAACGTCCGTGCGGATGATCCGTGGTAATATGTGGGCACTGAAAGACAAGTAGTTTTGAATTTTCCTTCACACCTGCGGATACGAATTGCGTATTTCGGTAGTGTAAGAAAAATTCCGGTATGCATTATTTTACCGCGGAACCTGTGACCATACACATTGTGCTCTATGGTCGTCAATATACCCACATCTCATACGCAATTACATCATGTACGGACTGCGGGTACCTGCGTCATTGCTGCAGGAAATACAAACAAATACAAAAAGCTGTACTGCACATGACCGCCTGCGTGCCTCCGTGGCCATATGCAATACAATTACTTGCGGTACGAAGGATCACCAGCCGGGTTCACAGACATAATTCGCTGTGGGCCTCCCGCATGCGGAATTTGTACCTGTTCATGTGAGCCACTCTCACACATTCACTTTTCACAGTGATTGCAAGGGCTGCCATTGCAATTTTTGAGTGCTGTCAGCTCTATTTGGCCGTCATTAGTGCACGTCATTAACCATCAGAATGATAGGGTGCATTAAAACCCGTAGTCGGAGGCAGTAACTTACGTCCAAAAACGGCGGTGAAATTGCGCAGTTCTGCCGAAACTGTGTGAGAGTGGCCTTACACATTTCAGAATACTCTGTTTGGCCAGGAATCCCCAAAGACCTGCAGAAACAACACCCTCGACTATCTCTGCGGCTGCAACGCTCGCTCAGAACACGCTCAGATCACTACGCCCATTTTTATATCACGGAACACCTTTCTTCTATCAGCAAAAAAGTGCGGTATTGTAGCATGGTGCCTGTCTGCAGGAACAACTCAGTACTAAGAACATGACCAAACAGAACACAAAACAACAATAAAGCATAACCATACCCCCTTACACACGCACAGAAATTTTGGCAGCAAATCTGCGAAGATACGCAATCTAGGGGGAAAAAAACAGCCGGTGTAGCTAAGACCTGAGATAGTTTTCTTACAATACTATTTAAAAGCAACCGTACAATTAATGTCAAATGTAAAATTACGGGAACAGAAGGATAAAAGGTTAATTATGAGATAAAAATACTTTGACAGCTCCAGAATGATGCGCCAATTCCCACGAAGTGCCAAAATAACCAACTTCCATGGAAAACACGAGGGGAAAAATCAGAGAATGAGGCACCCAGCTGTACATAGGAAATGCAATGTAGAAGGGGATTTGTTTAGCTACTATTACCCTATAGTGATTTTCATAATCATTCCGGGAAGGCGCACGAGGCGGTTCAAGAAGTAATCAAGAGAGTCCGCCTCGGGGCTGTTTTAATGTATGCAAAGCTGGTGACCCGCAGAAAATGAGAGGTAGGATTCAATGAATGTGGAGGGCTGCCTACATCCTACAGACCCGGCCTGATGAGGGACTACTAAAATTAACACCCAATTAATTTCTGAATTGACAAACAAATGAAACTCATAAATCTACTTTCTCATTAATTTTCCTTTTGGTATAATTTAAAGCAGCAGCACAACGGGAAAACTGAGCATTATCCATCATAAATATCCGAAAGATAGCATTATACCGTCATAAATTATGCATATTACCTGTTGTTAAGGGGTGATTAATGCACTATCAGCTTTGCTTTACAGTATGGATCGTCTAGACGTGAACCCAAAATCTGAAATGTCATTTAGCACGGTGGAATTAACATGTTTATCGAGGCTTGCTTATGGCTTCCAAAGGCTTAACAACATTATCTGTTTGAGTGGTAATTGGCTTCTTTATGCAGAAGGCCTGGGCTAGAATGATCAGTGGGGAACATTGGGTTAATAAGACACATATGTATATAGCATTCTATATAGAGCAGCTTAAAAAAATGGGCTAAGTATCCTACTTTCTGATTTTGTCATTTCAGCCCATATAATACCACCATATAATGCCAAGATAATACTAGCATATACTGCCTTATATATGCTACCACTATACAGTACTACGATGACATTGTCATACACAGTCTACATAATATAACCATATAGTGCCAAGATAATACTGGCATATACTGCCCCACATATTACCATCATCATGTAGTGCAAAGATGATCCTGTCATATACAGCCCATATATTACCACTATACGGTACTACATTGACATTGTCATACACAGTCTACATAATACCACTATAAAGCACCAAGATAATACTGTAATAAACAGCCCACTTATTATCAGAATATAGTCATATGTCATATACAACCCACATAATATCACCATACAGTGTCAAGATAATACTGGCATATACTGCCCCACATATTACCATAATATAGTGCAAAGACGATCCTGTCATATACAGCCCATATATTACCACTATATGGTACTATGATGACACTGTCATACCTAGTCTATATAATACCACTATATAGCACCAAGATAATACTGTAATAAACACCCCACTTATTATCAGAATATGGTGCCAAGATAATACTGTCATATGTCATATACAACCCACATAATATCACCATATAGTGTCAAGATAATACTGGCATATACTGCCCATATATTACAACCATATAGTGTCAAGATAATACTGGCATATACAGCCCATATATTACCACTATACAGTACTACGATGACACTATCATACACAGTCTACATAATACCACCATATAGAGAGTGCCAAGATAATACTGGCCCACATATTACCATCAAATAGTGCAAAGATAATACTGCAATAGACAGTCCACTTATTTTCAGCATATAGTGCTGAGATAATACTGTCACATACAACCCACATAATATCGCCATATAGTGCCAAGATAATACTGTCTTACATGACCCCCCTAATACCACCACATAGTGCATAGATAAAACTGTTACATAAATCCCACATACCGTATTGCCACTGTATAAAGATATGATAAGACTGTCATATACAGTCAACAATGTACTACCAAGATAATATTGCACTTTAATGGGTGATTTGGGACTAAAATAGGATATGTTGCGATTTTTTTTTTACGTGCAATATCGGTCTGCGTAAAAAATACACTGATTCAATATAATGGGTCCGTGTGCTGTCCGTATACAGTCAGTAAAAAATACGGACTGAATATGGTTAGATAATACGCTCATTTGAATGACCCCTAATGGAACACTGGGCAGTTCTAACAATACTAGTAATATGATTTCATGGTAATCTACAGGGCTGCATACTGTATTTGCAACACTTGGTTCCTATCAATGCAAACAGTAGGGCATGCTGGGATTTATAGTACCACAAACAATTCCGCAGCGTAATGCGACACTCTCGGCCGACCCTATAATCTGTGTGAGCTCTTCCTGAACAGCCAGGCAACGAGCTGTACATCTCTTTAGATATTCGGGAACACGCAGCGTAACAGCGTACAACTCCGTTTGGCACACGTCTCACTTGGATGGAGTAAAAGTTGAATTTATTTGGCTCGGCGCCACCAAAGCACTACTGCTATCAATTGTCAGTGCGGTCATGAGGATCTTTCTTCTATAATACGAATGGCGTGACAATGCCAGACACTGCGCGGCTTTCATCACTATTATAAACACGTTGTACATATATTATATACGGCTCCGCACACTTAACCACTTCACCGCTGCAGAAGGGAAGGGAAACTTATCTGCACATATCTGGTCTATTATCAAGTTTTGCTTTGTTCTGGTAGAACAACTCTCAGTATATAAAATACACAGTATGCTGGGGGTTGTAGTGCCAATGTAATGTGGGGGGTACATAGTGTCTAATACTGAGATGGTTAATATAGAATGTATATCGTGGACTATGTCCTTGAGAGGTTGTGGGATTAGAAGGGGTAGGAACTTTGGGTGCAAACGAACAGGAAGTGTGTGAGTTGGGTGTGGTAAGTCGGAATTTCTCTGTGGACTTGGTCCTACTTATCATTTGACCACCAAGAAAGAAGAAGCACTCTCCCGTGTAAGCGGTTGAGTATAAAACATTATCACAGCTAATTCCCTATTCTCATTTGCACAAGGAAAGACTAGAAGCAATGGGATAAAACTGAAAGGGAAGAGACACAGATTAGATATTAGACAGTGAGGGTGATCAATGAGTGGAACAGGTTGCCACGGGAGGTGGTGAGTTCTCCTTCAATGGAAGTCTTCAAACAAAGGCTGGACGAATATCTGTCTGGGATGATTTAGTGAATCTTGCACTGAGCAGGGGGTTGGACCCGATCACCCTGGAGGTCCCTTCTAACTCTACCATTCTAGGATTCTAATAGATTCTCTGATTCCTCTCTTTATCACATATTCAGGGTAACCAGATGCAGCAAATTAGCCTCACGACCTGGATATCAAACATTTCCCAGGATGCTGGGACTGCACTCCTTACAGCCGAGCTCTGTTCTTAACTAGGCCTCCGATGGCCTAAGCCTCCGATGGAGCTATGCATGGCAGCGGTAAGCCCAAGCAATGTGCCGTTGAACCAACCCGCTCCAGCGAGCCTGTGATTGCGGAGACACCTGCCACCAGCTCTTCTACAATTATGTTGGAGAACCCGCATCTGAAAATTTTTGCACCGCTCGTTATAATGATCTGTGATAAAAGAATCAAGAGACGTCATTTCAAGTCTTTTCTTAAAAAGGGGTTGTACCAGAATCATGTTTTATCAACTGTCCACAGGCTAAAGGAAAGGAGTTTGATTGGTGGAAGTCTTATTGCGGAGATGATGCCAAGAACAGAGGCCTTTTCTCATGGCACGCCATTCAAGCTCCTCCTCACTGTGGGGGGTGCTGTGAAGAGGACACGGATTATCCATTCTACCAATCATTGGTGGTCTCAACAGTGAGATCCCCATTGATAAAACTTTCATCCCGTGATGAAAGATGCTTCTGAAAATACCCCTCTAACATATTTGGTATAAGCTAATTGTGTAACTGCTAAGTATATCCAAGGGGCTTCTTTAGCATGAAGGACACTCTTTTGGCCTTCATTGAACCTGTATATGTGAAAGGCCTCCGGGGTAGGCGAGGCCTCAGGCAGGTGCGTGTATTGCCTAATTGGAGAGGAGGCTGAGTGTTCTCTAACACTCTCTACCAGGAAGGTTACTAGTATGGGCCCAATCACATGGCTTACATTGGTTCAGTCAATAGAGGGGGACCTCTCGCCAGATGGACCCCATCACGCAGATCAGCTTGCAATGAAATTGTTTATAAAACGGGACACTCTGTAAAGTCTCTCTACTGATTTGCATGGGGTTGCACAAACACAGAGAACAGCAGGTAGGTAAGAGTGTGGCTTTGGACTTGAACTTTCAAGAGATACACATGAATCCTAAACAGCTCATGATGCAGAATCCGCAACGATGCTTGGTGCCCTAAGAGCAGGCCGACTCATCTCTATCCACAGCACATGTCTAGCAAATATGTCACCACTCCATGACTGCGCGGATCATCACCCTTTGCATAGTGACCCGCCAATACGCCCACCTACCTTTCCCACCACTGCACTCCGTATGGCATAGTGTCTATTATTTCACACAACCATTGCTGTAAATAAACTCGGACATATATATATATATATATATATATATATATGCAAAAAAAAAGTATGGAATACCATAGCAAACTATCAGAAGCCATAAAATATATACAAATAGTGGGAAACACATACTTCTATAAAAACATGACATACATTATTTTATTTAGATCCTGTTGCTATGTGTTTTCAGCCCTAGCAACTATTGTTTCTAGCACATAGCTACAGGCACAATAGAGTTTGTATGTAAATTGGAGAAGGTATAATGTCTCTGCAGCGCCATCTATTGGAAGGTGGCTTCCCTATAAGTCAATGTCTGACCTTCTTTCATGCCTTGCAAGATGACTAAGGGCTCATTCACACGGAGTACGCAATTTCAGTCCCTGAAAAATGGACGGATTTCAATGTGTACGATGCGTGTGTTTTGGTTGCGTATATGCTTTGTCATTTTATTTATGTCCTTGTGACATTTGTCCTTTTTCACACGCCAAACAAAATGTGGCGCAATTGATATCACTTTTGTTTTTACTATCTCCTGTTTGCTAAGGTGGAAGATTGTCATGAAGGGAAGCTACCTTGCAATAGGTGGCGCTGCAGAGGCATTGTACTGTCCCCTATTTGCATACCAAATTTCCCAGGGGAGCATTGCATGGCCTATAAGTCTCTTTATGCCTACTCTGCGCTCTCCACAAGGCAGAATGAGTACTCCTCCTGACAATAGATTTAGTGAGTCTTCTGTGTCTTTGTGACCCCTGAAGATGACATCCATGAAGACTACTATTTTATAGAAATATTTTATGTCATTTTTTCAATGTCTTATTAATTCCATTCCTTAATTTTTAATGAACATGGCCGACATTCATCATCACAACACTATCTTCCCCGGCTCCTATGTCACAATATTACCTACACTTATATTCATCTGTGCGCACTCATACCACCATATCAAAGCTCTAGGAGATGAGCTAGTGAAGAGATACAGGTTTGGAACGAGGGGTTTAGAGGAAGCCAGCTGAATACTAGTTACCACGGTCAGCGAGGCGTAACTGGCAGGATTTTGCAGGAAAGTGATATTGACAGAATAAGTAGAAGAAATGTACAAAATAGTCAAACTTCTGAGCTGCGATGCAGAATTCACATGTCAATCTTTCAGTAAATGTCAGGTGTATCCTTATTAAAGGGCCAGGGGTCACATTCGGGACCCCAGAATATTCATATTTGCTGCCATACAGAAATACTTGGTTCTCCCCTCATAGATCTTTCAGTTTATCCATGCTAATAATGTGCAACTAAACCACCCAAAGTCCCTGTGCCCACCCTTCCTTCAATTGTCTCATCTGTCCCGAGTCCTACAGTTCAATTGTTTGATACCATATAAGTGTCCGCTGGCTGTAAATATCTAATACTAAGGAAAATAAGGACTTAATCAGCATATTACAAAGCACTAAAGTGATGGGATGGGCAGAAGCGGGACGTAAAGGTCAAGGAACATCAGGATCCATATTGCGCAGGTCATCATATTCCGGACAGGGCTGGTTTTTCGCTAAGAATAGAAGCCTAATCTTACATGGTACATCGGACGTCAGGATTCCAAAAAGTTTCTATTCTTGGATGGGGTAACAGCTCAGCTTTTTCATGTGGTTTTATACTTTTCGCTTATGCAAACTCTAATGGAAAGTGATGGTGTCATGGAGTGTTTAGTGATGAAGCCACCTTCCACCTTTTGGGCAACAAACGTAATGTCAGAATCTGTCAGAGGGGAAACCCACCCGTCTACGTGGAGCATATGCGCCGCTCCCCCAAGGCGAATGGGTTTTGCCCTATAACCTTCAGGAAAGTGTACGGCCCTTGCTTCTTCCATGAAGAAACAATCAGGGATTTTGTACCTGGAAGCTATAGATATGGCTTCTGACACAGCCGGAACAGGAAATCCCAGGTTCCATCTTCCAACAGGATGGGTATCCCCCCCCCCCATCATAATCACAATGAAGTCAGAAGTCAGCGGCGACTACCAGACAGATAGATGGTCGTGCTGGTGGTGACAATAGCAGACTTCCTTGGCCTTCACGTTCTCCGGACCTTATGCCTTGTGTTTTTTGTCTCTGGGGGTGTGTTACGAGTCTACGTGCCCTCATAACCACCTACCATGATCTGCGGCATCCCAGAAGCCATGGCCATTGTGTGTCCAGTGACAAAGGGGACCACACTGACACCTATGATGGGGAAAACATTTCTGATGTTGTGCAACAAAACTTTTTGAGTTTCTGTTTCCATTGATATCAAATTTCTATATCTGACTGTCATTAAATGGGAGATATTAGGGCTTCACATTGGGAAGATCATTTGTAATAACCCTGTATATTTCCCCATCTTTGGGTCTGCTGCATATAAGAAAATATTGCTCCCCTATAGATAAGGTCCCCAAAATGAATCACGTATAATATTCTTTCTTTACTCCAGCAGAAACCTGGTACATTCTGGATTACCAGACTGACAGAGAAGAAATAATACCAGGTTATATTCACACAGTACGGACCATCGGATGAAAGGGAAGTCTACAGACAAAGAAGCGTCCCTTTAAAATCCCCTACTTACATAAAGGACTAAATGATGAGTTCATATAAGGCACGTTACCTGCTGACAATGTGAGCGAGTCCAATCTGGAGCGAACCAAAGACACACGGTGGGAAAGAACTAATAATTCAGATGCTGTAATCTGTTTTTCCCCATTTGTGTTTACAAAACAATAGAGGAACACACGGAGGTTTTGTGTGACAGGCGCTGACAGTGTGCGCATTGCATCAGCACTGTAAACAATAAACACGCCGGATAATTACACACAGAACAATAAAAACACCGTGTTCCAAAGACGCACGAAGCGTAAACCAACCTGAGCTCAGGGATGTCTTCATATCACGCAGCTTCTAGAAATCTTCTAGAGTATATTCGCTTATGGCGTAAATTTCATGTGATTCTCGAAATAAATGTGAAATCCGCACGTATTCCGCTGCCCACTGATTTTGATTGAAGCACTCATCGCAGAACAAATACAAGTAATGTGACTTATGGACGCCGATTCAGTCTGGAAACCACGTTGGGTAGCCACAGGCATATGAATGTGGTTAACCATGTGTGGATCTTTGGCATTGAACAATGCAAATCCGCACAGAAATCCAACGGTCAGCTCCGGATTTCAAATACACTGTGGATTTTTCCAATAGAGAAATCCACCAAGTGACGGTTCGCCAAAGCCACGTTCATACAGCGAAATCTGCGCCAAAAGAATCTGCCACATATTCTGCAGCAGAAGTCCACAGCTGAGCCACCAATTGGCATATGAATTAGCCCTATTGAATGAATTTACAGTACAAATCCACAAAAACGCTCTTTCCGTTGCTGAAAAGCAATGTATTTTCACTGCAGCTTTCATACATTGCAATGCAACGAGCGGAATCGGCGGTGAAAATCTGCACCAAATTCTGCAACCAAGTCATGTGTGGATTTTGTCGTGGAAAATTTCTACAATGTGTTGTCTTACCCTGAGAAGTCAGATCTAGATTGGATTTTGGGGTCGTGGATCTGACACTCTGATCTGCAGCAGACATTTGAAACTGAGTCTGGAAGTTCTGCTGTGGATTTTTATGTGGCTCTGCAAGTGGATTTGGCGCCAGCCTATTCAGCAAATCTGTGTCAGCTATGTCACGTGCATTCCATGTCTATTCCACTTTATTAATTACACTGTGAATTTCCATAGCATTTTCCACGCTGTATTAATATAGTGTGGATTTCCACAGCATTTAATAGAATGCACAAATTGTATGGATTTCACTGTGGATTTGGGTATGGAACCCATGACAAAATCCGCTGTGAAATTAGGCTGTATGAACGGGGCCTAAACATCCGATCTACAATTCTTGTACTATACATTTTTTACAACTAATTCTGCTGTGGAAAATCCATATTATTTCTGACCCGTGCGAACATACACTTAGTGCCGGATGATCAGCTATTCTGCATTAATGGATTCCAGATTAAAAGAATTGTACTGTATTCTTGACAAGGAATCATGGAAGATAAAGCAACATTCTACAGAGCGGAGGTGGGGAGCAGCAAAAAACTACAAAAATACCAGACATAAAACAAGCCGTTCAGATATCTCTGGAGATAGGAAATACAGACAAAATTAGGTGCAGCATGTTCTGGATGGATTGCATGAATCCTGTGCCAGATCTTCGCCAGAGGCATTGATATGAATGGGGCCTTAAAAGGAAGAAGAGCCGTTTGGAGGATATATACCATGGAAGGCCTGCATGGCACAGGAATAGACCAAGACAAAAGAGGGAATCAAGAAGTTTATTGCCAGCAATTCATAAGTGAGGCCGGCCTCAGTAGAACTGCTAAATGTGCACACCATAGAGATTTAGTAACCAACAGGCCTGTTGCATAAAGAAGGGTTACACTGAAGGTTTTGCATTGTTTAAAAAAGTGTCTTGCTCGTAATTATGGACCTGAGCTTATATGATAGAACTTATATGATAAAGAAAGACTGGCTGAGGTTTGAATGTTGTGTTTCAAGTAGACTGTGTTACTAAAAATAAAGTCTTAACGCCTTAAAGGGGTTTTCTAGGGAGAATGCTACTTATGACCTATCCTCAAGATAGGTAATCAACAGTTGATCGGCTGGGGTCCGTCGCTTGGGACCCCAACCGATCAGCTGAGCGGAGACATGCTGTCAGCGCCACAAATACAAAGAGATCAGAACGGAAGCAGCAGAAGTCTCTGCTCCAGACTCTGTGTAGTGGCCGATGCTTGTAACTGCAGGCATGGCTCTTACAGAAATCAATGCGAGCTGTACCTGCAGTTACAAGCGACGGTCACTACACAGAGGTCGGCGCGGAGACTTCCACTGCTCAGCTGATCGGTCGGGGTCCCGAGCGACGGACCCCAGACAATCAAATATTGATCAGCTATGCTAAAGATAGGTCATCAATAGTATTCTCCCTGGAAAACCCCTTCAAAATACGGACTGTGTGATTGATATTTCTGTTTAACAGGACTGACCTCTCTACAGTATTATTAAGACTGTTTTCTGCATTACTATTGTTTTGTACTGTGCACAGAGTATTATTGATCCTAGGATTTAGTTAGCCGTAGTCAGCGTTAGGTAAATCTACTGTATAAGTTGAACTGCCTACTCGTTATTTTAAAACCTTTCATTTTCATCTCTTTGCTCGCACATAAATATTACATTGTTCTGTATCTCCCAGTGCTGCATTGTATCCTGAATCTACGTTGCGACACCACCTTCCTGCAACATACAGTATGCAACAGTAGTACCAAACCAGGCCGGTGCAAGACAGACAAGGTGATCTGCTCCGGCAATGACAGCGGCTTTGAGGATCTGCTGATCGACGGGGGATCGAGAGCAGCGGAACCTTGCCAATCTTCCGATTTATCATTGAAATGAGCGAACCACGTCAGGATTACATGCAGATACATCATTGGCTCGTGCCAACGAGAAGTCGTTAAGTCATTCACATTCACTATAAAAGTGAATGAGAACGACCGAGTGATCTGTGTTTAAACCAAATCGTTTAATGATGATTTTTTTGCATAAAAGAACAAAAAGCGAAAGATTTATCGTTTGTCATTCGATCGTTGGCTAGGTTTACACTGAACAATAATCGTTCCGTCATCAATAGTCCTGAAGAACCCTTTAACTACAGTCCAACCCTTCCTCTACCCAACACATTTTCTTCTTTTTTTTTTCCGCCTATCTAGCCGTTTCTTCCAGAACTATCCTGCTGAAACTATCTCACACCCACCAAACAATGCACTATTTGTGTAATAAGTGATTGCTGCCATGGGTACGGTAAACAGGAGGCCGGGCATGGGTGTTTATGAACAAACACACTGTCTTGCAAGATCAATTTAACATTAACCAGGTGGAATAATCAACAGATTTGTAGGTGACAGTCAGGGCAGGACTAGAGTAAACAGAACATGGGAGGAGATGGGGCCCGCTCTCAGGAAAGGCAAATGTATCACTAAATAAACAGCCGGCAAAACTTAAGACAAACAAACAGTCATTCTTCTGACATTCACAGAGGCAGTAAAGGTTGTAAATTACATGCATCAGCTGCTGACCACCATGAAATCAAACTGGTTTACGGAGCAGAACTTCTTGTTTACACAGTGCCATGTTTGCTTATAAACAGTAATGTGCAGTTACCAACTTGGAATCACTCAGTGTCCTATTAAACCCAGGAAAAAAGGATCTTAGAAATCCTGTTAACTACTTATGGTCAGGGGTTCTTAAAGGGAATGTATCACCTAGATTTCTTGAAGTGCTTGAGCGATTATCGTTCAAAAAAATCGTTCAAACGAACAAAAGTGAACGACAATTTTTCGGTCTAAACACTAGTCAATGAATGAATGATAGTAGTTCAGTTTTCGTTCGGCATTCATTTGATGCAAACCCGAAACCATTGTTGGCTCGTTCGCTTATTGTTCGGTTCAAACAGTGCAGCAACCGGGATTGACATTCGGGACACAGGGCCCACGCTGAGGAGCTGGGAGGGTAGCATTGTCACTTGTTAAGGTGGTGCTTACTAGACTCCTCCCCAGAGGGACACACGCGACCTCGGCCTGAGTATTACTAGGCCTCTTCTGGACACTCCTAGGATAAGGATGGCCTATATAGGTGTGGTGGAATTTCAGGTTGTTACGTGAAGCCACTGCTCCTTACTCACCGGAATGAACCTTGGTGGGAAATAAAGGAAGTCCACACATGATTAACTTTTTAGGTACCTCAGTCCCTAGGAACGGTCAGGGCCTGGCAAAACTTTACTTGAAATTCTTCAGCATACAAATTAATACACACCAGGGAGGAAACACAGGATGACACCGGCCCTACAGTCCTCATTATCTGTATGGTACCGCTCCTGCAAGGGGAACACTCTCAGGGAGGAGACACAGGATGACACCGGCCCTACAGTCCTCGTTATCTGTATGGTACTGCTCCTGGAAGGGGAACACCCTCAGGGAGGAGACACAGGATGAGACCGTCCCTATAGTCCTCTTTATTTGTATGGTACCTCTCCTGCAAGGGGAACACCCTCAGGGAGAAGACACAGGATGATGCTGGCCCTACAGTCCTCGTTATCTGTATGGCACCGCTCCTGGAAGGGGAACACTCTAAGGGAGGAGATTCAGAATGACACTGGCCCTACAGTCTTCGTTATATGTATGGTACCGCTCCTGGATAGAGAACACTCACTGAGAAGCTGGGAAAGGGTCACTCCACAGACACTCACTTATTGAATACTTGGATCTCAGCAATGTGGACTCGTCACTCTTCTTTACTCTGCCCTCTCTCTCTTAATGGTTCCTGGCATTGGGGAGCTCAGGATAACTCTCTTTTTTCCTGCATTCTTCACCAAATGAGGGTTGAAGGTACCCCCATGTGGCTGGCACTCCACTCCACTCCAATGCTGCGAATTGCCCCGATTCTCTGCGGTCAGCCTATCTATTAGATAAGGCTGACTGGCGGAGATTCGGCGGTGGCTCCTGCTCCCAGGTGGTGGCTCCCGCGGCGGAGCTTCGCGGCAGGATTCCGCATCACCCATGGTATACCGCATCGCACCACGCACACAATCACAGGGCACCCATAGAAGTGCATTGGACCATTACTATGCCGCTCTACACATGCAAATTCAGCAGAAAAAAATGAATAATTACATGTCATAAGTATAGAGATTTTCCTGTACATAGCACCAGAACCAAGCTCAGTCATAGCTGTAATACCAAAGCCAAGCTCATAACCTTAAAACAGCAGCAAAACTAAAGTTATTGTGTTGCGAGGTTTCCGATGGGCTGACAGTGGCCCCTTGGAACATTAGAGGGGAAGAAACAGAGCCAGGAGGAAGCTGATTCCTGTTGCTCACAAGACGCTGCTGTACAGAAGAAGATCGTCTAGCCAGGCAGACCTAAGAGGGGGATGATCATCCCCAGCCTAGATTCGTCAAGTGCTCCCCTACAAGCTGGTGGCCAATGCCTGTGCAACCACACAAATCGCACGTAGCTAATGCCGGCCATGCCAGCAAAACCACATGGATGCTATTCTGCGACATGAACGATTAGTCTACACAGCACACAGGCAGCCATCTATTCAGGCGCTGGGTCAACGATGGGTATTTGCCCAATGCTCAGACTATAGTACGGACTGTTGTGACTGTGGAGAGTGACAAATATTAGTATATACATATGACGTGGCGCTGCACTCACTTTCAGTAATCCCACTTCCACGGTTTGCATCACACTTCATGTGTCCATGCAGCAGGCTTTATCCTTCATATCTGTTTTCACATTGTACTTTTTTATGTGTTTTGTTTGCAATACAAAACTCTGTACAGTAAACACACATAAATAAAACATGTTCCCTCATGTCAAGAAGTTCTCCATACAGGCCCTGCCCTGATCCTCCACGTACACAAACAACAATGTATTGTTTGTCTGCAAGAACTCCTGATAGTTCCTGCTCAACTCAACTGAAGTATAAACCTGCTGAACCTTCAGAAAGACTACACCAATTCTAGGTAAAGTACTCCTTAAAGGGGTCGTTCAAGAGTGAAAAAGGGGGTTATCACCACTTTTGCCCATATTTAGTGTCAATCTTACAGAATTCACAAGTTAAGCTTCAATACCAGACAGCCCACTGACTAGTACTTGGTTTTCAAGGTGCCATACAGCTGACAGCTCTCTACCACATCAGCCCCTTTAGTGTGTGTGCTTGTAAGAGTACATGTATACTGCCATAGTGAAAGGAGGATAAGTAGCTGCCAGACGCTTCGGGTGCCCGTAATCTTCAAGGGATAAAGGATCAGTCATGTTTAATTATTTGTTTTCCCAATAGCAGACGTTGAGGGACAAACAATCTGCTCCCACAATTCTCTAATATGGCTGTATGGCCCGCAGGAAAAGAAGAAGTGGCTTTCCTTGTATAACCTGTGGTTTTTGCTGGTCAGAAGCAGGGAAGGAAGACTAATGGGCCTTTGTTTTTAATTGGTGTATTTATATACTGTACTTGGTTTTGGTGCTGTATTCATGTTATGTGCTTGGTTCTGGTGCTAAAAAAATTCCACACAGCATGCCATGTAACCTAAGGCTGGCACTGCTTGAATTACTTAGAGAAAACACAAATATGTACAAGTGCAATGATGTTCTGTGTCGAATTAGAAGGCATTCATTGGCCAGGCAAGCAGGTATGAGGGACAGCACAGACCAAGAAGAGTGGTAAGATGACCCATGCGGTACTGGTGTATCTTGTCTCCACCACAAGTATGGGTGGAGACCTAGTGCTGGGCTGAACCCACCCAGTGTATACCCAGAAGTTAGTGATTGGCTGCCTGGGACTGTGGTTTGGCTTGGATGGCGAGTTAGGGTTAGTTTAAGTGTTAGGCTTACATTATTAGCTCTTTACACCTAATAATGTAAACCTAACACTGAAACTAACCCTTACCATAACTCTCCATACAAGGTGATCCGTCCCCAGAAGTGTACGATCTTGTCAGCCGACAGCTGATGTCCATGCCTGTGCAGCACAGAGGATTGTGGAGCATACTCACAGTGGTCCCCGGCACAGTGGGACGGACCAGTAGCGTACATGACAATATGGCAGGGAGAGCAGCGGGGACCCCAGTGACAGTGCTGCCGGCTGCAGCAGCCGTAGGGGTTACGGGAGCCCACATTAGCAGTGCAGCGTGGAGAGGAGGCTGGAGCACATTTACAATGGACGGGAGTGGAGGTGGGAGTCGACCGAGGAGAGCAGCAGGGAACTCAATTGGAAGCTAGGGGCGTGACGGGGCATTCCCTCCTGCTAAGTGCTGTCACATCCCTACCTTCTGGTGTCGACAAGGTACAACAGAACTGACCCATGCCACCATCTTTGTGCTTCTCAGAATCAAGGTCGTTGTTGGAAACAATCATGGTAATGGGTGACTTACCTTGACACCAACTGCCACCATAAATAGTGGTATGTCAATGTCTAGTATAATCATTTCTACGCATCTAGAGATACAACATGGAAAGAAAACCTGTCAATCAGACCATGGGGTCAAGGAAGTGATGACTGACAGCTATGATTATAAAAGGTTCTGAGACAAAAGTGTGTTTGTGGAGCTATGATTAGAGAGGGTGATGGATAAAAGGACAGATCGATGGTAGACACACCAAAAACCTAATCATGGATATGTCAACGTAAAGGAAGCTTAAGCAAGCTATAATTCTCCAGCTATAAGTCCCAGTCAGATAAACTAGCAAACAAGTATTATGAGGCAAGGAGGGAAACAAAAACATGGTGTAGGAAACAAAACCTTGTGATTCCGGCAAGTACTGCTCATCGGTATTTACCCAACAGTGTATTAGCATCATCTTCTGTTTTGCAAAAGCAAATGCAGTCCCCTTGTATGAAAAAGGACATATACCAAAAGGATATAAAAACTTTTGCAACTAACTTTCTTGTAGTCCTTCAAAATACCTAACAAATAAATCAACTTTTCAAGTAGTCTTGATTAAAGAAAAATGTCTTACCGTTTTGTGTACTCAGCATCCCTGCAGGTCTACATGGATCCATGGTCACACACGACAAACAAAGCCCTGAGTGTAGCCTAAACCTTCCTTATGCAGATTAGTGACAAAGGATGAAGAAGGGAGGGAGCAACACATAGCTGTAGGATCAGACCACACATAGGGTTTGTTTGTAGTCTGTCACCATGGAGACATAGGTCTGAATGCGACCTATACACACAAAACAGTAGAAAATTTGTATTTAATACAACTTGTAAAGTTGCTTCAATTTTCATTTAAAGGGGTTTTCCATCTTTAAACTACTGTTTGCCAATCCTCAACATAGGCCAACAATAGTAAATCTGTAGGGATCTGCTGCCTGGGACCCCTGCTAATCAGCTGTTTGCCAGGTCGGTGTGCTCATGCATGCAGGGTGCTCATTTCTGTCAGAAGCCGCCAGCTCCGTTCCCACTATTGTGGCCAGGCTTGACATTACAGGCAAAGTTTCCATACACTCCACTAGGAAGTTCGTCTGCAATACCAAGCCTGACCACTGCAGTGGGAATACAAACATCAGTTCTGTGCAAATGGCTAGTAGATCATAAACGGCTAATATTTGTCATAGGTCACAGGTCTCATTGTTCGGCATGGTGTTTATTACAATGTATCTTATATTTTTGTTCAGATTATATTTTAGCAACCAACAAAACTTTTAATCTGTGTAGAAATATTTAGACAGAACACAGGACATCGCAGAGAAACACAACATACTTCACATTTCGAAGCACAATGCTGGATCAAAAAGTTAAAATGCAAACTCTTGGCGCCAGCTACAAAGTATAAACAACTCCATTTCGCGGCTTATGTGCGACTGTTTTGCTAACGAGTGCAGCATGCTCTTGTCTCAATCCAGCTGTCTGTTGATTCTAGGAGACTATTCCAAAGACGGTTCCTAATAGTAGTCAAACTTCTCAGCTTTAGGAAACAGCCAGTGTGTCATTGGGCAAAAATGCATGGCTAATTCACATAAAAACAAGAAAGAGTCAGAAGAGATGGAGTGATCAATAAAAACAAACTTTGAGGAACAAGTAGTCAACTAAATGCAAAAGAAGCAAAAACAAAATGTCTTAATCTTTGATCTTCGTATTCAATGTTGCCTTAAAGGGGTTATCAGGAGGGGGCAAATACTTACCTGATCCAGTTTGAGTCCAGCAGTGCTGGCGCCTACACTTCTGGTCTGGTTCTGACACCACGTCATGCGTTGTGGAGCCTTTTTTCCTCCCTCTCATTGTCGGTGGCGTTTTCAAAGTTGGCTGGCTGTTTGCCTCATTTTAATAACTAAGCCTGCCCCGTTCTTGTCATGGCCGAAGCAAAGATGGAGAAGGGGTTGGCTTAGTTATTAAAATGAGACAGACTGCCATCCCAATTTGATGATGTCACTGAAAGGAGGAGAAGAATGACTCCAAACCAGGTGATCTGGGCCAGAAGTTGAAGTGCCAGCAACACTGGACCCGAACTGGATGGGGTAAGTATTTGTCGTCCTGGATCACCAGATAAAAGAGACTTACCAAAACAAAAAGGCCCTTTAGTGTACATTAGAAATGTGCAATTAGTCTTTAACATCTTATTTCAGTGCTGACCCCTTAAAGTTGCAGGCCCAAAGTCTGAAGCTGCACTGCTAAGACATTCAGATAACATGTTCCACCGTATGTATATCCAACTTGATTTCTTTGAAAAAGGGTTTGAACTCGATATAGCCTCAGGATAGGTCATCAAGAGTTGATAGGCAGGAGGTCACTGTTCGGGATCCCCACCAATAAGCTGATTGAAAAGGCCACCTATGCTTCGGTAAGTGCTGCTTTTTTTTCCTCAGGCATACAACAAGTGCCGTCACTTCAATTAGCTGATTGTGAGGATTCTTGAGCAGTGGACCCCTGCCGATCAATTACTGATGACCTATCCTGAGAATAGCAATTCCAAAGTAAAGAGGTTCCCAGCAGCACTCAATGTATATTCCCCAAAGGGAGAGGTGAAAAAATGCCAGCCACTAATAAGAGTCTGAGCCCCAAGACTCAAAAGTCAAATCCACATGTGAAAGGATAGTGACAGCATACACGGATATGATAAAAATAATCATATCTTTATTTTCCCATGATTTAAAAAAAAAAAAATAGGCTACGTATCAGTACGTTCCAGCATAGTGCCTCACTTCCAGGCTGCTAACAACACCTATGCGGGAAACCAGGGGCGTAACTAAAGGCTCAGGGGCCCTGATGCAAAACGTGATCCGGGCCCCCCCCCTCTATCTGTATCTGTACCCATACCCGTACCTAAACCATGCTGCACAGAGACATAATTTGAAGCTCCCGGGCCCCGATGCAAAACCAGTAACAGGGCCCCCAACTATAATGCTTTATTTATAGTACTGGGCTCCCTATATGGAGAAGAGAGGCCTAATGGGCCCCTTAAGGCTCCAGGGCCCGGGTGCAATCGCATCCCCTGCACCCTCTATAGTTACGCCCCTGCGGGAAACATTTCCTGTCCTGCCAGAGCCTCCCCGGCAATTGGCAAGAGTAGGCAATTATGTGTTTACCATGTAGTGTATGTCTTATTCTCCTGTTCCTTTGTTATGATTAAGGATTAGTGATGAGCAAACTTTTGAAAAGTTTGGTTCGTCTGGTTTGCTGAACATTTGCAAAAAGTTTGTTTCATTCCGAATTAGTTCAAATTGAACCGGAAGTTCAATAAATCCCTTAAGACTGGTGTATAACACTGTCCAAGAGCCATAAAACTGGTGTATAACACTCTAAGATTATTATACAGGGCTGTTATGGTTCTTAGACAGTGTGCAAACCGAACCAGTAGAACCCAGTTTCAGGTAGAACGTTTGCTAAAAGCTTGATTTGGGCCTAACCAAACTTTTAGCAAAGTTCAACCCAAAACTGGATTCTACTGGGTTGGTTCAATCAGCACTACTAAGGACATCAAGGTCCTAAATAACACTGAGCTTATCATTTTGGATCTCCAGAACTACCACTTCATCGTGGCATTTTATTGGTGCCAGCATTAAGGCCTATTTAGACACAACGATTTTCGCTCAAAAATTGCTGAAAGCCATCTTTTGAGCGATAATGGTTGTGTGTAACTGCACTGACATCGTGCAGTTTTAGTTAAGCCGTCGCTGATCGCTGATCTTTCAGCATGCTGAAAGATCAACGATCAGTTATCAGGAATTCACAGTGGGATACAGCTGATACTATTGTTTCAGCAGTATCCCTCTCCCTAAAGACAGGCGGGGTATGAAGAACACAGCCGGGCGCTCTGAGTAGAGAACAGCTGGATGCAGATGACAAGCAGCCCCGCTTGTCTTCTGCATCCTCTGCTCGTCTGTATAACAGCGGGGCCGCTTGTCTTCTGCATCCAGCTGTTCCCCGCTATGAGCACAAGGTGAAAAAATCACAAAACGATTATCGCTTAATAATCGTTGTGTCTAAATCAGGCTTTGGTTGGACTTATTTTTCTGATACTGAAATCCTAGTGCAACCTAGGCCTTACATATATCTACAAGAACAGACTGTAGAAAACCCCAGTAAAGTGATGCATCAGATTGCTCTAAACGTGGTTGCACAACTTGAATGTTGATGGAAGCTGCAGGTCCGGTCTGGGCAGTAAAGTACTATCTGAAATCCTCCTCCTTTTTTGAACGTTTGGTTGTTTAGCGCCTATGCATTTATGTAAATGACCCTTAAGATCAGAACTGCTAGGAGTGAACCTGACAAGGCTTCCACATGAAAAGCTGTGAGGCTTCCCCCCTCTGTCTCATCTTATCAGCAGAATGGAGCTGGGTGGCAGAGGGGTGTTACATTTTTCCTCTGGCTTTTCAGTGGAGGCTTGCCTGTCTCTTTATATTTAACTTTCACTACTATGCTGAATGGTAGTTCACACAGAAGTACCCTGGAAGGAAGCTACTGCAGCACTTCAAAGATGTTCTTGCCACACTGCATGTATTGTACTGAAAGAGGGGACCAAAAGGGGCCACATTTTTTTTTTGCAAAATTATTACATTTTCAGGTTCCGTAAGTGAAAGTAATAGCTGTCAAAAACAATACGGCATTTTTCAAAAGGTATAAAAGAATAGGTAAAAGCTAAACAGAAACATAATATAAACATGAAATTTAAAGGGATTCTCCACTTTTGACAAGCCCTACTTATTAGAAGAGTCCCTGAAAATAAGCTGATCTTAAAGAGCTCCTGAGCTAGAACCTCCAGCCAAGAACTGCAATATGTGAACAGTAAGTGCTCAATTTCCCTGCAGCTCCACCACAGGTGAAATGAAGCATTACACAGTGTAGTTCGAATGAATGGATTGCCTGTGCAATGCAGGATAGGACAGCTCCTCCAGAGGGAGGTGCTCTCTGTAAATGCTTTTTGCTTCGGCTAAGAGGATTCTGAACAGAGGACCTCCCTTTTAACTCAGAATCCCTTAATATATGAAAATGTTGTTTCTACACAAGACAATTCCTTTAAAGGGGTTTCCACATGGAATAAAGTTGTTCCCTATCCTATCTGATTGGTGGGGGTCCATGCTGTCACTCCATTTATTTCAAAGGGGTCTGCTTAGCCCAAGTCTGTAGATATGTATACATGCCCATATAGGACAGAACTGAACTACAGTTATGTGTAACATTCTTATTAATTCATAGGACACAACAATACCGGCCATTCTTGTAAGGCTCCGTTCACATGTGTGCTTGGGTTTTCGTTCTTCTATTCCATCATTCCTTCAAATTGTGTTGGAAGAGACTGTTGCACATAATGCAGATAGCAAGAATCACCAACAAAGAAGTCCTCAATTGCATCAAGCCAAAGATCTCACTAGAAGCCAAGATCACTGAGAAGAAACTATCATACTTCGGCCATGTCATGCACAGCAATTCACATGAGAAGGCACTTGTGTTGGGAATGGTCAATGAAGGGGCTCCTGCCCATGGACGGATATTTGCTGCAGAATCCACGGTGGGCATCCGCACCGCAAATCCACAGCAAATACTGCCCATAGCATGCTATGGGAAATCGATTCTTCCTGCGCAATTGCGGAAACTAATTGCTGTTTCTGCAAGCAGAGAAAAAAATCGCAGCATGCTCCATTTTTTCACGGGATGTTGCGGGAAAAGCAGTAGTTAAAAAAACAAATCTGTACTGCGCATGTCCGACAGCTCGCCGCATGGACCATCTGCAGTACAGAAGAAAAAAAAAAGTGACAGGTATGCGCAGATGTCGCTGCTGGAGAGCTGGATTCCGCTGCGGGATTCCACATGCGGAGGAAAGGCGAACCAAGAACTTGTTGGCTTGATACTGTCAAATCTGATATCATCATGAGCCTGAGTGAAATCAAAGAAACAGAAATCAATATGTCTGTATGGAGGAGAATGATCCATAGAATTACCGAAAATCGATGTTGAACAAACAACTGATTGATTTACTAATTCCATCAAAGAATAGCAAAAATGGAAACCCTGCAATAAATGGATCCATCCCAGGATAAAACTAAAAGATACTGGGTAGATCTCAAGGACTATAATAGGATCTATCTGGCTTCTGTTAAGCTGTCCACCATTTTTCCAGATGACATGCAGTGCTACTTGGTCCAGGAGTTTTGGACAGGTCTGCGCCAGGTCCCCTAATGGAGGCTCCCATGCAGAATCCTAGATAACAGTCAATTGGCTACTTGTTTGGCAGGTGGACAGCTTTCTATTTTGACTTGCTGTAGATTGGTGAATACAGGCACCTAAAGCAGCGTCTTGCCAAAAGATTGTCTCAACCATCCAACATGCCCAATCACTCTTTGGGCCCTTTTACAAGGTCCGCTAAATCTTTCAGATTCCCGCATGCTATGAGAATCAGAACAATTATCGCTCAGTGTAAATGCATGGCCGACTGAATGTCGAATGAAAATGTATTCGCTTCTCGTTCATCGTTCCGTTTCTGCATGTAGAAAACTGAATGACATGTCGGCCCAAGTAAACAGGCAGTTGTTCATTTATGAACGACTGCCTGTTTACTATAAATGGAAGCGGATGGGCCAGAACAATCTATGGTCCACTCCATCGCCATTCACTGAGTGATGCTCGTTACTGTGTAAAAGCAAAGGAACGAATTATAACTGGGTTGACCCTTTCCCCTTATGTAGAGCAACCCTACGAATATATTAATGATACTTGGGTTGCACGGCACAACACACTGTTATCTCAAGTTATAAGGCTTAGAATGATTTCACATCTGTGGCAGGGATTCTGCTTTATTGCTCCGTTTCGGAAGCAGGAAAAGGCAACCCTCAAGGGCGAACGGTTCTATCTCTGGACAGAACTGAACAGCGCTGGGCGGATCCCATTGACTATAATTGGGTCTGCCCACTTTCCACCAAGCTGCCTGGCTTTTAGATGGAAGAAAAAGCACCGCATGCAACGCTTTTTCTTCTGGTATTTTCAGCCAGATCTGTGACGGAACCTCCGGTCGAACGTTCCCGATGCCGATGTGGAACCGGCCTTATCATTGTTCTACAAGCATAGATAAATGTTACATAAGTATTCCTACGTACTTTGTTACATACATACAATCTAAGTTATCGGATCACTTAGCATGTTGAAACTAATTTCATTGCTACAAAATAATGGCGCTCGGCTTGGCAAGGTCACTGTACACTGCAGTTGTTTGCAAGAACATAATATCAGGGTTTGTCTATAGAAGAGCAAGTTAGAAAGTAGAAGCAGATCATTCCGATGCTTTATTGGCCAAATAGATGGATGCTTTTATTAGCCCAACCCTTATTTTGTAATGGAGTGACTTTGTGACCCAGTACTAGTCTCATTCTCGGCTATTAATCATACGGCTAAGAGCTCATTTTGCTTTAAAATGCTAAGATACTGCTGTAACGGCGCCAAGATAATGGAAAAGGCTTCACAGATTGTATAATTTCATACCACGCTGTATCTTCATAGGAACAATGGCCAGGATGCCGAGGTATTAAAAACTTGGAAATTTGTTGTATTGAAAAGTAAAATGTCAATGTTATTCTAGGATCTCCGGCTCACCGCAACAGTTTGCTTTAAACGTTGTCTTCAGGAGCTTAATAAACTAAATACTGTACATAGAGATTACCCAGATTAACACTACAATAAAGTTTAGCAACAAACAGACCGAAAAGGGAGTCTTAATGCGATCACGTGGGGCGGATATGTTTAGACAAAGTTATACTGGAATACACCATGTTAATCATCGACTTTCACGTCTTTCTCTTAACTCCATCTTTGCCGGTGGCATCAAACAGAGGTTTTTTTTCACCCTACAAATCATTCTGGTGGTGCACCCATAATGCAGTTCCATTTTGAATTGCAACATAATCATTGCTGCTAGCATTGCACATGTAGGACATATCATTAATAAGGTATAATAGGTTATTTGTAAACTGTCCCACAAGGATGGCCATACATGTTGGCCAACAGTTATCTTGCCCGTAATAGGCGCTCTCCCTCTCGACAACACAAAGCAGTGCAGCGTGCGATTTTGCTAATACAGCATCTTGAGAGCCTGTAGGGCATTCCCAACTTCTCCTCAGCTGAAGGAATTAAGGATCATGTCTCCCCCTTACTCTATCTAGTGCCACTCTCTCTCCCATAAGGAGAATGCTCCCTGTGTCGGTGCACTGCCCCGTCACCTGACCTCTTTCAACCAATCAGATGACAGCAAAGGGCCTGTGATAGAATAGCAAGTGTTAGAGAGGTGACCTGTCTACAAACAAAAGCTCAATCAATCGCCCAATCCTCTTCTGCCGCAACATCTATCATTGCGAGAAAGTGAGAGTAGGTCCCCATGCACATTAGGTGATCATCTGGGCCTGCCGAAATCAACATGTTTGGCTGTAATACATCTTATATATATTGACACCTTTAGATATGAAGCCAAACTCAGCTCTAAATGGGGTTGCTTCCTGTCAAGTTTTTAGGGCCCTGTTGCATTAGGGGGCTCTTACTGTCTCAGAGATTGATTCTTCCAGTTTCTTCTGGTACGCCGAAGGATGGAAAGGAGAAAAGAAGCATCGGCTCCACCAGAGGCAACATTATGTGTGTTTGTGGCTTGAACCAGCACCGCAAGCTTGCCTGTTTATATACACGGAACACTAGAAATGTTCTTGGGTGATGAAAATGATGAAGAGCATGCCGAAAATTACTGTACCACACATTTGTTTCTTACCTCTCCCCCTATCAAATGTGCTGGTTTAGTATTGCTGTCTTCTGCTTGAGCCAAAACCTTGTGGAAACCAAGTAAGTGTCTACATACCCATAATCAGATATGGTCAAGAAGTGGTCAGAAGATGATCAGCAACCAGGCTTTATCCAGTCATCTTGTGGACCACAATGACAAGTTGCAATAAAGATGGAAATGATTTGGCAACAGCTAAAAGGTTAGATGAACGTCCTATCTGGCCACCCAAATTGCTGAACTTAAGCAAAGCTTGTTCCATCCACTTTTATATGGAGGAAGGGAGGACACAGAACCTCTGTCCTCGTCATTGATGTAGAACTCAGTGGTCAACCCCAATAATCAGACATTAGAAGCTAAAATCTTAGTACCCTTAGGACCCTTTAAGGTCTACAATTTCTCACAAAACAAATTCAATACAAAATTGCTACATGCCGGCAAAACACTTGACAGATTCCAACTGATATCACAACTACCGTGTAGTTATACATGAACTCATATAGTATAGACATCTCGTGACAGGGTGTCACAAAATAATGTTTGTTTCAAAGCCAGGCATCTCACACCACACATCTTGAGATATGTTGAGTCAAGAGGAAAAGTAAGGAAGGACACAGTATAACTAACCGGTCTAGCTATTTTTCAGCTCCTGGGACACAAAAAGCAAAGTAAATTATCCAAAGTCCCTAACCACAATCTCCAGCAAGTTTCTCTATGTCTTTAATTCAAAATTACAGAGCACAATAGGGTACTTGGAAAGTATAAGGTATACTACATCAATAACAAAATAATGATCTAGCATTTTATCAGACGATGGCTTGAGGTCTATGCAAATTTTGGACCAGTGCCCTCAGTCTATAAGGATTAGGCTTATCAAGAATAGCAAAAACCTTTCTGAAGTGACTGACATACATATAAAGGCACTCGAATACTTGGGGTTTTAATTCTGGATAAAAAATTTGGGCTCCACAATTGTCTGTAACCAAAGTTAACTCTAACTTTTGTAACCATCAAACTAATGGCTTCATGGTTGTTCTGGATATTCTCACTATGTTAATAAATAATTCCCTCAGTGGAACAATGAGAAGATTTAGGGAGACTTTCCAGCTATACTCCAGTGGCCAATAGGTCACAATGAAAGCATACAGCCGTTAACCATTACATGCCCTTTGTTGCCTCCTATCCAGGGACACTAATTTGGTGAGAACTTGGGCACTTGATCTCATCACAATGTGCATTGAGATGTCTTAATTAAAACACTTGGGTCACCCAATAAGTTTCACCACCTCCAATTGTGACATCTAGGAAGTGGTGTTTGATGTGGAGGACCTTAGAGGGCACAGGGCAAATAAAAGCCAAGGGAAGCCCACCCATGCTGTTCACAAGACCCCTCTTCAAGGGCTACATTTATTTGTTGCAGCTGTCTTAAGGCTCAAGCTGTTAAATATTAATGGCTCAGCCTTTGCTTGGGGTCAAGCAAGACCCTGTAACTTTACCTATCTCTACTCAAAAGCACAAATAAAGGGTGTCCTCATCTTTTCAAGGTGGAAAATAGATTATATACCCCTCCCCCTTCTTCCCTGGAGTGCAAACAGAGTCCAACTTACATGGCTTAGAAAACTCTTAACACTTTTTGTTAGTTAAATGGAGTAAATAACTGCATTTTCATACATTTATATTTAGGTAAGTTACCAGTTTTTACATTTGTCCACATATATAGGTATAATGCTAAGCTTAAACAGACCAGGCTCAAGAGCAACAGAGCATTAAAAAAATCATCAATAAAATACCCCACACATATAGTAAAAAATTGTATATAAAAAAGTATACAAAAAATAGGGAGAAAGTAAACAAAAAACAAATTAGTAAACACTCATTTTTTGAGGCTCCTAGTTTAAGATATTTTTTTACATGAATTGGGACTTTATTTTGTAACTATCACCTTGAACTTGAAATCTTATTGTTATAAGCCACAGTGCTTTCATCCACTCTAGTATTTATACTTGACTAGTGTTACTTGTTTTGATGATAAAATTGCCCCAATTTTCGACAAATTGGATCTGGTAAATCTAAACAGATTTTTATCAAATATCTGACCTTGATGGGGATTTAAACTAGGTCCTCAGCACTGCAGCGTGGTGGTGGCCCAAAGGTTAGCAAGGCAGTGCTAACCACTGGGTCACCAACACCACCTCCACTGTTGGTGGCCAAATGAGAAAACCTGATTTTACCTCCATTGATTTTAATGGAAGTCAGAATTGGGAGTCTCAATTCACAATTATTTTTTAAAATCGCGTCAGCCACTCCCGGCCCTGATTATTTCAATGATTGCTCAACACTATTCTTGATTCTCAACTTGCTTTTAGCCTTGTTCCCAAAAGCTGGCCATACAGATTATATAGCTTTTGGCTGAACACATTTGACTGACAGCTATTTCCATTTTTCGCACAAAAACTGCATGCTCATACATATTAGCTGAGTCACACACTGATCCTCTGGGAAATAGGGTATTCAAATTGGAGATGGTATATTGCCTCTATAGTGCCACCAGCAGTCTCCTTAGGCATGTCAGAAGGCTCACCCCTGAGGAGGAACAAGATCCCTTAGGCCACTCTAATACACACTGTTTTTTACAGCTAAATGCTGTAAAACGTCTTCATTGATTTCAATGGGACGAGCGTTTAAACGTGGCGTTTTTAATGCCATGATTTTCTAGTGTGTTTCAGCGCTTTTTAGCGTACCTCATCACCCATCGTAATGATGGGGTGCATGAAAAACGCTGTTCAATGCCTTTGAAAATGGTCTTTGAAAACACCCTTCAAAATTTGCCTACCTTAACTCCTGGAAGAAGAAATAAGCAGTGATGCTGAACTCCAACATCCTTCTTTCCCCAATATTTCTTGTTATGGACTACTGTATTAAATCCAGACACATGTAATCAGGGGCGTAACTAAAGGCTCAGGGACCCTGATGCAAAACGTGAGCTGGCCCCCCCCCCATCTGTATCTGTACCCGCACCCATACCTAAACCATGCTGCACAGAGACATAACTTGAAGCTTTTGGGCCCCAATGCAAAACCTGTAACAGGGCCCCCAACTATAATGCTTTATTCATAGTACTGGGCTCCCTATATAGAGAAGAGAGGCCTTATGGGACCCCTAAGGCTCCTGGGCCCGGGTGCAACCGCATCCCCTGCACCCTCTATAGTTACACCCCTGCATGTAATCATTGATTAATTTTGGCAAAATTGGAGGGGTTGGGCAACTTTGTTCTAATGTGTATGGCCAGCTATAGCCTTGAAAGTTTATACTCTCCATTGAAATATTTAGGTAGGTCCCATTGACTTCATGGGATGGTAGGTATAACCTTACTCAGTTGTCAGCTTCTTATGCACTAAGGAGGGAATTTACTAAGTCTGCATTTCCAACAATGGTTCACCTCTCAGCCCCCCATGTGTGTGGATCAAAAAGTGAAATATATCAAAAGCAACCAAATGTTTGAGTAATTTGAACACTTTTATAACTGGACACTTACGCCCCGTGGAAGTAGGGCAGATGAGAGATTGTTGACTGGGTTCACCTTCCACCTCAATCCAAATCTCAGAGATACCTTATCACACATTTATCTGTATGGGATTTTTTTTCAGGGACCATACATCCTGTGATTTGTGGTCAATTAGTTCTTAAACAGCCTAATTAGCTGTCAGAATCTCAGAGTTTTAGGCACCTTTACTTCTCAGAGCAGAACTAATTAGGCAAACGGTTACAGAATTCCTAAACAGAAGACAAAATACATACTACAGGTAACCTCAAGGGGAAAACATTAAAATTCTGAATTTCTAACGCGGAGGTAAAAACATTCTGAGATGATAATAGAGAATTACTATTTTGAATATTCTTTCTTACATTTCTGTATAATTTTTATAACCCATTGCAAAGATATGTAGAACTACAGTGGATTGTGTGATGATAACTAAAAATGGTCAAGAGTGCGTTTAGTATTAAGTCTAAAGATGCCCATACACCTTTAATAGCTGCTGAGTGAAAAAAACATAATAACTTTTTTTCCTGACTCTCCAAACCGGGTTTGGCATAGAGTTCATATGTTTTACTTGGGTATAGTAAAGAAAGCCACAACCAGACCCCTCTGGTAGCAGCTTATTTCCAGGGGGAACAAAAGGATCGGGTGTGTAAAATTCAGTGATTCAACATGCCCGATCCTTCATTTCTCCTATTTCATCTGTCTACAGACGGTTAAGAGGCCCCATACACACGTGAAAGTAGTCCGTTAACGGCAAAATTGGTGGGTTCAGTCAACTATAGTTCATTGTGCATGAAGAACTTTAGGCTGTATAATAAAAGATATTGGTAACCTAAAGCAGGCCATGCACACAAAACACTTGTCGCTTAGCCATCAGCTGTCTCTCCAGATTCCCCTGTACATATGCACAGCTGGCTCAGCTGAATGTGCATTTATTCTCAATAGGGAAGGACAAAAAGCTACTATCAGACAGCGCAGGTGATGGCTTATCTCCCTAAGAAAAAAAGGATCGGACATATTGAAATCCAACAGCCTTATCCTTATCATCCCGACCTCTGTCATTGGGGAAGAGCTGGGAAGTCACCATACTCATTAAATGGTTGGCTGACTCCACCAAAGTCAGTGGATTAGGCAGATATACGTCTTTGGCCACTTTACGAATGCTCTTGGTGCGTAGAAAGGATTTGAAGCACCATATGGAAACAAACACTCAAAGGAAGATGGAATTGTTACCCTGGTAAAAGTCTATCCTGACCAATCCACATGTCCCCATAGACAGGGGACTGTAGCTCGATTCCACTAAAATCCGAGTTCAATTCTTTGGCCAAATGGAGTCTCTGAAAGATCTACGTCCATGAAGATTGGTGGGAATATTGTCTATGGTGAATTCGCTCCTTCATGTCAATATTTTTCAATTTCACTTGAAAGTTTGCAAAATACTGAAAATAAATGATAAAGTTATGGGTAAAGGGATTAAGAAATGTGGATTTTTCCAGTACGATCAGGAATGGCGCCTCTGCACAGGTTGTGTGGGAAAGTGCTGCTCAGGCTCATTCACTTCAATGACGCTAAACTGCAATACCAGACATAACCCGTTGACAGGTGTGAGTTGAAATTCTGGAATTTTCTAATAGTGGACAACCCCTTTAATTAAACCACCATTCAATTTGTAGTGTACAATGTTGTGCAGATTAAAATACAATAAAAATGAAGATGTCGGCCAGACATAACAGAATGTGAAGTCTTTTTTCTTCCTCTTCAAACTGTTGGTAAACTCAAAATTATTACTGAATTCTGCTAGCACTTATCTAACGGTCTATTGAGCCCTCACTAAGTCATGTGAAAGGAAGTCCAATGATAACATTTTCTGCGTCTTCTAGACATTTGATTAAGCAGTTATAAATCTTTAAGTCTGACTTGTCACAAGCAGAGTAAGATTACACCAAAAGCTGTCAAGATTAAGTAAACTTGTCTTGTTCTGTAGCAGGTCTTACTCGGTCTTGTACCAGAGATTAAAGATTCCTCGATAAAAAAATTGGTTACCATCGTGCCCAACACACAATAAAGAGGGGAAAATATAGAACAAGGATCTGTAAAAATAAAACTGAAAACTTAACTTTCAACCCTTAGATCATGAAGTAATATTTTATCTAAAAAGACCAAGGCAGCCACCGGAACGACAAATATCCGAACATGTGGCCTTATAAATAAACTATGAAAGATGGAGTCGTGACAAGGACAATGCTCTGCTTATTATTTGACACAAAGGTAAACTTTTATGTAAACTTTGGAAAAGTTTTAAACTTTAGTATTTATCTGGCTAGGTTTTCCTAGTTAATATCTGAGACTTAAAGGGAATGTGTCATCAGAAAACAATTTATTACATAAATCACATTTTTCACACTGACCACAGAGCCTAATATTAGTCTGTCACTTCCTGATCTGTAGGGAAACCTTTGCAGCAGTCATTTCACTAACATCACAGGCAGGGTTATTCTGAAAGGTAAACACCTATACGTAGATAGCAGAGGATCCACTATTCACAACAGGCAATGTGATGTGGCTATCCACTCACAGTCCCTGCAAAATGACCTATGCACAAGTCACAGAGCATGCCTAGAACAGTCTCCCATACAACCTGTCGATTTTGTGAATAAGCTATGATGCTGCCATAAAGCATATCTCTAAATGCTGTTAAATGTAGCTCAGGAAAGATGGCTGCCCCCATAGTCATTCGCAGACAACAAAACAAAGATAATAAAAAATTTTACAATCAGAAAATAAAAAAAGATTAGAAAAAGTTAAAATGTTTCTCTATCTTGTTTTAATAAAAAAAAAAAAATACAAAAATAGTGATATAGTCCCTTTAAATGTCTCCCACCAGACTAGATAACATGCTTGGTAATCTATGGAAATAGCAACTGGAAAAAGTTGTAAAAGTGCAAACAGTCCACCATGATAAGCCCAGTATATGAAATGCATAAATGTCTATCAAAGGTCTAGTCAAGAAAGCTCACTGTGATAAGCTTAATAAATGAAATGTATAAGCATCTAGAAAGGGTCCTGTATAGAAAGTCCACCATGATAAACTCAGTAGATGAAATGTAACAGCGTCTAAAAAATGGTCTAGTGTAGACAGTCCAACATATAGACAGTACATGAAATTCGTAAATTTCTGTCAAGGGTCTAGTCTACAAAGTTCACCATGATAAGCATATTAGATGAACTATTAAGTATCTAGAAAGGGCCTAGAATAGACAGTCCACCGTAATAAGTTCAGTAGATGAAATGTAACAGTGTCTATAAAAAGATCTAGTATAGGAAGTTTACCATGATAAATCCAGTATATGAAATTTATGAATGTCTATCAAGGATTTGGTCTAGAAAGTTCACCATGATAAGTCAAGTCAATTAAAGGTATAGATGTCTACAAAGGGTCTAGTTTAGACAATCCTCCATGATATGTCAAGAATATGAAATTTATGAATGTCTATCAAAGGTCTAATTTAGAAAGTCTACCATGATAAGTCAAGTTAATTAGGTTTATAGAGGTCTACAGAAGAATCTATTATAGATAATTGCCAATGATCAGTTCAGTCTGTAAAATGTATGAATATCTATCAAGGGTCTAGTCTAGAAAGCCCGCCATGATAAGTCTAGTAAACTACATTTATAGGTGTCTACAAAGGGTCTAGTATAGACAGTCAACCATGATAAGTCTAGTATACAAAATGTACGAATGTCTGTCTAGGGTATAGTCTAAAATTTCCACCATGATAAGTCTAGCAAATTACGTTTATAGGTTTCTACAAAAGCATTTATTATGGACAGATGCCAATGATGAGGCCAGTTTGTGAAATTTATGATTGTCTATCATTCTAGAAAATCCACCATGGTAAGTTTAGTACACAGTTTATAGATGTCTACAAAAGGTCTAGTCCAGCAAACCCACCAAGATAAATCTAGTAAATTAAGATTATAGGTGTCTACTAAGAGTCTACTATAGAGAGTCCACCTGAATCAGTCTAGGATATAGTTTATAGGAGTCTGGAAATAGTCTACTCAAGAAAATCCACCGTGGCTTAAAAAGACACTTAGTATAGAAAGGCTTTATGAGTTTATATAACCATAGGGTAAGACATCTACAGACATTTTGAAAAATATAGTCTAGTATGGGTAGTCGATCTAGTTCACAGCCTACAAAGTGCATCCTACATATACAGATACATTGCTCTGAGGGATTCATACTTAGTGTTCTCAATTCTTCTAATACCAATATGGGGGCAAAGTAGTTTACATACTGCCTTAGGTTCAATACTGGCCCAATATCCAATGGTTTTACAGGATCTGTATGGTCTTCTAATGTTTAATGTAGGCTTATTCCAGGTCATGTACTTTATTTTCAATGGCCAAAAGAATTATCTAAATGGTTTTGCATTAAAGTATAATGTTTCTCCATAAGAGTATCACTGTCTTTGCATGTAAATCACATACAAGTAAAAATCTGGATATAATATTAGGTCTGAACCAATTACATCTCGTTCTTCAAGATCTCCAGACCCTCCCCGTTATGTACTATATAAGTACTACTGAATTTTTGAAGATGCGTTTAGTCCCTACTGCATCCATTTCTTCGTTGCTCTAGGGTTAACCAGCTTTAAGGGGCAAAAAAGGATATACCACTCAAGGTTAATTCTTACGCTTCTTATTGGTCTTTTTGATTGAAATAAACGTACTCTCATCTGCTATTTCCGACACAAGCAATTGGCACTTAATACACAGCACAGTGTTTTGTCTGTTCACAGTGATGTCTGGGATGATTGGGTTAAGCAGCGACGCTGCGACTCGTAAATCAGGCGCCTATTCCTTCCTTAATTTTTTTTTTTTTGCGCTCAGGTGTACTCTAAATGTGCATTAAACTCCAGCTCCATTAAGCAGTTACAATGAAGGTAAAGGCCACAAGGCTAAATACTACAGGACCTTGTATGGATCTCATAGGTTTAATGGAATCAGGATTTTAACAACTCTTTTTCGTTAAATACAGTGCGTGTCAGAAGGATGCGTCCCACTCATAAAGAAGCACAATGACAATGTACAGTGCCACTAATACAAGGACATAGTTCATCCTGACATTTCCAGCAATTCCCAACTGATTAGGGTCATTATGTTGGAGGTCTGATTTATGCTGTCATTTCCTCTCACCGATCCTGCATCAATGAATCTTAATGAATTGGTAAATAAGGGTGAAGATTACACTCTATGACACAGAGACATTCCTCATTCTCAACACTGGAGATTTATGTAGCCAATTAGTGACTAACAGAGAAAATTGGCTGGCAGAAAAATAATATTCTTTATGGAACAAAATGGAAAAAAGCTTTCTTGTTGAAGGGCATTGCCACAGCAGACATCCATAAAGTCTCTTGATATGTGGATATACAAAGAAGCTCAGAATGTGCCGAACCAGGACATTCCTGTAAAACTGTTTTAGTGTTTTCAGCCGCAATTTTTTAAAGGTTACCAGTTTAATAGAGAAATCTTACAGAGGGACGGAGGCAGGTTAGCCTGTGGGCAGGTGAGGTAAGGTGCTGCAGATTTGAAAGGGTTAAACTATGATGTAGTGTTAGAGAAATGGACTTGAATATATAGATATTAGATAAATGGATGGATAGATAGATAGATAGATAGATATGAGATAGATAGATATGAGATAGATAGATATGAGATAGATAGATATGAGATAGATAGATAGATAGATAGATAGAAGATAGATAGATATGAGATAGATAGATAAATAGATAGATAGATAGATAGATAGATACGAGATAAGCTAGCTAGCTAGATAGATAGATAGATAGATAGATAGATAGATAGATAGATATGAGATAGATAGATAAATAGATAGATAAATAGAAGAAAGGAAGGGCAGTGATAGTCAATATATACTGACAAGACAAGAGAAAAGAAAAAAGACAGATAATTGAAAGAAAAAGAAAGAAAGAGACAAAGAAAGTAAGGAAGAAATCGAAAATAAGAAATAGAGAAAGATAGAAAAAAACAGAAGGAACAAATAGATAGATAGATAGATAGGTAGATATGAGATAGATATTAGATAGATAGATAGATAGATAGATAGATAGATATGAGATAGATATTATATAGATAGATAGATAGATATGAGATAGATAGATAGATAGATAGATAGATAGATAGATAGATAGATAGATAGATGTGAGATAGATATGAGATAGATAGATATGAGATAGATAGATATGAGATAGATAGATATTAGATAGATAGATAGATATGAGATAGATAGATAGATAGATATGAGATAGATATGAGATAGATAGATAGATATTAGATAGATAGATATGAGATAGATAGATATGAGATAGATAGATAGATAGATAGATAGACAGAAGGTACATATGAGATAGATAGAGAAATCTAAGATAGATAGATAGATGATAGAGATAGATGTGAGATGGATAGATACTGACATTACAAGAAAAAAGATGTAAATAATAGACAAAATCAATGGATACTGACATGAAAAGAGAAATGAAGGAAAGAAGGAAGGAAAAAAATGTGAGAGATAATGGAAGGAAGGATGAATATAGCTAAGCAGTAATAGCAGACTCTGTCGGGGGGGGGGGGAGCAAGGAAGGAAGAGGGAATCTGAGAGATAGATAGATAATGAGATAGATTTGATAGATAGATGTGAGATAGATTGATGATAGATAGATACTGATAGATAGATAGATAGATAGATAGATAGATAGATAGATAGATAGATAGATAGATATGAGATAGATAGATACTGATATAACAAGAGAAAAGACATAAGGAATGTTCAAAATCAATGGATAATGACATGACAAGAGAAATGGAGGAAAGAAGGAAGAAAATCTGAGAGAGGAAGGAAAGAAGGAAGGAAAGAAGGAAGGAAGGAAGGAAGGAAGGAAGGAAGGAAGGAAGGATAGATATAGCTAAGCTGTAATAGCAGACTCGGCCCAGGGACAAATGTGACACTATTTTGGAAAAAATAATTATCCGATAACACCTTGAGAATATCACACAGATGTAAGACAATTGCTGCTTTTCCGTTTTTATGGTACAGACAGTCATATTCGGTAGTGAAGTGCGGCTTTAGCACTAGACAGGGTACACAGTAAGCAATACCCATGGAATTAGCAAATCTTCAAACCACTGGAAAACAGCTGCACCAAATCTCCTGCAGCTGAAATGCAGCTGCACATTTACAGAGTCATCTCTCAAGGTGCAGTACTTGAGACTAATGATGCTGATTAAGATGCTAATTTTCCCTGAGATGAAGAAAAGGAAACACAAGATGGGAGAGCAAACACCACAATCAAATATTTTAGTGGGAAGCAGGATGATAAGATGCATTGGCACATATGCCAGGCTGCACCTCTTCCTTGCCAAATGCAAACTCACAGTAATCCAACACAAATAGTTAATTATGTTCAGGATATACAGCTCCCATGTACTTGATGGCAGATGTAGTTTTCAAAGCTCCTTTAAAATTGTATTCTATTTTAGGGGTTTCCTCACCAGAAAGAACCCCTTTCAGTTTGCTGTACAATGGTGACCAGCTGATCGCCTAGGATCTGGCACCCATTACCTCTGGCAAACGGCTGATTTTGGCAAGGGAAAACTTGTCTGGACAAACATCTCACATGCAGCGGTTGTCACAGGGGAAGTGTAGTATTTAAAGGGGTTATTCAGCTATAAACTACTGATAGCCTATCATCAGGACAGTTCATCAGTAGTAGATTTGCAGGAATCCACTGCCAGAGACCCCCACCAATCAGCTGTTTGCTGGGCCTGTGTGCTTGTGCACTGAGCTGATTTCTGCAGAAGGCCGACAGCTCTGTTCCCACTAAAGTGGCCAGGCTTGGTATTGCAGACCTAGCTTGAATTAAAATGAATGGGAACTTGATTTGCAATACCAAGCCTGACCACTGCAGTGGGAACAGAGCTGTCTGCTTCCTGCAGAAATTAGATCATTATATAAACTGATTGGTGGGGGTCGCATGTGGCAGACCCCTGCTGATCTATTATTGATGTCCTATCTTGTTGATAAACCATTACAAGTTTACAATTATACTACCCCTTTAAAGTTGTGGATTGGGAATAGCTAGTTGATTGGTGGAGTCCAACCAAAAGTGCCAAGATGAAAAGAACAGTGGTCACGCATGCAAACCACTGCTACATTCATTTAATTGGGATTGCCAGAGATTGCCAAGCAGTTCAATTTGGCTATCTTTGGCAGTCCCAAATGAATAGACCAACAGCACACATGCTTGAATGGTGCTTCATGCTTTCAGGGACCTTTCGGACCCCCATTCCCATGATCATTGGGGTCCCAGCAGTCAGATGCCCGGCTAACAGCTAGTTATCCTGTAGCTAGGAAATAACTTCTTTGGTGGGACAACAGCTTTAAAGGGGCTGTCTGAGTTATGTAAAAAATATCTCAATGGGTCCCCTGTGGTGTAAAATTACAAAGCAGCTGATACTCACTGCTCCCCGCTTGTCCCTCTCCGGCGGCTCCAGATCTCCCTGCTGACATTATCTCTACAGGCTGTAGTGAGCCTGAGTCATCTTCAAATAAGTTGGTGCAGCCAATGACAGCGCTCAGCGATAATAACCAAGCACTGCCATTGGCTGCAGCAGCAGGTTTATGGATGTCACAGGATAAACAAACAGCATAATGGAGACCTGGAACCGCCGGCGGGAGACAAGCGAGGAACAGGAAAAAGTGAGTATCAGCTGCTTTGTAATTATATACCACGGGGAACCAGTTGAGATATTCCTTACATTACTTGGACAACTCCTTTAATGACAGTCATTCAACTGAATAGCTGCTCCTGTAATACAGAGCAGGAGCCAATCAATATTCGGCCATGTTCACATGAGGCAGATTTGCCACAGATTTTCCGTCCAGACTCTCCTCATGGAAAATCCACAGTATTTACGGTAGCAGAAAAGCAGATGGATTCAGCACTAAATCCATGTTAACATTCACACCAAATGGTGTGGATTTTGCACTGAGGATTTGCTGCAGAAAGTCCACTGAAGACACTCCGCAGCAAATTCTACCCCATGTGAACATTTTGGTCTGGCTCACAGAGGGGCTCCCATGCAATAGGATATATGGACAGGGGTTACCTTCATGAAAAAGCCCCTTTAAAGGCGTCATAGCTGAATTTCAAATTAGGATAGAAGATAACTTGCTGGTCGGTGGGGGTCTCTGTTAAGAGTTCCACCAATCTCAAGAATGTGACTCCCATGTCCCGCTGTCAAATGTCCCGCGGCCCGCATAATCTGCATCATCACCTAGCAAGGGCATGGAGTCATCTGTACTGCACATGTGCGCTGGTGTGACGGCCGGCACATCCACATTACAGATAAGGAATATTGCGGACAGGTCCGCAGGGGTCATCGTCCGGGCACCGGGTCAAATTCCACTGTGGCATCCCGCATGTGAAATCTGACCCAGCTGTGGGCATTTGGCCTTAAATAGCCATTCTTTGGTGTAATAAGACCTTGGAAAATCTGAAAAATACCACCAAACTGTGCCACAATGTTAGGCACGTATGCATTTTTATGGCCACCCGCAAGCGCTGTAAAATTGCATTAATAAAGAATAGCTACGATTGAGCTTAATTAGCATTTTCTTGTCCATTCACATGGGCGTATTAGGGAAAACTACGCTGCAGTGCGCAATTCTGTCGGTCGTCAGAAATCCTCAAAATAATTTCTAATAGCCCAAATATCGGCAGCTCTCTTCTTTTCCGAGCGCCAGATGCAGGTCAACTCCCTCCTGCTCTCTTTTTTTTTAACTCCCATAGGAGTCTATTGGAGCTTGCAGCATTTTCTGGCAAAAGATAGGTCAAGACCTATCTTTTCACAGAGCGAGAAAAATTGGCGACTGATTTCACGTTTTAACGGTGCAATTTTTTCATGCGCCCAAAAATGGCTCATGTGAATGAATGCATTGGGATGCAATGCTTCTCATAGTCGATATATTTACGCAGCCAAGTAGCCCCGTAAAAACGCTTGTATGAATGAGGCCTTAACTCCATAAACATTCCTATCCTGCTTCACACCGATACATCATCCTCCCTTAAAATGATTACTGTATTGTCAGCAGAGTAATTGTTTGTGTCACGCTCCCTCCTGAATGCATTCTGTAAGCTGTACATTATGGTGTGCATGATAAATGATATGTGTACTACACCCTGGCAGGGTCTATGATGGGTTAATACACACAGATTCATCTCTTCAGTCTAATTACATAATCAAAGTCTACTGATTACATATATCCATTCTGTCAACTTGAGAACATTGCCAGCACTCCATAGCGTACACTTCAGGGGACAATCTTGGATTATTCACATCGACGAGTCTTGCAGAGTTATTAGATACTTTACATTAAAGAATAGGTCTAAAAATACCTTAATAGATGCCTATTGTATCTCTTTTAGGATCTTAATGTCTACGAACAAGACAGACATAGCATGCAGTAAGTGGTCCTCATTGAGAATCCATCAGAGGAGATAGGCTTCTCCTGATATAGAAGACTCTTCCTGTGAAGCATATTGGCACTTTATGCAGACTTCTCTATAGAGAGTAGTCTGTCTCTTTAAATTGGGCCAACTAATGCACATCAGTTGGCCGATTAATGACTAAACTCTAAGGCCAGCGTCACACAGGAGTATTACGCAATACAAAGGGAATAGAACCCATTGATTTAAATGGGTTTGTTCCCATGCGTGTATTCTTCCTGCACAATTCGGTAATAAACATGCCTTGTGGGCGCAAAAAGTACAATAAAATATACGAATGTGCGAGCGAAAAAGGATAGTTTGTCCCACAAAGATGTTACGCTCATGCACGTGCAAATACGCATACGCTTGTTTGAAGGGAGCCTAAATGTTACTGGGTTCAGGCTATAATCGTAGGTACAAAAAACAACTATCCAGCATGATGTCAAGCAATAAAAATGCAATGCTTTATTAGAAAAAATAATTTAAAAAATGCCAAGCCATAAATACCGCCACATGGCGACCAATAGCAGTCAGTATGTGGCGGTATTTATGGCGTGGTGTTTTTTATTTTTTATTCTGATAAAGCATTGCAGTTTTATTGCTTGACATCATGCTGGATAGTTGTTTTTATACATGTGTGGTGACCGGTGATTGGAGCAGAATCCTTGCGTGTTTGAATAGCAGTAGGTTCCTGTTGTAGCCGGGTTGAACAATCGTAGGTGGTGGCAAAGAAACTGCAACAATACTTGCAAGAGGGGGAACAATTAAGGACATATTGTATGTACCATAGAGGCAACTCATATACCTGCCGTGGGACTCTTCCACCAAAATGGCTGAGAGTTTGGGTTCATCCTTTTGGCTATTAGGTGGTAAGATCTTATCCACAACGCCCCTCTCTAGAGCAATGGTACTGTTGGAAAATAGGAGACTGGCCAAAATGTCAAGGGTGGGAAACAAACATAAAACCCAGCACCATTTTAGGTGGTCCACTTAGATCTTTGCTATGGCGTTTCCTAAGGGGTGGGATTCAGTTCTCCAGCATACGGTTCTCCCTACCTGATGACGGCAGTGGCCAAAGGAGGGATATCAGGAGGAAACAGCTTAATGACATACTCAATGCTGTCTCTGCCCTCTTTCAATGTGCGCTCCTGTAATATGGAAGCAGGTGGCGGGAAACCAGTGGTCACCCAAAATAGTTTCACAGCACCCCTACAATGATTACCGCTCTCTTTATTTTGACTGCAATCTCCATTCTTTGCCTGCCTTCAATCAGTTGCTTGACCCAGAAAGTGCTCCATCCCAAATGGAGACCAATGTGAGTGATGACAATCTCAGTACAGTGCTGTGGAATATGTTGGTGCTGTATAAATGAACTACATAAAGAAATTAAGAACCTGTATGGAAAGTGAAGAAACACAGTAATAAATCCAACCAGGAATTACTCATACTTAAAGAGGTACAAGTTATCCTTTATTGATGGGTTAGAGGATAACTAGCAAACTCCAATACGCTCATTGAAATGAATGGAGTGATGGCACACTTGCATGACCTTCACTCTACTCATTTGAGGACCGACCAGATCCCCGTTCTCAGGATAGTGTGGGTCCCAACAGTCAGACACACACCAATCAGCTAATTACCCCCTCCAATGGATAGGAGATAGCTTTTTCCAACTAGTGTACCCCTTCAAGTGAAATTAAAGTAATGGTTTTAAAGTAATATATAGCAGAAAACAGTGCGGATTTCCCCCAGCAGAAAAATATGCACCGAAATGCATCAAAACCATAAAAAACACATCAAAATCCACACCAGTGGCACAGATTTTAACACTATTTTCTGCCATGTCTGAACGTACGCGTAACCGGTTTTCCAGTGTAGAAACTCCATTTTCAAGTACTCCATTAGAGAATACTGAGTTGATAAAACTTCATTAAGGATTCGCTTATGCTCCATTTACACAGGACGAGCTGTTGGGCAAACACCTCCATGTATTACACAACTAGAATATGGATTTTAATAGGCATTGTGTAATGCCTTATTTCACCCATGTAGGGAAATTGAATACTTGCTGGTAGATTACCCAATGGGTTACAGCTGATTGCTGGGAGTCCAAGCAATGGGACATCCTGTGATCATCATCGAGAGACTCTTCAGGTAAAAGAGATTGTACAAAGCACACAAGGGTTGGCCGTCCTTTTTAGTATAAAAGTTGACTGGAGAGTAGATCTGCTAAATGTGCAAAGAGCCTGAATACTACATATCGTCAGTCTATAGCACACTGATGAGAAGCAACTCTGACTTTCCCCAACCTTAAGGCTCTTACATTAGGGAAAAGACCCTTCCAATTTCAGAAGGACCAAATGACCATTGTGCATATGTCTATGGGGGCCTCCCATCTTTCCCGACAAATGATGTTGAGGAAAGAAAGATCGGACACGTTGAATTTCAACACCTGATCCTTTTGTTCTCCGTAAAGAAGAGCCGCCGTCATAGCTGTCTGCGGCTTATTCTCCTCTCTGCCCATTGAGAACACATGAATGCTCGACCAATCAGAGCGTCATGTGTATGGGTGAGCCGGGAGAAATAGCTGACCAAACACAGTAGTGAAGTTGTATTGGCACCTTTAATCCACTCTGTTCTTGAGTAAGGGATAAAATATCTGCAAGTGTAAGTAACCAAAGCAGGTTTTATTACATTTACTGGTCTTCAGAAGGACTTCCGAATGTGTAGATTAGCTTTCTTCCGATATTTATAGCTATGAAATGCACTCCAGGTGTAGTTCTATTCCTTGCTTGGTAACGCAGAGTCGAAGAGATCTCAAAAGCCTTTTTATAGTCTTGTAATTAACTTTATGCATAAGTCTACTGTTAGAAAAGCATTACAATGAATTACTACACAGGATGGAGACCTAGCAGGGGCCATCTATCTATGCCCAAGGAACATCATGGATACATTATCAGGTGTGCCCAGTTGTATTAACTTAGCAAGGCTTGCTGGGCAAAACTAAAAGTCTCCAATTTTCTTAAAGGGATTCTCTCTTTTGGAAAATCTCTATTTGTTAGAAGGTTTTCTTGACAAGAAGATGATCGCAAAGTGTCTTTCTGCTGGGACTCCCAGCAATCAGCTGTAATATGTGGAGAGACTCGGAAGTAAGTATTCAATTTCAATGCAGTACCCCCACAGGAAACATAAAGCATTGCACAATGCCCATTCAAATCACTGCGCTGTTTGTGTAATGTGAGAGAGAACTGGTCCTCCCGAGCAAGAGAAGATATATGCAGTTGCTCTCCAACATGGCCAGGAGATGAAGATCCTGAACAGAGGATCATCCTCCTCTACTAACTCAGAATTCCCTTTTACTATTGTGTAGGTACACTTCACGCCAGCAAAACAGCTTTGACCCATTATACAATGTTCAGGGAGGCAGTATGTTTACATAATTCTGTGGTTCCACATGAATGCCAAGACCCAAGTACTCAGCAGAACATTGCCCAGAGCATCATATTGACTCCACCTGCAAGTTTTCTTTCCATACTTGATCATAGCACCATCTTTTATCCAGTTCACACAGATGCACCTGGTTATCCATATGATGTAAAAAGTGATTCATCAGCCCAGGCCATCTTTTTCCATGGTTCACAGTTCCATTTCTGACTCATGTGCCCATTATGGACACTTATTGTGATGGACAGAGGTTAGCATGGGGAGACCAACCTATCTGTGGCTACACAGACCCCTTACAAAGCAAGCTGGGATACCCTGTGTGATCTGACACCTTCCAATCATAGCCAGCATTAAAAGGCGTTATCTTCAGGATAGGTAATCAATAGTTGATCACCAGAAACTTGCCACTCGGGATCCTGGAGGTAAGCTGATCCCCAGTGCAGCAAGGCCAGAGTTTGCCATCGGGGTCAGAAGCGGAAACGTCATAGAGGGCTTCACAAACACTGAAATCAATGGGAGCACTACCTTCTATTACACATCCACGTCCAACCCCGGTGTCGGAAATGGAAGTGTAATAGGAGGCTTCTGTTCCCATTGATTTCAATGGGAATGAAGCCTTCTATAACCTTTCCACCTTCGACCCTGTTGACAATGTCTGGCTCCACTACAATGACAGTGGACCAGGCAATCAGTTGTTCATGGGAGTCCTGAGCTGTGGATCCCCATCGATCAACTAATGATAACCTATATTGAGGATAGGTCATCAACAGTCTTCACCCGGAAAGCCCCACTACATTTTTTCAGCAGTTTGTGCTAGAGTTGCTCTTCTGTGGAATCATTCCCAGATACTTTAGCCTTCACATCCTACACCTATCAAAGAGCCTTGGACTTCCATGACCCTGCTGCTAGTTCATCATTTGTCCTTACTTTTACCACTTTTGGTAGGAACTAACCACTACATACTGCAAACATCCCACAAGACCAAGCTGTTTTTGGAGATGCTCCAACCCAGTCGTCTACACATCACAATTTGGCCCTTACAAATTCACTTAGGCAATTACACTTGTCCATTTTTCCTGCTTCCAACTATCAACTTCAAGAATAGACTGGTCAATTGCTGCCAAATACATCCCACCCCTGACAAACGTCTGTGTCACCAGATAATCAGTGTTATCCACTTATTTGGACTAATCAACATTGATCCATCCAACATCATTGTTGTCTCCACTGTGTACAAACAATTGTTTCATACTTTCAAAGATTTGTCAAGAGGGGCTGACAGATGGTTTCACGACTTTCAGACTGAAAAGAAAAATTAAAATAATTTGTGTGATATCAGCCTCGGGATATAAAACAACATAAAACAAGACAAACTCAGCAGTGAACTCCAAAGTCTTTTAATGAAACTTGTTAAAACCGGCAGATGAAAATTTTACTTTACAATAAAGTCTTTCATTGGGAAGTGTATTGTGTGTGTTTTCTAACATGAAAGAAATGATCCTCCAGTGTGTTCACTTTCAAAAGGAAGATGTTATGTAAATATCTATCTTTCACAGCTTATCAAGTATATCACTTCGGCTCATAACTAAGAGAGAAGTGATACTCAGACTGGTAATTTTGGTGCCATAGTTTTTTTAAAGTAATTTGCATAAGGAAAATCTCTACAACCTTCAACTGAGGAAGCTATAGGGGGTGCGGAGGTAGCAGTCACACCTGGGTACTGGTGCCTGAAGGGGTCCCAAAGGTCCTTGTGCCACATGAGACGATACTTGTGAAATAAATGGCACATGGTAGGTGGCAGCCCCATTACAGATTCTCATTGGGGCCCAGGAGCTTCAAATTAGGTCTCTGGGCAACCTCTATTACTATTCTCTGGACACAAGTTCTTGAACATGGTTATTTCAAGTCATAGAGGAAAGGAAAGAGTAGCAAAAGTTAAAATGTGCTGCTAGTTCATGTTATTGGAGTCCACATCTTTCATACTAAGAAAGAGGGACTTGACATTTCTTCATTCTACCCGCCTTCCCATTACTTGCAGCAGAACAGAGGAACCCTACTTTGGTCCACACAAGTCATGGGGAACAAGGATGGAGCCAACCTACAGTAGTTCTTTGATATGAAATTATAAACATCTACATCAGAAGTCCAGTCCATATAATTACACCCCTGGTTCTTTCTTACGAAGGCTGGAGAACAGGGCAATTCTTCTTTCCACACTCATTGAATAACAGGGGTATCATGACACTTGGGTTGGTCCTTCCCAATCTTTTTTGTTATTTCATGTCATGGCGAGAACGAACCTCCGCTTCTGTTCACATCTGCATTGATCCGTTCGCAGCCTCAGTTGCAAATCCCGGTCCAAATTCCCAGACCAAATAGCATGACATGGTGCGCTATTGTGTCAAGGTAAATGCCGAGCACCATGCCGAAAACCTAACACATCCCAAAATAGTCAGTGGGGGTCAGTCAGGCACCGATTGTGTCCCTGCTGTGTTGGATTCGGCATTCTCATGATTTTCATTGTTCGGCATTTATGACAGAGCTGGACACAATAGAAATCAACAGCACTGATTAGGGCAGATGTGAAGAGTGTCTAATATTGGTCCAGGGAAAGAGGAATAGATTCAAACAGAAATTAAGTTGGCCCCTTCTCTATACACTATTCTACCAAAAGTAATTGGACAGATGAGCAAGAATCAAAACTAATATTTATTTACATATATGTTAATATATAGTGGGGCTCAGATGTTCAATTATTTTCAGTAGGATAATGTATATCCCATAGAAGCCACTTCGTATACTAAGTCATTCAGTAGTACCAGACATTCGTTAAATTGCTGTCTTGTGATATTTTCCCATTAAATGTATGTATCTGTATGTATATATATATATATATATATATATATATATATATATATATATATATACACACACACATATACATACATATATGCACATATTATATACATACACACGCATATGTACATATGTCCCTGTGTTTGGATAGACTGGGGGCCGACAATGCCTACAGTAAGCTCTTGAGTGGAAGATTTTGTGGTTCATTCCTAGGGCTGTTTGAGAACACCAGCAATGTATCTTGTAGATCAAGTGAGTTATTATGTAGCTGGGACCAATGCTCTGAACTGGCAGAGCACGTAAAATGACAATTTAAGGGGCTTTCTAACCTTGTGCTCACTTACCACAAATTAGTCTCAAAAGTGCACTCTGAGGAATTAATTTCAACTTTCACATTAGCATTCTGTATCACTGTGTAATATCTCACCAAATAGATTATTATCTGTAGTGTGGCCGAGGAACTGACACATTTAAAGCTATTTCATTTTTTATCTACATTTTTTGAATGTATTTTTTCTATTTTTGTAGTAATCAAATCTAACCATGCATTATTTTATGTGACATATATGCAGCTATAGAACATGTAGCAGCTATTTTACTGATCAATACTGCTACGTTCACATCTGTGTTCGGATGCTGCATGAAAAGTCCTGCATGCAGGACTGTACGGCTGAATGGAAACTGAACTGACCCCTTATAGTCAATGGGATCCATTCGTGCAGTTTGGTTCCATCAGAAAAACAGGTCAGTTTGGCCAGGAGATTCCCCTTTTCTGCTCCCAAAGCAGGAAAATGGAATCCACTAATGCAGATGTGAACATTGGGCAATTTTGGCAGGGTCTCCCAAATCTACCCCGATACCTGATGTTACAGAAGATAAGGATGGGCTGTTGGATTTTAACTTGCTTTTTGTTCTTAGGCGATAAGCCGTGGCCATAGTAGTCTGGCAGCACCTTTCACCCCTCACTACATGCAAAAGACATGTAAGCTAGGCTGAGTTTGCCTTGCATGTGTATGGGGAATCATGACAGTTATCTGTCAGTCGAACAAGCCTTCGGATGACAGCTAACTCATGTTTATGGGCAGCCTATGCATCTGTGCGCTCAATGCGTTCATCCTTATGTCCAATGCTAACCATCATTCACTAAGCTTCCCGAATATACAGCGTAAACTCAAAGGCTCATTAACCCTTGCAGAAGATTTCCACCATCAGAACTTCTACTTATTTGAAGTGCTAGAACTACATATCTGGACATTAAAAGGGTAAACTCATGAATATAATGTCTGTCCATAAGTTGTATTAGGGTATCTCCCTGTCTGGGACCTTTTGTCAACGAGCCAGAAAGAAAAGAGACATTATTTAACAGTAGCTCCCGTGGTGACATCCATTTGGCCACCATGTAACAAACCCAGTGAGCAAAAATACTTTTTTTGGAGCACTGATCTATATGGAAAGAGGAATTGAACTTGATTCTTTATTTGTAGGATGCTACACGTTTCAACCTTGGACCAAGGTCTTTATCAGGCTGCCAAAAACAGACATGAAGAAACGTTAAGCCACAACTGACTTCCACCAGTGATAATAGCTGATCGTCTGGGATTAGAGAAGTTGGACACAGAGGCAAACATCTGATGACAGGTCACGCTCTATTTAAAAAGGGACTGCCTTCATGAGACAACCCTTTTAAGCTAGTCATAGACATGAATGTTTTGTTGGTTAATCCCGCAGGATCTCATGTCAATGCTGAGCAAAAGTCTGCCACCTGGCCTCCAGATTTAGCAAAAATATGGATAGATTTGATTGAATTTCAGTAATCTAATTCCATTGTTCACCCCAAGACAAGTGGCTCCAGAGGGCTACTCATCCCTTCCAACAACATATAAACTACATGCCCGTATTTATATTGGAGTTCTGAAAGACAGATGTTTGGCCAACAGTTATCTGATGTTAAAGACAAGATCTAAAGGCTCCCATACTCTCTAGTGTATAGCCATTTGAACTCACCGATAACGGCAAGGCCAGACGACCAGATAGTACAGATGGATCGGGGACTTTGAATTTCAATATCCAATGTTTTGTTCCCCAGTAGATAGGCTGGTACCAGGGCTGTCTGGCTGTGGCTTACTTTCTTAAATACACAAAGGCTTGGCAGGGCTGAATGTTCACCTTTATGTAGGAGCTGGGGAAAACAGCTGTTGGCTGAAGAATTGTTTGGCTGACACTTGTTGAAACTGTATGGGCACGCTGGGAGCCCCACAATCTCTCTATGAGGCACTGGCTGAGTATGTGCAATTGGTGCTCCATACATTGCAATGGGGCTGAATGAAATACCTGAACACTTGTCTCTCGGCTATCTTCACAGTCCCATTAAAAGTGAATAGAGCATCAGTGTGCCTGAGGGACCATTCAGTCTCCTCCTCACAGCAGGGGATGCACTGACCCCACAGTGAGGAGGATGGGGAACACAGGACATCTGTTCTCGGGATCGATGGAGGTCTCAGTGGTGAGACCCCCACTGGTCAGCAAATTATGACCTATCCTATAGATAGGGGATAACTTGTGATCCTGGTACAACCTCTTTAAGGTAAAGCTATCTTGGCTAATTCACGGTAGTCCCAAATGAGAGCCCCCTCCCTTGCTCTATTAACTCATAATGTCCTAATAGATTATTTGAAAATGCATTTTCTAATCCAAATAACCACTTTAAACTACACCCAAAATATAGCATAAAAAAATCACAAGTCATTAAAATGTGTTAACAATATAAGCTCACATATCTCTCCAATTAGTCATTGAGAGGGCCAATCCGCTCGTTAAAAATACGCATAAATAGTTACCCGGAACTGAGCGCAGAACATGGCGATAAATACATTGTTGCTCCTCTAAATGCAGAACTCACAGCATAGCAAATTGCTAAATTGTTACAGGAAATGGCACACCGCCTACTAAATCCGTACAAAGGCAATATAAAGAGACGTTTAGCATTCTCACTAGATCCTATACAATGCTTATTGCTCATGCAACCCTGAAGCTTAATGATACAAGTTAATTGACTCTGATTAACCACAGGTTGATTGTTTTCTATATGACATCCACCTATAGATAAGCTTGTTTTTCGTAGATGTTTGAAAAGGTAACAAATACCTAATTATACCTGTACCTTTCAGTTCATATCGTTATAATAGCAATATGACTGTTTTGATTTATACTAGTGTATAATTAATGTCAAGTAATGTATTATTTTGCCTCTTACACTATGCTTTTAACCAAAGTGCTTTTAAAAAAAAGCGTAATACTTTGGTGTAAGGATCTATTAACAAGAAAAATATAGATATCTTTTCAAATAACAGAAATGGTTTAACCCATGAGAGACTGCTGGTGCAGCAACAGCCATATCCATTAGTGACTAATGACTGTAATGGGTATACTGGGTCTATTATAAAAGCTATGTCCCTCCAGGGGTGGCCGAATACAAGTTTTTTTAATACAGTGGCTTTATGCCATGCATACCTCTACTGGTATGGTGAGTAAAACCGTGACGAGGGACAGCCAGTGTTCCAGGAGAGGCATATTACCAATGGAGGCATTGAAGTCCTTGAGCTAGGCAGAGTGAACACTGAGAAGCTGCCCCACCCCTGCTGATTTATTCTACAAAGCTCCTCCCCTCACTTAATAGGAGTCAATGGATTTAGCCTTTGGTAAATCTATATTAGAAAAAACTATAGATAGTAGGAGTAACCATAAATCTTCAAAAACAGGAAGCTTTTGTACCTAAAGATGCCCACAAACCTTCAACAATTTTTCGGCTGCCAGCTATATCCACCTGCTCCCCCATAGATATGAATGTTCAGCTATGTGATAGTTAGCAGGTATAGAAGACTAAACACTAATGTGTACAGGGGCCTTAAGAAATCGTCAAATAGGTCATTAGGTGCAATTGGATGCTCATAAATGATTACTGACACCTTCTTGGCAAAATTTTTTTTGCCTTCTAAGGCTAATTTTAAACAGGCGAGCACGATATCAGGCCATGAAACTCGGTCTGATATGGCACTCGTGCATGTGTGATCTCCCTGTGGACGCACGGCATTTTTGTGTCAAAAATGCCTCCCATCACTCCAGTACAGATTCTCCGACATGGCTTTCAGACATGTTTTCCAGCCCAATTGAAAACAATGGGCGAGGCGTTCCGAAAGATAAGACATGCCCTATTTTTCTTGCGTCGCTCATGTATATGACCCTATTCAAATGAATGGGGTTCATATTTATGCAAGATTTTTACGTCACGCATCGCACAAATGTGTGAAAGCGTCCTAAGAATGATTTTATAATTCCGGATATTCTCAACTCACTTAGTCCAATAACTTCCATAAACCTTCATTCTCATAGGCTAAAGAAGTAGATTTGTAAATGACGCTGTGCAGAGCTGCGACTAGAACCTGATTGGCTGAATGACTACAAACAGACTACAAAAGACTCCTGTGCACATGAGTGTTTGGTCATCTGGTGCTACCAATTTTGGCAAGGCTGGATAACTCTGTAATGTGTTTGCGGCTCCTCAAATTACCCCCGACAGACCATGTGGGGTGAAAGTAGGAACAGGGATGTTGAAATTGAATGCCCCATCCTTTTATCACCCAGGAGATTAGAGATGTCTGATAGAGGCTTACCCTTAAACAAACTTTTGTATGTATGGGGAAGCCAGGAAAATCAAGCTGTTGGGCAAATGATCGAGCGGCTAACAGTTTTTGAATGTGTGTACGCACCTTAGTAGATATGACCAAAAGGTCCAAAAATTCAAGTCAAGTAGGGTCATCCTCTCCTCCAACCACCAAATACATTAAAATAAGTCTATTGCATTCCCCTGACTATAGATGAGAGCCTATAATAGAAACCAGTTTATTCATATATGTGATTAAAGTCCAAGATCTGGTTGTTGAAAAGTTGGGACCACATCTGCTTTTGTTTCTTACCCAACATTCAAATGTTCCATCCACTTGACCTTAGTATATGATATGGGTACACTATGGTGGAATCTAACGCAATGTTCCCACCCGTCCTTCAAGTATCTGACCAATTGAGTTGGCCTGACTACAGATTTCATTTGACAACCACGTAATGGATGCTTCAGTCCAGTTTTATCCTCTCTTTCCCAGTTAACACTCAACAAAGAGGCCCTCCATGAGACAATGGTACCCTAGAAGTGTTCTATGCACATTAGCACAGCATACAAAGTCCTCGCATCAAACAGTCACCAGCTCCCGCACAAAGCGGGCATATGAGAGCGCCTGAAAAGGCTGTGTGAATACAAGTGGAAAATTAAAGCTGAAGTAGCTGGGGAAGGGACTTAATTTACTGGCATGTACAGTATGCAAATGAGATTATTCTCCGCTTAACAGCATCATTTATGTCCATAATAATAGCATCATCATTACAGAGCTCAAATTAAATTACACCATAATTAGCATATCAAAGTGATTGGTTAAAGTTTTAAACAAATACCCAATTTTGTTAATGAACAGCTGTAATTGTCATGTACACTCCAGCGAAAACTCCCTAAACAAATATATGTTTTAGGACAAGGAACCGGGAAATAAATTCTGAATGCAAGTGGCTGATAGGATTCCGTAAATGTACTTGGCGAAGGCCTTCCCCCTTCTTAATGGCAGCTACGTTAAAGAGTCTGTGTGAACTTTTGACTGCGTCACACGGCTGACCCAACATGCTCAAGAACACACTATTAAATAAACTCCCTGTGCTTACATAAAAGACTTTCCAAGGAGGAATGTGTCACGTGCGCCCTCTGATCTTGTCCTTTACTTAACCCTGTCAGGGCTCAAGATCTAACAATAATGGTCTCTACATACAACAGCTAAAGCCCATGACTTCTTAATAGACCCTGCGTATTAGGGATACAAGAGTCTTTTGCATTTACAGTCTATAAAGGTATATATTGCATGCTTTATCTATGTGCATAGGGCAGAATATCCGTAGAGTATATGCAAATTAAAGTGGAGGAATATCATAGATTGAAAGATCAGAAATGTTATTTTGCTTTGATGTGTGTGTTTACATAACATAGATGATAGATAGATATATATAAGATAGATATATAGATATGAGCTATGTAGATATGAGATAGATAGATATCAGATAGGTAGATATGAGATGATAGAAAGATAGATAGATAGATAGATAGATAGATAGATAGATAGATATGAGATAGATTGATGGATAGATATGAGATAGATAGATAGATGGATAGATAGATATTAGATAGATAAATATGAGATGATAGATATCAGATAGATATCAGATAGGTAGATATGAGATGATAGAAAGATAGATAGATATGAGATAGATTGATGGATAGATATGAGATAGATAGATAGATGGATAGATAGATATTAGATAGATAAATATGAGATGATAGATATCAGATAGATAGATATCAGATAGGTAGATATGAGATGGATATATAAATAGATATATAGATATGAGATGATAGATAGATAAATACATAGATACGAGATAGGCCACCTGCACGCGGGCGGATTTGCATTGTGGAATCTGCAGAGGACATCCGCCCATAGCATGCTATGACAAAACGCGTTTTCCTCTACACAAGTGAAAATCAATTGCAATTTTCCGCCCACGGAGGAGAAATCGCAGCATGCTCAATTTCTGTGCGGATTCTGCACGGACGGCCTTCATTGCAGTTAATGGAAGCTGTCTGACCCCCAGCGCTTCCGCAATGACATTGCGAAAACGTCGTGGATTCCGAGTCATCGCCTAGCGACGATGCGAGAAAAGCCGGGTTATAAAAAAGAAACAAACTGTACTGCACACGTCCAACAGCTCGCCGTGCGGACCATCTGCAGTACAGCCGGCAAAAGAAGAAAGCAGCTACGTGCGGATGCCGGCCGGGCACAGGGTCGGATCCAGCTGCGAGCTCCCGAATGCGGAATCTGACCCCATGGTGTGCAGACGGGCATAGATAGATAAATTGATAATATAAAGATGCAACAAATTCCACATCTGTGCTGTGTCCTGCGGATAGCTCCATCCCGTGTGAAAGATCCCTAAGGCCTCACGCACATGGGCATAGGGAATTTTGATACGTGAAAAACGCAAATTTTTCACTATGTGTGTTTGTTCATTTTGATGTGTATTTCGTGTGGTTTTGGTGTGCTTGCATGTATTTTATGTCCGTGTCGCATTTGTATTCACTCTGTTTTTCACGCATGAATAAAAAAAGAAGGTCAAATTGATGTCACTTTTGTCTCCTGGCAACATACGTAAAAAATGCAACGAATACGTAGGCAACCACATATTTGCTGAATTTTTACACAATCGCATAGACTTCCATGCATGATTTCGGTCTCTGATACGGACCAAAAGATGACATGCTGCAATATTTTTTTCGACATTTTCCGGTCAGATGTGAACCTAGGACCCCAGCGCTACAAAGCAATGGTGCTACCACTGAGCCACCATGCTGCCCTGTATACTAAACCGGCTACTATATACAAAGAAAACTTCCTGTAACAAAGTAACCATCTCCTGATCATTATGGGAGGGCATCTTCCGGCTTTTGATACAATATTGATATTTGTAAGTACAGAAGCCGTCTTGTTATTATCAGACACACAATAAAACGTATCTTTTATCCTCTAACCAATTGTCCCAAAGAAAAATAAATTATTATTGGGGGCGAAAGAAAAAAAAAAGTATGTTAAAAATTTAGAGATAGCGGCTTTTTATTTTATGCATGGAGGAATCCATTAAAGGATCGGCTCTGAAGTAGTATGTAAATCACACGCCTTTCAAGGTAGCACTAGGGCAAATTCACTCCGTCAACTAATGATGAAGCTCATTATATGCAGGGAGTATTGGTAATGAGGAAACAGTCACCCGGCATTCCATGTTCCAACATAAATCCGTCTAATATGTGAATATATCCACGTCTAATTAAAGACTACAGATTCCATATCCCCCCTTTATTAGCCAACAAAAAAGGAGATGTTCAAAGGAGCCTGGAACGCCAGGAAGGTAAATTTAAAGGGGCAAACTCTTGAATTGCTTGGGCTAAAATTAATATTAAAATCTATATTTTTTATTCTATTACTTTTTATTTTTAATTTCTCATTATATGAATAGAACTCAAAAAGCAAAAGAAACAGCGGGAGTGCCAAGGAATGGAGGAAACTTGTGTATTCATTCACGCCGACTCCGAGTGCAGGGATCTCAGTCAAGATGACCCATTTATTAAGGTCTGGTGGCCCTACTAAAGTGACCTTCCATTTTCGGGACAAGGTTCTGTCCTGGGACCATAGAATGGGTATATTACTGTTGTTCTTCTCTGCCATTCCTCTGATCCATCTTTTCTGGATCTCATTTTTGACTGTCCAACATGGGTGTCTAACTACCTAATGCACACTGTGTTGATCATATGAGTGGTGCTGGCCATTCAGAAAGCAGGTATAGCATATTGGTAGTCTACTGCTAGCAATGCTAGGGCGATTAGGTAGTTGAAAGATTGTGTCACTGATCTTGGATAGACAAAAACGGACAAGAATCCTCGGATCAGAGAGCTAACTGAAGTTAATATACCTTTAGCCCCTCTGGTTCTGAAACTGGAAGGTTGCTTTAAAGGGAACCTGTCATTATCTATGAGCATCAAGTTATGGAGCTCATAGGCCAGGTCCCAGGGAATGTGCTTTGCACACTTACCCAGCTCCCTGTTCCCGCACTGTCACCTATGGAAGCGGCACGGACAGTGCAGCTGACTCCTCTCTACAGGCTGTGCATGCACACCTCCATAAAGAACAGTGCGCACGTGCGTATGCAGCCAGCTGAGAGGAGTCAGCTGCACTGTCTGCACACCAACCTGAATGACAACGCGGGAAGCCAGGTGTATATGAAAACTACATCCCAGGACCCCTCAGGACCTGGCCTATGAGCACCATAAGTTAGTTTATGGTGCTCATAAGTGATGACTGTGTCTCTTTAAGTTTTTAGACTGGTACACTAGTTAGTACCGTCTTCTAAGGTAAGTACTAGTGATTGTCCTGAGGTGTCCAGGCTATACTCTAGTGGTCTCCAACCTGTGGGTCTCCAGCTGTTGCTATACTACATCGGCTAGCATGTGGTTGTCAAGGCATGCTGGGAGATGTCATTTTACCACAATGCTTTATAGGTATAACAGGCCTATATAATGGCCCTACTACACATCCCAGTATGTCCCAGTATAAGCCTGTGGCTGTGGTCAATAACATCTCCCATGGTCTCAGGTCTATAGTCTATACCAGGGGCAAAGCTAGAGGCTCATTGGCCCGGTGGCAAAAGTTTATCTTGGCCCCCCACCCCTCCCCAACTTCTCTTAACCCCTTAACTCAGAGGCGTAACTTGACGCTCCTGGGCCCCAATGCAAAACTTGTAACAGGGCCCCCAACTAGAATGCTTTATTTATAGTACTGGGCTCCCTATATGGAGAAGAGAGGCCTTATGGGCCCCGTAAGGCTCCTGGGCCCAGGTGCAATCACATCCCTTGCATCCCCTATAGTTATACCAGTGGTCTATACCCTAGTTTGGGGGTATCCAACTCATGGCTCTTCATTTATTTCAAAACTACAACTCCCAGCATGCCCTGACTGCCCACTTCATTGATAAATACTGCAGCCAAAGACAAGCAAGCGCCTAGTAACTGGTCTCAGGTGTCCAGTTTATAACCTACATCTAGGCTCTGCAACCTGCGCTCTTCAGAAGTTGAAACTTTTAAACGCACGCCACCCCACTGACAGCCTGCGGCTGAAGCCGGTCACCTGCTTAGAAAGTCGGGTAGTGAAGTCACATAACCATCCATGACAGTCAATCATGGCGAAGCACTGTGGACACAGTGGTATGCCATGATTAGCTGGCATAGGTTCAGGATGTCACATTAATAGCTGACATCCCCACCCGATGACGGGCAGCGGTGATATCTGCAAGTCATTGTGGCGGAAGATGTCCTTTTCAAGACTGTAATTTCTGTATATTTAAAAGCAAAACAGCACAGTAAATAAGTGTTCTAACCCCCAGCCCATCCCTCCCAATACCTCTAAACCACCAAACAATACAGGGAGATTTCAGCTCTGAAGTCTGCAGAATAGTGAGTGCAGCTCTGGGGTATAATACAGAATGTAACTCCGGATCAGTACGGGATAAGTAATGTATGTATACAGTGACTCCACCAGCAGAATAGTGAGTGCAGCTCTGGAGTATAATACGGGATGTAACTCAGGATCAGTACGGGATAAGTAATGTATGTACATAGCGACTCCACCAGTAGAACAGTGAGTGCAGCTCTGGAGTATAATACAGGATGTAACTCAGGATCAGTACAGGATAAGTAATGTATGTACACAGTGACTCCACCAGCAGAATAGTGAGTGCAGCTCTGGAGTATAATACAGGATATAACAGCATTGGTACATGATAAGTAATGTATATACACAGTGACTTGACATTTTTATATAGATTAATGTAAGTGTCCAAAGGTGAAGGACCATTGAGGGGGGCACTTAGCATATACAGCATCAACCTATCACTGACATGGCATCTATAATTCTACCAGACACGTCCAATCAATAGTCCATTGTAATCAATGCTATAGACTGTCACAGTCCTCATTATATCATTATATGTACTTTGACCCTCCCTGATTTGTCATGATTGTATCTTAAAATTGAAACACCAGTATTTATTTTTAGCTTTAATTTCTGTTTCTTGCAAGGACACAAAATTGCGATAAGTTCTATTGACATTGATAAATAATGGCGCATTCACAGGGCTGTATGTTCAGGTCGCGTGCTGTCCGTGGAATACATGGCCTATTATAGCCTATGACGCCATGGACAGGAGTAGGACGTACAATATGCAGGGTCTGTGAAGATCAGACAGCACAGGGAACTCCTGGCACAATGGTTCCCAGGATGTGAGCGCGGATACCAGGAAAACAGGCCTCTGATTGGCGTTCTGCGGAACATCTTTTAGAATTTCTAGCGTTTGGTTTCTTTTACGCAGACTTTAATTGTGGAATTCCATCTCCTGTATGTTAGAAATCCGCAACCACGATCACCCAGGACGTCTAAGGTCACATGTCCACGGGCAAATTATGAATTAGGATCCGCAGCGGATTTTAACTCTTCACCCGCATCCCATAGGGATGCATTGACCACCCGCGGGTAGATAAATACCCGTGGATGGTCAATAAAAGTGATTTTTTTAAAAATGGAGCATGAAAAAAAATGGACCATGCTCCATTTTCGTGCGGGTCTCCCGCGAGGACGCCTCCCGTGGGCTTCTATTAAAGCCTATGGAAGCCGTCCGGATCCGTGGGAGACCAAAATCAGAATATACTCACCTGCTCTGGATCTTCCCTTCTTCGCGGCTTCAGCTTCTCTCCATCGCGGCCGGATCTTTTTTCTTCGGGCCGGTGCATGCGCGCGGCATGCAACTGACGTGCCCTGCACATCCGCTGGGCCGAAGAAAGAAGATCCGGCCGCGACAGAGAGACGATGAAGCCGCGACGAAGGGAAGATCCGGAGCATGCAAAAGGTGAGTTAATTCTTCTTTTCAGCGCTCATGTCCGCGGAGCAGGAGGGACCCGCTGCGGATTCTCCATGGAGAATCCGTAGCGGGCCTGATTTTCCCCGTGGATATGAGGCCTTAGAAAACTTTTCTGCTGCAGAATTTAATCTTGCGGTTTTGAAGTAAAGACGCGCAAATTTTAAGAGGTGCAGAATTTAGGCCCCATAGGGATAACACTATGAGGCAGAAATGTCTACGTAGATTAATTCCGTCCTGTGAGAAAGATCTTTTAAGGGCTTTTACCAACTAGCAATTTTTTTTTAACGCTGCGATATTGCTGCATTTTTTTCCGCATAAAAAACTGACATCCGTGTGATGTTCATATTCAGGCGGTAGAAGAAACGGACAGAGAATACCCTCAGAAACCTTAGTGTAAAGGAGTCGGTGCATTTGTTGTATGGTACCATAGTATGGCACCCACTGTTATGGGCCCAAACATAACCTGAGCGCTTTATGCAGGATGGGCCACAGAACAGTAGGCCGGCGCCATAGTGATATGAAAGCTAAATGAAAATCTGTCTGTGTTGCCCAGAACAACCAATCACAGCGCAGCTTTCATTTTACCTCAGCAATATACGAAATAACAACCAATCACAGCGCAGCTTTCATGTTACCTGAGAAGTATAAGATATGAAAGCTGTGCTGTGGTTGGTCGCTATGGGCAACACAGAAAGATTTATTAGACAGCCATCATAACAGTGTGGTGCCGCCCTATTTTTCCGTGGCACCTCTTATGCGAATGTGTTCTGGTTATTATGGAGATATTCTTAATAAAAGCACTGTGTTTTTGGTAAAATGCAGCACCTCATGGAGATAACAGAGCAGCTACATGCTAGTAACCTGGACCTGCAAGGCCTCGGCGTGCCGCCATATACAGTCCATGCATGCAGCAATGCCATGTAACGTTATCCCCTGTGCACAGGATAAGGGCGTCAACAGATCTCCGTGTTTTCGGAACGTTTTGCTGGCGTGAAAGTCACGCCCACAAGACATAGCGAAGCCGGTGATCTCAATGGCTTCGTTTGCACGGGCATGTTTCTTGCGCACGAAAAAGGAGGCCTGGCCCTATGTTTCTCGCACGTAGTTTTTATACACGCCAGAATAGATGTGTCCGGCCCGATCATTCAGCTTTTTTTGTTCCCGCACATAATAACACAAAGTCATTTGACTGGTTCATGCGCAAATACGCTCCGTGGTGGCGAACATGTTTGCGCATGGGCTCACCTTTCGAAACTCTAAGGGATAACTTTCTGATCATTGGCGGTGAAACTGCTGGGACCCCCGATGATCCCAAGAATTGGGGTCAGGTCAAGTGAATAGAGCAGCGGTTACACAGATGCTTCAATGACAGCGCTGGACATCACGGAAGGCCTCATCTTTGGCGCTGACATTGAAGTGAATAGAGCGGGGCAGACCTGCGCGAACGCTGCACCATTCACTGACCGGACCACTATTCTCAGGGTTGGCAGGGGTCCCAGCGGTCGGCCCCCTACTGATCATGAAGTTATCCCTATCCTGTCCATAACTTTATAACTTGACACAAGTCCTTTAAAGGAATTTTCCAGGGCTAAAAAAAATTGTAGGTCAGGAAATGGTGGGAAAAAAAAAAAGAGTAAGCCTGGCGTTATACGGGCGTGTTTGCAATGCGCAGAAAATGGAACCAATAGATTTCAATGGGTTCGTTCACGTGTGTATTTTTCCTGGGCATTTTTGTCGCGCAACACTCCCTCCCCCCAAAAAAAACGCAGTATGCACTATTTCCCTGCTCATTTCTGCACATTTGCACAGTAAAAATCATAGAAGTCATTGGGAATTCAAAAATGTATGCAAAGTACACTAGGAGATATGTGAGACTAATTAGTTGCGTATTCTTTTGCGTATTCTGGGCACGAAAAAAGCCCAGTAAAATACGCTGATGCGCACGCAAAATGACATGTTTTCTACAAAAACACTGCACTCATGCGCACACAAATGTGCATACGCTCGTGTGGCGCTGGTCTTAAGGGCTTACTCACGCAAGTATATGTGTCCCACATATTAGGCACATATTCTTACGCCTCTGATTTCTATTGGGCCGCTCACACCTGCTTTAATATGGCAGCATGTCCTGCGTCGGTACGTAGGGGGGTTTAACATACGCATGTACATCCATACTTGTACGTGCGGATTTACTGTGTACTTCATATTTTATACATATGAAAAATACGTCATTTGTGGGACACATACGCCCGTGATGGGAAGCCCTAAAGGTACCTTTACTTGGGGCAATTGTTGCCTCAATCATTGCTTTAAGGGCTCTTTCAAACGGCGAGCTAGGCGCACAAAAATGACGCATGTAAAAAATATGTGGTTATTAGAACCAATGGTTTCCTACGGCAACATACAGATGAAGAAATCTGAGCATCCTCATGGGAGACCATTGGTTCTAATAGCCGCATGTTTTTTACGCGTGTGATTATTACGCACCTAGCTCGCCGTGTGAAAGAGCCCTAAGGGCTTAAACACATGACCATGTTTTAGTCCCGTTATGTGGCCGTGCTTTTTTTTAACGGGACAAAATTAATTTAAATGGTTTCGTTTTCACTAGCGGGATTCTCACCCGTTAATTTTATGCGCGAGAAAAGATAGGACCTGCCCTATCTTTCTCATACGTAGTTATTACTATTACTATAAACTATCCTGGTTTTTTTTTTTTCAAACTTGCGCGGAATAGCGTGGAGTTTTAAAAGTAAAAAAAAACAAGAGTTTTACTTTGTTCATGCGCAACTACTCATACGTCCGTGTAAAGAAGCCCTAAACATCGATTTTTGGCTACAGTCGTCCCGTTTACACACAGCCACCGACAGGGAACGGAGCAAGAAATCACTCAGCAGTCGCCAGTCGCTTCAATTCATTGAAAAGAAGCAGCTGGCGAGCAACTCCTCGCTCTGTGTGAACAGGAGGCGTTTAATCTTTGAACGACTGCCTGTTCACTGTGAACGGAGGCGGGCGGCTGGAAGAGATCTCTGGCGACATTCAATGAACGACTATCGCTCCTGCGTGAAAGCATAGGAGCGACAGTCATTGGAAAGACTCATGTGTCTGACATTTTTTCCAAGTAAAGGTACCTTGCTCTGAAATGACCCCCAAGTCCCAGTGTTGATTTTGCCATGAATGGCACATGAGAGCTGCAGACCTTGTGGGATTGGCGCTGTGGGCTGAACTGAATAGAGGCCAATTAAGAGGCGGGTACGCTTAGCCGGGTTCAAGCGCTCGGCTATGTCTAGTGGTCCCATTGAATTAAATGGAGTGGAGATGTGCAGGCTTAGTCGTGCTACCCTACATTTTGGGACACGTGGGGGATGCATCCTGAATAAAGGCTGTGATGACACAGCCCCGAAAGGGACCTTTCACATGAGACCCCACTGCAAGCCAAGGTAAATTCTGCACCAAAATCCATAGGCTGCCTGCAGATTTTGATGCAGGAATTGAAAATGGCGTAAAACCTGCCTGCAATTCTGCATCAAAATCCACAGTCAGATCTACAGATTTTGGTGTGGCATTCCACAGCTGCGGATTTGGCTTTGTCCTGCGGTGTAATCTGTCCCATGTGAAAGGTCACTTAAGGATCCATGTCACTGGCACATGCATGCACCCTGTATGGTGGCACATTGAGTCACCACAAGTCTATATCACAGGTGTACACTCACTCTGTGCTGCGGGCAAATTCTGGATTATTAAGTATTCTGGATCAGCAGATGCTGGATTAAAGGAATTTCACTGTACATAGGTGATGAAGCTGAAAAGTTGGGTTATCTGTGACTCATATTACATATAGGGATCTTCATCATTTTTAAAGAGATACCTTTGTTGCATTGCCCAGAAACCCCCCGTTAAGGACTCATTTACATTGGCGCATTTACTATCTGTATTACGTCCGTATTTTTCACAGATGCAATACGGACAGCAGAAACTGCATTGATTCGTATTGGGGTATAAGTGTAGATGAGTGTTTTTTTCAGGCACCAACCAAACGTGTGAAAAAAAAAGCACTGAACCTTCTATTTTGGTCCGCATCACGGACGAAAATCGCGTCTAAAAGTTGTCTTAAAGTTTAAGGGACCATAGAAAATGCTGCAAATACGCAGTTTTATGTGTATTCACTGATTTTTTTATGCAGGTCGCCACGGACAGTAGGTAAAGAAAAATTGTGATATCAATTTGGCCATTTTTTTGTGCAAATGAAAAACAGTGAATACAGATGCAACATGTGCACAAAAAACACAGATGCACCAAAAACGTAGTAAATATGCAAATACAGACGTACGATTTTCCACAGCAGTAGATCCACATCAAAACTGACCATAAACGCAGTTTTTGATGCTGACCTGTTGCAGGAGATGCGGATTCGCATTAGAACCCACTTTGTAATGCAGATTTTGGTGCACATTTTCCGCTTCATGTAAACACAGGATTTTCCATGTGGAATTCGCCTGTAAACCGCGACAGAAATCCGCGAATATTCAGCCATGGCTTTTGCCTCAAACTCGAACGCGGATTTAGCCATGTCAATGAGCAAAATCTGTGCGTAGAATTCTGACGTAGAGACAAGCCTTTCTACGTCAAGTATTGACATGTCACTCCTCGACACGGATACGCGATTTTCTGCTGCGTTCTTTTAAAGGTGAAATCCGCTGTGTGAACATACCCTTACTTCTTCATTTGAGTCAGCGCAAAAACGTCTTGGAAATTCCTCACACGGATTTTAACCATTGACAGGGCTAAATCCGCGTACGGATCAGCAGCCAAAAAATGGCAGAATACCTGCGGATTTCTGCTGCGATTTCCAGATGGATTTCACGTGGAAATGTCTGCAGCAAATCTGCCATATGAACATCGCCTTGTGCGCTCACACCTGGCAGATGTTGGTATGGATTTTGATGTAGATTTCACCCTTTCAGTTGAAGTCTGCTGTAGATCCGCATCAAAATCCGCACAAATCTTGATATTGAGTTTAAAATCCGCCCCCATTCTGCTACGTGTGAGCGTATCTAGAAGTGACTGAAGGCCGGGTGCCTCTTTAACACTTCTGTATGACCCCTATATGAAATATGAGTATCAGATATCCCAACGTTTCAGCTTCAGCGCCTATATACAGCACAATTCCTTTAATCTGGCATCTGATAATCCAGAATATTTGATAATCCAGCACTTGCATATGGTGCAGAATTGCAATATGATATGGAATTTCATAAAACAAGACGCACAAATAGATAACGTGATGATTTATAGCATATCTGATATTTCTAGGGCAGTCCAATAATCCAGAATATTTGATTCCGGAATCCGGCCGGTGGATTCCAGATTAAAGGAATTTTCTATATTTACATATAGGCATTTAAGTAAATCAATGACAATGAAAAGTGTCGCTACAGAGGGTGCAAAGGCAGCAGTCACCCCCAAGCCCTGAGGGGGGCTGAAGACCCCTCTACCATATTAAAGACAGCACCTGGGGCCTGGATCTTGAGCGGGTATGAACGCTAGTTACGGCATCCAATGCAGCGACCGTCGTCTCTCTGCTCCGCTTCCACTAAATCTCCAGAGCGAGCGACCGGTTTGAGATTCATTGAATGCAAGCGTTTCATCAGCTTTATGAAGCAACAGGAGGCGAAGCATCGGGAAAACTTCCCAGGTAACTGAACTCCGGATCATGACTGCTGGACGTCAACCGGGGAGGGAACAAATCCTACGGCACAAAAGCGGCGAGAACTGGCAAAACGGTGCACGATTAAAAGCTTCAGGAATGTTCACGTCTTGATGTAGCAGAGCTGGATTTGTCACTTGGCATATGGTTTTACATTATACAGCATCGATGTTACATTCAGCTCTGCTACATCGGTATAGTTACATTCATTCCAAACACCACATGCCGAGACAGAGGAAGACAACCTCCAGATCCATTCTGTCCCTCCTCCTGGCCCTCGGATCACACACTACACCAACCTACCTTTGCCTCTGATTCGTTTTTTTTTTCTCCCTTGGTTTTTTGTCGGCTCCGAATGTCAAATTCTAAAACTTGAATCGGTTTGGAGAACATACAGAAAAGAGGGGTCAAGAAGAAGCGCAGCAGACGAGGCACACAGTGCAGCCAGACATGCCGCTGACAAAGGGTATAACCGAGTATTTACAATATTGTTTACACTAGACTAAGTATCCCTCCCAATGATCAGCATACACAAGTGCAAGGGGGAGGACGAGGGTGACATTCACAGGCGCTGTGCGCCTGTACCAGCAATGCCCCATGCACAATTCTTCCCTCCAGATAGCAAAGAAATGACGACAAACTCAGCTCTGCTACATCTCGCTCTCTAAATCTAGATACAGTCATCGTAACAAAAAGGTTGAGCTGCAAACTGATATAAAACATTTGATAACCCCTTGTATAATATGGCGACGTGGCGGGTCAAACGACAAACTCAGCTCTGCTACATCTAGATACAATCATTATGGGAGATACTAAAAGAGTGTTTTACATTGCCCGATTATCAGGCACATGCATTTGCGTGCCCAATCTTTTGAACCGTGTGCCAAATGACAAACTCAGTTCCACACAGCCCTCTGTATAACATTGATATTAAACAGTTATCTGTTGTAATAATAAAAAAAGGGTTTATTTGCAATCAGGGATAAAGAACTTTTTTTTATATAGAGAGAGATTTAGCGAAGCGGAGTTATAACACTGTCACATGACAATGTCAGTGCTAAAGGACAAACTCAACTCTGCTACATCTCTCTAAATCTAGATACAATCCTCATTTGCAAGTATAAAGGGTTTACTTGCAATCAAGTATAAAGATTTGATAACCTGTTGTATAATATGGCAAAGTGTTGTGCAAAATGACAAACTCAGCTCTAATACATCACTCTGGTATAAGCCCAGATGTGAAACAGTTATCTTTTGCAATAATTAGAAGAAAGAGTTTATTTGCAGTCAGGGATATAGAGGGAAATGTAGCAGAGCTAAATAATGACACTTTGTAACATGACAATCTGGTTTGCCAAATGAAATGACAAACTCAGCCCTACTATATATCTGTATGTAAACCTGGATGCGAAACAAACTCGGCTCTGCTACATCTCTCTAAATCTAGATACAGTCCTAAGATGCAGTAGGGTTTACTTGCAATCTAGTGTAGAGACATTTGATAACCTGTTATATGATATAGCAATGCAGTGTGCCAAATGACAGACTCAGTTCTGCTACAGCTCTTTCTAAATCTAGATACAATCAGTATTTGAGATACTAAAAAGCTCAAAGGGTTGTCCAGGACTTTCCTCAGGATAGGTCATCAGTAGGGGAGCAGCCAGGGTCTGCCACTTGGTAAGCCCACCTATTAGCTAGTGCTGGGCCCACTGTGAATGTGGACAGAGCCGTAGGCAGACAGTGCTGTCCGTAGTGCAGTGGCCCAGGTTGGTATTGCATTGAATTAAATAGGAGCTGTGCCTGCAATACCTACCTGGGCTGCGGCACTATGAACAGCGCTGTCTGCTTCCGGCTCTGTCCACAATTACAGCGGGCCTGATATCAGCTGATTGGTGGAGATCTCGAGCAGCGGATCCTGAACGCTCAACTATATATGAGCCCTCCTGAACACAGGTCATCAAGTGTCGTTAAGGTCATCAAGGGTCATTATTAAAGTCACGGAAAACTCTGAAAGTGTCCGTTCATACATAACAGAATTGGTGAGGATTTTCTCAGTGAATGACAGACTCAGCTCTGCTACATCTCTATAATAACTCTATACAGAGTAGGGCTTTGCAATAATAAACGTTTTCTCTGCAGTCAGGGTTACTAAAGTGTATGCAAAAGGACAAACACAGCCCTGCTACATCTCTATATAACTCTATATAGAATTGGAATTTGCAATAACAAGTACTTTACTTGCAGTCAAGAGTAAAATGCTTATTAACACTCTGTAACATGTCAACGCAGTGTACCAAAAGGACAAACTGAGCTCTGCTACATCTTTCTCTAAGTCCAGCCATCATTTGATATAAAAAGTTGTCATCTATGAAAATAAAGGGTTTATTGACATTAGGGGGTGACATGTTTACAATGTGACAATATGGTGTGTTAGATGACTAACATAGCTCTGCTGCATCCCTGAATCTCCAAAAGTCATTTTCAAATGTTAAGAGACCATGTTTGTTGTGCTGCGGTAATATGGTGTGCCACTTGACAGATTCAGCTCTACTATATCACTGTAAACCCGGCTATATAGTAGTTGTCATTTGCCTTGATAAAAAGTTTCCCGTAATCAGGAATAAAATAGGTAGTGTGCCATATGACAAACTCAACACCTCTTTAAATATGGCTATGGTCGCTATTTGTAGTATCAAAAGATTTAGCTATAGTTGCAGTTGGGATGTCCAAAATGACAAACTCCTTACTACTATATCTCTTTCTAAATAGAGCTAAAGTTTTTATTTTTCATAATTTTCATTTAACATAACTTATATTCAGAATTTTGAGAACCCATTGTAATGAGTGTGCCAAATGACAAACTCAGCTCTGCTACATCTGTCTAAATCCAGGTAAAATTGTCATTGGTGATGATGCTCATTTCATACAAAAGGTTACTTGTAGTCGGATGTAGAACGTATAATAACACATTATAGTATGACTGTTGTGTGCCAAATGACACACTCAGCACTGCTACATCTTTCTAAATTAGCTCTGTTCTACACTTATGACATTAACGGTTTAGGCTAGGGCTATATGGCGACAAGTCGCGGCTAGTGATCGTCAATAGTGTAGCATTGCGACTTGTGACCTGATGCGTCGCGACACGACAGTTGCAGAAAATCCAACTCCGTTGGATTTTAGTCGCAAGTTGTATGTGACTTTTTGAACCACAGACATCAATGTAAACCGCATGCAACCGCGACATTCTTGCGATTACCCCGTTTTTCATAGCCAAATCGCAGCTCAGAAACAGTGGTGCGAAAGAACATCGTAGACACGTTGCGTGACTTTTATACGGCACGTGCCGGTCGCAGTGTAGTACCAGCCTTAGGCCACATTCACACGGGCAGATTTTCTGTCCATATTACGTCAGTATTTTCACAGTGATAATACGAACAGCATGAACGCCATTGGGTATTCAGATGAACGTTTTTTCTACGCACCATCCGGTCGCATGAAAAAAATGGCACAGTCCTACTTTGGTCTAAGTCATAGACTGAAACTGCCCATGAAAGTCTATGGGATTGCGTAAAAATGCAGGAAATACAAAGCTGCGTTTTTACACATATTGCCCAGTTGGTTAAAAAATAGTGACATCAATTGTGTTTTTTTGCGCGCGTGAATAATGTAGTAAATACGGATGCAATACACGCTTTTAAAAAGCGCATACATACCAAAGAAAACGCATGAGCCTTTACTTGCCTTTGGGAGAATGTTTGTTAAACTCTAATAGGCCAGTGTTTTGCGCCAAATGACAAATCCAGCTCTGCTACATCTCTTGTCTAAATCTAGTTAGCGTCATCATTGTGGATAATTGTCATAAAATATAAGAATTCACTTGCAGTCGGGTGTAGAAGATTCAGTAACACATGGTGACATGAGTGTGTGGTGGACCAGATGACAAACTCAGCTCTACTACATCTGAAGCCTTTACAACCCGCACAGTGCAGTACCTTGGTTGTTGCTGTGTCCTGTGACACACAGATTTGGGTATCTGTAGTCTTTTGTTTGACAATATGTTCCTGGAAGTATGTTCCCTATTGTGTGAGCAGCCTGATCCCAGAGGGGGCCCCTAAGTCCCGGGGACTGTGGCTCTGCCAGGGATGTGACCATATTAGGATGTGTATGAGAATATCAACAATAACAGAACAGCCAGAGTGATTTTTTTTTTTTGCGGCTGATGGTGTCGGCGACGCTTTCTCCACCAGTTATGTTTGCTTGTTTAAACAGGCCTAAAAAATACACCCCCCTCCCCGTAAGACGGGCGGAAAAATGCACAAAGTCAAATAAACAGCAGCAGCTTAACACTGAGCGTAATGCAAAACGTACTCCCCGGCCAATTCTAGAGGACCACGACTGTAGTTAACCACTAAACTCCCAAGGGTCTGCAATGTCCCATTACTACTGCTATCCTGTAGGCTTGGAAAAGATTGAAAGGGGAAGGTTCAACCTCTATGGGAAAGTGCATCTACCATCTGATGTCATAGAGAGGGGTGATGAGGGTCTAGGTGCGCGGACTCATAGTCAGAGGGCAAATGGACTGTAGGTGCAAAGTGCTCAGTGATTCTGGCCCTTTCACGATTGGACCTTCCTTGTATGGAAACTATCCTTCTGGATCAGTTTCAGTGTGAATCCACATTAGATGGGAAATTCCAGCGATCGTAGTGACTTCCAACGAGGCCTGGACATTGGTGCTGGACTAGCCGGGCCAGGATGCCACTGGGCCAGGATGCCGCAGGGTTTTCTAATGTAGCGGTCTGGGGAGTATACAGTGAATTGTGTGATTGAGGGAATAAATCTAGCAAAAGGGGATATTGTGGAAAGAAACAACTCATTGACGAAAAGGGTCAGAGGAGGATGTCAGGAATGGTTCAGGGAATTAAGGAAGGCTTAATGGTTAGGAAAAAGGGGAAATTTCTGGAATTTAGGAGGTGATAGTGGGGTATTGGTGGATAGGTGGGGGGGGGGGGGGCGGGTGGTTTTTTAAGGGAGGGGGCCGAGGTCAGCGCCATCTTTTGTGGGAGACAAGTGAGAGTCCCGCCCGTTCGAGAGTTGGGAAAAGTTTTGTCATGGTAGCTTGGCAAGTAGGGGGTCCTTGGAGTCGGTGGAAATTGTGTGGGTGGGAGTTGGGTGGGCACGGTCTCACCTGCTAAGACTCCCTCCTTGGTGTGAAATTTCTGGTATCTGCTGCAGTGACTTGGCTGGTGAAGGGCAGCAGTAGACTCCTCCCGGCTGTAAGTCACAGGAGTAGTAGCCACCCCGTGGGCAGTTTGTGTTGCCCCTGAGCCTGTTGGTCCGGCGGGAGGCAAGGTTTCAGTTATTATATGGTTGCACCAGATTTTGCGGCTCCAAGGACCCCCCCCCCCCCCTCGTATTTCGGTTAATATTTTTGTTAATAACTTTATGCAATGTTTGTAAATAAATTGGCTGCTGTGGCCACTTTGTCCAAAAAGAAGGAGTCTGTCTTTATTGGGTGGGGTGGTTACAGCAGAGGTTATTCTGACCTCCCGAGGTCATGAGCACTGTGGAGTTGTCCTACAAAATGAAGTTTATTCCATGCCCACAGGACAGGGGATAACCTTCTAATCCATGGGGGTCCAACTGCAGTGCAGTGAGCCTGCAATGAGCAGGATAGGGGAAATGGGACCCCTATTGTGACCAGTGAGACCTATATCCATCAGAGTTTTATCACCTATCCTATGGATACGTAATAAAGCCTATCCTGGTACAACCGCTTCAAGGACCCTAATTTAGTATTCAGATTGCAAAGTGACTACAAAGAGTTTTTTATGGCCGCCTGCAGACGGGCGTAAATTCCGGGGCGGGATTCCCCGCAGAATTTCCGCTCCTGGACGCCTGCATAAGATTGCATTACAGCACGCAATCCTATGCAGACGGCCGCGGTTTGTCTGCACGAAATCCTGCGCAGCGAGCCCCGCACAGAAACGTCATTGCCCGGCCGCTGGCTCCGCTCTGCGCATGCACCGGCGGCCCAGCAGCCGGCACATGAAAAAGCCGGAGCTGCGGGAGCAGGTAAGTCCGCGGTGCTCTCTGCAGGCACTCGGGTCGGGTCCCGCTGCGAGAATTCCCGCAGCCGGATCCAACCCGGCCGTCTGCAGGCGGCCTATCTCTGGAGGATCCAACACATGCATAGTAACAGTTCAAGACTTTCAATAGGAAATGTGTAAAAGCCCATTTAGACGCAACGATTACTGCTCAAAATTCGTTCAAACTGCCTAAAGTGAGCCCTAATCGTTACATGTAAACGGGCGCCAATCGTGCATTTTTCAGCAACTATTTGTTCATCGTCTTTTAGTCCGCATAAAATCCATTGTTCGGCAGTTCGCTTTTCGCTAGGTTTAAATGACATTTAGCGATTTGAGGGGAATGTTTAATCATTTGGGGGGCGTACATTCTGCCGCCTATTAAGCAGAGAGATTGGCTGCCGGTAAGACAAAGCTTCGAATTTACCACGCCCGCCTCAAATCTCAAAAATACTTTTATTGCCGGCACACCTAGAGATCTTTTAAAGGTCAATTCCCTAAACAATTATTGTTTTCCCTGCCCGCTCCTACCTCCTTCTGATTCTTTCGCAATTCCTATTCAAAGAAAGTTATTTTTTTATACGGATTAGCAGAGTCTGACACCTAGCTTTCTTTCTTTCAAATGTCACTTCACTAAACTCCTGTTTTTTACATCAAATTAAGCCCACCCACCTAATGACACAGACTTTCGAAAGCCAATACAAACAAGCTCCTTTTTTTCCCTTCACTAATGCACACGCCTTCCTAGCAAACTATCGTTCACTTTTCGATACATTTAAACGCTACCCAACGACAAAACGAACGACTGAAATGCCCAGGTGCCACGTCCATGTCTAGCCATAATCGTTAGGTTTAAACGCCCATCTTTCAATGTAAAACCATCGCTCACGCTTGATCGTTTGAACAAATTTTGAGTGATAATCATTGCGTGTAAATGGGCCTTATGACTTAATTTCACCTGTGGTGGTGCTGCAGGAGAATTGAACACTTGTTACCAGGTTTTACTACTGATCATTGGAGAAACTTACTGATTAGAGATGAGCGAGCATACTCGCTAAGGGCAATTGCTCGAGCGAGCATTGCCCTTAGCGAGTACCTGCCCGCTCGAGAGAAAAGGTTCGGCTGCCGGCGCGGGTGACAGCTGAGTTGCAGCAGGGAGCAGGGGGAGCGGGGGGGGGGGGGGGGGGGGGAGAGGGAGAGAGAGATCTCCCCTCCGTTCCTCCCCGCTCTCCCCCGCCGCTCCCTGCCCGACGCCGGCAGCCGAACCTTTTCTCTCGAGCGGGCAGGTACTCGCTAAGGGCAATGCTCACTCGAGCAATTGCCCTTAGCGAGTATGCTCACTCATCACTATTACTGATCTTTATTTGAGCATTGGAAGCTTATGGTGCCATCACAGGTTTCTATCTGAATACCAGTTTCAAATATTTAGATAGAACTCTAGAATGGAACTCCAAGATGTCGACTGATACTCTGTGTGAACACATCCGAAAAGTGATTGATCAAAGTGGCCAATTTCAGGACCCTCATCTAGTATTCAGAACGGAGAGCAGTTATAAGCAGTATCTATCTCTGGAGGATGCAACACATGTACAGTATAGAAGCAACCCATAAATTTGAATATGAACTGTGCAATACTTTATTTCACCTGTGGTGGTGCTGCAGGAAAATTGAACACTCACTACTATGCTGACGATCCTTTGAGGTCCACTTTGGAGCAATGGAAGTTTTTGGTTCCATCCCGGATTTCTGTCTGAATCCTGTTTTCAGTTGTTTAGTTGGAACCCTGAGATGATGGCTGAAACACTGAGTGAACACAGCCAAAAGGGATCGTCGAAAGTGGTCAACCCCTTAAAAGAGGTCATCCAGGGTTTTGAGAATTTTTTCTATTGATCACTTAGGTCATCTGCACATGGACATATTTGCATTGTAGAATCCGGGCCAGGCGTCCACCCCCGGATTCCGCAGCAAATGCCATCCATAGCATGCAATGGAAAAGTGCTTTCTCCTTTACATGAGTGGAAATCAATTGCGATTTTCCACTCGCGGAGGAAAAATCGCAGTATGCTTTATTTCTGTGAGGTGTCCGCACGTACGACTTGCATTGAAGTCAATGGAAGCCGTCCGACCCGCTGCCCTTCCACAATTAACACTGCAGAAAGGTCATGGGACCCGTGTCATTGTCTAGCGACAGCGCAGGAAAGTCTGTATTGCGTTTGTTCGGCGGTTTGCCATCCACAGTACAGGAGAATTCGAGAAAAGACAGGTACGCAGAGTCACTGGTCGAGCACAAGGTCGGATTGCGGTGCGGGATCCCACATCTGGAATCCGACCTGATCGTCTGCAGCCGGCCTTAACCTACTGCTTAGGATTTCTGCCGATCAGCTGATTCCCAGCACCGCTGTTAGTATAGTCGGTACAGTTAGCATTGTCTATAGTGCAGCAGCCCAGTTTGATATTGCAGGCACAGCTCACATATAATTCAATGGAAGCCATGCCTGTAGAACCAAAATAGGCCGCTACAATGTTGACAGAGCTGTCTGCCTCCAGTGCTGGGGATCAGATCATCAGGGACACCAAGAGTTGAATCAATGCCAATCATCTATTCATGACCTATCCTGATATGAATAAGTGATAAAAGTCTATCTTGGTAAAACCTCCTAGAAAACCCTCATCCAGTATTTAGAATGGATAGTAGCTACAAAGAGCATCTAATCTCTGGAGGATTCAACACATGTATAGAATGAGTCCATAAATTTCATTAGTAACTGTGTAACACTTTAATTTCACCTGTGGCGGCACTGCAGGAGAACTGAAAACTTGCTACCTGGTTTCATCACTGATCAAGGCTGATTACTGGAGATCTTGATCACCAAAGATCCTTACCAGTCTACATTTGAGCAATGAAAACATATGGTTCCACCTCGGGCATCCGTCTAAACCCCTGTTTATGGGATTCAGATGGAACCCCAAAATCGAACCGTCGACTGAAACACTCTGTGAACATAGCCAAAAAGTGATTGTCTAAAGTGGTCAACCCCTTAAAGGTGTTTGTTACGTTTGCTCCTGAGATCTGTAGTTCTAAGCTTCCTAGCAGCACAGCCCTCACAGGATTAATTGATTGAGCTGGCTGGGTGTGGTACTTCCTGCTAGCCAATCCCCTGGGTCTGCGCTCACAAATAAACCCAGCTCCTGGTCAGTCTGAAGCTGGTCTTGTACTGTTTGGATGTATCTGTGACATGTGTTCTGTTACCTGTTCTCTGTTTTGTTGCAGCTTGCTGTGTGATCTGTGCCTTGTGGTTCATGTCCCTATGTACGTTTATTTTGTGTGCACAGACCCAGGGGATTGGTTAGCAGGAAGTACCACACCCAGCCAGCTCAATCAATTAACCCTGTGAGGGCTGTGCTGCTAGGAAGCTTAGAACTACAGATCCCAGCAGCAAACGTAACAGTGTTATCCACAATTTTGAGCATTTATTTCATGGACGACATCTCCTCAGGAAAGGTCAACAGATGATCGGCAGGGGTCCACCACCTGAGATCCCCACCAATCAGTTGATTCTGTTGCCAGCACCGACAGTGCAGGAAGCAGACTGCACTGTCCGTATTACAGTGGCCCAGTTTGGTATTACAGGCACACTTCCCTTTAAATTCGATGGGAGCTGAGCCTGTAGTCCCAAACAAGGTCACTGCAATCTTGACAGCGCTATCTGTTTTCAGCAATGTCCACATTGACTGGGAATCAGCCGATCGGTGGAGATCCCCAGCGGTGGCCGCCCTTGACGATCATCTACTGACGACCTCTCCTGAGGATAGGCCATCAATAGCAAAATTTCCCAGATAACCCTTAAATGCCTTTTCAGGTGGTTCAATCTGCTATAAAATTGCTGTATATTCCCCAGGCACTGGGAGAAATTCACAGTTTTCTTCAAGTCTGAACAACAATGAAGACGTCACCCGGTCTATTTATGAGCTGCGCTTGGTACAAAATAAAAGTGGAACTTAACAGACATATCAAAATCAATAAATCAGACAAACAAGCCGCAGTTCAAAAGTTCAAAGACATGATGTCCAGTCCAACTCATCTTACCACTCAACCAATAATAACTCGAGTCCATCACTCCTCATTGAAGAGACACTTTCATGGGTTCATTTTCATTAGTCTGTCTCGTGGATAGCAGCTCGCTCTTTATGTATACGCTAAAATAAATTAGCCGTTTCACCAAGCAGTGTGATTCTTATATAAGACATTAGCACGATGCTCCATTTTCCAGTAGGAGTAAATAAATAAATCAATAAATGCAATCCAGAGTGATTTGGTTATTGTGCGTCTCCGGTGCGGCTCTCCTATAAGTGTTTTATTGGGTTTATTTGTTTCAATAAACGCCTCGGCGGGGCAGAATTCTGGCCTGAAAACAATCCATCGACGAGACTTTTTTTCTTTCTTGCTTTTTGAATAAACCTAATAGATATTTTGATTTTGCGGGAAAAAAAAATGCCGGAGCATTAATAATAGAGTGTAGAACGGTAAGGAGTAGATTTACGGAGAATGTTTGATATTTCTTTTCTTCTAATTTCTTCATAGGATTACGGGGTCGGCATCCCACTTGAGATGCTGCAACACTTGTTGCAAAGATCTGCTGTAAAGGGAATGTGTCGTCAGAAAATGACCCATTGTATAAATCACGTTTTTACGCATTTTAAAGGAATTTTTCATGTTTTTTTTTTGTTTTTTTTGATGTTATCCTGAAATCTTGAAGTTCTCACACTGACCACGAAGCCTAACAACTGTTTGGCACTTTCTGTTCTGCAGAGAAATAACCTTTCAGTTGTCATCTCATTATCATTACAGGGGAGATTATAGTGAAAGGTGACACATATATAGATAACACAGGATCCACTATTCACAATAGGGGATGCTCACAGCTTACCTTCTCCCCCTCTCTGTACAGGTCACAGAGCATTCCCAAAACACTCCCCCATAGAAGTCTATAAGTGATGACCACAGTTCACTTGCTCCACTAGTCGCAGAGCATGCCCACAATGCTCTCTCATAGAAGTCTTTAAGTGATGATCACAGCTCACCTCCTCCCCATCGCTGCACAGGTCACATAGCATGTCCACAACACTTTCTCATAGAAGTCAATGGGTCACATTCTGTTCATTGTGAAAATGGCTTGTAAGGGTGTTGTAAAGAGAGACTCATTCCCTTTAAGGGCTCATTCACAGAGGCGTGAGTGTATTTTGGTCAATGAATACGCAGTGTATCCACGGTCCGAGAAACACCAATTCCATACGTATTTTGGCCCTTCTGCTGTTTTCTTGTGCGTGTAAATATGCAACGTATTTACGTATGAAAGATAATGCACAGAAGGGCGAATTGTTTGATGCGTAAATATGCAGCCAATACACAGTTGTTCCTATGTATTCTCTGCATATTTGCACTGGCCCATTCACTGCAGCAAAATAGGACATGATTCATATTTTTTCTTATGACCTAAAAATTGCATGAAAAATATGCATATGTGAATGAACCTTTTGAAATCAATGGGTTCCATTCACTGCGTATTATGTGCATGAAAGACATGCAGCCTATTTACCCCCGTGTGAATGAGCCCTAAAGCTATGTTCAAAATCTAGTGAAATCTACACAACGGAAAGTCCATGTGTATGGGTGGAATCCAATGTGGATTTGTCCGCATAGATTCTAGCTCTAAGGGCTTATTCACTCTGGCATAGGCGCAACTATGAAGCATGGAGCATATTAGCGCCTCAATGAGGTAGATTTCTTCTCCCTCGCCGGCAATTCAAACTCTTTGCCTGCATGCAGGTGTTTGAAAAAAGAGGCGGGGACATAGGGGCTGCCCAATCTTCTCCACATGTGGTGTTCACTACATGCGGGAAAGATAGGGCAGGTCCAAACTTTTCCCGGTCGTACAAATCACTGACGGGAAAAGAGGTAATGAAAACAAAACCACTGAAATCCCATAGAGATCAGCGGTTTCATTTAGTACCGTTATACGGCTGTGATTATCAGGTGACAACACCACGCTCATCTGAATCCGCCCTAAAACCAGAAATTCATCACTAACTAGTGTATTTCTGCGCATTGTATCTGTACACAGATTTCGCTCTTTGAATGGCAAAATCCCCATGCGGAATTTCTGACACGAATTCCTTGCAGATCTATGTTAAAAAGTGAGAGATCAATTCTTGTTTTTCCGTAGAAGGATTTCAAATCCACATAGGAAAAATCTGGATTTCCATTCAAATAAATCGGATGTGGATTTGGCTCGGATTTTGTTGCAGCATCTGCAATAAAATTGGCTGTGTGAATACACACTTACATGCATTTTTTGATGTCGATTTTGACATGGATATCATCCCCTCGTTTGATGAGGTGAAATCCATTCTGATCACATGGGGGGTTTTGCTGTGGATTTGATGCAGATGGTTCTTGACTTCTATGGGAGACAGTAGTGGGCATGCTCTGTGTCATGGGCAGGTGGAGCTGTGCCGGGAGAGGGAGGAGGGAGGAGGAGCTGTACATTATGTGAACGCTTATTCCTGTATTAGCTGTTGCCAGATGTATCTGTTATCCTGATCGCTGCTGACTGCTGACCCTGCTCCTGCACATCTGTTGCGGATTTTGACATGGTGTTTGATGTGGATTGTAGCTGATTTCACCCTTTCAATTGAAGGTGTAAAGTCTGCAGTAGATCAGCATCAAAATCCCCACCCACGGTCCAGATTTTGATCCTGTTCTTGATGCAGAATTTAGTGTGGATTTTCCTATGTGTACAATCCATACTGCTTCCACTATGGGTACATTCACACAGCGGATTCCGCCATGGAATTTTCTACGTGGAATCCAGCTGTAAACTGCGGCAGAAATTTCTGCTATTCTGAAGTGGATTTGCACGCAGATTTAGTCCTGTCAATGGCCAAAATCCACGCACAGAATTTTCCACATGTTTTCTTGTGGATCTGTATTAAAAAGTGACAGGTCTTATTTTTTCCGTGGATACTTGTATGGAACCATCAGAAATTCAGCACGCGACTTTTGCTAATTGAAAGGGCTAAATCTGCGTGCAGATCTGCAGCAAAATTTGTGGCAGACTAGCTGCGGATTCTTACAGGTGGATTCTGCATGGTAAAGTCTATAGTGGAATCCGCCGTGTGAATATACCCTTACGGATTGTTCACACTGTGGATTCTTCTGTGAAATCCTCTGTGTAGAATCTGCCTGTAAAACTGCAGCAGAAATCCGTGGATATTCAGCCATGGTTTTTCCAAGCCTCTACCGGATTTAGGTTAAATTAATGCTTTTTTTGTACAGATCCGCATGAAAAGTGACATGTCAACGCCTTTCAACAGATCTGCGTGGAAACTTGTCGATAATTTTGCCTATTGATAGGCAAATCTGCATGCGGTTCCATGACAAAAACTGCAGCAGGATCGCCACGGATTTCTGCCGCAGTTTTACAGGAAGATTTCACGCAAGAATTCTGCAAAATCCATGTTGGAAAAATCGGACTCACATCTGCCATATAATCCAAGGCCAAGCCTCGTATTTCTGCCACGGATTTTGCATGTGTGGATATCCCACCGCGGATTCCACGGAACGAAGTCTCGGCATGTCACTTCGCTTTTCTTCTCCAAGAAGAATTTCAAATCCATGTGCGGAAAAATTTGTGCCGTACAAACTGCGACACAGATTCCCCTTCATATGAATGGGGCGCAAAATCAGCATGGATTCCACGTCAGATTCATACCAATATCTGTTGTGTGAACACGGCCTTAATACCCAGTATTCCAGAAACTGCAACAAATCCCTAAAGTAGCAGAGACCCTTTCCAATCCACTGTCTGACGTCTAAAGACATTATGATTTAAAGCTGTACAGCACCAATGTTGGAAGACGTCCGTCTGGGTTCTCTTACTGCATATTGCCAGCCTCTCTGCTGTCAGAGTCTATCCAACGTGTCACCTAATGCAGTACTGGCTTTAGCCAGCAGATCGTGCCGTTGTATAACAGCAGAAAAAGAGTAAGCCCCCTAGGAAAACCAGGATACTAATTGGATTGGAAAGGGTTAAGGCCGAATTGAAGATGCCAGCAATTTTGCATCAAAGTCTGCATTTGGACCTGCAGATTTTGGCAGTGGCAAATTCTGTCCCGTGTGAAACAGAGCTATACAGGGTTATGATGCCAGATGTCTCTTATGAGACTACGGAGTTCTGTCACTTCTACATAGAGCCCCTGTATACATATTTGGTATTCAAAATTAAGAAAAAAACATACAACATATAGCGAGCATTATATGGCGAGTGAATGGCAGCATTTGAAGGTTGTCAATTTAGAGTGCTTAACCTTTCTAATAGAAGATTCTAGTAATAGCGAAAATAAGTACAATTATCTTCATTCAGAAAGTTCCCCAAGAGACTTGAGAGTACAGGGACTGATGACAAGACAGATGGAAGTGCAGCGCAAGACCAAGAACCTGCTAATGATACTCACAAGTGCACCTTTAATCCCGAGAGCCATTTATAGGGCCAGTCTCCTATAAAATGACAGAATATTAGCCATATGACCTACGTATAAGGCTGGGGCCACACACTGACATACAGATCTAGCACACTAACTGTTCATGTTACATACTCTACCATGATGTAGCAAGCATTAGATTGACACTTAATATAGCACATTCCATTGAAAATATCAAGTTAACGTTTGCTGTAAGTGAACGCCGCACTAACGTCATGAGAACACAGGACCACAGGAATATACTGAATGGTAAGCGTAGATGACAAACACTAATGACAACTATTACAGTTCCGGTAGGGGTTGTCGTCAGGATATCCAGATATCACATTAAAATCTGAATTGTACATTAAATCTCTTCTCCACCATTTGAACTGTTCTGCTTGTATAAGTGCTGGGGTTCACCGTAGATCTATTGTTCAAAGATCAGATCTATCCATCTATGTCATATCTAACTCTCTCAAGTCTATCTCATATCTATCTATCTATCTATCTATCTATCTATCTATCTATCTATCCCATATCTATCTATCTATCTATCTATCCCATATCTATCTATCTATCTATCCCATATCTATCTATCTATCTATCCCATATCTATCTATCTATCTATCTATCTATCTATCTATCCCATATCTATCTATCTATCTATCTATCCCATATCTATCTATCTATCTATCTATCTATCTATCCATCCCATATCTATCTATCTATCTATCTATCTCATATCTATCTCCTATCTATCTATCTATCTATCTATCTATCTATCTATCTATCTATCTATCTATCTATCTATCTATCTATCTATCTATCTCATATCTATCTCATATCTATCTCATATCTATCTAGTATCTATCTATCTATCATAACATGGTTAATTACATCTACATGTGATATCGTCTCCATAATGTCCCTTTTAACCTTTTGCGTTATAGCTTTTTCTCTATCTAAAAATGTATATATCGACCATCTATATATACGCTTTCTTTGTTTCATCTTACATCCACAATTTCTTTCTTTCTCCCCATCTCTCTATTTTTTCTATATTACTTTCTCCCTTTCTCTTTTTCCATTTCTCGCCTACTTTCACCCTTTCTGACTTTTTCTCTCTTTCTTTCTTACTTTATCCCTTTCTTCCTCTTGTTCTTCTCTACTTTTCTCTTTCCTTCTTTATCCCATCCTTCTCTTTTTTCTCTCTCCATTTCTTTATCTCTTTCTTTATCCTGTTTTCTCTTTCTTTCTTTATCTCTTTCTTTTTCCCTTTCATCTTTCTTTTTCCCTTTCTTTGTCTCTCTCCTTCTTTCTTTCATTCTTTCTCTCTCCTTTCTTTCAGGCTGGGTCCACACAGGGCGGATTCCCGACGGAAAACTCGCGCTTTGGCCGCAGAGAAAAAACGTGGGATTTCCGCCGGGAGAACCGCTGCTTCAAAACCCGCGGCGGTTTTGAAGCGGCATGGCCGCTTGTTCTTCTGCTGCGGCCGGCGCTCCCATAGAGGAGAGCACGGCCGCAGCGGAAAAAAAAAATGAACATGCTGCGGTTGGCAAATCCGCGCCGCAGCGGCGGCTTCTGCCGGCTTAGCCGCAGCGGATTTGCCGTCCCGTATGGACGAGATTTCTGAGAAATCTCGTCCACATGGCTGGTTAATCCCGGGATTAGCGGCCACATGCGGATTTGCTGCGGCGAAATTCCGCACAGAATTTCCGCGGCAAATCCGCCCCGTATGAACCCAGCCTTACAGTAATTTCCCATCTATCTACTTATTTCATAACTCGTGTATCTTTATTGTTCTCGAAGATTGTGTCTATCTATCTATCTATCTCATATCTAATATCTATCTATCTCATATATATCTATCTCATATCTAATATCTATCTATCTAATATCTATCTATCTAATATCTATCTATCTAATATCTATATCTATCTCATATCTACTTATCTCATATCTATCTCTCTCGTATCTATCACTCTATCTAGCAATCTAATATCTATCTATCACATATCTATCCATCCATCCTGCAATCTATGTGGACTTCTATAATATTTCTTCTTCCACAATAACATTTATAATGATGGTAACAGCAATGTCTGTAGTAATATATTAGGAAAAAATAAAGACCTCGTAAAAAAGTGCTAAAATAGAAACCTCACAGAAATAAACTCTAATTCACCACGGTAAACATAATTTAATTCAAATATCTGCATGAAATCACCTTGACCGCAAAATCCACATCTTTAAGTTGGTTTTGCCTTTAAACAGAAGGAACAGTCAGCATTTTATCGCTCTTCAGGTTGTCTGTAAATAATCTGTTTGCAGAGTATAAAATAGACAACTGGTATGTTTTGCTCATTACCCAGCATGCACTGCTGGTTTTTGTGGCGTCTTCTAAATGTTCCTTATGTCTTCAGATCAGTACACAGTGGAGAGGTTTTTGGAGTTTTCAATAAGACACAAAAGCTTTGGCACGTCTTATTTACTTCTCTTAATATCACCATTTATGATGCATCAGCAGAAGTGTGCCGCGTAATGCCACTTCTCTCCTCTGCACTGACATTGACACCCACGGTATAAAAAAAACTATGAGTGTATTGAAAATCACAGACAGAAGTGGCTGCTTTATATATCTGATGGCAGATGACAGAATATAACACAAGTGCTGTATACAAGAAAATGTGAAAAACTGAGGCTTTTTTTTGTCCATTATCCATCCAACTATCTTAGATAGATAGATCTATCTATCTATCTCATATCTATCTATCTATCTATCTATCTATCTATCTATCTATCTATCTATCTATCTATCTCCTATCTATCTATCTATCTATCTATCTATCTATCCCTCTCATATCTATCTATCTCATATCTATCCATCTATCTATCTCATATCTATCCATCTATCTATCTATCTCATATCTATCCATCTATCTATCTATCTCATGTCTATCCATCTATCTATCTCATATCTATCCATCTCATATCTATCCATCTATCTATCTATCTCATATCTATCCATCTATCTATCTATCTATCTATCTCATATCCATCTATCTATCTATCTATCTCATATCTATCTATCTATCTATCTCATATCTATCTGTCCATTTAAATGTCAGCGTCTCCTTTTGCGGTAGTGGGGCCTTTGGGTCCCCCCATATACCACAGCCTAGATGAGACTGTTTCTTCTGCACCCCTTATAGCTACACTCTTTCGATAGCTATCAATGGATGGATGGATGAATGGATAGATGGATGGATGGATGATTAGATAGATAGATAGATAGCATATTTTACCCTGTATTTCTACTAACGTTTTTTTGGGGGACATAGATAGAGATGGATGGCACATACACTCTTTGTGCTAGGCTTCCTCTATAATGTGAACAGAACTTCATACTAACCAACAGCCTGATTTTCACAGGACTGTCCAACAATCAGGACTTTTAAAAGGGGCGTGGTTTGTGTATATTTCAAGGCGGAGCTTAAAACACTGAAATTTGGCATTCAGATTGTTGAAAATTTCATAATTTCTGGGAAGAGTAGAACGTCGGGGGTCAGAGGACTGTATAGTTTCTATTTCACAGAAATATAATTTTACAGAAAAAAGACACAGAAAGGACTACAACACCCGTGTGGCTTATGCACTGGGGCGATGAGGGGACTGGAGACAGTGTCTGCACATGGCAGTTAGCAGGTGAATAGAGAATAATTTTCATTATGTCTTAGAAGTTCCAAGTCAGGGATCTAACTAATCAAAGGGCTTCAATCTTCTGAAGCTTTAATTCTACAGCTTTATTCATATTCATCGGAGTCTCAGAGGTTTCCATATGGAAATATATCTTTGCATAAAAGTATTTTTGCCTCCTATTTCCCATTCTCCTACTTGAGGCGGTTTACATTTTGTAGAGCGATATTTGAAGTTGGTAAAGTGAAATCAATTACCTGAAAAAATATTTGGTGAAGCGTGCATAAAACTCGTCGAAGGTCTATTAAAATATATTTTCCAACCAGCTATGATCCAATCATTTCACCTGCAGTGCCTCCACAGGGGAAATGAAGTATTACACAATCCCCATGGGTTGTGTGTGTGATACAGGACAGGGCTGGTCTTCCAGAGAGAGGCACTCTTTTTTTAACCACTCTCCAATTTCTATTAATTACGTGGTTATATTAATTCACAATTTGCTAATAGTACACGAAAAAGTAAGTTTTCCGACCTGGACAGCCCCTTTAAAAGAAACCTGTTGTCATGTTTTTACCAGGTAATCTGTACTGTACTTAGATACTGATATGAAAATCTAATCATCACCACTATTAATCTATCATCTAGCTACCCTTTAATGCAGGGGTCCCCAACTCCAGTCCTCAGGGACCACCAACAGGTCATGTTTTCTGGATATCCTATGGTAAGAACACCTGTGGTAATGTCTGAGGCACCAACAATAATTACATCACCTGTGCAATACTGAGGAAATCCTGAAAACATGACCTGTTGGTGGTCCCTGAGGACTGGAGTTGGGGAACACTGCTTTAATGGGTGCAATAGTTTGCTGCCCTAGCCTTGTATCTAAATACATTTTTCAAAACATAGTTGCATGTTGGCGCCTTCTCCGGCACCCAGCTCCAGGAGCACATATCCCACTACCTACACCTCTGCAGACACCCTCTTACCATAATAGGAGGACTTTAATCCACGTCTGTCTGATGATGTGAAGACAGAATTGAAACACATTGTATGAGACTGTTACTTAGTATAAACTGCAAAACGACAGGAAGAATCAAATGAGTTAAAGTGAACTGAAGGTGGAAATCCTGTTCGGCTTGACTCTACAGATATTTCATTTCAGCGTCGGCGACAGCTCATTTTGCCTGTCACTCTCCGGTTTAATTAGCTCTGTGATAAGGATACATTTACAGGTATTTGATTTACAGGTATTTAATGATTTAAAGAATTCCGTTCTACTGTAGAATTCCAATATTAATCAGCAGTTAAAATCCTGGATTTGTTGAGAGCCATATTACAAAGATCCTCACGGATTTATAGCTTTGTAGGGCTGCTGTAATATACTATCTAGACTGATACCTCAGAATAACAGCTTTGTACAGATCAAAACCATTCTCCTGGCTCCCCATGTCTGTTACTTGACTCGTCTTCCATACCTAGAGATATATTACCATTCAGTTTGGTTGTGATATGGTCTAAGATCAGCATAGAAAGCCACTTCTGTAGCCTTAAAGGGGTCCGTTGGTTTAGAAAAAACATTTTCAAGTACCCTAGTAGATAAAGACCGTGGTAAAAAAAAACTAGAGCACTTCTGTGACCCATAGTAGGCAGGGAACTGAGAGTTGAAGATGCCAGTGGTGTAGAAAAGGCAGAAAGCTTGTACTGACCAGCAGGTAATGTGTTTCGAGGCTGAGTGTCTCTTCATCAGACAGCTGGATAGCAAATCCAGAAACAGAACACTGATGGCCATCAATCTTTACTGCTGACCCCCCAATAGTGCTACTGACTTGTTGGGATTAGATCAGTCTGATCAAACTACCTGAATTTGCTACCCAACTGATGAAGAGGTACTAAGCCTCAAAACATGTTACCTGCTGGTCAATAATAATAATAAACTTTATTTGTATAGCGCCAACATATTCCGCAATAAAGCTTATACCGTTTCTGCACCACTGGCATCTTCAGTCTCAGTTCTTCTCTACCATAGGTCACACCAGAACTCTTTTTTACCACAATCTTCCACACATATTGGCACTTCATAGCCCCAGCTAATCAGTGTTACGAGGCTGGCAGCAACTAGTTACTTGCCTTTTAATCGAAGCACTACATATCACTGCTCCTCTTCCAACCATATTTTACCACACAGTGCTCTGGCCACTTGTTATCAGTTTTCTTCTTCTTCATCTCAAGTACCCTATTAGGGCATGGTGAGTTTAAGGGTTATTCCCATCTTGGCCAATCAGAATACTTCTTTGTACATGGTAAACAGTGTGGCATATGAAAGTGACGCAAAACTTTCTACTTAGGTGTTTTCATAATCCTGACTATTCCTAGTCAATGCATATAGCAAGCCTAAGGGGTCATGGGGGCAAGATCTCAAGATAGTTCTGAGATCTGCATAGATGGGAATACCCCTGTAATAACCACCATCAGGGAACCTACAAAAAGCATATTTCTTATCTGTAGGAGGACCCAGAATGCCTATAAGCTACACACAGCCCATTGATTTCAACAAGCACTGTGTAATTCCTCTATTTCCCCGTGGGGGCACTGCAGGAAATTTGAACACTTATTGCCAGATTCCTATGAAGATTACAGTCACTACTGGTCTCAGTAGTGAGGCACTCTGTGCTCATCCTAATACGAACTCTTCTAAAGTCCCTTTTACAAAGGTCAATGATTGTGAACAAGTGCTCATAAGGAGACTCATTCACCGGATATTTGCCTCATGTAGAAAGGGCTGTGATCAGCCAATGAGCGAGCAAATGCTTCATTAGGTAATTGAATCTTTTATGCAGCCAGAAGAATCAATGTTCTCAGGAGCACATCTCCCCATGTAAATGGGGAATGTGCTGTCCACAGCGGGGAACGAACAGTCATATGAACAATTGTTTGTCCCCCATTATGTCTGAATCAGCTTGTGTAAGTCCAGGTAAACGAAGGCCGATCTCAATGATTGGTGCTCATCAAACACCAATATTGACCTCAATAAAAAGGACAATATCCAATCATTTTATCTTAAACTGATGACATCACTGGTCTAAAGAGGTGATATATTGTAAACCCAAAACATGTCATGCTATATTATTACGCACAGTGAATACCTATGCAATATGCATATTTTATGCACCAGTCTATGATAATGGCATGTAATATGCACCAAAATAGATCATGCTGTGTTTTCTATTCACATGGGTAATACATGCATGTGAAAAACGCAGGTCTGAATGGCTCAATGTAAATCAATGGACTTTTAGCACTGCAAATTACTTGCGCAATCATAATCATAGAATGGTAGAGTTGGAAGGGATCTCCGGGGTCATCGGTGTAATATGCAGGCTAAATATGCTAGTGTGAGTAAGCCCTTAGTGTACAAAAGGAAAGAGCTATCTCTGTATACTCACAATACCAATACTACTACCGTAATAAAAATGTTTAGCATTTTTTTTTAACTTTTTTTTCTACATTTTTTACTAAATGAACCCCCTTAAGATGTCCACATACCAATCCTACATTTGTTCTTAACTATAGTAACTACACTATTATAAAATGTTCTCCTTTAATGGGCGGCGGCCAGCATTTTTTTTGGCAAAATGTCGCAACTCTATATATATAAATAAAAGAATAAAAAAAGACCAATAAAATTTGCTTACAATTTCTGAATCTCTGACAAAAATATTTTCCCCCGGAGCCATTTAATTCATTTGAACACAGATCATCCCATTAAATAATTCCATCTCAACGCGTTATCGATCCCAAGCAAAACAATCTTCAGCGACACAAGTAGACAAAAATATTTAACAAAAACAAAAAAATCCAAAAGTCTTCACAGTTTATTGTTTAGCTTTCGGTCAATCTGTTTATTTTTTATTTTTTTGCACGTGAACTTCACATTAACAAAAAAACAGAATAGAAGCAAAAAAAAATAAAAAATAAAAAAATTCAACTGGGCTCCATATGTCTTTTGTTTCGCAGTCAATGTCTTCGGCGGTAACAGCAGTTATAGACACAGGAGTGAGGGAAATGCAGAAACATAAACACTTCTGGCATGTGGCTCTGCACATATAAATATGCCCTTCTCTTTAGGCAGCCGATCTCAATAACAATAACACTATATATTGTATATTTAGATGTCGTTTTTCGGCTTTCGCGCTTTCACACTCTTGCGGTAATTGTTTAAGCCGTTCGAGTTTGCAAAAGGCAAAAATAAACAGAAAATATACTAAAAATGCAAAAGATGTGCTTTTTATTCTGATCTCATAAAGTAAGGCTTGTTTACGGACACGTTTTTCCTCCCTTTTATAATGACTATGGCTACATGGAGTAGCGCATGTGGGAAACCACAACCTCCTCTTGATCTGCTCAACTGGACTGGGAGGCTTTAGAAGTTTTAATATATTGTCAATCTTGGAGATGCTTCACCTGACGAGTGAAATTGCTTTTGCTTTCTTTTTTAATGTTAGTTCACACGTTCAAGAACAGGTTTTGATGGGGAACCTCAGCAGTAATGATCAACTTACTTGCTACTAAGGAAATTGAGCTTTCATCATTTAAAGGGAATGCGTAGGAATTAAAGATGAGCGTGTATACTCGCTAAAGGCAATTCCTCGAGCGAGCATTGCCTTTAGCGAGTACCTGCCCGCTCGAGACAAAAGGTTCGGGTGCCGGCGGCGGGCAGGGAGCTGCGGGGGAGAGCGGGGCGGAACGGAGGGGAGATCTCTCTCTGCCTCTCTCCCCTCCGCTCCCTCCTGCTGACTGCCGCTACTCACCGCTCCCCCGCGCCGGCACCCGAACCTTTCGTCTCGAGCGGGCAGGTACTCGCTAAAGGCAATCCTCGCTCGAGCAATTGCCCTTAGCAAGTATGCTCGCTCATCTCTAGTAGGAATGCCTATGTATAAAGCCCAGCACCAAGAAATTAAGACTTCAAAGCTTCATTGTTGCATCTAGATTTCACAGTCAGGGAAATAGCCTCTGTGTTTCAAGCGGACTTGCTTTTACTCATGAGCAAGGGCATTCTTACATAGAGGAAGACCAGGTGGGCCCATGGAGAGAATACTCCTTTTCTACCAGTTGACTGGAACCAGGACTTCCCTCTACAGTTGAAACGATTTACTCAAAAACAAGAAGGTAAGGTAACGTCTTAAGACTCATGCAAAGGGGATGGAGGGGAAAACAAACACCAGACCCTTCTGTCCTGGGTACCAAAATCCAGCACCTTAATAAGGGGCCTATGTTCATCTATGCTATGGCACCCCTCTCCCTTCTACTGGGAGGTACACCACTGCTCAAGAGTAAGAACCAATCTGCTCGAAACACGAAGGATGTTTGCTTAACCATGAAGCCTTAGATGCAACAATAAAAGCTTTGAAGCATGGAAAGTTGGACCTAAAAACGATACAAATGTTACAAGGTGGAGAATGACTTTAAATGAACGAAGAACATTTTACTGCCTGCAGACGACTTGGTCTAGACAAGGCTTCCCGCTGTATAATGGTATTGTGTGAAGTCCTACGACTAATATCTATCAGGTGACTGTCATTATATATTCACACCAGATAGCGAACCTTGGCCACAGTATTAACAGGATCTTAAATTGTGACACAAAAGCTAAATATAGGGAAGAAGTTGTTACAAGGATCAGTGCCTTCACTTTACTGCAAGTTCAATACACATTGCTGAGTGGGATTGAATCTTTATGGTTTTAATGGCACTATTTAGTGACTTTGACAGCAGGAAAATCAATTAAGTATACAATATCACACTGTCATTTCAATTCAACACAGATAAAATTAAGTTAAATTTTTTTCTCTACTCCTGTGCAAAGTTGGAGGCAAGACGCAATGAAATTAACTCTTTATAGGCCCTGGGTTATGACAGTTCACATAAAACAAAAAGTCATATAGTCATTGTATGAAATGTGATATAAAAGCTACCAATTAGCCAGAGACGAATGGAAGATGCTATACAAGTCTTTGACTTTGGTGATATAAAGAAAGTTCAAGGTGACTTATAACATTTGACAACTAGGGAGGTTTAGGACCTGAGTAGGACAGGATACTGGTATGCTGAATCAAACTTCCTCATTAGTACTGGCATAAAGGATAATCGTAGACAAAATCTGAAACATTATCAAAAATTTTCATTGATCATAAGTGGTAGCTTAAAAGAAAGAAAGCTCACTGGGGACTTGGAAGTCTAAGAGCCCTCACAATGAAAAACTGCTTTAGAGGCATCTACAGAACCAACATGGTGGTTACCAGTAAGTTTCTGTTCAAAATATGGCTCTGCGGGGTAAAAGGTAGATCTGCAAAGTAGCTTTACAATTACTCATGGAATGACATTCACCAGTATCCAGGTCTTCAATGAGAAGGACGCTACAGACTGCGCTATTTTTCTATCCACAAAAATAGAAATCTGACGGAATGGAAGTGCACAAAAGTCTTTCCATTTGCTTTCCGTTTTTTGAAACCCCATTGAAATCAATGGAGAAAGAAAACTGAGCATTTTTTCAGTTTAATTTCAGTTTCTTTCCTCCAAAAATCAAGCAGACAGATGAAATCCTGAACCGAGCCGTAACGCAGGTGTGAAAGCAGCCTAATCCTGTACTAATTCTGGGTTATATTCTGTATAATACACTGGAGCTGCACTCACTATTCTGCTGGTGGAGTCACTGTGTACATACATTACTTATCCTGTACTGATCCGGAGTTACATCCTGTATTATACTCCAGAGCTGCACTCACTATTCTGCTGGTGGAGTCACTGTGTACATACAATACTTATCCTGTACTGATCCTGAGTTACATGCAGTATTATATTCTAGAGCTGCACTCACTATTCTGCTGGTGGAGTCACTGTGTACATACATTACTTATGCCGTACTGATCCTGAGTTACATCCTGTATTATACCCCAGAGCTGCACTCACTATTCTGCTGGTGGAGTCACTGTGCACTTATCCTATACTGATCTTGAGTTACATCCTATATCATACTGCAGAGCTGCACTCACTATATACAGGTGGAATCACTGTGTACATACATTACTTATCCTGTACTGCTCCTGAGTTACATCCTGTATTATACTCCAGAGCTGCACTCACTATTCTGCTGGTGGAGTCACTGTGTACATACATTACTTATCCTGTTCTGATCCTGAGTTACATCCTGTATTATACTCCAGAGCTGCACTCACTAGTCTGCTGGTGGAGTCAGTGTGTACATACATTACTTATCCTGTACTGATCGTGAGTTACACCCTGCATTATACTCCAGAGCTGCACTCACTATGCTGCTGGTGGAGTCACTGTGTACATATTGTACTTATCCTGTACTGATCCTCAGTTACATCCTGTATTAAACTCCAGAGCTGCACTCACTATTCTGCTGGTGGAGTCACTGTGTTCATACATTACTTAATCTGTATGGATTCTGAATTACATCCTGTATTAGGGCTCACGCCCACGGCTGTGATGGACTTCGCCAGCAGAATATCGCAGTGGAGTCCGCCACGGCGCCCCCCCAAAACCACCATACTTGCACAATACAGCGCATGACGCACCGGCAGTGTCAGATGACATGGGGGGGTACAGCGAAAGTATAGCACGTCAGACGGCTTCCATTGACTACAATGGAAGCCGTTGCGCATATTCCCACGGCATTTAAAACATGCCGTGGTTTATTTCACGCTGCGGAATTCCATGGTGGAATTCCGCAGCGTGAACATTGAGCTATTAGGTTCAATAGAAGCTAATAGCTGCGGGGCAACGCCGTGGACATTAGCCCTTATACTGCAGAGTATACATACATTACTTATCCTGTACTGATCCAGAGTTACATCCTGTATTATACTCCAGAGCTGCACTCACTATTCTGTGGTGGAGTCACTGGGAACATATATTACTTCTCCTTTGCTGATTCTGAGTTACATCCTGAATTATACTCCAGAGCTGCACTCACTATTCTGCTGGTGGAGTCACTGGGAACATATATCACTTCTCCTCTGCTGATCCTGAGTTATATCCTGAATTATAATCCAGAGCTGCACTCACTATTCTGCTGGGCCTATGAAACTGAGTGAAATATGACGTCCATATGCCTTAAGTGGATGTCATAAATGGACATATGATCAGTTGGTGTTTTTTTATGGGATTACTCCGCTAACTGCAAGAGTTAATGATAAATTACTGAATCTATAACTAGAACGACCCCATTCACTTCACTCTTCCAGTGCTACTAAATGACAATGTGTATGAAGGGTGAGTAAGGGTGGTGGGTCCCAAACACTTGCTATAGAACAACAGCATAGGTGAGCTAAGGAGAATCACAAAAAATGAGAATGTTTGATGGTGGGTTTTATTCGGCCGCATGCAACAAAAACATATCAGAAACAGAAGAATCTCACTAATTTGTTCTGCTTAACACATAAATATTTCTTTTCTATTGTGGAACCTCAAATATTATGTGGAATTCTGATTCACACAAAGGTATGCATCGCCCACACTCACAACGTCGCCCCGTGGATATATATGTTAATATTTAAAAAGATTCATAAATTTTATATATCTAGATTAAAATTTGAATGCTAATTTGGGTGATCACGACGGAATCTTCAGAATTTACACACATCAATCCCTGAAAGGAGGCCGAGTAAGTAACGAGCCACAAATAAATAAATAATCGTCATAAAAAAACATTTGTACAAAGTCGAGATATGTAATGTTAGCAGCGCTGGAACTAAAACCTTGTAGGCAGCCGAGTATTAAATATACATAAAATGCAAATTCATTTGCAAAAAGACAGAAACAACAGCACAATGTCATTTATTTTAATGTGACACCAACCTTTATTCTGTGTTACTGCCAAAAAAACACATTCATTAGATACAGCACCAATCTGCAACATGTAAATAAATTGCATTCATTTCAAAAGATTTCATGGGTCACCAGGGATAACTAAAAAGGCAATTATATAAAGCTGATGCGGTTTTCAGAAACAAATGACATTTTCTGCTTCTAGGGGCTGGGTAATTTTACTTGAGCGGAATTAGGATTTTTTTTTTCTCTTTTTAGGAAAAGAAGGCAAAAGAAAGAATTGTAGTTCTTGTTTTGAATTGGGGAGAATGCTAGGTTTTGGGCTAAATTAGCAAAAAAAAAAAAAATCGCTCACGTCTTCCATCTGGTGGATTCATATTCCATTATTTAGCAGATGATAAAGGAGGCAAAGAAAACAATAAATCACCCTCAAATTAACCAAATAAGACCAAGTGCCGTCAAAATATGGGGCTTTAATCACACACTAAAGTAAAAGTACGGCGCAGAATTAAAGTTCCTGTTTCTGCCATCTAGCACAGACAACCAAGGACCTGAAGGAGAAGACAGAAGAGGTCTTGAACTGACATTTCCTTCATGTGACCCAGTGATCACATGATCGCCAGCAATCCCTGACATGTCAGAGCTGCAGGGTCTTGGCAGATCCCAGACCAGCTCTCACATTTTAGGGATGTTTTTACCTGTAACTGGGCTCCTATAGATGCGGCTCTCATGGATGTTCCAGTTACAGTGGAGTACTATGAATTAAAAAAAAAAAAAAAGACAGTGCAAGTGCCTCCCAAAAGTCCTATATGACATCCCAGGGACATAGATGTTAAAAAAATGTTAGACGCCAGCTGTCAGTATGGACAGTGCTAGAAACAGAAAATTGAATTCAAAGAGAGCTGTGCCTGCAGTACCAAACTGGGCCACTGCATACAAACAGTACTGTCTGCTTCCAGCACTGCCTATACTGAAAGTAGTTGCGGGAATCAGCTGTTCTACAGGGATCCCCAGCAGCAGAGTCGTGCCAATCAACTACTGATGATCTATCCTGAAGATAGGTCATCAAGAGAAAAAGTCCAGACAACCCCTTTAACCCTTTCCAATCCACTGTCTGACGTCTAAAGACATTGTGATTTAAGGCTGTACAGCTCCGATGTTGGAAGACGTCTGTCGGGGTTCTCTTACTGTATATTTCCAGCCTCTCTGATGTCAGAGCCTATCCAACGTGTCACCTCATGCAGTACTGGCTTTAGCCAGCAGATAGCGCCGTTTTATAATGGCAGAAAAAGAGTAAGCCCCCTAGGAAAACCAGGATACAAATTGGATTGGAAAAGGTTAAATCTTAGAATATTGAGACTAGCAAAGCTAAAAACTATTTAAAAGGATCCTCCATTTGTTTGAATCCCATTTTGTTTGAAGCATCGTTTAGTAATAAAACTGAAAACACGACTACAGGGTTTTGGGCTAAGTTAGCAAAAACTTTTCTCATGTTTTCCATTTGGTGGATTGATACTGCTTTATTTTCCGGGTGGTGACTGCATAGGATAAAGAGCACAAAAAGACCCCAACATTAGAACATGGTAGTATTGGTTGATCAGCTAATTCTTCATTGGCTCTTTAGCAATTTGTAAGAAGACGACCCACAGAACAATAGCAGTAGTGACATGGCCATCTTCAGTTTTATATCTTTCCTAATAAGGCGTACTTTGGGGAAAGGGGATCATTTTGAGCATCGTTTTGATATTTTGGTGCCCTTTATGAAGCGTTTTAGTTTAAATGACCCTCTGTTCTCAGGGATAAAATTTGTCCCGGGATCAGAGGGACAAGTAATATTCCCCCCTCCTCTCCCTTTATGTCACTGGTGCCCAGGTCTCCTTCTTTCCAAGGACTTGCTTTAAGATGGCTGCACCATTCCCGTCATTCCCCAATGCACACTGTACATCAGTAGACTGAAGCACTTCATGCTGCTCTGACTAGCCAGCAATGCTCACATGAGCAGGGCTGGCCAATCACAGCAGCATAAAGTGTCTTAGACTACCTATGCATTCAAAACACAGTGTGCATCAGGTAGTCGGAGAAGTGGTGCGGCCATGTGGAAGATCAAAAATGTTCCCCAATGGCACAAAGGGAAAGTGGCACATAATATTTCTGCTTCCCTTCCTCTGGTCCTAGGACACATTTTGTATAGCTTTAATCCTTTAAATTAAATCTGCAAGGTGTCAGTGTGAGGAATTAGGCAATGGTGAAAAAACACCCTACAGATATAGCGCTTACTAGATCTAGACTGACAAAACTACAAATTAGTTTAAAGGGGTGTCCACTTGGACAATCCCGTTTTGTTAGAAGGTTCTTCTAAAAGATTGATAACAGGGTGTCCTGCAGTTGTGCGCTTCAGCAATAAAATGTTAAATTCCCTGCAGCGCCACCCCAGTTCAAATAAAATATTACATAATTCTCATTGAAATCAAGGCGAGGACATGCCAGGTCCACCAGATGGAGAGATGTTCTTTCTAGGAGTTCTATGGTCTGACTAATAGATGAGGATACTGAGTCAGAGGGCGTCCTCTATAGAGTATTTCTAATGGATCAGACAGCACCATTAAAACCATTTAACCCTGGAGACAGGATTCTTAAGGCACATGTTAATTTATGGGATTAATCAACACTGGTTTGAACATTAACCAACCATGCCTAGTATAATGAACCAATGGCTGAATTACCAGCATGGGAGTCACTGGGACATAAAGTAATATACGGAAGTATTGCCTCGTGCCAACGTTTCCCAAAGCTAATTGGATGCTCGCCCTTGTAAGTTATACTAACATACTTTGGTGCAACCCAAAACTTAAGTGCACCGCTAACCAAAGCAGAAAATTATGATGTAATAGGAACAAGCTGGCTCAACATGAACTTCTGTGTACACTAATGAAGAAATGAAGAAAATGGCATGTTGATTGATGGGGACTATATCCAAATAGCTTCATGACCTGAAGTCACAAGAAAATGACAACTCGGGTCAGTCAGGGATCCATCTATCTGAGGAAGACACAGTAAGGAACGATAAGGCCATGATCAGAAGAGGTGGAATTTCTGTGGATCTGTGGTAAGGATTTTGCACCTAGAGATCAATTGACTGGCATGGATCCCAAACAACTAATGGTGACCTATCCTGATGAAAGGTCATGGATAGTAAAAGTTTGGATGACCCCTGTAACAGTAGATAGCCAGAGTGGGGAGGGTCTTGCTGCAATCTACTACCAGTCAGCCATAGTAATCTGCATGGTACTAATATCTCTATAATTTCAGGAAGAACAGAGCTTAGTTGTGTCTATATAAGGCTTATAAGTCTCCTTACTTAGCTTTTAGGTGTCCCCACACCCCTAGTGGGTGTTCTCCTTGGGATAAGACTATACCATCCCCATATCCACACACACCTAGGTGTCCCTAAACATTTTTTGGGTGCTCTCCTTAAGGAGACATGACACTGCTTCTGACTACAGATAGAGAACCACATAGAGGTGTAACTTGAAGGGATCTATGATGCTCTGAGTTCGGGGTTAGTAGACCCTTGGTCAGGCCAAGACACTTGTCCATATAAATGTGCTTATAATACGCTCGTGTGAAAGTGGCAAAGTGGCTTTATAGGGAATTTGTCATATATTTATTTTTTCTGATTGTACTTTTTTTTAATTCTGTTGTATCTGCATGGATTTGGAGGCGGCCATCTTGACTGAGCTGCTCTTAACAGCATTTAAAGATATGCTTTACAGCAGCCACGTAGGCCATAGACACAATAGACCCATTGATGTCTATAAAAAAAGGGTATTGTGGGTATGATCTGTGACCTGTGCAAGTAGCAGGAGGAGGTAAGCTGTGACTATCACCTATTCTGAATGATAGATCCTGTGTTATCTATATATAGGTTTCCCCTTTCCTTATAATCCTGTATTGATAACGAGACGACTGCTGAAAAGTTTTCTCTACAGAAGAGGAAGTGTCAGACTATGAACAGGCTTAGTGGTCATTGTGAGAACTGCAGGATATTAAGATTTTTTTTTAAGTATAGATCCACAAAGAAACCCCAAATTCTTAAAAACTATGTTTAACATAAAAACTCTATTTACACAAGAGGTCATTTGCCATTCCCTTTAAGAGATGCATAAATAAGCGAGATTTCCCTTTAAGCACTACTGATCCATAACAGTGAGAGGATTCACGGTATTACTACAATAGCAATCTCCATGTCGAGGAAGAAGCAGAGGGAGCCGCTTCTCGGTGATACCTGTAAGAGAGCCCGAGGGCGATGCAGCTTATCACAATGTTTAAGCGGCATTCGGAAGCCTGCAAAGTACATTACTGCAAGTAACAGCTCATGAAAAATACAGTGAAAAACTGCTAGTGGCAGAAACACTTAACTTCCTTGTTAGCAACCTCTCTCATGTGGCACTTTAACACCGAAAAGTTGTTTATTATGTTCCGTGCCAGGCAAAACTGATTAAATGGGGCTCTTAAGAATCAAAGCGTTATAAATTCATGGAAATACAGCAAGCAATAAATTCTGCGGAATTAAAAGCTTAGCGAGCTTCTATTAGTGATTTAGGGTGTTTGCATTGTTAATACTGATCTGTAGCAATGCTATTCTGCTAGAACAAGAGCACCCGGCGATTTGTGCACCGGCGCAGCCGTTAAACGCGGCGGATTCTACGCGTATGCCCAATGCAAGTAGACAGGGAGAAGATTGCTTGTTTATTCATAAGAAACAAAAAGGAAACAGAGCGTCTCTAAGGATAATGCATTTCCCACTAGCGTTGAAATTGAGGTTCTGAAATCCGTAATGTTTTAAATGACTGTATCATAAAAGTATTAGGAACGAAGCGAATTAACAATCAATATATTGACAAGAACGCGGTCAATTTCCTTTAATCTGGTATGAATGATATTCGGCGCCAAGTTATTAAAATGTTCTGGATTATTGGACGGAAGAATATAAAACGTGACTCTTATTAGGCTCTGTGTGCTTAGCCTAAGGTATATGTTGGGAAAAGTATGGGTATTAATATTTACGTAGACCCTCATTCACCTGATGGAGGCCAGAAGTGTGTCCTTTCTTACTACACCCCGCCAAATTACAGAGAAATGCTCCTTTTAGGTAAAGGGGTTGTACCAAAATAGACTGTTATCACCTATCCATGGGAGGAGATGGATGGAACGGTGGTCACACATACACGCTGCTGCCCCATTCATCTTCAATGGGACTACTGGAGACAGCCAAGCTTCATACTCTGATATTTTCATTACCCCATTGAAATGAATGATGTGCATGTGTAACCACCGCTCCATTCAATCTCAATGCTACCGTACTGCTGTTACCTGCAGTGAGCCTGCACTGACGAGAAGAGAGGAAATGGGATCCCATTCTTGGGATAGGTAGGGGTCTTAGCAATGACAGCTAGGGCATATGAATGTCACAGAGCAGGGTCCCCTGCTTATGAGTCCCCACTATGTCCCAGAATAGAGAACTGCTCAATTAAAGTGGCTCCCATCCTGGTGGATCTTCTGACATGTGAATGGCCATCCTGTAATACTACATTTTTCCTGCATGTGTGGCTGGCCACAACTTCTCTTGGCAAAATCAGCTAATTTCTGGGGTACCAAGAGCGGGACCTGGGGTGATCTGCTGTCCTCCTCATTCTGGGAGTGGTTGTGCATCCATTTATTGGTCAATATACAAGTATATAGTCCCACTTTATTTTGACTAAAGCTTCTGATCCACACTATCCCGAGCCTCTCGTGACTCAAAGAGTGTGTCAGTTATCCTTGTAACAAGACTTCCCATCTGTCAGTCATGGGATCTTCCACCAGTCCTATGAAGAGCGGGTCAGGTTAGAGTAATGATTTGTGTTTTTCGCCATATTACTACCATTAGGTGTGACTATAACCTTAAGATTGTGAACCCCATTAGAGATGAGGACCACCATGAGTGCATTCTCAGCACAAAGCTGCAGAATACGTTAGCGCTATATAACAATTCAGATACAGAAACCATAAAAACAAAAGCGATCCATCCCAACAGCCATTTGAGACATGGATGGATTTACCACTATCGATTTAAAGCAGACTCTTCTTCAATACTAATCCGACGCAGCTGCATTACTTTGGGACGGGCAATCACTCGTAATAGAATTTCCCCACTAATGCAGTCGTTACACGGTACAGAATCTCCCCCCCAATCCACAGATGATATTTTCTAACTGCGGTTTAGCCTGTGACAAGCTCTTCCCATAAAGTCATCTGAAATGACCACATTCATTTATGCAAACCATTTTTTCCTCTTTTTTAATTAACTCGGAATGTTTTAATCAATATATTACTTCTTAGTCCTCCATGTTTTTTCTTTTTTTAAGAATGCATATTTCAACCTTTCAGACATTTAACAGCTTCGGCATGGACGGCCAAAAAACGTATAGATTAATTCTCCTAAAAGAGCAAATTTTATCATAAAATTTTTACTTGACATCACCAGATTATAACGACGTGGTCATCAAAAAATAAAAGCTGTGACAGTCCGGTCACCTTAGTCCATCTGGTGGATGACAGGATTAGGACGCATCTACATTACAAATAGTTGATCAAAGATCAGCTATAAAACATGACTGGACATTAAGAAATGAATTTGAAGGCCATTAACGTTTGTATAGAGGGTGTACAAAAAGAATGAAAAAGGGCAACTGCATCCGAAATTCAGTTCAATTGAGTTATCCATGATCCTCTAATTGTGCACTTAGAGTCCCAAGTCTGACGGGTCTGCTGTTTTATTATTTTCACTGGTTGGGGGATTGTCTGTAGTTCCAATTTAGGACCTTTTGGTTATCAATTTTGGACTTTCAGTTCCATTAATCTTTACCCAACTTAGTTGCGACCTACGTTTTACTGGGCTTACATACAAGCCCCGTTTTTTCTGCTGGACATAGTTTCCAGGTCTTGACTACTTACTTGCACCCATCTTTGAGGTTGCGGTATTGGTCATAGACAAACAGGGTCCTATTTTGGTTATAGTATCTTTTCTGACTTGGGACCCTAAATGCGCAATTTATTCTGATAGCCATCTTAGTATTTGGTTCCTGATGAATTGGGTTTTCCAAGGAAACGCGTTTCAGAAGTAGAATTTTATTGAGTCTATCTAGGAGTTTTTTCATTGTGAGATTGACTCTACTATGCAAATCAGACCGCAATTATATATGTGCGGTTTGTGCTTGGTAGTGGACTGTGCGTCCCTTCGAACAAGCACCTCAATATCAATTGAAACATTCTTCCTATCCTATCCATTTTTTGACTTCGGATACACATTAGTCCAACGTTTATCTAATTGCGATGTAGATGTTCTCTATGAGCTGACTTACCCCCAATAATTTGGGTATTCATTTTGTGGTCTGCCTACTCTGACTGGGCATCTGACCTCCGTATCAGGTGTCTGTTGCACTCCCTTGATATAATATAGAGGCATTCCACAGAATTTAACAGCTGTTATTTGTGTCTGTACTATACTTGTTATTCCCTTAGTGGTTAAGAGGTGAGAGTGAGATAAACTCAGGCTTGTTCCTTTCACTTTATACTCCTCTATGTTCCATAGGGACAGCCTAGAATTGTGTGTATTTTCTATAGCCCTCATCTTTTAAAAAAATTGTCTGCATGAATTTTTTTTAAGGGTGGTCTATTTCTGTGAAGGGCTTTGTCACGTTCGTCCTGGACTGCCAACACGAACAGGGTATGAAAGGCAGCCAAGACGGATGCGGAAAGCGCTGGTACAGGTGGCTAGGTGCAGAAGAGACAAAGAGCACCTCTTCAGGAGGGTAAAGGCCTGTATATCTCAGCCATGCAACGTAAATGCAGAATAAACTAAAGGAAATCCTTTCCCTGCAAACCCCTACCCCGTGAGGGAGCCCTGCCCAATCAGTGGGCCGATCGCTTCCGACAGGTGCGGACCCACACTCGTACCTGGGCCACTACAAATCCCTACCAGGGAGCTATGAACACACAGGGTTCAGTACACTGAAATAAACAGAACAAGTACAGACAAACAACAGACACAAACAGGGAACAAACCAAAGTACCAGAGCCAGACACCAAGCAGCTCTGAGCAGGCTGACTGCTCAGGGATCACTGAAAATTAATCGGCAACTCCCAGGCAGCAAGAGCTGGATCTTATAGGGAGGAGGAAGAAGCCGATTGGCTAACAGAAATGTCAATCACCAGCCACACCTCTCAGACACTAGCAGGACTAAGTAACCTAGACTAGAAAACACAGGAGCTGTTAACCCTGGCTAGTCTGGATAGAACCTACAGAAACTAGGTGTGATGGCAAATAATTAACCAGGTGCTGATCGAGACGTGACAGGCTTTATGTTTACTGGACTGGTGGGGGTCCAACCGTTGGAACCCTCACTGATCTCCAGAATGGAGAGTCCTGTTCCCCCATCCTCCTCTCTTCCTAGTTTCTTTTTCCAAGGCAATGAATAGAGGGCTAGTTGTGCAAGCTCCATTCGACATCAATGGGTCTGCCGGAGTTAGCTGTCTACAGCGCTTGGCTATCTCCAGCAGTTCCATTGAGATTGAACGGAGCAGCAGTGAGCTAGTGCAACCTGCCCTTCGTACATTGCTGCTTGGAAAAGAAACCAGGAAATGAGGAGGACGGAGAAATGGGACCCCCTATTATTGGGATTAATGGGGGTTCTAACAGTCGGACCTCCACTGATCTATAAGTTTTCATCCGTCCAGTGGATGAGTGAAAACTCGAAATTACGGGCAATAATTGCGGAATGCCCTTTAAGAAAAATACATCAATATTTTGACCCCGGAAATCCCTTTATAGTAAATATTAAAACCAATAATTATACAAAATAGATAGATAGATAGATAGATAGATAGATAGATAGATAGATAGATAGATAGATAGATAGATAGATAGATAGCAGAAAAGCAACTATAGCACAAAGCGTTAAAAAGTGACACTATGGAGACGATATCCCATTTAGATTCAATTAACCATGTTATGTTCTTACAAGGTCAGGAAGAGCAGTAATGAGTACTGACATCACACGGCACTGCTGTGACTGGCGACGCTGACATCACGGTTGCTATGGTGTTTAAAGAACTATTAATTTTTGAAAAGGGTGATTATGAAGCCTGGAGATGAACATCAGGCGGGTGACACTCCAGTACAACAGTACAGCTATGCACTACTTTCTTTGTGAACTTCAATCTCATGGCACGCCAGCATTGTTAATTACTCAATGAATATGTTTTTAACACTAATACTTTTAACACTACTACATACCTACTCATACATAGAAGCAAGTACTGAATGAAGGTAAAAATGTTCAATGCTTTATCTTGCAAGAAGAGGAGTAACCTCTCCAAATTAAATAATGTTGGAGTTCTACCCTTGTTGTCATCCATAGCAGAAAGTCAGGAGGAGGATGGCCAAAGTAGGCAACCTCAATGAGTCACATTTTCTGTTTCATCGAACGGATGGATGTTGGCATGTCATGTGCGAAACCTCAAAGAACAAAAACTCTGCTACCATTGCTGGAAGATAACAAGCTGGTGGTGGCAGTGTAATGGTCAGGGGATTTTTTTTTTGTGGCATTCTCTGGGCCTGTTCATCCATGCAGCAGGCACACTGAACCGATTTGGTTATAATTCCATCCTTGCAGATTACGTATACCTATACATGCTGCTTGTCTACCCTGGGGCAGATGAGATCTACCAGGAAGATAATGTAACATGTCACAGGCCTAGAAATGTTCGACAGTGGTTGTAAAAGCATGACCAAGACTTCTAAGTACTTCTCTTGCCCCTAATTCCCCAGGCTTGAACACAATTGAGAATCTGTGAGACTACCTTGACCGTCATGTTCACTCTATGGATCCGCCCCCATGCACCATCCAGCAACTGTGGGATGCTCCGCAGTCAACATGGCTCCAGATACCTGAGGCCACCTACAAGCACCTTACTGAGTCACTCCCAACCCGTCTAGCTGCTGTACTTGCAGCACACAGTGATTACTCTGGATATTAGCTGGTGGTCATAATCATGTGACTCGACTCTGTATAATCCATCCTACACTCACACTGGAGGGTTGCTTTAAAAGGGTATTCTGGTTACTGCTTGTTGTTTTTAGTTTTCATCCATCTACTGTATGGGTAAAAACTGATAGATCAGTGGGGGTCCAACCACTGGGACTGCCATGATTATGAGAATGGAGGTCCTGCTTCCCCTGTCCCCCTCACTGCAGCCCCCATAGTGAGGAGAAGATTGAACGGAGTATGATTGCGTAGAGCCGCTCCATTCGTTTTCAGTGGGACTTCCAGAGATAGCCAATTACAAAGCTCTCGACTAGTTCGGTCAGCCCCATTGAAATGAACAAAGAGTGACCTGCACTCCATTCAATGACCTTACTGAGGCTGGGAGAAACCACCTAAAGTGAGGAGGAATGGGAAACAGGTTCCCCTATTCTCGGGATTGGTGTGGGTCCCAGTGGTTGACCCTCCACTAATCTATAAGTTTTCATCCATCCAGTGAATAGTTGAAAACTTGAAAAAACATGCAGTCACCCTTTTAAGATGCAATACCAGAGACAACCCATTGAAAGGTGTGGTGTTGTTTTTGGGAGACAGCAGACATGTTTTTTTGTTATCTTCCATAACCCCTTTAAGGGCATCTCCATATGTTTTAGTAGACAAGACCACGTCATTTTACCAGCAGTAACTGTAATAAGAATGTGATTAGATAATGTTACATGGTAATTTCCGATCACTACAGGGTGCTTCTGCAGCTTGGGCACTGAAAATCCATTGATTTCAATGGAATGAAAACAGGATTCGAACAAAATCTCAAACACAATCATAAGTCTCCATTTGATAAGGTTTCTGTTTGTTTCTATTATTATTGCCGGATAGAACAGCATAGTCTAATGCCGGTTTAGGGATTTACACAGAACCCATGGACCGAACCCTGGAATGGCCCCTTTAAGGAAGATTATGTGCTAATGGTTGCTTCTGGGCAGAACTACAGTGACATGGTGGTTGTATTCAGATGTGCCCAGGTGTAGAAGGGTAATACCCTGGTTCCATTTATTGCTATTATTAATATATTATAAGTATGCTGCTTTAAAACGGCAAGTGAGTAGAGATGGCTCGGCAGAAGCAGAAGCAGTGGCCCCATCTTAGTGTGGTACAGTGTGGGAGAGGTCAGAGTAGTAAGTGGATGTGTTGGAGCTAGCTCGAGACCCCAGCATTGATAGCAATGAGTAACACTGCTGTTGCGGGCTACGTGTAAGACCGATGTGCTAACCAGAGTTGAAGGAGGAAGTAGAGAAAGGCCATGCTTTGTGTCATCCAAAACCCTCAAGAGTGACCTGCATGAGCCACAACCTGAAGTGAAAGGCACAAATTGTGTTCTGATTAAAGTTTGGTTCTCTGGCATAATGTGGCATGGAAGCGGACTCTTTTCTTCCCTAAGACGGCCCAACCCTGTGGCCTGCAGTCAGGAAATTTTTAAAATGCATGGCCAAGGTTACCAGGAGTGGACGCCTTCTCTTAGCCCTTCTACATCAGCGTCTTGACCACTGGATCCATCTATCATTGTATTTGTGAAGTCCAGCAAAATGCTGGTGCGAGGTAAGGCCTCAGTTGAGGTTCCTCTCCGACTTATGTTTTCTTCTAAAAGGAGCTCCCACATCTTCCTAGGCTTTGTTAAAAGGCATCCATTGTGTAGGTCTGAGTCAAAATCATAACAATCTTTGAGGGGGAAGGTTGAACTTTTTGAAAATCTGAAGAGAAATGTTTGATGCCAGCAGTCCACATTAAAAAAACATCTGCAACAATCATATGCAAAAACAGTTAAACCTAACCCCAAAAATAAACCTAAACCAAAACATGTAACAATAAAAGTGTTTACCTTATATAAGTAGCTGGTTCTGCAAAGCAATCTTCACTCACAACCAACCAAAAAAGGTCAACCTCTTTACCCTGAAGACAAAAGGAAAAAACAAAACATCAATTGAGCATAAATAACTGGAGGGTGCAAGCGAGCACGTCGGCAGTATTTTCATTGGCATCATATTGGGCATGAGAAAATATAAGTAAATAAAACAATGAAAACATACACAAATGAATCGGATTGTGCATAATGGTGAATGACATCCACAGAGTTCATAAAAACAATATGTCACAGGACAGTTGCTTATCAGTACCAGCCAGCACTAGTCTCTTCAATTCACAAGAACAACACAGGCTTTCGGGAAAAGAGGGCGGAGGAGACGGCTTTGTATTCAGAATTAAAAAATGCTGTGAAATTACTTTGGTTACTAATATGTCCATTCAGTGGTAGAGGAACTTGGATTCCCATCGTGCACAGTGCTAGGCGTAATGGAAAATGCAGAAGCACAAACAACTGTGGGTGAATCTATGGCCTTGGCCTATCAAAAAAATAAAAAGGACAATACTTGGAGGTCATCGTTTTGTTAAAGCCTGTATCCAGGAATATTTTAGTTATGACTAAATTCCCTAATGTAACACTATGAACTACAAAAATTACAAAAATAACACTGCAGTTTCAACCCTCAAGATCCTCAGTCCTTTAACCATGTCCTAAAAGGTGAGCTTGCCAGGCCATCCTCCTCATTCTTCGACCAAGCTTGTTTCCAACTATAAGTCAACTAACTTCTGTCGAAGCTCCAACCTTGACAAATACTTTACCAGGGGTGCACAAACTTTTCTTATCAGAGGGTCACATTTATATATTGAACTACTCTCAAAGGCTGCGTTAATATTTAATATTAAAAGGAGTTTTCTGGTTACAAAATGATTTCTCCACCTATAGCTGCACATTTAAATATAACAAACCCAGAACCAACCAAAGACTGGCTGGGCTGCAGCGCTGAAGCCTTGGGACACAGCGCTACAGCCCTGCGGTCCATCCAGTCTTTGTTTGTGAACAGCAACCCCCCTGACAATTGTAGCCAATCAGAGGCTGCAGCGGTTAAATACCTTTCTCTTGGCATATCTGCTCACAGCATCAGAGCGGATATGCCAGGAGAATGGCATCCGACTACTGCGGCATCTGATTGGTTTCAACGGTCAGGTTGTTGTCTTTCTTAAACAAAGACCGTGGGGCTGCAGCGCTGAATCGCCACAGATATGGACAGGTAAATAATGCTGGGTTTGTTATTTTTAAACATGTTCATCTATAGGTAAAAAATATTTTATAACCGGACAACTCCTTTAAGGCCACTCCTGAGGCAGCTCCAAAAGGTCCTGGATCTTCACCCTTTAATCCCCTTTATAGAGGGATCTGGTCTTTACTGAAGAGAAACTCCTGGACATTAACTCTGGAGCAGTCTCAGGAGAGTGATGCCTGGCTAGGGTGGGTCAAAAGGTCCAGAAGCGTGGAACCAAGGGATCAAGCTAGGATGGAGTCAAGTACAAGCGGAGATCGTGCAATACGGTAAACAGGCAGGAGATCAGAACAGGCAGCAATCAGGCAAAACTTAGTCAGAAAACAGGCTGAGGTCACGACAAGAAGAGTTCAGGAAAGCTGGATATAGTGACTGAGTATCAAAACTAGCAGGCGAACAGGATACAGAACATCTTTGCCTAAAACACTTGGAACCTTATTGCTCAGGCGACTTCCAGTAGGGGAGGGTAGCTAAAATAGTCCAGGAAGGATTGAGATGGGCTGGAGATAGTAAAGCTGGGTGTGCCCACTATTTTTTTAACAGAATGCAGTGCCAGCCACACAGCTAACGGGAAGGCAGAGGCTATCATTAGCAGTGATCAGAGTGAGGTGGGAGGAGGTACAGCTTGTCACAATCAGCAGCCATCAAAAATACCAGCCAGGGACCAGGTCATTTTTGGCCTACCCTTGATCAGAGGAGACTTGGATAGCCCCAGAATAAGAATCCTAGCAAATATACGAGTATCAGATGTCACCAAGGAGATCTGAATGTAGAATAAATTTAGACTCTACAATTAATTATGTATCGTGTTTTAACAGAAAAGCTGAACTGGAAATCAAGAAGATAATTGTTTGATAATTATTTGCAACAATAGATAACAATTTGTAACAATATAGAAATCCACTTAATGAATTGTAATTGAGCTTTGGTTAAGTACTGATCATAAATATAACAACATCATTAAGCAATTATCTTGTTTTTATTATAATCACTGATTTTTTTTTTCTAACAATTCATAATGCAAATCACACCAGGATCTCCTTAAATTTTAGAAATGTGTTAGGGAGAGAAGGTAAGAAGGCAAATATTCTATATAATGAACATATCTAAGTTGCTGTTCTAGTCACAGCTGCATGTATGGACATAGAGGGTTCATGGGAGGACATTAAGACCTATCCATAGGATACATGATAAAAGTGTGAGTCCCCCACCAATATTGAGAAGGCTGGCCCAGTGTTCCCTCTTCTCATCAATGCAGACTCATTGCACTCCCCACAGTGATAATCTTCACTCATAACCATAGAAAGAAGTGGTGGCCGAGAATGGGCAGCACGACTCCATTCACTTGAATGGGGTTCATGGAAATAGTCAAAATATAAGTGCTTGACTATCTCCGGCAGTCCCATTGAAGATGAATGAAGCAGCACCATGTATGTGTAACCTCTGCTCCATACAAGCTCCTCCTCACTGCGGGGGTGCAGTGAGCCCGCAGTCAGGAGGAGAGGGGATTGCAGGATTCTTATTCTCAGGATAGGTGGAGTCTGAATGGTGAGACCCCTACCGATCAGACGTTTATCACCTATTCTATGGATAGAATAAAAAAATCAATCTTAAAAACTCCTTTAAAAAAGCACTGCAGGTAGAACTAGCAAACTGTGTTATATCACGCACAGTGCCTAAGGGGGCGAAGCATGACACAGGATGCTACCATCCTATAGGTACTGCTGCAGAGGAATTATACTATCTTTCATTTGCATACCAAATTTTCCAGAGAAGCATTTCATAGCCTTACTTTATGCTTCCTTGGTGCTCTTCGCAAGGAGAAACAGCACCCCTGCCGACAGAACACTAAAGGGGGAATCTCTACTCCATGCTCCAACTCACAATCAAGGGCCAAATTAAAGAGGTTATCCAGGAATTTAAGAAAATGTCCATGCAGCCTGTGAGAAACCCATAGTAGGATGGGTGAAAGCATCTCTAGAACGATGGGGCAAGGCCATGAGGTGGCGACTAATACCACACTGGGTGTAGCCATGGGGCAGAGCATAATGCCACACTGTTTGTTCTTGTTAGGCTTACGATTCAGCCTAACAGGAACGAAGAGGGTGGAAATATGGTCCGTCCCCACCTACAGGTCTGCGGTCCCTTCTCTTCTCCACACTAGTAAGATGCATTCACTCATTTTTAACAGTATGCATGGACAGCAGCCATTTTGTTGAATTCTTAGACAACCCAACGAGGTTACACTAAGGTAAACTGGGGCATCTCTACCAATATCCACACTATTGTAAATGATTCCTCTCCATTAATATGGTGGCCTACTGGACCATCATTCTCAGGAATGATGCAGGCCCCAGTAGTCAGGCCATGACCAATCAAAAAACTATCCCCTACCTACAGAACTTTCTATCTTGGCACAACCCCTTTATGGCTGATTGAGGAGGCAGGGCTAAATGTTTGATGGGGGCTCGCATCCTATTTAATTGACTCTCTATAGTAGACACATACATGAAAGGTGGTCATGCATGTGTATCTTGCTCTCCATTGAAACAAAGGAGTGTTAACGATGAAGGCCCTTTGGCATCCTCAAAGTGGCGGAGGCCCCGGGCATGTTCTCTGTGTCCCCTCCATAAAAACTTAGCAGTGAAAAACGTAGCATTTTTATCGGTGTATTTCTTAAAAATAGATATAAGATCTTCATCTCCAAGTGGAAAAAAAAAATCACATTGTATCAATTCCTACTGCACATCTTAAAAATTAAAGTTGCAATGACTTATAAATGGAAAACATTAGACAATTGAGGGAAAGGATCTGGAAACCAGCAGACTCTAGTGATTATGTGTCATTACACCTTTAATCTATAAGTTCACCATCAAGGTAAAGTATAGACATAAAACAAAACTAAATAGACAGAGACATCCTGATAGCTTCACTATACAGCAAATACTCCAATTATTAACACCCTCCATCACACAGTAATATATATATATATATTGAATTATGAAGAATTTGACTTGATTTCATTCAATGTGGAACCAACATTCTGCAGACAGTTTCTTGTGGTGACTGCCTACAGAATTTCACATAAAAATATAACCACAAAACATGGTGTAATAGTTCCCAGACTAACCGTACTTAGCATTTGGTGAAGCATTATTTTTAGATATTCATTGCTCAAAAGGCCAACATCAAAGAAGGGACTGGTAGGTGTTAAATCATGGGAACTTGCAGAAATTATTTCCTGCAAAACTTATGGTGTCCTCAAAAACAGGTCACAGACACAAGGTAAAAATTATAATGATAATATGGATAAAGCTCAAGAACATTCTAGAATACTAATACAAAGTAACTCAATATTTGCTAACTTTGTAGACAAAACCATAAGAGACAAAAATGAAAAAATTCTAATTTTGGTTGGAGATCCAAAACTTTGGGGGTCTCATGGGTTTCCCAAGTCTCAGTACTTGCTTTTATGATCCACCCATACAGGTGGATCCACTGAACCACAGACTGGTTCGGGTGAAATCCTGAAGCGACATCTGACGCCCTTTAACCACACCCATAAGGATGTGGGCTTTGTGGCAGGGTCTCCAGGCCATTACTCAGGAAGTGGTCCAAATACTGTGGTAGCTGATCCTACTATGGGCCTGGGTGCAGTACCTGAGTGTATAAACAGGAGAGCAATTAGATAGTCCAGGTTGGGAGAAGCAGCTCAACGTCGATACAAGAAACAAGCCAGAGGTCAGGTCACAAAGAAAAGGTTCATTATGGATAGGCAGGCCAGAGGTCATGGCAGGCAGTAGACAGAAGCATGGTCAGTATAACAAGCCGAGGTCACGAGCAGAGACAGGAACGTAGTCAGAAGTAGCCAAATGTCGAGAACCGGAGAATCAGAACAAACTTGCAGAAGCAGCTTGAGTGCAATCAAAAGGACCTCAATACTCAGGCACCCTCCACAGGGGAAGGATGCCTGATATAGCAAGGCATCCATAGTGATTGCAAGGGGAACATTTTGTTTATGCACACTGGCCGTTTAAGAGAGTGGCCGAATACACATATGGGCAAACAATATGGCTACCATTCCAGACACGAAGAATTCCAATCACGAAGTTGTACAACTTTACACCTAAGTGAGCATATGCAAGAAACAACATAAAGGATAAATAAAAGTACACTATCCCTTTAATATATCAATTGCTCATAGTTTTTTAAGATCTCCACTTGTACTCATTTAAATGAAGTTCAAGTGTGCCTCCACGGGAGAAATTAAATATTACGTAGTTGCCACTGAAATCAATGGGGTGCTTGTGTAATACATGTAGGTCTCGGGTCATCCAGAGCGTGAGATGCTCTTTTTAGCCACTCATTGCTCTGGAAAATAGATAAGAGTCCTGAATAGGGCACTATTTTCTAATTACTAGGTTTTCTGAACCAGACAACCTCTCTAAAGGGGTTGTAGCAAGATTGACTTTTATCATAAATCCACAATATACAGAATATTATAAAAGTCCGATCGTTGGGGGTCTCACTGCTGTGACGCTCACCTATTGCAAAAAATGGAGGTCCTATGTCCCTTCCTCCTGCTCACTGTGGGCTTATTGCACTCTTCACAGTATAAAGATTTAGAAGAGCGGCGGTTGCGCACGCACGTTACTAGAGATGAGCGAACGTGCTCGGCCCCGCCCCTTTTTCGCCCGAGTACCGCGATTTTCGAGTACTTCCGTACTTGGGCGAAAAAATTCGGGGGGCGCCGTGGCGGCGCGGGGGGTTGCGGCGGGGAGTGGGGGGGAGAGGGAGAGAGAGAGGGCTCCCCCCTGTTCCCCGCTGCTACCCCCCGCACCGCCGCGCCCCCCGGCGCCCCCCGAATCTTTACGCGCGAGTACTGAAGTACTCGAAAATGGCGGTACTCGGGTGCGTAAGTACTCATTACGAGTACGTTCGCTCATCTCTACACGTTACTGCTCCATTCATCATCTATGGGATTGTTGGAGATTGCCCAGCACTCATTTATCTCAGTCAGCCTCCTTAACATGAATGGAACGGCACCATGCATATGCGACCATCATCCCATTCAATCGCCACATCGCTGTGCATGAGTACAGTGAGCCCTATGCTCAGGTTCTGTGGGTTTCTCAGCAGTAAGAGCAGTAATGAGACTTCTATTATGTCTATCCTGTATATAGAGCAGACCTGTGCAACATATGGCCCGCAGGCCACAAGTGCCATGGCAGATGATTTCTAGCATTCCAGACTGTGACATGACCATCATAGTCATGTGATGTTAGCAAAAAACTTTACTGGGTAAAGGGCCTACCCTGAATGACAGTCATGTGACCGGCCATGCAGTGAGGGAGGGGATAGTGGGCATCAGCTGTGTAACTTGAACATGGCATTGAACATGCAGCTGACTCCTGCTATTCCCTCTTTTGCTGCTCTGCGCGGCCCGTCACATGACAGTCATTCAAAGAAGGTCCTTTAGGCTCCAATAGCGGCTGTGCAGGAGTAGAAAGCGGCAACATACAGTCTTTGCAAAGTCTGGTTTAGACACAACAATTATCACTCAAAAAATCTTTTGGCGACTTTTGAGTGATAATCGCTGTGTGCCTTCAGCGCAAGGTCATCGCTCAAATGTTGAGCCATCACTTTGCGCTCCGATCGGGGGATGCAGAAGACAAGTGGGGGGCCCTCGTCTTCCGTATCCAGCTGTTCTCTGCTCGGAGCACCCGGCTGTTATATAGTCGAGCGCTCCGAGCAGGAGATGCAGAAGACAAGCGGGGCTGCTTATCTTCTGCATCCAGCTGTTCCCCGTTTGGAGTGCCCAGCTGTTATACAGCCGAGCGCTCCGAGCAGAGGATGCAGAAGACAAGCAGGAGCACTTGTTGTCTGCATCCAGCTGTTTTCTGGGGTATGGAGAACACAGCTGGACCACTCTGTTCCTCATACCCAGCTTGTCTTCAGGGAGCAGGATACAGCTGAAACAATAGTATCAGCTGTATCTTGCTGTGAATCCCTGATAAGGCTGATCGCCGCACGCTGAAAGACAACGATGAGCGACAGGAGAACGAAAACTGCATGATGTCAGTGCAGTTACACACAACGATTATCACTCAAAAGACGGCTTTGAGCAAAAATCGTTGTGTCTAAAGCAGCCTTAAGGGTGGTTACACACCGGCGTCAGGGGTTCCGCTTTCCTGCTCAGTTTGGGGAACAGGAAACGTAAATCCCTATGGCCGAACACCTCTGTTTTAGAATGGAACTGAACATCGTCGAACAGCCGCCATTGACTATAATGGGGTCTGTTCACTTTCCACTCAGCTGCCCAGATTTTGGCTAGAAGAAAAATTGCTGCATGCTATGTGCTGGACCTGCGATGGAACCTCATCCAACGCAGATGTGGGACAACAAAACCGCCCTTAGACAGCTAAGCTTTCATATTGCAGTGATGTATATAACAGCTGATATATATTATGGCACCTATAATAAATATTACATATATATATATATATATATATATATATATATATATATATTCTAATCTATCTATTCTATAGTTTAATTGTTAAAGGCTTTAAGCATCTCATTTTGTAAGTATGGGTATATAAAGATTACCTTTACTTATAAAGTGAGCCGCTAAAGACCTATCTGCGGCCCGAAGAGGTTTGCCAATTTTTAATTTTTGTCCCTATATACTGCCAAGTTGTACAGGCCTAATATAGAGGAAGAAAGTCAATCTTGGTTCAGCGCCTTTAAGTCTACGGGTTCGGAAAAGCAGAGATTCCCTCAAACAATATCAGACTATTTCCAATGAGAGGAAAAGCCAGACAGCAGCCTCACTCAACCTGATCGTGTGAAACATCCAATTTCACGTGCGGAATCAGTTGACACTAGCAGACTGTGTTAAATTCAGAATAATACGCTTTTTTCTTCCACTTCCACTCGCAGAGCGATGTTATTATGAAAATGTCCCATAAACTGATTTATGTTTATCTATTGTGCCTCTCCAATTTTCTGCATGTTTAGCAGACAAACCTGTGGTTTCTATTTTGCATTGCAGATCTGATCGCCTACCAGATACCGAACACTACTCGGCCATGTTAAATTTTAATTTGAAAAACAAAACTGCTGAAATGGGCTACTTTAAATTAAGTTATACATTTGTGCTCTGTTTTTCATAACCTAAACACATCAGGTAGCAAGGAATAAAACAGACAAGGATTTTGTTTGAAATATATTATCGCTATATTGTTCTTTATATCGGAAGTTTTGCTTAAAGGGCACCCAACGTGTAAATGGGAAACTTCTAGAATCCCTAGCACAGATGAAGTTAGAGCCTAAATGTAATCTGTATTAATGTATACTGAATGGTCACTTTATTAGAGACCCCAGCCCTTGCATAATTGGAGCTACCCTGCATGGAAATTAGAGCTGTTACCCCATAACAAGCTTTCTGCAGATCAGTTTCAGTGTGAATCCACATTAGATGGGAGAATTCAGCGATCTGAGTAAAGGTCCAATTAGACCCAACAATTCTCGCTCAAAATTCGCTCTAAGCCGTCTTTTGAGTGATAATCGTTGTGTCTAAATGCACAGACATCGTGCAGTTTTCGTGTACGAGTCATTCCTCGCTCAATTCTAGTTTTCTTGAATTAAGCAATGAACTCTTATCAGCCGTGCAGGCTGTTATCACAGTCGGCAGTGCTGATAAGATTCTTTCAGCTCACGTCCCACTGGTAGTTCACAGCGGGACGAGATCTGTAATCGCGGAGAACAATACAGCTGGTTGCTTATGCAGAAAACATAAGCGATATTGGTGGTCTCCTGCTCCGCCTGAATAGCTCTTAAGTAGCTACTTTACACTATGCAAAGATGATCGCTCAAATCTGTCACTCAAACTATCGTTTGAGCGACTTTTGAGCGATCGTCTGTCAGTGTAAATGGGGTCTAACTTTCAGCCAGGCCTGGTCATCGGTGCTAGACTAGCCGGGGCCAGGATTTTACTGCCAACCTTGTGATGGGTTTTACATGCTGTGGCATGGAGAGCATACAGAGAATAGTTTGATCTAGGGAAAATCCAGAGAATGAAAAGAACTCATCCCTGAAAGGGGTGAGAGGTGGAGGTCAAGAATAGTTCTGATAAACAGGTGCTATACAGTCAAGCAAATTGCAGCCGAATACAATGCTGGTGCTATAATTTTAAGATGACCAGTTCCAATGCCATCATGTCTAAAACAAGCAGAAAGGTGAGACTCCAGTGGGCAAAAAAGAGCAAAAATTGCATCACTGAGTGAAAACATTACCTGGTCAGATGAATCCAGATTTCTGTTGCCCCATGCTGATGGGAGGTCAGAACTTGGCACAAGCAGCATGATTTGATGACCCCTTCCTGTCAACTGGTCAGAACATGTCAGTACCACTATCTAATGTACGACAACAACAAGAAGCTTCCGGTCTGCAGGGGCCGATATTTTTGTAGAAAGACTTTATCACTTAGTGGAATCTACATCACGATGAACTGCTGTGGTTCTGAAGACCAAAAACTGTCCAAAGTGTTATTAGGTGCAAGTACCTAACAAAGAGTATACATCCAGTAGCATCCTTAGTGGGTTATACAGGTTTATAAAGAAATGGCTGCTTTTTCTAAAAACAGCACCACACTTGTCCACAGATTGTGCATGGTACTGCAGCTCAGCCATACAGCTAGAATTTTTAACCTGGTTCCTATTTGGCTTAACAGTACTTCTCGATCTTATAATTATACTTTTAGCTCTTGTACAGGGCCATTACATATTTTGAACCGGTTAGATCTTCCCGCAGTCTCTATTAGGAGAAATCTTTGTATCGGTATGTGGGTGCAGCCTATTATGGCACCATACAAAATATTAGGTTCCTGATGATTTAGAATTTGGTGTTTGTGATCATGCACTACATCCTTGACTTTTGAGCTTGCACTTGGATTCCCTTATTTGGGGTTATTTTCAAGGTACTGAGCAGGTCTAATGGTTGATGTGCTCTACAATAGGATTTATCTTTGATCATCTGACTTAGAGGGGGACTTTAACCCATGCCTGACCCTACTCTAGTGTTTGGCATCTGAGCAGGGTATAAATTGTTTTCCATCACTCTGAGGATCTGTCCGTAATTTGATATCTCTTAGTCCTATATGTCTTATGTAGCCCATTATTTTAAATTATCCTAATAAAATTCTGGTGTAAGGGTTCGTCCCCATCTGTGAAAGGGCTTATTTGACTTAATTTGGGACCCCTCTGTCTCGGTGATTAACTGATACTGTAATTGACTCAGGGATCAACCGAATCCCCTCAGCCGTTAGACCCCACAATCGTAAAGTTATCCCCTATCCTGTGAATAGGGTTTAACTTTATAACTTGGAACAACCCCTTTTATTCTGTAGACCTCTTGGGGTAATAAATAACTTGCAAATTTGTAAACTGGCCTAAACCTCTGGGCAAAAACTAATTATATTTTGTCGAGCCTGTGTCGAAGGGTGTCCCACTCTAAAACCTTTTACCTGCATGGGATCATACAGAGATCTAGCTAAGCCTCCAGACATTGCACCTGCAGAATATAATACCCTTGCCCTGGTAGCCCATTTATTTATAAATCCAGTGGACAAGGAGAGTCCATAAGATTCCAAAAGATCAAAGGTTGGGTGGATCCAACGTATACGTATGGAAATATCCAGCTTCCATTAAGAGTAGAAGTTGTTGGTGGTTGATTGATACAATAGAGAATATTTTCTGTTAGCAAGATCCATGATGTCTTCGAATGGCCTGCAAGACCTGACAATAACCAACCCAGTACTAGCTAGGTGCAACGAGTAGGCTGGAAACAAAAACACATTGGTGGGTTGACGGCGTGTAACAAAAATAACCTTCACTATTGATTACATATCTTTACAAAGAAAGAATACAAAACAACAAGGTTTGTAAAACCTGAATAACTTTTTTTTTTATTCTAACCCGAAAGGTTGATGTAAGAGGAATGTGGAGAGGTCATATTCCACACATATACATTCCACAGGCGCACACACATATAGCAGACTAGAGAACAGCCCAATTGTTTACCAGCTTCATTAGCTCTCCTACACAATACTGCGCAGGGGAAAGTTAGAATGTGACTTGGTTTATATGTTTCTGCGTCAGAAAATCAAACACCTTTTGCTCAGGCTGCCGATTGGCATGAATGTTTGCCCGTATGTTCGCCTGCTCAATCATCAGGCTGTCTGAATATGCCGGCCATTGGCCAACAAATGAGCAAATGCTTGTATGTCAGCTGATTTGATCTTTTATGCCAGGATACAAATGCCTATTCCTCAGCAGTATATCTGCTCTGTGTGAACAGGGGTCTGCTGTGGAATGCATGTTGTAACCAGCACTAATTGATATGCCATTATTTCGATTGGAACTCATTCACAACAGCAGACAGTCAGGCCATGTAAAAGGGTCCTTAGGTGTGCAAAAAAAAAAAAGAACATAAAATTGCTCAACCTTTGCCCCAGGCCCCTTCATGATGACCTGCTGTACTGGAGTGGAAAGCATTAATAGAGGCTAGGACTCTGGTACAGCCCAATGGTGGCAAGATAAGCCGGAAAAGGATATCAATAGTTGAGTATGAATGAACACTTTATTTAAAACCAGAAGGTGATGTGTTTCGAGTCTCATGCCTCTTCATCAGACAGCTGAACAAAGTATTTGGCTGACATTAGTCCATCATAGTCCAAATGTCTAAAATAATCATAACCAATGGCAGCAAGTGGGATGCAATGATGGATGCCAGAATTGAAAGTCTTGGCCTCTTTTTACTGCTAATTGACGCCTATATCAGCCTTCTGGCCAACCACCATTTCTAGGTCGGCAGCACCCATTTCTATACAATAACTACTCTGGAGCACCCTGCTTTAGTGTCATTGTATTCCTCCCATGTGGTTTTGTCCACTTCTCTTCCTGTCCGTTGTTGGAGGAAATAAGGCATCAGGTACAAAGACAGTCCTTGTTTGGACTCATATGGATGATTGTTATCACTCATAAGGAGTCATTGCAGCGTTATATTTTGTTCTTCTTAGGTATTGTTATAGTAAGAATTGGAACACATAGTCCGTTTGTCATACGTGTATATTCACCCTTCGACCTTATATATATATATATAAATTCGATACATAGAATCTGGAATATGGAGTCAAAAGGTGAATATATATATATGACTGGTTGAGTAATTTTGTAAGTGCATTACCTTTACTGATCCTGAGATACATCCTGTATTTTAATCCAGAGCTGCATTCATAATTCTGCAGACCTTAATGCCAAAATTGCAGAGCAGTTCCTGATGGCACAATGCCCATACAGAGCTTTATTTGGTGGTTTGCAGTCTAAGAAGAGTCATCTTCACATCAGGGAAAAACTAACTGCCCCCTTGTAGTATAGAAGCTCAGCTAAACTATTAGGGGTGTCTGACTAGACCCAGCTTTAGGTTAGATGGCACCCAGTGCATAATATCCCCTCCCTTCCCCATTCTAGAAAAAAAAAAACTTTTTATACTGCACTGACAGGCAGTCTGCCTGTACGCTGCTTGTGCAGAAAGCAGCAATATAGCAGTGTACCCACACCAGAAAAGCTCAGTAAATAGGGTATCAGAACCAGGCACTGTACATAAATACAGCACCAGAACCAAGCTCAGTACATAAATACATTCCCAAAAACTAAGCTCATAACATAAATAATAGCACCAGAACCAAGCTCAGTACATAAATAGTATCCCCATAACCATGCTCTGTGCATAAATACAGCACCAGAATGTAGCGCATAATGAATTAGTACAGAAATACGGTAGTAACAAACCTCAGTAAATACATGCATACCAGAACCAAGCCCTTAACATATATACAGTAGCAGAACTAAGCAATTGTGCTGCAGGGCCAACAATGGGCTGACAGTAGCACCACGGAAAATCAGAGGGGATGAGACAGTGCCAGGAGAAGGATGATTCAAAGAGCTCCACAAGATGTTGCCGTCTGGAGGAAGAGGATCAGCTGGCCTGGCAAACCTGAGGGAGATGATCGCCTCAGCTTACACCTGCCTATTGCCCCTCCCTACAAGCTGGTGGCCAGCACTTTGTGTCACCACACAGGTCACACATATCTAAGACCAGCCATGTGTCTAGTGACAAGCTTGTTGGCTGATTTCAATAGCAACCAGCAGAATTGTAAATGCAGCTCTAGATTAAAGAACAGATTGGCCATGCACTATAGATTTAGGCCTAATATCCATGGGCAAATTTGATTTGCGGAATCCGTGCGGGGCACCTGCGTGAGATCTGCAAATCAAGCTGCCCATAGAGATTCATAGGTGACCCAAATGGATTAAAAATTTGGATTTGGTTTGTGGACCTTATGGTCCGGAAAACAAATTGCAGCATACTCCATTTTTGTGCGGATTCCGCACTGACAGCTTCCATGGAAGTCAATGGAAGCCATCCGATCCGCGGCACACCTGCAGCTGTCACTGAGGACATGCCCTGGATCCGCGGGAAAGCACGAGATTAAAAAAAGACAAAAACTGTACTGCGCATGTCCGACGGCGAGCTGTGAGGACCATGCACAGTACAGCGAACCCGGAAGTGGAGGGATCCGCGCGGACGCTGCTCCCGGGGAATGCAGGTAAGCAGGGCTCACTGGCCGCGGGCAGTGCTGGATTCCGTGCGGGATTCCCTGCATTCTGTGGACATGAGGTCTTATACTGACTGAATCTATTGATCTGGCTGACCATCTCATGTGTATGGGGTCTTTCCAGTGGCAGATATTGGGGAGATAAGAATCGGGGTTGTATTTTAATTGTTCAGGAGATAAACCACTGCCATAGGCCGCCTGCACATGGGCGGAAATCCCGCGGCGGGATTTCCCGCGGGATTTCCGCCACTGAAAGCCTGCATAGGAGTGCATTACAATACGCACTCCTATGCAGACGGTCGCGGTTTGGCCGCGCGATATCTCGCGCGGCAAACAAACTACGGCATGTCCTATTTCTGTGCGGGGCCGCCGGACACGGGTAAGTACGCGCTCCTCCCTGCAGGCGCCCGCCGCCGGATCCCACCCGGTCGTCTGCAGGCGGCCATAGGACTCTGGCTTTGCCTTTTAAAATGTTGGTCGAATGAGCTAACTAATGGGTAAGGCCAGCCTTACTCAGGATCAATATGAAATAAGTAATAGAAAGAAATTACAAAGTTACTCAATTATGTGGATATTAGTCTATGTAATATTTAACCTGCACGTTTATAGTTATAAGATCTATTTCTAGAGGCAAGCATTATTAGCACACTAAACATGCTGCAGCCCAGAAGAATTTTAATTCTTTAACATTATGAAACCACAAAATTAAAATTCACATGACACAGTTGACCACTTGTCCCAAAAAAATATATATATATCTGACAATTAGTAAAAAGTACTCTTTTTTTCACATCAGCAGAAGAAATTGGAAACTTTTTTGTGGTTTCTACAATCCAAATGTAAACAGGAAATCAAAGCAACTGCTCAAGAAAATAACATAATTATGATATAAAAAGCACAAAGGGTGAAAACATGTATTTGCCTTTCTGTGGAGCTGTCATGTTCCAGCCACAGAAGGTTAATAGAAGAGTCTTCAATTTGACCCTCAACAATATATCAACAAGCAGCTTTTCTTACGAGCCTCACTGAGTTAAAGGGATTATCCAGTTAAAAACTACATTTAAATTCAGATCCAAATGAGTGAAAATAATAAAACAAACGGTACTTACCAGTCCTCAACCCCCGGCGATCCAACGCTGCAGCCCCGCAATTCTCCCGGTGAAAGTCAGGTGACGGCTGCCTGTCAATCAAAGGCTGCAGCGTCACCAACCATTCTTCTGGCAATAGGCACTCACATCCTGGTGCCATGATGCTAGGAGTTCAGTGATGTTCAGGTGATGTTATAGCCTCTGATTGGCAGGCAGTGGTCACATGACTTCCGCTGTCAACAGAGACCAGGAGAATTGTGGGGACACAGTACTGGATCACCGGGGTTGAGGACTGACAAGTACTGTATATACTCAAGTATAAGCCTAGTTTTTCAGAACATTTTTTTGTGCTGAAAAGCCCCCCTCGGCTTATACTCGAGTCAGGGAAGGCTTAAAAAAAACAACTCTATACTCACCTCCCAGCCGGCGTCTGTGACTCCGGCGGTGCTGCAAGCTGCTTGAATTCTCTCCGCTGTCATCCCACACCGTCCCCTTTGCTCGGCTCTGTCATCCCCCACCGTCAGCGCTTTGTAAGTCAGAGCTGTGATTGGATCGAGCGTCAGCCAATCACAGCCAGTGCTCGATCATTCACAGCCAATCAAGCTGCTTTAGAATTCTCCCTGCTGTCATCTCCCTGCTTGGCTTTCAAATCCCCTGCCGCCAGTGCTGTGTAAGTAAGCGCTGTGATTGGATCAAGCACCAGCTGTGATTGGCTGGCGCTCAATCCAATCACAGCGCTTACTTACACAGCACTGACAGAGCCGAGCAGAAAGGACGTCTGGGGATACCAGCTTGGAGAATTCAAGCAGCTTGTTGCACAGACACAGGCACCAGCTGGGAGGTGAGTATGGAGGGTTTGTTTTTACCTAGTATATACTTGAGTACAGCTCGGCTTATACTCCAGTCAATAAGTTTTCCCAGTTTTTTGTGGTGAAACTTATTGTCTCAGCTTATACTCGGATAGGCTAATGCTCGAGTATATACGGTACCATTTATTTTATTGTTTTCACTCATTTGGCTCTAATTTTGAAAGTTAGTTTTTAACCGGACAACCCCTTTAGGATTTTTTGGCCCAACGTAAGGAGCGCCAATCAACAAGAATGTCGATTGGCGGTCATTTACTTTTCTTTAACATAGGCAAAGAATTTCTGCTATGGGGACAAACAATTGTTGGATCGTTTGTTCTCAAAGGCCACCTGTAAATCTCCCTGTTCACACAGGGGATGTACAGCAGACCAGCAAGCATTTCTATGCTTGCTGAAAACCATCAATCAGCTGATGGAAGGGCTCCCCTTCATTAATTGGCTGATTGTTGTCCCTCTCACATGGCCTGATGATCATGCCAACTGAACTTTTCTTCTCCATACATGGGCCATGTAGTACGGTATTAGGAATAGCTTAAATGTTTCTTAAAGGGGTTTTCCAGGGAGAATACTACTAATGACTTATCATCAGGATAGATCATCAATATTTGATCGGTGAGGCTCAGCCACCTAGGAACCCCACCAATCAGATGACTGAAGAGACCATGGCGCTTGTGTTTGCACTGTGGCCTATTCTCAGGTATGTGACACCATGCTCATCGGTCACATGGCAAAAGAGTAGCTCAGTCCCATTCAAGTGAATAGGACTGTGCTGCAATACCAGGAACAGCTGTGATACAATGTATGATGTTGTGCCTGGTATGGACTGAAATGACAGTGGTGCTCATCCAAGCTCTGCTGTCACCTCAATCAGCTGATCAGGAATTCTGAGTGGTGGACACCCACTGATTAACTATTGATGGCCTAGCCTGAGGATAGGTCATCAATAATGTAGTCCCGAAAACCCCCTTTCAGAACTCTCACCAACTTCAGCAGCCTTCTGTACCAAAAACAGGAGCTTACGGTATTGCAAGGTACCAGATTGATATTTCAATACATAAATTACTTGATATGCAGTAGATTACTGTCCGAAGAAATCAAAAAATGTCCTACAGAATAAGTCTTACATTTAGGGCTCTCTAGCTACTGCTAAATCTCAACTCCTAGCAGCCTGAGCGTTGTAGTATTGCAACTACTTGAGGGCAACGTATTGCAGACTACTGTCCTAGAGTCAGTGAAACATGATATAAGAAGATAATAATCAAAAACATGACCCAAATGGGGTCAAATTTGCAAATCTCTAACCAAAACAGTGTTCTACTGATTTAGTTTGCTCAACAATAGTCCTGGACACTTTCAAAGTTTTATACAGGGCCTTTATGGCTCTTAAATACAGTTATACACCAGTTTTAGTGGTCTTCGTAAACTTCTAGTGCAGTTGGAACTAATATGGACCAAACTAAATTTTTTCCAAAAGTTCCGTGAATCAGCAAAGCTTAAATTTTCAAAAAGTTTGCTTATTACAGCAGTTACATCTGCTTGAAAACCCCCAAAACACATTGCAGTTGACTAGTCTTGTACATGACAATAAAACCCTTTGATCATTCCACCTGTGAACCGGTCTGGTTCTTTCATTGGTTTGTGATACACACACCTGGATTATAGGGAGGTTATTGGAGAACTCCTGTTCTAACCAGACCTCCCTAGTGAAGTAAGTTACTCCCTCTATGTATTGTTTGGTTTACACCATTTGTATATCGGAGGAACATCTCCCCGGGTGAACTCTCCTGCTTTCTTTTTTGTGTTTGAAAGTTTGAGTTCCGGGCCCTTGGTGAACGATTTTGTGGGATTGGCGTACCCAAATTGGGTGTCCTGGCTTATTGGTGGATTGGTCTGCCCTATTAGTGGGGTAGTGCTACCACACCAGGTGAGTCTGTTTCCATTTTTTCACTTATGTTGCTTCTGGAGCTCTGTCTTTAACATGATGTGATATCTAGAGCTACTAATATCTAAACCTACTGATGGATAGAAGAAATTGATAGCTAACGATACATAAGTCAACTACTGGCCTAAGCTAGGGGTTTGCGATTTGCATGGCCAGCGTACCTCTATGTTCTAAAATTATTTCAAAGACATTTGTATGCCAGTCTTTTCAAAACTATTCATGACTCAATATCATCGGGAAGATGAACATTGTAATTAGAATTAGTATTGTCCTCCTTGAAATCACATGATAGAATCTGACTACGTAGGTGATACAAAAACATTTGGTGTGTCCCAGCTTACTTGATTAACGGAGGAGACATAATGAGAACCAATAACTTTCTTACACAGTCTTAGTCATTCCAGTTCCTCATGCCAATCTTACTTCAAACTCATGTTTTTTTCTTACTCTTGACTTTACATGGGATGACCTGTCAGACGCAAATGCATAGATAGATGAACGACTGCCCGTTTACACAGGCTGATCGATCGTTCAGTTTTTGTGAATGCAGAAACTGAACGACGGACAGATTTATCGTTCGTTGTTCGGTTGGGCATGCATTTAGACTAAATGACAATCGTTCAGATTCTCGCCAATTGCAGGAATCTAATCGATTTCTCTTACCATGTAAAAGAGCCCTTAGGGTAATTTACTCATGTCTGTTCTGCAGTAGCCAAGCGCCACTCACAAAGAATCCTTTATATGCAATAAATACGTTTTCACCATGAATCATCTTAACTTTCACGATAATTAGTAGCCCTCACATACAGGAAAACCACACCGAGTAAAGTTGTTTTTTTTTCAAAAACAGCTTGAGCCCATTTTGTCCTGACTCAGCAAACTATAAGCAGGGTTAAATATAATTAAGGCCTCTCATCACCACTTTTGAAGAGTATGCATATGACAATTGCCTAATGTAAGGTTTGTCTTTTGATTTATAGATGTGGTTATCAGAATCGTTTTTGCCACCACTACAAGTCCATCTTCTGACCATACAACACTATAGAGGTGCATTAATATTTTACCACTAAATTACTTACTGCAGGCAACAGAACTACTTCAATGTCCAAAACCCATCCCAAAAGCAAAAATTCAAAAATGTGAAAACTAGAGCAAATGCTTACAGGTTAGAAAAACGATTGCTAGACATTGGGAAACAATTGTCTCTATGGTAAACATGGGTACATCAACTTCACGGACAATTATAGAAATGTACTTTGTGCAATGCAAAACTTTATTATGTTGTATAAAAGTGTGGTAATCTTTCAAAAGTAACAATTCTGCACCTCTTTTATAAATGCTAGATTACATTAGCTTCTGTGTCGGACTTCAAGAAGTTGTATATACATATTCAAGCATAAAATACCCTATAAACCCAATGTCCGTCAATACTTTGAATTCCTCCACCTGTCGACCAAGGCCCAAAAGACATATTGGTATACAACCATGTGGGACACCCATAATCTCATCGTATTAAATTTTGAATGACTGCCGCTATACTTCTTAGTAACTAATCTTGTAATTTTTTTGCGTAATATACAGTAAAATCCCTTTAATCCAACATCTTTTAGAAGATCCTTAAAAGACACTTTTGAATCACTGTTGACTCAAATGCAGCATTTAATTTGGCCCATCTTCAAAAAGTTTCCATATGCTTGCCCTGTCCTGCAATCCCAAATACCTGATAATCCAGTTTTTGTTAATAAAAGAGAATTTAGAGTACCAAAAATTTACATAATTTTGCATATGCTCCTGATACCTTATTCCTTTTGAATTTCAAAAATACCCGATATTCGCAAAGTAACAATTAAGTCAATATCCACTAATTTAACACATAAGTATTGCAAGTTTTATCACCGATGTAATATAGGTTTCAGATCCTTGAGATGGAGGTAAAATTTAGAAAAATGAATGTGTAAAATACAAAAAATAAATATATAAAACTAAACAAAATGAAATTTGGGTTAAGTTACTAATATATGTTTCAACAGGTCATTTCTTGTAGTAACACTCCAAAGGTTACGATGGAGTAAAAAGTCTAAAAATAAAAAAGTCAATACAAAAAAATACAAAAATTGTACCAAAATAAAAAAAGGTGAAAGCCCAGCCAAGACGTGGTTAGGGTGAAGGTCCATCTAGAAGCATGTGCAAGCTATGTTACCAGAGGATGACGGATGTTGTAAGTTACCAAACCAGATGTTTCGATGACAATTACACTAGAGATCCTCATCTGTTTTGGACTACAGTTGTTCCCCATCCTTAAGCCAAGTGTACCACAGAACATCCTCCCAGTACACACTGTATGATTTGTGGTCAAAGACAGAATCTTTTAATTTGCTCTTCTCGTTGACTTACTCTCCACGTTGTAAAAGATAATGAGTTGATGCTCTACACTGTCATAGTCTGAATTAAAATCCAGTTAGCACCAAATTAATCTATGCTTCTGACTTCAAAATTAAGGACTGTACCCATGCACACCCCCCCAACTTCAACTCTCGTGACCCCTCCCCTGGTTTTAATTAACCTCATATTCATGTCTATCATTCTATCCAAGGACACATGAATTGTCGACCAAGGAGACAATTTTATTTGCCATGTGGACATTCATATCTGCTAATATAAGGCTGGAACTTTGTCTTTCTTCCCTGCATTGAAAAAAAAAAAGGGTGAAACAAAAAAAAAAAATTTGCATTTACTTTGGAAAGGAACCCGCCGCGGAATTTCAACAGCCATTTATTATATTAATTGGGAAAATTCTCTTATCTCACCGTTAAAAGTGGGAGACTCGGTCATTGTCAAGAGGATGGGTTTTTTATGGGTGTCCCTTGATTGCCTTTTTTTTTAGATGTCGGGAAGGAACATAATATTTGCAGGTTTTTATTTCCAAAACGTTTATTGAAACCTTTGTCTTAAAAAATATTTATTTCCCCTTGTGCTCTAAGGGTTAATCAGCAGAGACATCCCAGCCCCCCACCTGCATTAAACAATAAGATAAAGAAAATGCTAATCGCTATTGTCACTGTAACTTTAAGTACCTGTCTGTATTTTTACATGAAAACGATTATCTCTATCAATCAAAATTTAAGAACACAAAAGCGCTAATCATACAAGAAGCATTGATGGAGTAATTCTTAGAAAAAGTGTATTCTTTTTTTTTTTTTTTTTTGCCTCCTAAAAGTAAGACAAAATTAAGCAGCAAAAAAAAAAATATGAATAAAAAAATGTAAAAAAAATAAGAAAAATTCATAATGAAAAAAAAATGGCACCTGCTTATAAATAAATGGATAAGGACTTGTGAAGAGTTTGTTTGTTTGTTCTTATGTCATTTTTTTTTTTTAAAGCCTGCAATCCTCCAGCTATTTGTAAGCAGTAGTAGCCATCCTTCACACATGGTGTAATAGCACACCCTAATGTTTGAAAGAAATCATAAGTTGCAGCAACTAAGGAGTTAATGGTTTCCCTTTAAAGACCCTTTAATGGCGTCTTTTTTTTTTTATATCACTGATAAAGTGAAGTATAAACTAAATTAATCAGCCTACAAGATACTAAGGTGTCTCGCGATTGAATACAAGAACAAACACCGCAGTCTATAAAAATATCTAACAACATCATCCACATTTCTAAGGTTTGTTCCGAAATTATTCGAGATCATCGCCGCCAAAGATTACATATCGTTATGACTTTAAAGCTCTGTCTTAAAGGGCCCACGCATAATTTATGGGTCAAGTTGCATACATAGCACCAACATATTCCAAGTACGGTACATATAAGTAATCGCTCGCGCAATAACAGTGTTGAAATTCTGAATTCTGTCCGTAAGTTGACCCAACTTCTAACTAAGTAAATGCCTCCTTAACAGTGCAAGAGTTAAAAAGCGAGACAAGCCCACTTCTCCATGCGGAATTTAGCCGGTACCAGAGGAAGGGGGCTGTCATATGTTCACCTAGAAGCTTTCCTATCCCATGACATAAAGTTGACTCCACTGTGAAGTCTCTCCACCCCAGAAAGTGCTCATTTTGCCAGGGTGTCTCGCACAGATTCTCACTTCTCTCCGCCTGGCAGACAATGAGAGCTTTCTGTTCAAAGTCACTAGAGAAGACTTTCTCGAACACAGGAGGAGAAGGAGTTTTGTGAGCAACTGAACGCACAAGGGGAAAAAAAAGAGAAGTCGTACGTGTAAACACAAGGATAATACTACAACCCTCAACAATTGCCTTCCACGTAGTCAGTGGTAAGCATTGTGGAGGTTCTTGAAATAGTGTGAACTCCTTGAGTACAAAGGTGTAAGAAGTCTTGTTAAAGGCAAAGTATGAAGCTGAAGGCAAAACTTACCCATTCATAGGAAGAGTCAGAGGTGTAACTGCCTGTACATGTGTGTATAATCCCACTAAGAGAGAGAGCTGAGAGTGTAAATCCACTGGAGGAAAAGTGACTATCCTGGCTGTGTGTGCGTTCACACGAGCGTCAGTGTACGGAAGGACTGAAGGCATGTGGTCTAAACACAACAAAAGCCACTGCCTTACTCTAGATTATGCAGGAAGAGGCCCCTTTTGCATAAACACAAACACTCGGCAAATGAGTAACTGGTTCAACTCACATGTCTGCTGTGCAAGCTACCTGCCCTGCTCACTACTGACAGCAATGTGAGCAGCCTGAGAGGAGTGCAGCAGGTCCCCCAGTCTGCAAAACAGGGGGAATTACAAACTGCTGGATGCACAGAGGCAGCAGCAGCTTCCCTACATCACTGCAATTATCCCACAATGCTAAATATTTTAGGACTTTTTATGTATGATTTTCTTTATATATCTTTCTTTCTCTTTCCATCTCTCACTTTCTTTCTTTTCTTCTTACTCTCTTTCTTTTTTACTTTCTTTCCTTCTTTTTTCCCCTTTCTCGCCTTTTCTCTCTCTCTCTCCTTCATTTTGTTTTTCCTTCTTTCTCTCTTGCCTTCCTTCTTTCCTTCCCTCTTTCTTTCCTTCTTACGTTCTTTCTCTTCGCTTTCTTTCTTTCCTTCTTTTTTCCTCCCCCATTTTTTTTTCTTTCTCTCTCTTTCCTTCCCTCTCCTCTTTCGCCTTCCTTCTTTTCTTCTTACCTTATTTTTCTCTCTTTCTCCATCACTTTCTGTCTTTCCTTTTTTCCTTTCTTACCTTTTCTCTTTCCTTCTTCCTCATTTTTTTTTTCTCTCTCACCTTCCTTCTTTCCTTCCCTCTTTATCTTTCTTTCCTTCCTACCTTATTTCTCTCTCTTTCCTTATTACTTTCCTTCTCTCCTTTTTTCCTCTTTAACCTCTTTCCTCCCTTCTTTCTTCCACTTTCTCGCTTTCCTTCTTTCTCTCGCTCGCCTTCCTTCTTTCCTTCCCTCTTTCTTTCTCTCTTTCTCCTATACACATTTTTCCTAACTAAAACCATATAGTGACACACTTTATATTTTTCTAATCTGTTTTTATTTTCTGATTATAGATCTTTATTCTATTGTCTATACATGACTATAGGCGTGGCCATCATGTCTGAGCTGCAGTTAATGGCATTAAGAGATATGCTTTACAGTAGAAACCACCAGCCCTTCACACAATGCACAAGAGGGACTCATTGACTTCTATGGAAGACTATTCTAGACATGCTCTGCGAGCTGTGCAGGGAAGGGGAGGAGGTGATATGTGACCACTTATTGTGAATTGTGTATCCTGTGTTAACTATATATAGGTGTCACCTTTCATTGTAATCCTGCCTGTGATGATAATGAGATGACAGCTGAAAAGATTTCTCCACAGAACAGGAAGATTCAGCCTATTATTAGGCTTAGTGGTCAGCGTGAGAACTGCAGGATTTAGGATTTGTTTAAAATATAGATTATGACATTGGAAATAAAAAAAAACAAACAAACAAACATCAAAACATTCTTAAAGGGTTTTTTCATGCAAATACTATTGATGACCTGTCCTCAGGATAGGTCATCAATAGTTGATTGGCCGGGGTGCGCTGCTCAGGGCCCCGACCGATCAGCTGTGCAGGCGCATGCTGTCAGCGCCGCAATAACAGAGGTCAGCGCAGGTGGCCTTCGCGCCGACCTCCCATGTAGTGGCAGTGCTTGTAACTGCAGGCGCGGCTTCCATTGATTTCAATGAGAGTTGTGCCTGCAGTTACAAGCACGGCCACTACACAGAGGTCAGCGTGGAGGCTTCTGCTCTGATCTCTGTTATTGCAGCGCTGACAGCATGCGCCCGCACAGCTAATCGGTCGGGGTCCCATGCAGCGGATAGGTCATCAGTAGTATTGAAAAACCCCTTTACAAACTGTTTAAAAGATAAACTTGATTAATCCAACAGGTAATTTTCTGATGACACATTCCTTTTCATTACAGCACTCTCATCGATCATGTTTTAGACATCCTTAGGCTGGTCTCATGTGACCAGATTTGGATTGCAGAATCCGTGATAGTCACCCGCACGAACAATCCGCGGTATTCCGCATCCATTAACAAGAATAGAGCATTGACATGTCTGCTCACATTTCTGCTCGCAGAAATGAAATAGCAGCATGCTCTAGTCTTGTTCGGATGGCTTTCAATTAAGTCAATGGAAACCATCCGACCTGCGGCCCATCCACAATTGACAATGCAGATAGCTTGCCCTAGCGATGGCGCGTAAAAAAAAAACATTTGAAAAAAAAAAATCTGTACTGCACATGTCCGATGGCGAGCCTTCTGGACCATCCACAATACAGATTTTAACATATCCGTGTGGATGCCGGCCTCGGTCAGAGCCAAATGGTCATATCTATCTATCTATCTATCTATCTATCTCATATCTATCTATTATATCTATTTGTATGAAAGAAAAATGCCCTGATATTTTGGTACAGTGAAATTCCACATTAGGGCTCATTCACACAGACACATTGTGTATTTTGCTCCGTGCAGCATACTCAAAGGCCAAAATATTCTGTTGTTTTTGCACATGTAAATATGCATGAAGTCCCATTGATTCTATGAGTGAATTCGCAGCATATACACAGGTCTATCTGTTAAACAGATATTCTCACCTTAGAGGGAAAAAATAGGAAAGAAGGAAGGATGGAAATAAATGAGAATATTATATAATAGCTGTATAGACAGACAGATGGATAAGTCTGAGAGATTGATAGAAATTCGATCGATATGAGAAGGTAGATATAAAGATAAATAGATAGATATTTAGATAGATAAATATAAGACAGATAGATATGAGATAGATAGATATATAGACAGATAGATATGAGATAGATAGATAGATAGACAGATATGAGTAGATAGATAAGATAGATAGAGGAGAAAAAATAGATAGCTAGTAGTCGACGTCCACCTCTGACATCATTGGCACATGGTGCTCCCCAGTTTCCAGGTTCATTATTCCCATTGGTGCCATTTCTCCACTCATGATACACTTTCACCACAGCAGCATGTGAACAGTTCAAAAACTATGCTGTCCTCATGTGCAGGGGGGGGGAGGCTGGAAGAGCCCAGGAGCAGGAACTGAGCTCCCGCCCCCTCTCTGCCTCCTCTCCGCCCCTCTGCACTATTTGCAATGAGAGGAGGCGGGACGGGGGCGGGGCTAAGTGGGTTGAATTAGCCCGCCCCCGTCCCGCCTCTCCCCATTGCAAATAGTGCAGAGGGGTGGAGAGGAGACAGAGAGGGGGCGGAAGCTCAGTTCCTGCTCCTGGGCTCTTCCAGCCTCCCCCCCCCTGCACATGAGGACAACGTATATCGGCTCGGCGTGAAAACCGAGCCGATATACGTTCGTGTGAATCCACCCTAAGAGCCAATAATCATACCTTTTTTCAACCATGATAAATTGCCCTTTTTACTCATGACAACGAGTGATATGTGAGCAGTCAGCCTACCACACACCTTATATATGCACCAAGCCAGCCCAAGACACCTCGCTTCTTTCATGGGCCAATGCTGCCGACGTCAAAAGTAGGAAGTGGTCATAATAATGTAACTCAATTGTGTGTATAATATATACTCGTATAAATGAATATTACTGCCACTGTACATAGTTTAATATCCTGCTAAGACTCCCAGGACATGTTATCAGTAGTTGATTAACATAGGTCCACTACTTGGGATCATAGAGTGAACATGTGTCAACAATATGATGCAGCAGCCAAAAAGGCAAACACAATTCTGGGGTGTATTAAGAGAAGCATCGAGTCTAGATCATGTGAGGTCATTATCCCCCTCTACTCTTCCTTAGTCACACCTCATCTGGAATACTGTGTCCAGTTCTGTGCACCCCACTTTAAAAAAGACATAGACAAAATGCAGCAAGTTCAAAGAAAAGCTACCAAGATGGTGAGCGGTTTGCAAATCATGTCCTATGAGGAACGGTTAAAGGATTTGGGAATGTTTAGCTTGAAAAAAGAAGGCTGAGAGGAGACTTAATAGCTGTCTACAAATATCTGAAGGCAGAGGCGTAACTTCAAGCTCCAGGGCCCCGATGCAAAACGTTTAACAGGGCCCCCAACTATAATGCTTTACTCATAGTGCTGGGTTCCCTATATGGAGATGAGAGGTGTTATGGGCCCCCTAAGGCTCCTGGGCCCGGGTGCAACCACATCTCCTACATCCTCTATAGTTACGCCCCTGTCTGAAGGGCTGTCACAGTGCAGAGGGATCAGCCCTATTCTCATTTGTACAAGGAAAGACTAGAAGCAATGGGATGAAAGTGAAAGGGGAAGACACAAATTAAATATTAATCAAAACATTCTGACAGTGAACAGGTTACCACAGGAGGTGGTGAGTTCTCCTGCAATGGAAGTCTTCAAACAAAGGCTGGACAGACATCTGTCTGGGATGATTTAGTGAATCCTGCACTGAACAGGGGGTTGGACCCAATGACCCTGGAGGTCCCTTTTAACTCTGCCATTCTATGATCCTCGCTGATCAATTGATCCTCCAGCCCACTGTCAGCCCAATGCAATGGGACTAGACGTCTGTGTCTGTGGTCAGTGGCAATGGAAGTGAAGCCGTCTATTACACTTCTGGCCCTGACCAATGCGGACATTGGGCCCCCTGCAATGACAGTGGGCCAGATGATCAGCTGATCGATGGGGATCCCAATGGGCAGAGACCCGCCAATCAACTATTAATGACCTATGCTGAGCCTCATAACCCCTCTAAGGGACTGTTTGAAATGCATATTCTGTTATCTCAGTCATAAGAAACTGTTCTCATTGCTTATAATTGTGCGAATACAAGTTATTCTTGATATTCATTCATTATCCAACTTTCTTGTTACAAACCTGTGTGAAGCCTTTCTATAAATCAACGTCATATTCTGCACTTTTTCACCTCTTTTCAAATGCAGTTGCCTCAACTTGCCTTACAGGGAGCAGCAGACCCACATTCTCCCCTTAGGTGATATGCCATGAATGCTTAACGTGAGAAAACCCCTTTAATGTAAAATCTAAATTAGCTCTGAAGTCTAAAGACAATGTGGACTTCTCAAAGCAGTGGCCCCAAGATGTATCCAGTAATTGTCCTCCACCCTACAAACGGCAATTTAGCGGATGAACTCAGCTTCGACTGACTTAAAGTGTACATGTCAACACATTTACCTTCGCCTTTTATTTTATAAACTGCTATATGAAGAAGATTTGAGCATCAATGTTTTCTATGCTATCAGGGTAGATTATGGTTTCTAGAGTCCCAGAATGGAACCGGTCCAACTCTAATTGGTCTGTGCAAAATCCAAACAGATCATATACGAAATAAGCCAACTATCCATCATGTGATTGGCTGAAGAGCTACACATGACAAGTAGAGATAAGATGGACTTTAAAACCCTTAGCATAGTCTATAACAGTGATGGCAAACCTTTTAGAGACCAAGTGCCCAAACTGCAACCCAAAACCCACTTATTTATCGCAAATCGCCAACAAGTCAGGGGGCGGGGCTTATCATGACATATGATTTTACCTCCGTCGTTATAAAAAGGACAGGGCCGGTTCAAAATAGACAGGGTGCAGATTTTGACTGCCTTTTGGATGCGGTAATGCTGCAGAATTTGCCACGGAAATTTCCGCTGAGGGCATTCTGCAGCATTTCCACCATGTGTAAACATACTCCAGCAGTGACAGTGACCCCCAGAGCGGCTCCAGTGGTGACAGTGACCCCCCACACATCGGATCCAACAGTAACAGTGACCCCCCACAGCGGCCCCAGCAGTAATAGTGGCATCCCACAGTGGCCCCAGTAGCAATAGTACCCCCCTGAGACTCATATATTTACCCCCTCCTTCTCGTGGAAGCGCCTCTGCTCGGCGCTGCTGCTGGCGCTGATCCAAGGTGCACGCTGTGATGTCAATGTGTGCTGCTGGACGCCTCCTTCCCCTGCTCTGGCGGAACCATGGAGGAGACGTCAGGGGAGGGGGGAGGAGGATCACAGCTGCACACTGAAGTCACAGTGTGCGCCGGGATCAGCTCCTCTGAGTGAATACTGGCAGGGGAGCCGTGGCACCACTGACGGTATTCACTAAGGTGGTGAGAGGCTGACGCGTGCCATAGGTTCGCCACCATTGGTCTAGAAGAACACCTGCAAGTAGTGATGAATGGAAGGAGATGGGGAACATTTCCATCACTCTATTGCCTACTTGATCCAGTATCTGAGTTGGCAGAGTATAGTCCTCTGATCTACAACATAGGGGTTATATTGTCTAAGCACTAATTCTCTGAGGACATCTTTCCGATTCCCCACTACAAGGGTTCAAAGAGAATTTCTAAGCTTGTGCTACAAGCAAATATCTATTTATGAAGTGACTCCCGTATCTCATCTCGTAGATCCCAGCTGTATTCCAGTACAGAGCAGAACTTCAAAACCACCCGAGTCTCTTTCGCCTAAAGATCTCTTGGGTTACACATATGTACACCTGCGGCAATATAAGGGTTTTGAAAAATGTTCAGCAAAATTCCCTTTTGTGCTGATGAAAGAATAAGCAAACCAAACAGAAGACAGAGTTGAGTCGACAAGACATTTCAGTGGTGGCTTTAAAATGACACCAAAACACATAAGCTTTATTTCCCAAGATCAAAAAAATTGCTTGTGGTCCCCCAAAGAATTTCAAAGAGTTTTTAGATTTGTATTTACAAATTGGGAGAATGCTCAATGTAACATTTGAATTCTCTGTGTTCAGTTAGGTGGTACCGGCACATTTCACAGTACTGTAGAGCTAGATTCCGTCTCAGGGGACTTTATCGTTTACTTTTCCTTACTGCAGGCAAAAACCAGGAACAAAAGTTGCAGCCAGTTAAGTTAGGATCCTGCCAAAATTTCATCTGTGGTGGGAAAGTAGACCACCTTGAGGAAACCCATTCACATAACACTCTCTGTAGGAGCTAAACCCCAAACTTCACTGTCATCCAAGAGTGATTCTAACTAGTTTGCCAACTTTTTTTTTCATAGATCGCTAAGCAGACATTGTAAGCAGCCTGCGGCGGGAGCCGAGGTAGTAACACGCTTCAACCCGAATGCATAAGGAAGCCCAAAACCTGCTGTCACATAAGAAGACTCCAGTATTACAAATGGCACATGATACCCTGTTTCCCCGAAAATATGACGCGTCTTATATTAATTTTTGCTCACAAATATGCGCTACGTCTTATTTTCAGGGGGTGTCTTATTTCTCCGCGGCAAATCCGTCTGTGGCCGCTAATCCCTCAATTGGCCAGCTTTCTGGACGAAATTTCTCAGAAATCTCGTCCACATGGGACAGCAAATCTGTCACAGCAAAGCTGGGAGAAGCCGGTGTTGTGGTGCAGATTCACCGACCACAGAAACGGAAAAGCGTGCAGCCAGGTCGCTTCAAAACAAGCGGCTGAGTGCCGTGGGTTTTGAAGCAGCGCTTTCCCGGCGGAAATCTCGCTGTTTATCGCTGTGGCCAAACTGCGAGATTTCCGCTGGAAATACGCTCTGTGAGAACCCAGCCTTAAGAATCACACAGGTTGCCTGACTCACACACAGTCATAAAAAAATAAGGGCTATAAAGTAACGTACCTGTCTGCAGACAGAAGTTCCTGTACCACTTGTAAGCAGGGATGGTATTGCAGCTTACGGCCACCAGGGGAGCTCATCACAGCACACTCGTACAGCAGAGCAGGGACAGGATAACAGCAGGCTGTCTGCAGATCTACCTATACATCTGGAGGTAGGAGACAACAGGGATGGCAGCGGGGGACAGGCCTCTTGACTTGCCTGCACACTTTACTATGCCTTACTATCGGGGGGTGCCTTATATTTGGAACTTCTGAAAATTTCAGGGGGTGTCTTATTTTCAGGGGGTGCCTTATTTTCGGGGAAACACGGTAGGTGGAGACTCTGTTAATGAGGTAGAGAAGCTATATAGCCCGACTTCTCAATCTTCATTGACACACGTCCAGACATCTACAAATGTTTTTGAAGTATGTACTCAGCAATTGCCGAGGAAGAGGTGCGTTTGCCTTGAAATATGTATATTTGCTGATAATACTAATAAAACTGGGAAGTTGAGCTAATACTTCTACGCAATTGTAAGTTCTTCTAAACTATCGATTTTTACCTTATTCACATTTTTTTCACTCCTAATGGTATAGAATTAAAGATGACTTCAGTGATCAGCTGTAATCCCCCAAAAATTCTAATCGTATTTTTCTGACTATAAGACGCAGTTTTCAGCAAGATAAAAGCTTTGTGAAAAGTGTCTGCGCCTTATCGCCCAGAGGCAGGGGGGTCTGCTAGTTCCAGAGACTCCTGACCGCTGCCTTAATGATCCGGCAGTACGCTGATCGATCATCAGGAGAACTCTGCAGCCATACATGCCATGGCTGCACAGTCCTCCCTCTCCCTGCTTGATCACTGCAGATAACGCTGGAGATCACTCCCATATATATCCCGTGGTGCAGGTCCTCCTCTGTACACACATGGACAGACAATAGCTGAGGCCAAAGGTCTTGCAGTAGCAGAAGGACCTTAGATAAGGTCATAACCATATGAGCAGGAACCAGCTAGAGGGCTCATCTATTACTACACTTGCATGTGTGGATTTAGTGCTAATAAAATCAGTGTTTAACATGCCTGCTGCAGATGTGTGTGTGTGTGCATGTAGCAGAGCTGTATGTCTGCGTGCATGTATGTAGCAGAGCTGTATGTGTCTATGTGAATGCTGCAGAGCTTTGTGCATGTAGCAGAGTTGTGTATGCTGCAAAGTTATGTGTGCATGTATAACGTGCGTGCAGCAGTGCTGTATATGTGTATAATGTAACCTTATGTGCTTGCGCCATTGTTTGGACACACTAGGTTTTAATAGGTTTTAACACTGTTAACCCCCTTTACTAGAACACAAAAGTTAATGACAATAGCCCCTCCACTTATTGTTAGACCTCCAGAGATGTTTAAATTAGTATGAAATATTTTTTCCTGTTTTCTGTTCTCTAAACCAGGGGGGCATCTTATAGTCCGAAAAATGCGGTACTTTCTTTGCAGCGCCACCACCAAAGAAATGAAGCATTAAATGGTGAAATCAATGGGCTGTCCGAGTAATGCATAAAATAACTGGGTCCAGAGATAAAGACTCTTTGGGTAGCTGCTGTCCGCTCCAATTAATTGGTGGATCACCATAATGTAATTAAAAATGGGTTTTCGAAGCAGCAATCCCTTTAAGGATGAATGATGACTAATAGCGAATGTGGTTAAAACAGTTTAGAAAGAATTAAGACTGAAGACGAAGGTACTATATACAGATCAAGATATACTGTATATCAAGATAAAGCTATGCCTACAAAACACTAAGACATAATATTGTGCGGAAAATGATGCAAAAGTCTTAAGACACATTTCTGCCAGTGATTCAGTTCTACAGAAAAAAAAAGCACACATTTCATCTAAAAAGTCTTGAAACCACTTTCTGGTGAATGTTTTCTTGAGTGTGGGTTGGGCCAAGTCAGATTACCCAAAGTCAACAAAATGTCACATTATTCACTTTACTTTTTCCTTTTAATTCCTGACAAGTGCAATCATCGAATGTTTCCACTGGTAATCTGCATCTGAAGACCTAGAGTAGTGGAAATGGAATATATCCTGTAATCTGAAGTAACTAGATAATTGCACCCAACAGGCTTAGTAAATGAGATCTAGAGGGCTATGTGAGAATACGTCTCAACCATGCCCAAAGCTTGCACTTTTCTGTAGTGCTTGCCAGTCATTGTGTCCCGTCAGCAAGAGACAACCAGATTCAATATGCAGATGGGCCCTCCACTATGGAACCATCTGCTGCTACTGGTCCACCTGTTGTGTTACCATCGGATGTTAGATTTGGTTGTCAAAAGTAGTACTGGCCAAGGGAAATACCAGCAGGGTCTCTTTAACCAATGGTGCATCTGTGCTCGGACTCTTGGCAGTGGACCACTTTCATTTGTATCCATGTCTTTAGGGCATAGACGCAGTTGAAAAGTATTGCAAATCAGAAGCCAACAACTGCCTGTAGGTCCACTTAAAAATTAATAAACCCAGATATGCTCACCTCTTGTGTTTTCCCGCCCAGTCTAAGCCAGGGGCATAACTATGGGCTCATGGGCAAAGTAGTGAAAGTTCAGTTTGGGCCTATCATAATTTCCCTTTATAGCTGATGAAAAAGCTTTGCAAAAACTTTACACTCTATCACTGGGAACTTTAAGTGACCCAATGATGCAGCCCTAGCAGCCAGGGATGATGCTAGCAGTATGCCTTAACCCCTTTCCCCTCTATAAAAAATTATATATACCTACATACATATATACATACATACATATACACACGTTTTTAGACTGATAAGATGGCGTTTATAACACTGCGGGCTCAGATATAGTAAGTCTGCTCCAGTATAGCTCAAAATAATGCAGTCACCATATAATAGTTGCCAGTGCAGTTACCTCCAGTGATCATAGGTGACGTCTCCTCTGATTGATGTCGTTAACTTTTCCTTCTTGTAAAAATGTTTCTCTCGCTCTCGTCATCCTGCAGCTACCCTCAATGCCCCTCTCAGTGCCTTCCCATACTAAAAATACTTGCATTTGAATCCCAAACTGTACTGGTGCCCCCTGTTGTGCCCTGCAAAATGATAGTATATTAATACAGTAAGGTTATGTACACACATATCAGGAAATCACCACCGAAGGCCGCCTCCTGCGGTCCCCCTTTTCTTCTAGCAGTCACGCAGCCCCCCTAAAGCTCAGGCAGGAAGATTACAGGCTGCTGCATTACAGAACACTTACACTGTACTGAGAGCAGTGCGGAGGAGCTGGTCTGTAATATGCTCTGATACACTATGACAGACTACGGCGCAGCAGCGTTAGTAATGCGGCAACCTGTAATCGTCATACTTTTCCTAGTAGGAGATTCAGGAGGACTCGTGACTGTGGTGAGGGGGACCCTGGGGCCCCCCAGGCTTAGGGGCCGGGTCGCAATTGCGACCCCTGTGACCCTTATAGCTACGCCACTTTGTCTAAGCTCACTTTAGGGTCAAGAACGTGACGACTGTAGTTGCCTCATTAAAAACAAGGACAGTGGCTAGCTGCAGCAGTCACGCGCCAGGACGGGTATGTGCCCACTTAATCTAGAAGTATGCGGAGACCTGGAAAAGCTGCACGGGGCAATGTAGCCTGCTGGTTTAGCTAAATTTGATTTCTTATTATTTTTTAAGGCACAAAAAGGTTGAGGGCAGAGGGAAGGAAGGCAATGGCATGGACAGGGGAAGGGCGATGACAGGTGTTTAGGCCAACTGATATGCTGGGCACACTATGGTATTAAGAGGGCTTTAACAACAGAATCAGAAAAAAAATGCCATTGCTGATTTCATTGTTTTTGTTGTAGATACAACTATAATTCCTCCTGGAAATGTCTGAATAAACTAACAAGTGGGTATTACCATTCTCCTTCTCCATAGGGTGTTTCTCTACATAGTCTGTCAATGTTAGCAATGATTGGACAATGTCAGACTTTGCAGAGACACTCCCCAACAACAACAGGAATGGTAATAGTTGTTAATTTATTCTAACATTTCCAAGAGGATTAACAGAGGATCGCTACAACGTAAAGTTCTAAAAAAGGATGGTCTCTGACAATTTAGGTGGCCACTTGGTCTCTCTTTCCCATGTTGGGAGACAAGTACAATGAATTAAGCATTATAATTGGGGCTCCATTACAGATTTTGCATTTGGGCCCAACAGCTTCAAGTTACGGTCAGTACCAGCCTTAGGTTAGATTGAATCCTGTGCAGAAAATAATATATATTGCACTGATGGGAAATCTGCCTGTATTCTGCTTGTGCAGATGACAGCATACTCACACCAGAACTCTCTCTCTCTCTATATATATACACACACATATATACACACATATATACACACACATATATATATATATATATATATATATATATATATATACACTGTCTCTCTGAAAATAAGACCTACCCCGAAAATAAGCCCGAGCATGATTTTTAAGTAGTGTGCAGGCAGCTATACATGTAAAAAAGAAGTGTTTTGGAGCAAAAATTAATATACGACCAAGTCTTATTTTTCGGGGAAACACGATGTGTGTATATATATATATAAAATCACACAAACCTATCTCTTAACATAAATACAGTATCATAACTAGGATCAGTACATCTATACAACAACAGAACCAAGCTCATATCAGCCTACATACAGCATGACTCAACCTCAGTACATAAATATAGCACCAAGACAAAGCTCATACCATAATTACAGCCCCAGAACCAACCTCATAACATAAAAATAGCACCAGAACCAAGCGCAGTACATATATACAGCAACAGAACCAAGATCATAACATAAATACAGTAGCAGAACTAACCAAATGGGTTGACAGCAGCACCTCAGAAAATCAGAGCATAGGGGCCAGGCAGACCTAAGGAGGGCAACCGCCCCAAAGCTTACATCTGCATGGTGCTTCCCCTACAAGCTGATGACCAGCACCCTATGCAACCACTCAGGTCACATGTAGCTAAGGCCAGTCATGGTTATACCTCTGATACTGAGACAATGTATTCAGTACTTATCCTAATGTTGGTTACTGTATTATGTTTTTACACTATTCTCCTTATCGGTGTATAGCACTGCAAAATATGACGATGCTATGCAAAAAAAATGCAAAATGTTTTTCGCTTTCAGTAGTTTGCAGCCATTTGTTGATACGAGTTGATTAAATAAGAATAAAAACAAAAGCCGCAATAAGCAATATGGCGCAAATCATGTGCAAACGCAGCCACTCGGTCAAAGACACAGGCAAATTTTGTTACAATGGGAAAAAAAATATTTAATAAACAAGAGAGAGAAAAGTTGCCGTCAAATATAATACACAACAGCCAACAGCTTGGAAAGGGGAAAAAAAATACATGAGGCAACAAAAATACAAAAAGAGGTGGGAGGAGAACAAGACCTCCAGAAAATAAACAGGGTATACAGTTTCAAAGGCTGCAGACACAGACATCTCATTGTTCAAGCCAATTATCAGTGGAAAATAATAACACCAGATGGATTCGGAGTCAGTGACTTTTCATATTCACTTCAACAGATGATGAAATGCGAGATCTAGCTGAAAAAAAAAGGCAAAAACATCTTTCAGTAAAGAACTCTATCCTCCAGATGGGGACCTTCGAAGGCAGCTGATTATCGTCTTAAAACACAGACTTTACTGAACGTCTCAAGGACTTATCAGATACTCCGGGTACTAAAACACAGTTATTAGGAATCTATGCTAATTTTAAAAAAAGGAAAAAAACTAAAAATTTAGTAATACTGATCTATTTCGACACGTACGAAACTTAAGAGTGTGCTTTTAGTAATTTCTTATGAAACCTGTGAGGTGTAAATATGCAGAAGAGGAAAATAGCACACATCAATCTTTGGTTTTTTGCTTACCTGCTAATCTTTTAAGTTCAACAGGGAGTTATACTTGGAAATGTCTTTTTTTTGTATTTTTATTAATGACCTAATCATTTTTTTTAAATAAATGGCAATAGTTGTTAGAATTATTTTATTTTTTAAGTTTTTGAACTTCTGAAAAAAATAGGCAAAAAAATCCAGCTACAAAAAGAGAAACAAAAAGAGTATAGGCTGACGGAAGTCTCTAGAGTGATTATACTCAAAAACATCTCAATCCTAAATTGCAAGACATTATAAGCCACACCCCCATTTCCTTCCAGAAATCACCACAAAATTGCTTAGAAATGTTCCTGTTCTGCAGTTTGGTTTGCAATACAGTCCAAAAAAATTAGACCACTGGCAAGTAGTTAATCTACTCGTTATATTAGAGGGGTTGTCCCACCTCTAGATATTAATGACGTAGGCTAACGATAGGTCATCAATAGCAGATCAGCTGGGGTCTGCTACCCAGGACCCCCAGTGATTACATGTTCCCTCAATCCAGTTGCTTAGTGTATGGAGCTATTTTGCTACTAGAAATAGACAGTTCCATACATTGCACAGTGGGTTGGTATTGTAGGCTGAGTATCATTAACTTCAATGGAACTCAGCCGTCAGAACTAACTGGAAACACTGAACAATGTACCAAACTATCTGCTTTCAGCAACAAAACAGCTCTGTAAACGAAGCCACTGGATCGAAGGAACATCTGATCATTGAGGGCTCCTGGCTGCTGACCCTCGCCTATCTGCTATTGATGAGCTATCCTAAGTAGTGTTGAGTGAACCGAAACTGTTGAATCCTGTTTGGGTGGTTCTTCTTGGCCAAACTCATTAAAATTTCTTCTTCTCTTTCTTCTTCGTCTCCTCTAGAGGAAGGAGGAGGAAGAAGATAGAAGAAACATAGGGGTTCAGTAGTTAGCACGAATGCCTTGCAGTGGTGGGGTCTAAGGCTCAAATCTGACCAAGCAGATGTTGTCCTTGGCCAGCTTTAAGGCCGCCTGCAGACGAGCGGGTCGGATCCGGCAGCGAGAATTCTCGCCGCGCGATCCGACCCGAGAGCCTGCAGTGACAAGCGCGTACTCTCCCGCGCCTGGCGGCCCCGGCTCTTTCATGTGCCGGCTGCCGCGCAGCCGGCGCATGCGCAGAGTGGAGCCGGCGGCCAGGTGAGTGCGTGTCCCGCAGAAAATTAGGACATGCCGCGGTTTGTTTGCCGCGCGAGATTTCGCGCGGCCAAACCGCGGCCGTCTGCATAGGAGTGCGCATTTTAATGCACTCCTATGCAAACTTTCAGCGGCGGAAATCCCGCGGGAAATCCTGCGGCGGGATTTCCGCTCGTGTGCAGGCGGCCTAAACCTAGGAGGCTAGGAACTTACTGCACTACTATCCACTAATCTATATTTATGAAGAAGTAGGATGGAGAAAACTTTTATAGCTCTTAGACAGTTTTGTACACCAGTTTTAGAGGTATTGATGAAGTTCCAGTTTGTTTTGGTTTGATTCAAACTAATTTAGAACAAATCAGACTTTTTTCCGAAGTTAAGTGAGCTGACAGAAACCGACTTTTTAAAAGTTCACTGAACACTAATCTGAGTGCAACGTCCCATAGGGACACCCTGGACAAACGTGAGGAGCTGAGATGGCTTGTCACGGCGGCACTTACCAGGCTCCTTTTCCAGAGGGATGACACACAGCCAAGGCCAGAGCAGGACTGCAGGCCACCGTCGACACCCCTACGATAGGGAATGCCAATAAACAGGATGAAGGGGGTAGTAGCTGTCAAGGGTAATGCCACTGTTCCAACACACCGGTATATCACACGGCGGAGAATAAACACAGACACTCGTGTATAGACCTCAGTTCCGCAGGAACGGTTAGGGGCCGGTATCAACTTTACTTAAAATAACTTTGGCAAGACAATTATTCACAACAATTCAGGTACAATTCTTCCCAGTGCAGGTAAGAAAAGGAAGTTCAGAGGTCAGGGAGGATACACAGGATGAGACCGGTCCTACAGTCTGCATTATCTGCAGGTACCGCTCCTGGACTGTCAGAACTCCGGAGGGAGAAGGGGGTAGGGGTCACTCCACAGAAACTCTGGTAGTATTAGTTATTGTTAGGGTTTGCACCCCGCACTGAAGACGCGTGGGTGTGACTTAGTACCTCTGCACTGGGTCTTGTCAGGAAAAGTGATTACTTACAAAGCTCTCTTGTAGTCTTGGGGCTCACTCCACTCTCATTCAAAATGCAGTCACTATGGGATATCTCTCCTTCTCCTCCATCTTTACCACAAGGAAGCTGTAGGTGCTTCCATGTGGCTCTGTGTTAGGTGGTAGACCAGTTGGAACTCTCTGAAGATGGACTCCCTTTACCGCTCTCAATCACTCCTATTTATACCTTCAGTCATACCACATGACATGCAAACTGATACATTCACATGTAGGCAATGATTTTATTAGAGTTAAGCGCCACAACTGTGCAACACACATATTGGAAAGACAGGTTTGCACAGTTCATCTACATGGGAAAAACATATATGACACTTATGGAGGGGACCAGGATGATATTCTGGGACACTACATGAGGATCGTTCATCAATAGCTAAAAATGGGACAACCCCTTTAAGGAAATGCATGTTTTATTATATGTGAACTTGTGCAATTCTAAGTCAAAAGTTTAATTTGTAAGTTTATTGTACATTTGAATTAATTATTACTACATTTAATAATTAAAATCAGGTCACAAGGGATATCTTTGGTGTAAATTTCCTTTACAGAAGATATTCTGGAATTATATAAGTAGCAATTGTTTAAAATCTTTTTAGCAGGAGTATACTTTGCTGTTGTTTCACACATAGGTTGTACTATACCCTAGGCTAGTGCGATGGGTCGGCGAAATACGCCACAATGGGGTAAGCGAAGGTGCTTGAGCAATTGATGGGTTTAAAAAACACAACACAAAAAAACAATCACCCTAAGGCCTCGGTCACACGGGTGTTTTTTCCCGCGATTTGCGGATCGCATAACGGATGTGCATCCGCAAATCGCGTGACCGGGGCCGACGATTCGCTAAAAAAGCTGCACCCAGCAGCGTTTTCAGTGAAACCGCCAGCACTGCCCGCTATCTCTGCCACAGCTGTGCCACAGCTGTGGCAGAGGAGAACGATGTTCAGCTCTCAGCTGTCATTCAATAGCTGAGAGCTGCCTCTGATTGGTCCCTGCGCTCAGCCAATCAGAGGCAGCACTCACTCCCCCATTCATGAATTCATGAATGGGTGAGTGAGAGCTGCCTCTGATTGGTGAGGGCTGTGACCAATCAGAGGGAACCCATTCAGCAGACGGGGATTTTAATTCCCCGGCTGCTGAATACTACACACAGCAGTTCAGGAGAACTGCCGGCTGGACGCGGCTGAACTCCGGCTGCAGGGAAAAGGTGAGCATACATTTTTTTTTTATTGTTACACATTTTAGGATGATTTTCAGGGAAGGGCTTATATTTTTAAGCCCTTCCCGAAAATTCATCCCGCGCTCGCCGGCAGCCCATTGCTTTCAATGGAGCCGGCTGTATTACCGGCTCCATTGAATTCAATGGGCGAACATCGTTCTTCTCTGCCACAGCTGTTACAGCTGTGGCAGAGGAGAACGATCTTTATAGTATATGTTCTTAATGGGGTGGCGCTGTTGCCGCCGGTCCTATTGAGCGCATGTATACACAGTGTACAGCATGTGTACACAGCGATGCGCAGAACGCAGATAGGCACATTCTGCGAATCGCTGTGTCCTATAATTTATCGCACATCCGCATAAAAAGCGGACATGTGACTGATCCCATTGGGATGCATTTGGTCTATAGATCTGCAGATCGCAAGCGCGTCTGCAGATCGGACCAAAAAACGCTCGTGTGACCGAGGCTTTAAGGCCTCCTTCACACGACCGTATGCGTTTTTACATTCCCCTGTACACACCACATAATCGCATGAAAGAAGATTTGACGTGGTTGAGTCCCAATCTTTAGTCACGTATTTCAAACCATACATGCGGGGCGCTGCTGCATAAATATTAAATAATACGCTGAAGCGATGGCAAGCAATGATCGTCAGAAATCCTCAGAATGACCAATAATGCTTAAATAGGGCCAGCTGTCTTTTTTTCCCCAGCATTGCATGCAGGGTAAGGGTGCATTCACACGAGCGTGTTTATGTGCATACAATTGTGCGTACAAAAACATGCTCCTATTAGAACCATTGGTTCCCTATAGTGTGTTCACATGTTCGTGTTTTACAAGCGTGGAAATGCACAAACCTGCAAAACATAAGACATGCGTGCACTATAGGTCTGTGGGGAGCGTCAATATTCTCCAGCGGGGAGTCCCCTTGTCATTGAACACTGTGACAGCACTGCCACAGTGTTCAGTGACAAGGGGACTCCCCATGGGGAGTAAAGAATCCCCTGCTACAGCTATCACATGTTCTCCCATTGCTTTCAATTGGACTCCTCTGACTATGTTTCAGCAGGTGGGGATTTAAAATACCCGCCTGCTGAAAGGGCTGTATCTGATTGGCTGTGCTGAAAGAGAGTCAGAGCAGTGCAGGGAGAAGAATGGCTGGACGCGCCTGAGCCCTGGCAGCTGAGGAGAGGTGAGTATATATATATATTTTTTTTTCAACACATTCTAGGGATGATTTTCTGGGAAGGGCTTATATTTAAAGCCCTTCCCCGAAAATCCCTACAGGGCTTGCGGCAGCCGATTGCTTTCACTGGGACTGCAGAATTGCCGGTCCCATTGAAAACAATGGGAGAACATCGCGATCGTCTGCCACAGCTGTCACAGGGGATTCTTTACTCCCTGCTGGGAGTCCCTTTGTTCAGTGACAAGGGTACTCCCCGCGGGGAAAATTTACACGGTAGCAGCGGAGAGGTGAGTATATATATATATATATATATATATATATATATATTTATTTTTTTTTAATGTTTTACACAAACCACGGGTAACTTTCAGGGAGTTCCCTATATTTCAAGCCCTTCCATGAAAATCACTGCAGGGGTTGTCGGCATCCTATTGCGTTCAATGGGGCAGCAGCTGTGACCCCATTGAAAGCAATGCTGCACGGACCAGCATTCACTCGTGTTTGTGCACATACGTGGGTGCACGGTTTTGTGCGCACTTATGTACGGCACACGTTCGTGTGAATGCACCCTCACTCCCTCTCCCTCCCTTTTTTCCATTTTCCAAAAAAGTCTATGGGAGCTTGCTGCGTATCACGTCAAAAGATAGGGCAAGATCTATCTTTTCATGGGGCATATAAAACCGGCGACTGAAAATGGTCGGGTAGGTGCTATTTTTACCAGTCTTCTAAATTATAGTTCTGTTGCAGTTTTCGTTCTTCTTGTGAATAAAATAATAATAAATAGATGACAAACATAATAAAATACAATGTAATAAAATCTTTGCATGTGTTGCTGTATCTTTAAAGAGTTATTCCATGGACAACATTAATGGCTTGTTCACAGGATAGGAGATAAAGGTAATATCAGTGGCGTAGCTACATGGGCCGCAGTTGCGACCCAGCCCCTAAGCCAGGGGGGCCCAGAGGCCCCCTTGCCACTATAGCAAAGCACCCTTGAGAAATTCCTCCTCAGCATGTGACCTCCCTGCACCACACAACTCTAGGCTGTTATCTGCACAGTGGTTATGATATCTTCCGGTATCAGGCCTCAGGCTGCTGCTAAGCACCCGGCTCCTTCCCCAGCAGCAAATGCTCAGTGCAGGACATGCTGCGGGAGTCGTTAGATGCTTAGCAGCAGCGTGAGACCCAAGGCCGGAAGATGTGATAACCTCTATGCAGATAACAGCCCAGAGCGCTGTATGTGAATATATATATATATATATATATATATATATATATATATATATACACACACATATACAGCTGGTATAAATTTTACAGCTTTCTGTATATAGTGATATGGACCACTCATAAGGGACCACAAACAAATTTTCATGTAGTCCAGGAAATGAGACATGTTTGGAATGCTTATACCAAGGCGCTAAATCATGTATGTAAATGTGTTTTGCAGCTGTACACAGCACAGTTTAGGTATGGGTACAAGTGTAGATGACTGCAGTCTGTATGGTTTAGGTATTGGCAGAGGCGTAACTTGAAGCTCCTGTACCCCAATGCAAAACCTGTAACAGGGCCCCCAATTATAATGCTTTATTCATAGTACTGGGCTCCCTATATGGAGAAGAGAGGCCTTATGGGCCCTCTTTGGCTCCTGGGCCAAGGGGGCAACTGCATCCCCTATAGTTAGGGTATTGGTACAGGTACAGATGACTGCGAGCTGTACGGTTAAGTATTGGTACAGGTGAGATGACTTCAGGTTGTATGGTTTAGGTATGGGTACAGGTTCAGATGACTGCAGATTGTATGGTTTAGGTATGGGTACACATGCAGATGACTGCAGGCTTTATGGTTTAGGTATGGGTACAGATGCAGATGACTGAAGGCTGTATGGTTTAGGTATGGGTACAGATGCAGATGACTGAAGGCTGTATGGTTTAGGTATGGGTACAGGTGCAGATGACTGAAGGCTGTATGGTTTAGGTATGGGTACAGGTGCAGATGACTGCAAAATTTATGGTTTAGGTACGGGTACAGATGCAGATGACTGCAGGCTGTATGGTCATGTATGGGTAAGGGGGCAGATGACTGCAGGCTGTATGGTTTATGTATGGGTACAGATTCAGATGACTGCAAGCTTTATGGTTCAGGTATGAGTACAGGTACAGATGATTGCAGGTTGTATGGTTTAGGTATGAGTACAGATGAAGATGACTGCAAACTGTATGGTTTAGGTATGGGTACAGATACAGATGACTGCAGGCTGTATGGTTTATGTATGGGTACAGGTTCAGATGACTGCAGGCTGTATGGTTTATGTATGGGTACAGGTTCAGATGACTGCAGGCTGTATGGTTTATGTATGGGTACAGGTTCAGATGACTGCAGGCTGTATGGTTTATGTATGGGTACAGGTTCAGATGACTGCAGGCTTTATGGTTCAGGTATGGGTACAGGTACAGATGATTGCAGGCTGTATGGTTTAGGTATGGGTACAGGTACAGATGACTGCAGGCTGTATGGTTTAGGTATGGGTACAGGTGCAGATGACTGCAAACTATATGGTTTATGTATGAGTACAGGTACAGATGACTACAGGGTGCATCATTTAGGTATGGATAGGAGTGCTGATGACTGCAGGCTGCATGGATAGAGGTACAGATGCCTGCAGGCTATATGGTTAGGTATGGATACAGCTGCAGATGACTGCAGGCTGTATGGTTTGGATCTTGAAGCATAAATTTGAGCTGGATACTGAAAAAGAATAATGAACAACAACGGATGTAGCCAATCAGAGAGACGTCACCTGTGATCACTGGAGGTAAGGGAAGCTTTACACGGGATAATTATAGGCCAAAAAACATTGCTCAGGTGAGCAATTTTCAGTGATAGTTGTCTTGTGTGAACATGGGACCTAACAAGATATTGAGCAAGAAAACACTCAGTAGTCACTTTGTTTTGGCTCACTGAAATTAATTGACTTGTGAGCAACCCGCTCTCACTGTAAACAGGTAGTTGTTCATCTTTGAATGACCACCAGTTCACAGTGAATGAATGCGGGTGACTGGAAGGAATCTCCTCCTCCATTCATTGAATGACCATCGCTGCTGTGTGAAAGCACAAGTACAATAGTCATTGGGACAGCTGTCATGTGCTTATGATCCCGACAGTCATCCTGTGTAAAGTATCCCTAAATGTAATCACTGTCACTATGTAGAGCTGGTGTCTAACTATTATATGCATACAACACTATTTAAAAAGTTGTCTTGTAGATATGGTTACTATGAGATGATAGATAGATAGATAGATAGATAGATAGATAGATAGATAGATAGATAGATAGATAGATAATGGGTGTGTTTTTTTACTGGTGGAAGATGGGGTGATGAGTTTCGGAGCTCATGCCCCTTATTTTTTCAGATTTCAGCAGCCATCAAGTGCGGTTAAGGGGGATGGAAGCCCCGGGCTAAATTTTTGCACCCGGGTCCTTGAGCCTTTAGCTACGCCCTTGTGTATAATCACTGGGACTCCTACCAATCATGAGAATGTTGGTCCCGAGCCCCTGTTCTGGAGTAGTCTGAATGAACAAGCAGTGGTCAAGCATGTGCCCTCCTGCTCCATTTAACCTTTAGGGGATTTCCACAGATAGCTGATGTACGTACTCGACTTACTTCGCCAGGCTCATAGACGTTGAATGGAGAACAATTATGCACGTGTGACTACTGCATCATGCAAACTCCTCTGGAATGGTGACTTAAGATCGCCATTCTAGCAATCAGTGGGGTCCCCATGATCATACATTTTTGACTTTTCCTGTGGATATGTGAGAAACGTTGTTCATGCGAAAACCCTTTTGAATTGAAATTTGCATTATGTTTAGTGATTGCTCCAAAACAGAGTGGGCGGAGGGCTTCACCCTTTACAGGCAAAGTGCTGTAAATATACAACACTTACTTCTGTGTTTTAAACCTGCGCCATTGTAAATATCCAAGACTATACAAATTATATATCAAAAGCTCTAAAACAAAAGGGAGGACCTATTCCTGTAGCTTATTTTAGAATTAACGTATTAATTGTAAAAAAAGAACTATAAATTAAGAAAAAAATGTTCAATTTTTTTGAACACATTACCTCTAATAAAACCAAAAAAACTAAAAAAATTTAGTAAAAGACTAAAAAATTTCATTGAAAAGAAAAGTGTTAAAAAACAGCCCTGTATGTGACAAAAGAAGCAGCAAAAAAATTATTTTGGGAGCCCAAGAAAAAAATAGGGCCATAAGAGCTGCATATTCATAAAATCGCTCAAAAGTGTCTGGTCCTTTAGGACCGAAACACTGTGGTCATTAAGTGGTTAAACATCTCTTAAAAACGGATGTAAATGTTGGGATGTATTTATTGCTATAATTATTTTTATTATATCATAAAAGAATACCAAAACATAATAAGAATAGTAAAAAAAACCTTATATTAAAGGTGTTTTCCCATGACTTCAAATTGCTACATCACCACCATGTCCTTCTGGTTACTGCTGACCAGGCCTTTATATAGCCAGAGATTGGCTGCAGGAGTCACAATGGTCATCAGAAACCAAGAAGGATAAAGTGGTTGTGAGTCAATATGGTGCTTATAGTATTGTTATTTTTATAGACCCTCGCTGAACTAATGTGAAACGTCTATAAGACCATCACCCAAAAGTGAATTCAGAAATGGTCATCTGTAGAGGTGTGGTCCTCTCAAAAAAGTTGGCCAGTGTGCATAGTACATGATGGAACTGATCTGAAAAAACTATCTAGATAAAGAGGTGGTCTTTTTGAGGGATTTCACTCCATATAATAATTTTGTACAAAGCAATGCTTGTCATAACCCAAACTGGGTGCTCTTTGGATAAACCCTACACTATGATAACTCTCCAATGAGATTGCCAAACTTATTAAATAATGAAGATAGAATTTATAGCAATCACCCTAAAAAAGTTATTTAAAAAACTAAGACTTAGTATGTAAATACAATGAAATAGTACATTTTTACAATGCAATTTTTTGTAAATTCTTTTTTTTTTTAAATATGCCGTATTTTATGGTCAGTTTCTCAACATTATAGTTCTTCTGGTCTTATGAGGTTAATAATTATTACTAGACTATGATGTTCTCATGACCTCCTTGGTAAAAGATAGGCCCATCGGATCAGCAGATAATGTGGTAACATTGGTTAAAAAATTTCTATTAGTTAATTCTGATTGCCTGATGGACTGCACAGGGAAGATGACTTACGAGTCTCAGTGTCGAAGGCCATCACGCAATCTAATATTGACTTATAAATAAGTTTCATTACAGGAACAGAAGAAATCGTATTCTCGGAAATTAAATATTCTACAAAAAGTGGAAAACAATAGAATTCACAAAATGTGGGTGATGATGACATTTGACATAATTGCTGATCACTAACATGTAATGAACCTTTTGCAATAACACAGATATCTCCCACTCATGCTCAATACCACAAACTAGGAGCTTTCGTTCGAATGAATCAGGTGTTGAATACTGTCAGAAATTCTGACTTTGGCCGGAAAAAAAACAACACAAAATAAGTAACGCAAAAAAAAAAAAATGCCACAAAGGATGAGTGTCACTTACATAAACTAATATCAGTGTCTGGAAAATGATGAAATATGAGACATTACCAGAAGAATGAATAATCAAGCATAGTAGAACAAAGGTGTTTAGGTGGCGGAAAAAATAAAGACCGGATTAAAGGTCATATAAGTCATACCTGACTATACATATCTCTAATAAGGGGCAATATCTCAGCATGGGAGCTAGACTGGAATAACATAAAGGCAATGCTGTAATCAATGGGACGTCGCACATTTAAAAGTGTATTGGGCTACTAGGTCTAACCTGAGTTGACAGACCTTCTTTAGCTTTATAGGAGTTACACCATTTAAGTAGTACCAAAAGACAGAGGCATGTCAATAAAATAGAAAGATAGAGAGATATGAGAAAGATAGATAGATAGATAGATAGATAGATAGATAGATAGATAGATAGATAGATAGATAACATAGTATGTTAGGCTGAAAGGAGACAATGTACAGGGAGGGAATGGTTGAGGAGGTAAGGGTGGCTGGGTCCTTAGGAGGCAATGATCATGCTATCCTTGAATTTTGGATAACAAGGGCTGGAAGACCTGAGAAAACTCAGATCTCAAGGTTGGATTTCAGAAAGGCAGATTTCAATGAACTCAGAAAGAGAATAGGAAGGATCCAATGGCTGGATGTTCTTAAGGACAGAAATGTCCAAGAAGGTTGGGAAATATTGCGAAATGAGATTCTCTAAGCACAATCATTAACAATCCCTAAAAAAAAGAAAAAGTGGGAAACATTTAAAGTGAGCAGGATGGATGAACACAGAACTTGTACACATGTTAAAAAGGAAGACAAATATGTTTATCAAATGGAAAGAGGGGGGATATCTAAAGAAGAATATAATGCAGTCTGCAGAAACTCTAGGGCAAGTGTCAGAAAAGCTAATAATGAATTGAGGCTTGCAACGAAGGCTAAAAGCAATAGAAAAGGATTTGGGGGGTATGTCAAAAGCAAAAGAAAAGTCAAAGATGCTATTGGATGCTTACAAGATGAAGATGGTGAATTGGTTAAGAATGATGTTGAGAAGGCCAAACTTTTAAATTCCTATTTTGTATTGGTTTTCTCTTAGAAAGTAGATGGAACATCAACTCATCTTCCCTGTGCTATTGGGGGAATTAATAAATGCAGGCTATCTATAAGCAAAGAGATGGTGAGGGAACACTTAGCTAACTTAAATGAATTCAAGTCTCAAGGTCCAGATGAATTACATCCTAGGATACTAAAGGAAGCAGCAAAGGTAATTGCTGAACCACTCGCCATAATCTTTGAAAATTCCTAGAGAACAGGAGAAGTCCCAGAAGATTGGAAAAGGGTAAATGCTGTCCCTATCTTCAGAAAATGGAAGAAGGTGGATCCAGGAAACTACAGGCCTGTGAGCCTGACTTCTATACAGAGAAAGATCTTTGAACAAATTATTAAACAGTATGTATGCAAGTACTTGGACAAAAATTGAGTAATTAACCAGAGCTAGCATAGATAGATAGATAGATAAATAGATATGAGATAGATAGAAATGTGATAGATAAATATAAGATAGATAGATAGATAGATAGATAGATAGATAGATATTAGATAGATATGAGATAGACAGATAGATATATAGATAGATATGAGATAGACAGATGAAAGATAGATATGAGATAGATAAATAAATATGAGATAAATAGATATGTGATGGATAGATAGACAGATATGAGATATATGTGAGATAGATAAATACGAGATGGATAGATATGAGATAGACAGATGAAAGATAGATAGATATGAGATAGATAGATATGAGATGGATAGATATGAGATAGACAGATGAAAGATAGATAGATAGATATGAGATAGATAGATAGATAGATTTGAGATAGATAGATATGAGATAGATAGATAGATATGAGATAGATAGATATGAGATGGATAGATAAATAAATATAAGACAAATAAATAGATATGAGATAGATAAATGAGAGATAGATAAATAAATAGATATGCGATATATAGATAAATAGCTAGAGATGAGATAGATATGAGATAGATAGATAGATATGAGATGAGATAGATATGAGATAGATAGATAGATAGATATGAGATAGATAGATAAATAGATAAATATGAGATATCTATCCCTGATATCAGTCCTCCTGATAGATAGATATGAGATAGATAGATAGATAGATAGATAGATAGATAGATAGATAGATAGATAGATAGATAGATAGATAGATAGATGAGATAGCTTGGGGAGGGGAGTTAAGATAAGCTAGTTTTAAGGTCAGTTATTTATTGTCAGTTTGTAATCATCTGTTCACCATCACCCATTTGCTACATTATTTGACTACCATCACCATCATTCGTCCGCTTCATCATCTGACTACCATCAAATTCAACCATTTGTACCAGCATCTGATTGCCATAACCATTCTGTTCCTATTATCTTTTGGCAAGTTTCTATTCTTGCATTTTTATTACCTGCTAGTGTTGATACTTTACATGCTTCATGTTATTGCTTGTTCGTCTGTCTGGTTGATACATAATTGGGCTCTATTTTAAGTCCTGGGGCTGTCTGAGGGCTGGGAGATACTGTTAGTAACTGGGAAAGGTAACTGCTATAGCTGAAGTAGATAGATATCAGCTGGAACTCTCCCCCTATTTCATCTATATGCATTTATAGGGTAGAAGGTCATCATTGGCCATTGCTGTAACACAACCCCTAAAATACAGTAAAAATCTACTTTATATTATTAGTTATTTTTCAGTTAGCAACATATTGAGTTTGGCTCCAAAGAATATTTTTTGTATTATCCACACCCAGAGCAAGAAAAACAGTCTACACTCCAAGTACACATCAACCATATAAAAGTATTATACAGCCACTACTCAGTGTAAGCCAATTCCCCCAATTCGTCCCCACCCCAGACACATCCTACGCAAGTGCCACAAAACCTATCTAGTATCGCTTTTGCTTCCTGCTGTACGCATTTCAAAACAGCTACTTTTCATGCAGAGAATTGGTTTTAGGCATTATTTTATGTGTGAAGTGAAATTTAAGAAGAATAAAACTGTATTTTTTGCATGTTGGGAGACTGAGTCATAAATTTACATATTATTTTGATGGGAATTACTTGAAAACCACAAAAAGTTGTGACATTGGTAGACATCTTCGCATATAAAGTCACTGTGCCAACTCCATGTACAGAGACAGAAGACTCGTCTGTTTATAGAAGAGTACCACAAAGTACGTTATCAAAAACAGTGAGTATTATTATAGCGGGTGTGTAGGTAGAGTTTCTAGACATCGGCCCATACTGGGACTCAAGCAATAAACCCGCTCTTAGGATAGATCACTGTACTGGTTGACCAGTTCACTTCCTTAAATTCTCATTAAGAGTCTGCTTCTTTTACAAAAACAGCGCCACTATTGTCCATTGGCTGTGCCTGGTAATGCAGCTCAGCCTCTTTCAAAAACACCCCAAAAATATCTTCACTTACTCATTTGAGTGATTTCTTCAACTCAAAAAACTGCGCCAAATTTTTTCCTTCTCTAAACACAGGTTGTCGGTATAGGAAGGTAACACAAGGGAAGAAGAAATATTACATTCTGGGTTGGCTGGAATGAAGCAAGCTGATTAGGTTGCTTTGTGTATCATAGAAATTCAGTTTGTTCCAAGATTTATGGTTGACACATAACCCCAGTCCAAATTAAAAAGGTATGTAGATTTTTGCATCCATTTGTTTATTGCACCAATCCATCAAAGAAAAGAAGCAACTTTGCAAATAGCCTTAATTAAAAATAGCCAACCGTTTTGTGTATACAGTTGCTTTGTTGGCCTATATGTCTCCATGGTAAAAGACTACAAACAAACTTTCTGTAGCCTGATCTTGCAGTCCCTTATGGTCGCTCATTGATGGTGTCTCTTACAGGGTCAGTGTGCGTAGCTAGCTTTTTTACATCCCCAACTAATGTAGCCACTTCACTTGTTATTTGGGAACACCTCTCCCACTGGAGGAGGGTGCCCGAGCAGTAGGTACTGTTTGCTCCTGCAAAAGTGTTACCGATATCTGCCTGATTCCTGTTTCTGACCTGTTCCTGTTCACCCAGCTTTCCCCTCTTCTCCTGTCCTGACCTTGGCTTGTTATTTGATTACATTTTGTCTGATTGCCACCTGTGCTGACCTCTCTTTCCCTTATTCAATAACTCTACTTGTCCTGACCTCTGCATGTGTGTTGACTATGCTACAGAGTGTCCCTCTGGTACTGTGCTACGGTATCTCTAACCTGTTTGTGCCAACTGCCACTGCACCAAGACTACTCTTGGAGTAACAGCCTGGAGACATCTGCAGTTAAGACAAGATCTCGCCTGTAGGGACTAAAGGGTGAAAACCAGATGACCCCTGGGTGCTGCCCTCAGGAGAAGCCTAAAGTCAAATGAAGGAGCGGCACATTGGGTCTATACCCACTGCATGACACAGTCATGTAATACTCCACTCTCGCTACCTACCACTGTCATTTTACCAACAAACAACCGTATAAATCTAATAGAAAAAAATGGAATTAACCAATAGTATCAAATGTAAACTCACTGATATATAAATCCAGGACATTTCTAAGCTCCACCCATTGTGCCAAGGAACGAGTAAAGACTTATAGGAACATTCCTTTTAATGTAAATTTGCATAAGAACCACCCCTTTTGTGGACCAGTTGCAGGGCCATTCTCATTTTAAAAAATGGACAGTTTGCAAGAAATCGGAAATCAAACTTTTTATGTGAATGGAGAAAAAGGTACAGTGAAACATCTCCAAGAGACCATGTCTTTGAGAAGACCACTCTTTGTTCAGACCAGATTTTAAGTTCCACCATATATTATGCATACTGGCTAAGTTCTTTGAAAAAATGACCCTCCTAGAAGACAACTCTTCTATGCAACTTTGGATGGTCATCTTAAAAATGTTTCACTGTATAATGCAAAGTGGAAAAACAAAAGTATAGACTAAAGCTGGCCAATAGAATGAGAAAACGGTCACCTGAAATAGTCAATTTTGGTCATTTCAGGCAGCCACTACTTGAAAAACTAACTCAACTGATCGTCTACAATAGACTATGGCAGACCACGATCTGCCAAATATCTGATCCAGTGGGGGACCGGCCACCAGAAAAATGGGAAATGGGAACAGCGGGAGACTGGAGGCAGGTATTGCTTTATGCTGTGACACCAATCACACATGCTACTTCCCTCCTCTCCCCGGATAATCCTTACTGCTGTTGGTGAGATCTTTAGTCTGATCACACATCATTGTCTTAAAGGGGCTGTCTAGTAGTAAGCTGTTTATGGTCTATCGTCAGTACAGGTTATCAATAGAACAGCAGGGGTCGCTCACCCAGAAAAACCCTGATGGTCAGCAGTTCTCTGGGCTGGTGTGCCCATACACTGAGCTAATTTCTGCAGGAAGCAGACAGCTCCGTTCCTACTGCTGTGGTCAGTCTTGGTATTACAGGCAACGTTCTCATTCACTTCAATAGAAGCTCTGCCTGTAATAGAGCAAGGATGCAGTATATATATATATATATATATATATATATATATATATATGAGAGTGTGAGCTGGTACCATGCTCTCTTTAATAAACTTTATTTATACAGTCACAGAAAACAAACACCCAAGAGTAACAGGTGTGATTTTACATGATTGTGACTATGTTGCTTCTCCACAACATGTTTATATGCATGGTGCACAGGAGTGAACGGATGTCTACTCTTTGCAACAGCGGTCAAGCATGCTTGATTATATCTGACGTGGGGGGAGGGGGGATTTGACTGCGGGAAGGTTTTCTACAGCACAAAGTAAATCATGGACATTCAGAAGACTTGATGCATGGTTAATCAAACTAATGTTTATTTTATTAAACGTTCCCTTGAAGATATTGCAAAAAGTAGCCAGCCACATCCTATGACTCACATGAGAAAGCAGCAAGTATAACAATACGCAGGCTAAAAACATATAGAGGGGAGTGCGATATTAGTATTACAAACAAAATACCCCAAAAAATAAAATCAGCATTTATATGTATAATAAGCTCCTCTAAATGTGTCCTGAAAGTTAGCTAGTTCTCCCCTCTTTTTTTGCAAACCTCAGATCAGACCTGTTTTTCGGTCTGCAGAGCAACTAGCTGCAGCAGGAGCTCTTCATTACTAAGACCAGATATGCTATATAATAACATTGCTATACCCCACTCCTTTAGTGAAGGTTGGTAGCAACTAGGAAATCAAAATCAGCACTACTTTAAAGGGAACCTATCATGACCTTGGAGCTGATAAAACTATATTATGGGGCTCAAAGGTGAGGGTACAGGGAGTCCGGAGAGTAGAGTTTGACACTGACCAAGTGCCCCATTCCAGCACTGTGTCCAAGGGAAATTGCCACATGCACACAGAGTGACACTTTTCAGACCACTATGTGCGGTCTGCCATAGAGATGAATGAGAGAGCGATGCATAGAGCAGACTGAAAAGAAATCACTCTGTATATACCCGGCAACTTCATACGACCTCAACACTGGAAGAGGAGCATCGGTGAGTATAAAACACCGCTCACCGGACTCCTCATTCCCTGAGCTTTGAGCCCCATAACGTAGTTCATAAGGCTCAAAGGTCATGACAGGTTTCCTTTAAATGGGTGTCTATTTTAGAAACCCCATTTTCATTTGCGCTATTAATGAATAATAGAGAGGGGTTCTCTGTTCTGGATCCTCATCTTCTGACTAGGGTGGAGAGTAGTTACAGAGAGCATCTATCCTTTTTCCTGGAGGACTAGTCTTGTCCTATATTGCACAGACAACCCATTGATTTGAAATGGCACCATGTAATACTTAATTTTTCCTGTGGGGGCACTGCAGGGAAACTGAACACTTACTGCCAGGTTTCCAAACAGATTACAGCTGATCAATGGGAGCCTCAGCAGAGGGACACTTAGTATTCAATTTATTGTCTCGAGATGCTTCTATCAAAATGGACAACCTCTTTATGTTAGTCAAAAGAAGCCCTTGTTTACTGCAGCCTGTTATGGCGCAGTATCCATAGTATTATTCTAATACTGATTACTTTCCATAGCCTCTTTCCTAAGGTTCCCATATACATTAGATGGACAAACTCGTCAATGCTGGACTACCAGCTAACTGAAGTGTGGGGGTGTCCTAACGCTCCTAAAATGGAGAAATTGGGGTTATCGAATTTCATCATGCCCGATCCTTTGCTCCTGCAGGAGGACTCTGGCAGCAGCTTATTTCCCTCTCTCCACTGAAAACTAATGCTCAGCTGAGTGTACCTTTGTAAAGAACAGAACCAAATAAGTCTCTGGCCAACTGCTATCTAAAGTATACGGACATTTTATTTAAAAAAATCAACAATAAGCTAATCACAGGGAGTTCCACTGCTAGGACCTCCAAATGAGATGATTGCTGAGAAGTTTTCTTAGTGGTCAATGTGATAACTGCAGGATTTTAGTTTTTTTCTTTTAAAATACGAACTATAACATTGAAAAGTGCGAAGAAAAATCACTTAAAAGTATTAAAAAATGCTTAACGAAAAACTTGATTTATGCAATAGGTCATTTTCTGATAACATATTCCCTTTAGATATAATTATAGGATACCTCTGTGTGTATCAAGAAGCTCAGATAAAAGACTGCATATACAATGAAAAAAAACTAAAAAATCTGCCTGGAAATGTGAGTCACAAAAACAGGTACAAGAACCAGCAACATTTTTGTTTCTTCTTTCTCATCATCAATTAGTCCTCCAAAATAAACAGTGTCTCCCCAACTTCCACACAGTCCTGCGAAAAATGGCAAGTTTAGATTTACGCTTTGTTATTGAAAGGATGATCACACAGCAGGTTCAGGAGACAGATTATGTTTCACGAATTTCTACCTAGAAAAACCTCTACGCCTGGAAAGACTTTGAGAATTTTTATCAAGATTTGGGGTAAATTTCTATATAATATGCCCCCAATGTAATTTACATGCTCAAAAAATGTGGTACCGTGCTGCAGGATCGTATACAAGAGACACTAGACTCAAATTTACTATCGGGACCTTTCTACTTGTTGTCATACCATAACATGTTCTCTACTTGGGTTGAAGAGTGCCCAATGCTTGCACCTCCACCATGGTTGGAGAACAGAGGGCTGTTGGAAACCTCCTCAAGTGTAATTTCTCTTCCCGTGCTTGCAAACGTTGCAGATTCTGTGAAGCAGGGCAGTCTTATTCAAGTTTCTTTAGCTCTTTGGCAAAACCTAAGCTGGTCCCCTATCCCCATAAGACCCTATCAGTGACATCACCTGCTTTGATTTTTGCTGTGATGCATTGTGGCAGGGTGCCTCACTGAAAGTGCAGCCCCTCCTGAAAAGGGGAAGCTGAGGGGGCACTTATTTCCCCTGCAGGTGTGAGAACTGATCTTTTCAGCAGCTCTCTGCTGTGGCTACACTGTGGGACTCCCTCATTCTACAGTGACCGTAATCCCTGATAGGGTGTGTGTAAAGAGGATGTCCTGTTCTGCACCTGGTCCTGTTCTAGATTTGTGCATCTGAGCAGTCATTAAAGGGGTATTCCCATATCTGCAAGTTATCCCCAATGGGAACTAGCGGAGATAGCAGAGTTCAAGCACTCTACAATCTCCAGCGTACCCATTCACTTTAAAGGGACCACCAGATATTGTAGAGCGCTTGAACTTGGCTATCTCTAGCAGTACCCACTGAAGTGATTGGCTGAGTGACAACATTTAGGGACCTACTGGAAACGATTTTTCTGGATTAGTGGGGGTCCCAGCAATCAGATCCCCACCAACAGGTAAGCAGATAACTTTCCAGGATTGGAATATCCCTTTAAAGGGGTTGTCCAGCCACACAAAGGATTTTTAATAACAACTTAAAATACTATAAAATAACAAAGCTTAATACTTACCTTACCGATCCACCTTCAATGCCAGTGCTTTACAGGGTACACCACTGGGGTTTGTTCTTCCTGCTCCAGGGCCATCAAGGGTGTGGTGGGGGGTTGGTAAGGTGAGTGTTGCAGCTGTTCTGGGATCTTCACCTTACTTTCAGGTGGGACCAGGTTTTAGCAGTATCTCTGCCTTTCCTGGGGTTGAGTGGCATGATGCTGGATGAGTGATGTTTGCTCTCACCTGTCTCTAGTTTCCCTGCCCTATATAGTCTAATCTAGACTGGACATCTGTGCTGTCAATATTTAGTACCCTCCCGCGATCTCTGAGGTGCGCTCGCCTGGTCCGTCCTTAGGACTGCGGCTAAAGCTAAGTGTCACTGTTTTTACATTTTTGCTATTTGCATTATGTTCAGGGTTTTCTGGCAGGGATAGCTTAGTGGCCGAGGTTCGTTTACAGGTCCGCTCTTTATCAGGGCGATCGGCCTGCTTAGTAGGTAGTGGCTCCTCCTGGGGTAGGGGTTTTGTTTAGGGGCAGATTTCCCCATTTGGTTTTGTCCCGCTCAGTGGTGCTTTTGGTTTAGTAACATGCGGTTGTGCTTCTTTGCGTTTATTTACCCTTCATGTCTAGTCAGGACACAACAGTGAGTATTACTTCATTTGTCATTTCATTTGACTCTTAAGACTTTTTTTTCGTGATAGTGGAACAAAGCCTTTAAGACATAGTAAGGGGGATTCCCCGCAGTATTGGGGGTTACTAAAAAGGAAAGCTGACCTCTGCCACCAAAGCAGATAAAAACCAAAAAGTGCAATTTGCCTAATTTGTGCAATACAGGAGTAAGATAAAGCAGGGAAAACCCTAAGAGTAAAACACTCAAGAACTAAATCTTACATGTGATTTGGCGGTTCCCCACTATGTCATCTGTAACCTGGCATTGAAAGCTAAAGAGGAAATAAAGTCCCAGGGGTCCCCAAGTAATTTTAAGGTATGCTAAAAGATACTACCAAGCTTCCAGCACTATAGCCATATGTACCATACAACAGATTTGGAAAGTATGAGTATAACCTGCTTGCTCTAGCAACAACTATCTCCCTCTTCTTTGTCTGCAATCAAGACCAAGCAATTTTTTTCTTTTTTTGGACTAAATTTTTTTGTTACATTTTTTATATCCTTGTAGGAGAGTTCAACTTGTGGTCTCAAGACCACTCAGATAATACACCGCAGTGCATCTGTACTGCAGTGTATTATCACTATTTCTTCTTATGGCATACCTGGACAATATTTGACTAGCATTTGGTTGGCAACCCATCAGTCTTCCATCATGAAATAACACTGCAGAGGGAGTGCCACCCTCAGCTAACCTCCTACATGCCACAATCAACATTGATCATGGCATGTAGGGGGTTAACAATATGGATTGGTGTTCTCACAACCGGCTCCCAAATGGAGTGGTTTCAGCTCCTGAGCCTGCACCATAGATAGGATGTACCCATATGTCTTTTTACGGCAACCCCTTCTCACCCAGGATGTACATATATGCCCTGGTGTGCGAAGTGGTTAAACATGGGGAACAGCATTAGAATTTTTTTTCTTACTTGAACCAATCAGAGGCAGCGCTCAGCTGCCATTCAATGGTTGAGCGCTGTCTCTGATTGGTCCTAGCGCTCATCCAATCAGAGGCAGCACTTTCTGGGGGTGGGGATTTTTCAATCCCCGACCACCAGAATACAGAAGAAGACTGCCTGGGACAGGGAGTTGGACAGCGCTTTTAGATGAATTAATGGTAATTTTTCTACAGCTAGGGATGATGTTCAGGGAAGGGCTTATATCTCAAGCTCTTCCCTAAAAATCATCGCTGCAGGGGTTGCCTTCATCCCATTGCTTTCAATGGGACGGTAGCAGCGCCGGTCCTACTGAAAGCAATGGAATGGCATCATGCTCCTCTGCCACAGGTGTGGCAGGGGATTCCTTCATCCCCACGGGGATGAAGGAATCCCCTGCAATAGCTGTGACAGTTGTGGCAAAGGAGCGCATTTTCTCCCTGTGTTTTTAATGGAGCCGACACTGCTGCCGCCAGCCCTATTGACAACGAGGTGAAGCAACTGGATGTAGCAGCATCCAGGGGTTTCACATCCAAGGCGTCCCCTACTGCAGCTGTCACAGCTGCAGCAGGAGAAAGCAATCTCCTCCGATTCATTTCAATGTGGTGGCAGTAGCACCAGCCCCATCGAAAGCAATGGGATGGCATAGTGCTCTTCTGCCGCGGCTGTGACAGCTATGGCAGGGGATTCTTTCATCCCCACTGCAGTCCCCTCATCACTGAACACTGTGACAGTGCGGTCACAGTGTTCAATGATGAAGGGACTCCACACATGGATTAACGGAACCCTCAGGGAGTCCACACATCCCCGCGGGGATGAAGGAGTTAACAGTGCGATATATTAAAAAAGTGGCACCTTTTAAATTCCCTGCTTTGAGCAGTGGGGAATCTGTTCCGTCCACAGGAGTTTCCATTAACTCCTGCTCCCATAGGAGTCAATGGAAACTCCTACAAAACGAGCACCTATGTCCTATCTTTTTCAGGTGCGTGCCTTTTTGCACTTCAAATTCCGCACATATGAACGCTTCTATAGGAACTCATTGGTTCTTTTAGAAACATGCATTAATGCGAGCGCAAAACACAGGCACGTCTAAATGAGGCCTTAGGCTGCACTGTCACACTTATGATGCTTCTATGGCATATTTAACCCTTTGTAATCCAATTTTGGATTCATGGTTTCCTAGGGGCTTTCTCTTTCTGCCATTATAAAATGACGCCATTTGCTGGCTAGTGCCAGCACTGCAGTATGGGATATGCTGGAGAGGCCCCCGACAACAGAGCGGCCAGTAATCTACAGTAAGAATACCCTGCCGGACGTCTTCCAACATTGGAGCTGTACAGCCTTCAATCAGAATGTCTTTAGACGTCAGACAGTGGATTGGAAAGGGTTACTGTGCATCTTAAATGAACATCAAAAACACTGCAGAAAACCGCATTCATTTTTACTGTGAATCGCCATGGCTTTAGAATGCAGCTTTCAGATGACTGGTTTCTACTGGTGAAGCACGTGATTTCAATCTGAGAGGTGACCAGAGGAGCCTGGCAACAAAGGTCTACATTAAATACCCCAGACCAGGAACCAAACTTTGCAATGGTTCTGTTCTCTGCCCCATAGATGATGTCTATGTGCCCTCTTGGGATCACCCCAAGCATTTCTAGGTTCTTAAATTCCATTAAAAGAGTTGAGAATCATGAAAAATGCTGCTAAAAAAATAACATTCTCAGTTTTTATTGACTTTTTCTTTAAGAACCAGAATATAAACATTGTATCTTGCCCTTGTGCCCATCACCAGATTTGGCATGGGCAGTTTTGTCAGGAGCCACCCGATTATATCACCAGCCCTGAAATAATAGTGCTATTCACAGTCAATCTGAGAAAATCTGAAACCACAAGTTAGACAAAAATTCAATAGAAATAATGGACAGTCATCTTGTGTCTTCTTCACACATAAACCCCCAGCTATATGCAAAGAGAGGTAATTATTGAGCATTAATAACCCTAGGTCCATAATTGGTGTTTTCAATATTTGTGCGTGTTTCAATATGTTTCAATAGTGTTTCATTGCGGCAAAAAGCAGAACTCGTCTTGAAAATAAAAAATAGCACCTTTGCATAATATTCTCTGATCCACTAAAAGAGGGGGCTTCCCTGATACGTCTCGGTATCTCTTATGTTGTCTCTGTTTTACTCATCAGCTAATTTGGTAAGACGTGTACAGAAGGTGAGCAACCTTCTTAGCGAAATGCAACCTTCTAGCTCTTGATAACAATGGGTCAATGCCAAAAGGGTTAAAAAGTCAAAAACATACCAAAAAAGTTTTCCATTTTAACAACTTATTATGGTTTCTTTAAGGTTAGGTGCACACTAGCCATAATTGTGAGTTGCACCCTAGAATTCGCATCGGACAGCACTGGGACACCAGTGCATGTACTGTCTGATATACATGGACACGTCACATTAACATACCCTATTTCTCGCCCCTGAAAGGGATAGGAATAGGACATGCCATGAGTTTTTTATGCAGATCATCGATGAGTGTGAAAAAATGTCCATTTGTATAACTTCACAGGCTATAATGGGGCTGTTCTAGGAATAAAATAAGACAGCACACATCCGCAAAATATGCTAGTGTGTCAGAGGGCTTAAAGGGGTTTTTCAGTTGTAAACGACTGATGACCTATCCTTAGGATAGGCTATCAATAGTAGATTGGCGAGGATTCACCATCTGAGACCCCCGCCAATCAGCTGTGAGATAGGCCCTTGTGCTGATTTCTGTAGGAAGCAGACAGCTTCATTCGCACTGCAGTGGCCATACTTCCTATTACAGGCATTGAAGTGAATGGCTGCAATACCAAGCCTGGCCACTGCAGTGGGAACAGAGCTGTCTACTATCTGCAGAAATGAGCTCAGTGCATAAGCACAAATGTTTAGCTTACAGATGATTGGCAGGGGTCCCAGTCCGCAGATAGGATAGGCCATCAATAGTTTATAACTAGAAAACCTCTTTAAGGACATTTTTTGGCATACTAACTCAGTAACAACCAGAAAAAATTCTGTCGGTGGTTAGAGAAAGAGGCTAGGGGGTGGCACAACAACACCATGGCCAGATTATGTATAAAGGCAAATGAGGCAATTTACTCAGGTTTTGGAAACTTATAGATATTTCGGCTGTTTTGTCCACAGACCTCCACCAGCATCCAGCCAGGGCATAATTAAATCTCAATGTGGCATATTTAATAATCTAAGTATGCTAGAATTCTGGAGCACATGCTGTGGCGGGCACCACATTTATTAAGGGTTTTAGATGCTTTTTGTGCTCCTTTTCCCCCCAAAAAAACAAAAGGTGGGGTAGTTTAGTGAATTCATAAAATGTGTCATACTTATTAATGGCATATATCTTTTTGGGGCAAAATACTAGATGAAAGTAATTCAACCAAGTGGTGGTGTATGAGAAACATGTCTAACCTGTAGCAAGACGCAGCAAATCCATAACACAGTGTCCAGCATTGTGATAACTTTGGCGCAGGGACATAATTATAGAGGATGCAGGGGATGCAGTTGCACCCGGGCCCAGGAGCCTTAGGGGGCCCATAAGGCCTCTCTTCTCCATATAGAGAGCCCAGTACTATGAATAAAGCATTATAGTTGGGGGCCCTGTTACAAGTTTTGCATCGGGGTCCAGGAGCTTCAAGTTACGCCTCTGCTTTGGCGCATTTTCTAACTGCCTATGCCGTCTAAAATTTAGGGAGCCTTAGAAAAATCCTACCTCAGTGTTTTTAGGGAGAAACAGTGATGTCACTCACATTGAGAAGGACTGGTGGTGAACCTGCCAGACAGAGGAAGATGGCAGAATGGTTTTGGGATTTATTGGTATTATTTAAAGAGGTTGCACCAGAATAATAAGTTATGCCCTATCCACAGGACAAGTCATAACTTGATCACCACTGATCACCTGTCCTCCTTGTTGGGAGTTACTGCATACCCCACAGTGTGGACGAAGCTGAATCGAGTGCTGGTTGTGCAAGTGTGCTGACACTTCATTAACCCTTTCCATTCCAATTTGTATCGTGGTTTTTCCTAGAGGGCTTACTCTTTTTCTGCTTTATACAACGGCACTATCTGCTGGCTAAAGCCAGTACTGCATGAGGTGACACGTTGGATAGGCTCTGACAGCAGAGAGGCTGGCAGTATACAGTAAGAAAACCCTGACGGACGTCTTTCAACATTGGAGCTATACAGCCTTAAATCATAATGTCTTCAGACGTCAGACAGTGGATTGGAAAGGGTTAACTTTCAATTAGACTGCAGAGTTAGCCGAGCGGCAATTACTTGGGTATGTCTGTCAGCCCCATTCGGCGCGGTTTGGAGCCGGTAGTTGCGCATGAAGCCAAACTTTGAAAAAAGACTGGATCCACGGGCGTCGGTGTGAATGTGCCCTAACAAAAAGTTACAAAAAATGTTGCCTCTCTAATTTCTAACGAATCACTCTCTTATTACTACACAAGATACATATTTAATTCCCTTCATGACTTTATAAAAACAATATATCATTAAGACCAAGGTGCAAAATATGTTTTCTAAAGCAATAAATACATTGTAACAAGATCAGAACCGTAGTCGCGAGGGCCCTCTTATGCAGAACGTGTGTAAAAATGTCCGTCACGCTTGAAAACCCTGTTAAAACCTTTGATAGGATATTAAGCAAATACGTAAAGCTTTATTAACAAGTATAAAATTGATGCAAACGACATGAACAAACACGGGTTCACACAGAGAAATATGTTCCAGTGTGTGGATGTGTGGACCTCGCGGTGTTAATGAAGCATGCTCGCAGGATTGGCTTGTTTGTGCATTTTTATGCCTTTGGTTTGAAAACCATTGAGGGGTTATTACCAAGTATGAGTCACACTAATTACAGAACACTATGTGTGAAATTACACTTAATTAGTTACAATAGAGAACACTACTCAAATGAATTCAACTTGTAGAAAGAGCGATTAAATCAAGAAACTAGACAAAAACAGCAAAAATGATCCCTGATATTACGAGCTCCTATCATCAAACTTTCTACAAACACTCATACAAAGTGCATACAGATGTTGGTCTTGGTCAGGTTTGAACTTAGGACACCAGTGCTGCCAGGCAACAGTGCCAACAACTGAGTCACACTAAGGCCGCCTGCACACAGGTGGACTTGCATTGCGGAATGCGGAGCGGGCGTCCGCCTTCAGATTCTGCAGCAAATACTGGCCATAGCATGCAATGGAAAAGCTATTTTTTTCTGGAACATGAGCGGAAACCAATTGTGATTTTCCGCTCGCAGGGAAAAAAAAAATTGCAGCATGCTCTATTTTTACGCGGACTCTGTGCGGAAGACTTCCATTGAAGTGAATAGATGCTATCCAACCCCGCAGCCCTTCCGCAATCATCATTGCAGAAAGTTGTGGTATCCACATCATTGCCTAGCGATGGCGTGGTAAAACCTGTACTGCGCATGTGCGCCAGCTGGACAATCTGCAGTACAGATTGAGAAGATTCCGGACAGGTACGCAGGGTCAGTGGCCGGGCACTAGGTCGGATTTCGCTACAGGATCCCGAATGTGGAATCCGACCCGTTCGGGTGCAGCCGGCCTTAGGATGATAGAGGGGGCAGAGGGGAGGAGGCAGAAGGGAGAAGGAGGGATGAGAAGGTGGAAGGCAGAAGGGAGGAGCAATGAGGAAGGAAGAAGAAGGAGGAGAAAAGAGGAGGAACAGAAAAGAGAAGAAGGAGAATAATGATAAAGAAGAATGATAAAAATGAAAAAAGAAGAAGGAGGAGAGAGCCACATTTTGGATGATGGAGGAGGTAGGATGCAGAGGAAAGGAGTGGGGAGGAGAGAGAAGGGAAGAGGAGGAGGAGGAGGGAGGGGAAGGCAGAAGGGAGGAGGAAGAGGAGAAGGCAGAAGGGAGGAGGAGGAGAAAATAGGAGGAAGAGAAAGGAGAAGAAGGAGAATAATAATATAGATAAAGAAGAATGATAAAGATGAAGGAGGGAGGTAGGAGGAGGAAAGAGGGAGGAGTAGGAGAGAGGGAGGATGAGGAGGAGGAGAGGGAGGATGAGGAGGAGAGAGGGAGAAGGAGAAAGAAAGAGCAGGGAGGAGGCCGAGGAATTTTACTGGGTGCATCCAAAATGAACAGCTCAAGATTGGGGTTTGCACAGAACGTTTAGCAAAGTTCAACAGGGTTAGCTGTTTCAGTATGCTCAACACTATTGGTCATATTAAGAATAAAGCTATGAGTAATGATGCGATGAGCAGTTACGGCAGAGGCAAGCTGCAGGTGGCTGTTAGGGCTTCTGCAAGACAAATGTGATATAACGTGCTGCTCACTGAAATGACAGGTCAACCAAGAAGTACATGGTCGTAGGAAATCCTCCAGAGCTAAAGTCACTGTTTTGCCTAATAAAGGAGGGCCTGAGAGGAAGACTTTGTCCCCTTTGCCAAACTTAACATGTTTTTTTTTAAAAAGCGAGGGGACACTATGGGCCAAAAGTCACAAATTTGGGCAAAATTTGGTATGCACCAAAATTTGTGACTATTATATATCACTAAACTAATGTAAACAGCTTCCTGCTATTTTCCCATGGTGTCCTTCAAACTATCTCAGAGGGGGTTGGACAAGATAAGAAAAACTTTCTTTTTCAGAAAAAGCACCACTCTTGTCCACGTCTCTTATCTGGTATTGAAACTCCTATCCATTGAAGTAAATGGGGCAAAACTGCAATACCCCATACAACCTGTGGACAGGTGTAGCACTGTTTTGGGAAGAGAGCAGATATAATGTCACTCTCAAGAGTGAGTACATTGGCACAACTATTTTTGTCCCATGCTGAATTAACAGAACTTCCAGCTTTATAGAACTTCCCAGCTCACTACTGACAGGCAGCTACCTTTATGCTTACAAATGACCTTTTTGCCTGTGAGTTATTAAAGTTTGGAGTGCAGCCGAAATGAACACTGTCACTCACATAACCAGAGGAAAAGGGAGAGGCTTCCCAATGAAGACACAAGTTCCTGTGCTCTTCCTATCTCCAGCCCGCCCCATAGATATGCCAATGGGCTCGCCGCCATCACAGATTTATGGTCTCTATTTTCTAGATTATATTGAACAAAAAAACTTTTGTACAGAACAAAAATTAACAATTGTTATAGAAAGGTTGAACAATATGGTGGGTTTTTCATATCAGTTTGTGTAATTCTGAATATTGTTTAATGAGATTTCCATTGTTTTCAAGCTTCACTTTTGCTGTTATGTTTACTAGATTTACTTCCCAATTAATTTAATTTTCTAAAAAGGTATAAAACATTCCAAAGGTTACAAACTGAATTAATTTAAATAGAAAGTCCAAGAACTTTGTACATACACTATATTATCATGTTCTGATCCTGAGTTACATCCTGTATTATACTCCAGAGCTGCACTCACTATTCTGCTGGTGGAGTCACTGTGTACATACATTACTTATCCTGTACTGATCCTGAGTTACATCCTGTATTATACTCCAGAGCTGAACTCACTATTCTGCTGGTGGAGTCACTGTGTACATACATTACTTATCCTGTACTGATCCTGAGTTACATCCTGTATTATACTCCAGAGCTGCACTCACTATTCTGCTGGTGGGGTCACTGTGTATATACATTATTTATCCTGTACTGATCCTGAGTTATAGCCTGTATTATACTCCAGAGCTGTACTCACTATTCTGCTGATGGAGTCACTGTGTATATACATTATTTATCCTGTACTGTTCCTGAGTTACACCCTGTATTATACTCCAGAGCTGCACTCACTATTCTGATGTTCAGTTATATCCTGTTTTATACTGCAGAGCTGCTTTCACAATTCTACAGACTTGCACATAGTGTGCTCTGGAGATATAAACTCTGGGAAGTGCAGTCTATACAGCAGACACTGTATAGTGGGAAAATCTAATTGCCCCTTGCATCAGCCCCTAAGCTGTTAGGGTTGTGTATGATAACACGCTTGTTGACTGTTTCCATTAATAATCAGCAGAATAGTAATTGCAGCTCTGGAGTATAATACAGGATGTAAGTCAAGATCAGTATAAAATAAGTAATGTATGTACACAGTGACTCCACCAGCTGAATAGTGAGTGCAGCTCTGGAGTATAATACAGGATGTAACTCAGAATCAGTACAGGATAAGTAATGTATGTACACAGTGACTCCACCAGCAGAATAGTGAGTGCTGCTCTGGAGTATAATACAGGATGTAAGTCAAGATCAGTATAAAATAAGTAATCTATGTACACAGTGACTCCACCAGCAGAATAGTAAGTGCAGCTCTGGAGTATAATACAGGATGTAACTTAGGATCAGTACAGGATAAGTAATGTATGTACAGAGTGACTTCACCAGCAGAATAGTGAATGCTGCTCTAGAATATAATACAGGATGCATCTCAGGATCAGTACAGGATAAGTAATGTATGCACACAGTGACTCCACCAGCAGAATAGTGAGTGCAGCTCTGGAGTATAATACAGGGTGTAAGTCAAGATCACTATAAAACAAGTAATGTATGTACACAGTAAAGGCTCATTTAGACACAACGATTATCGCTCAAAATTCGCTCAAAAGCCGTCTGTAAATGACACGATTGTCGCTCAAAAGACACTTTTTGAGTGATAATCGTTGTGTCTAAATGGGCCTTACTTAACTCCACCAGTAGAATAGCGAGTGCTGCTCTGGAGTATAATACAGGATGTAACTCAGGATCAGTACAGGATAAGTAATGTATGTACACAGTGACTCCACCAGCAGAATAGTGACTGCAGCTCTGGAATATAATATAGGATGTAGGTCAAGATCAGTGTAAAATAAGTAATGTATGTACACAGTAACTCCACCAGCAGAATAATGAGTGCTGCTCTGGAGTATAATACAGTATGTATCTCTGGATCAATACACGTTAAGTAATATATGTACACAGTGAATCCACCAGCAGAATAGTAAGCGCTGCTCTGGAGTGTAATACAAGATGTAACGCAGGATTAGTACAAGATATGTAATGTATGTACACAGTGACTACACCAGCAGAATAGTGAGTGCAGCTCTGGAGTATAATACAGGATGTAACTCAGGATCAGTACAGGATAAGTAATGTATGTACACAGTGAGTCCACCAGCAGAACAGTGAGTGCTGCTCTGGAATATAATACAGGATGTAACTCAGGATCAGTACAGGATAAGTAATGTATGTACACAGTGACTTCACCAGCAGAATAGTGAGTGCAGCTCTGGAGTATAATACAGGATGTAACTCAGGATCAGTACAGGATAAGTAACGTAATGCATTTACAACGTTAAACTGCACATATAAATTAGATTAATGCTGGCAGATTCCACCAATGATTTAATGTGTATGAGGCATCCCAACGACAGATGTTGGCAGATACAAGGAACATCATGTTGTATTTCATTATGCCCGATCCTTTATTCTGCTAGGAGAATAGCCACTGCCAAAAATGTCTTGGCAACTGCTTGTCTCCTTCTCCACATTGAAATAAACATGCATGGGTGATGGAGCCAAGTGTACATGTTTATGGCGAGGATGGGTGAGATATCTGTCAGCCAGGTAAGTATTGGGGCCAACAGTGATTGGCTGTCCTGTGTATGTTGGGGGAGCTGACAGTTATGCCTATGGCCAAACTTAGGCTATAAGCACTTTAGGTGGCCAGTTTAATAGAAGTTCATGCATAATCGTGAACTTACCCTTTAAATATTTGGCACCAGTAGCGTCTGGAACATAGAATTTTCACTGCATATAATTTTATAAAATGTATGAGGTTTTTTGCACATTTATATTATTCTACCCAATCACAGACTAGGCAAAGATTAAGAATTATGTTACACCCACAAGCTCACCTCAGAAACCTGTCAATGTCATTTTCCTGGAGCCGCCTCAATATTGGGGGATTGTCATTTCATACACCAGAGGAATTCATGAAGATTAAGGCTGTGAACGAGGTAAAAAAATGATCAATCAACTTAGAATATTAGAAGCATTCATTACCAATATCCTGGACATTTGTAGAATATCTACTGTATATAAACAAGTCTCAGTCTTAACCTTCTTGACAACATCTCAAGCAGGGGCGTAACTATAGAGGATGCAGGGGATGCGGGCCCAGGAGCCTTAGGGGGCCCATAAGGCCTCTCTTCTCCATATAAGGAACCCAGTACTATAAGTAAAGCATTATAGTTGGGGGCCCTGTTCCAAGTTTTGTATCGGGGCCCTGGAGCTTCAAGTTATGCCTTTGATCTCAAGACATTACTGAAGGAATAGAGAGTTGTTGGCCACCAGACTAACCATAGAAAACACCTGTTGTCTGCTCTTCCTTTTTTAACATGGTGAGGAAGTTAAAAGCTAGGACTCTGTCGCGGCCCAGAGTTGGTCAAAACTTTTTGTTGTCAATCAAGTACAGTAGTGTAGAATACAAAGATGCTTCATTTTTTTTAGTTAAAATCAGCAATGTAACATGTTTCGAGGTTCGCACACCTCTTCATCAGACAGCTGGGAACATAGAAATCACATAGATAACACCTTGGTCCCAATATAGTAGAGCAAGTAGACTGCAAGTCCACTTGTTCTCCGTGCGGCCAACTGCCAAAGAGAGCCCTGGACATCACTGCTGGTCATGATATATTATCAAATTTAAAGGGGTCAATGAGATTAGAAAAACAGGACTGCTTTCTTCAAGAAACAGTGCCACCTTTCTCCACAGGCTTGTCTGGTATTGCAACTCCGAATGAGGATTAGCTGCAATACCAAGAACAGCCAACAGGACCAGAAAGGTTCTTGTTTAAGGGTGAGAAGGTCAACAGATCCCAGCTGCAAACCCATGAAGATGACTAAAACCCAACAGCTTCAGACATGATTCGACTTTGCTTTTATTCTTCACTCTGCATTTATCCAACAACAAATGGGCACACAAATATTCCGGTGTATAAAACACCTTAATTACACTTGGCAAGTGCTGAAAAGAATATAAATATGGACAAGAAAGGGATCTGGGAAGGGCTCTGATGCTTATATAGCGAGTTACTGTTAATTGGGCTTCATCACATTTTCACTTGGGATTTTTACTACACAAACTCTAGGGTTTACATGTCTGCACAAAACATCGCCTCCACCCTGCTACATTAATGAGGATAAATGGAAGCATTAAATAATGCCGGAGCTTTACCTAATTACTATTTTTTGTTGTTCAAAAGAAAATATAAACTGACAAAAAGTCTACATCTCCTTATGGATACTCCAAAAAGTATGTGCCTCCTTCCCTGTGCTCTCATATTGGACTACTGACACATTGTGAAATATACAGTATAGTACATAAAAGGAGCATTAGCAATCACATAACAGTTTTTGAATTATTGCTGCATTTAATGCATCTATGTAAAAAAAAAGTATCTGCAACCTTAAAGGCTATGGAAACCTTTGTGCATGAAAAATGAATACACACATATCTTACTAAGTCCCTGAAGAAAAAATGATGCACTTATCGTTTTTTGCATTGAGTTTTCCTTCTCATGCATGTAGAAAGCCTCATACTTGGTTTGGAGGCTCTTCTAAATTCACATTTCTGGCTCAGGGGTGTTCCCAGCACTTATTAGCTAACCTTCCTCATGCACTTGCACAAGCCCTGCCCCCCCCCCCCCTCTTTCAGAGGCTATTTAGCGTAACCACACCCACTTAGTACAATACAACTATTTTCCCATCAACTTTCTGTGTAGTGCTGGTCATTTTTTCCTCACTGCTGATAAGAGCAGAACATTCACCCAGATGAATTACAGCCCTCTGTAATAGAAGCTTTCTCTGCTCTGCTCTCTGTCCTTCTGATCTCTTCCACCATCCCCAACACTGTCGTACACCCCTCTATGATAGTAGCTTTCTCTGCTCTCTGTCCTCCTCATCTCCTCCAGCGCCCCACCGCACTTCATACTTCATACTGCCCTCTGAAATAACTTAGTGGAAAGGCAGCATACATACATTCACAACAGGGATGCAGCCTAGGGACGGAGTCAGTTTACTCTGCCTCACAGAATTTGCTAACATTTCAGTCCTCTAGTCTGCAGTGCCTTGGAAAACAATACAAGCATAGAAATCAAACAATCAGACATTTTTATTAAAAACTAATTACAAAAAAGTCTTCATTTTCAAAAACACATTGATGTAAACAAAATAGCGAAAGGGGAAAGGGTGCACATAGCCTTTAATCTTACTAACTGGCTGTGCCACCTTTAGCAACAAGAATTGCAACTACTTGTTTCCTTTAAGTTGATGTCAGTCTATCACATCATAGTTGAGGAATTTTGGCCCTTGTAGAACAGCTTTAGGTTAGACACTCTGGTAAGTTTTTGTGAATGAACTGCACATTCCAGACTTTTCCACAAAGAATCTACTGGCTTCAAGTCAGGAATCCTCATACAGACATTTTCCTTAAGACTTTCCAGCTACAGTGCTTGGGGCTTACTGATTTTCATTGAAGAGATTCAGGTGGTATGAAAATTTGTTTTTCAGGCAATGCTCCATGGGAAAAAAAAGTATGCAAACTAGCATTCCTCCGGAAGGAAGAAAGCTTTGTCATACCAGTCCAATCAGAGACTCCTCTATAATGTACAGTGCTGAACCATTGCTTCCTTCAACACATCTGAGCCAGGTAATAATGTTACTCATGACTAGTAGGTTTTTGTCTTACTCTTGCGACTCCCATTTTTTTCAAGTCCCTTTTATATTATTAATTGATTAACAGTATGGAAATTAGGGATGAGACATAGCCGGAGAGCAGGAGAGCACATGCCAGTAAAGCAATATTTTAACTCTTCCACAGTTAAAGCAATGGATAAGTCTCCATACAAAGTTGGAAAATGGACAATATTCTCCAGGCCCGCATTGCAAGGCACTGACCTAAGCCTGCATTGATTCTTATTACTGAACTTAACTGAGGCTAGAGATGTCAGCGGGTCTTAGTGATCAGCGAAGTTTTGAAAAGTTTGGTTTTGGCCAGTTAACTCAACTTTTGCAAACAGTTTGATTCGGTCCAAATTACTTTGAACCGAACTGGGAATTCACAGAAAACCCTAAAATAGGTGTATAACACTGTTTAAGAGCCATAAAGCCCCGTATAACATTCTCTGAGTGTTATACAGGGTTTTATGGCTCTTAGACATTGATATACACCAGTGTTCAGGATAAGTGTTGAGTGAACCGAACCAGTAGAATCCTATATCAGGTAAAACTTTGCTGAAAGCTCGGTTCAAGTTTGTGCCGAACTGAACTTTTAGAAAAGTTTGACCTGAAACAGGGTTCTACTGGTTCGGTTCACTCAAACTATTTGGGATACTCCCTCTTGGATGTTCTGTGACTTCCTAGATGAGTCATTGCTACATTCTTGTAGTACTGCTGTCAGACTGGCTCTTGGGAAGAACTAGCCACCACTAAGAAAATTCACCACTATTCCAAGTTTCTTGCATTTGGTGATAATGTCTCACACTGTGATTTTGGTCTCAAAGAATGAAGCTAGACCTACAGACAGCCTGGACAAAACCAAAACTGCTGCAATTTCCAATATGAGTGACGTAGACCAGTGTTCCCCAACTCCAGTCCTCAGGGACCACCAACAGGTCATGTTTTCAAGATTTTTTCAGTGTTGCACAGGTGATGTAATTATTGTCAGTGCCTCAGACATTGCCACAGGTGTTCTTACCATAGGATATCCTGAAAACATAACCTGTTGGTGGTCCCTGAGGACTCGAGTTGGAGACCCCTGAGGTAGACGATCTTCTGTAGAAGTTTCAGTGACCATGTCTTGCCAACAGTCATATTAGTAAATGTCTTTCCATGGGTGACCAGCTGTAGAATCTACTTGTAGCCCTTTCAGTTTGACTATTGAAACAACCTGCTTTTTTTATATAATCTGGAATTGCATCTGGTCACAGCATAAATGTAGTTGTAGAAACTTTGCAGTCACTACTTCCATCTGATGAGAAGACTCAATATCTAGAGTAATTGAGAGCTTATTTGCACAGTGCAGGCAAACTGCAGTTTTCCTGTGGTTTCTGCAAAATTGGAGCAGAATTGTAACAAAAAAAAAAAACATAACGTGACAGCAATGTGTGAATAAAGGTGGCCATACACCTTAGATAGCTATTGACCAAATACATGTCCATAGACATGCACAGTCGGCTCGGAGAAGCATGCCTTTCTGTTGAAATCTATCATACCTGTTCCTACTCTTCCCCCCCCCCCCCCCCCCAACATCTGCTATTAAAAGCCAATTGGCCAGCCTCGGCAAAATTGGCAAGTTTGGCTAAAGTTCATCTAATCTGCCGACCATAAGACATTAGATTCAATAACTAGCTGCAATCGAATCTGACTTTGTACATTCAGCTAGATCTAGCCATCAATTAAGACTGACTGAGGGGGGAACAATTACATTTTACATGCATGTTGGAAAGCTGTGTTCTCTAAATAAAGGCACTGGACATTCAAAATCGATTTTGCTTATGAATCCTATATTTTGCTACAAAAGCAAAAACCACTCCAAATATTCAATCAAAATATATATATTACACGGTATTGTGCTAAAAAATTTTAACATCCAAACTTATAAAAAGTTGGTGTCACAACTTAACTTGTTCTCCTTTAAGAGAATTTTTGATACTAGATGGGCTACCAGTGCTAAATAAACTCAACGAGCAAACTCGATCATCACTCTCTTAAGGTACTTCAACTTTAGGTTTCGAGTTGATAAGTCATACAGTAACGCTTTTATAAAGTATCCAAGAGCAAGTGACCAAGCCACAGCTATTTCATACTTGAAAAGGAAGAAGGTCAGAAAGTGCTGAATATGTAAGCAACCACCGCTGCGATGTGAGACAGCAGCACCGGGAAACACTTATGAATCTGCATGATTGGTCAAACTGTGGTCAAACATGTAAAAATATAATAAATATACTGTACAAGTCTTTGAAGGAGACTGGAGTGACTGATGCAGAAGACTGAGTAGGGAGAAACAAGTAGTCAGAGCTTTTGTTTTGTGTTAAATATTGTCCCACACTGCTCTTAGGTCATCTTCAGAAGGACACTAAAATGTACCGCTATTTAGGCCATCTGAAAGTGGACTTAAAATAAAGGATATACAGACAATAGTAAAGATGGTCCATCCATCCAATACCTCTACAAAATCAGTGCGAACAGATAGAAAAATCATGTGAAATCCTGTCGGATGAAGCAGTAGCGAAACGCACATTGTGTTTGGTGGGTGTCCTTCTATACCTGTTCTTAATCCACATGCATTGAGTGAATGGGTTATGGCACTTTACTCTGATGTGATTTCACACGATTTTCATATGTGCTAGCACTTTATAGTGATTTTGTCTTGAGAGGCATTGGATGGATGACCCATGTTAGTAATGGCATATTCTTTATTCTATCTGTATTCATTGGATCATAACCTACTAATAAAGATCTGTATATACACACATTGCCAAAAATAATCCCTCCCCTAGAAGTAATTGTTGGAATGGAATAAAACTTTCTCTGTGTGATTGTAACATTGATATAAGTAGGTAATTACAATATCAGAGCAAAAGCAGAATGTATTGCAGAAAACTGAACCCTTGACGGGAGGCTCTAGTACCCTGTTGTACCGTCTCTAGCTTGGATACAAGATGTGATACGGGTGGGCATGGAGGCTCAATTACCCTGTTGTACTGCGCCTCTAGCTTGGATACAAGATGTGATACGGGTGGGCATGGAGGCTCAAGTATCCTGTTGTACTGCCTCTAACTTGGATACAAGACGTGATACGGGCGGGCATGGAGACTCTAGTACTATGTTGGGCCACCTCTAGCTTAGATACAAGATGTGATACAGGTGGGCATGGAGGCTCTAGTATTCTGTTGGGCCACCTCTAGCTTGGATACAAGATGTGATACAGGCGGGCATGGAGGCTCTAGTACCCTGTTATTAGACAGCTCTAATCACAGCTTTATAACTACTTAGATGCCACATTCAGGCCTTAGTCAGACGGGCGTTTTTAGCCGCGATTTGCGCATGCGCATGCGTCCGGCGATTTTATAAAACCATTGCTTTGCAATGGTATCGGACACATGAGCGCTTTTTATGCGCTCGTCCGATAAATTATAGAACAGAAATCGCAGATCGCACCTATCTGCGATCTGCGATTCCTGTTCTCTTCTCTATATGCGCTCAATGGGGCCGGCGGCAGCAGCGCCGACCCCATTGAGAACATATAGAAGACAAATCATTCTTCTCTGCCACAGCTGTAACAGCTGTGACAGAAGAACGATGTTTGCCCATTGAATTCAATGGAGCCGGCAATACAGCCGCTCCATTGAAAGCAATGGGCTGCCGGCGTGCGCGGGGTGAATTGTCGGGAAGGGCTTAAATATATAAGCCCTTCCCTGCAATTCATCCTAAAATGTGTTAAAATAAAAAAAAATTGTATACTCACCTTTCCGCTGCAGCCGGAGTCCAGCCGCGGCCGCTGTCAGTTCTCCTGAACTGCTTCTCGGCACTATTTAGCCGGCGGGGCTTTAAAATCCCCGCCTGCTGAATGATCTGCCTCTGATTGGTCACAGCCCTGACCAATCAGAGGCAGGTTTCACTCACACACCCATTCATGAATTCATGAATGGGTGAGTGACTGCTGCCTCTCAGCGCTGAGCCAATCAGGGGCAGGTCTGACTCACATCCATTCATGAATTCATGAATGGGTGTGAGTGAGACATGCCTCTGATTGGCTCAGCGCTGAGCCAATCAGGGGGCAGGTCTGACTCACACCCCCTTCACACCCACTGCAGGACGGCCGCGCGGAGCTCCGGCTGCCGGGAGAAGGTGAGTATATATATATTTTTTATTTTTACACATTTTAGGATGAATTGCAGGGAAGGGCTTATATATTTAAGCCCTTCCCGACAATTCATCCCGGGCTCGCCCGCAGCGCATTGCTTTAAATGGAGCCGGCTCTATTGCCGTCTCCATTGAATGCAATGTGCTGGACAGCTCCGGCCCGTTTCTAATGAAACGTGGCTAGGAGCAGATTTTCGGGCGATTTGCGGGCGACTTGCGCGCACCGGTCACGCGATTTGCGGATGCGCATCCGTCATGCGATCCGCAAATCGCGTGAAAAAACGCCCGTGTGACTAAGGCCTCAATATGTAGTCTTGCATCTACACCATTGGGGGGAAGGCCCCTTGTTAACCCATTACCATTGCTTATACCTATCAATTTCTGTTACTTTATCTGTTATCTTTCTGTAGCTCTCTCTCTTATCAATCTTATATCTGTACTTCACCCATCTCCTGACTAGTCACCAGTTATGGTTTATTGCTGGTTAAGTCAAGCTCACATTCTAGCAAGGCAAGACTAATACAAGAAATGATTTCTCTGAAACAGTAGAATCTAAAATAATATCACAAAAGCTGGGGCCTGGGTAATTTCCCCCACAGCCCCACAATGTGATCATGGGTTGCCTAGTGAAGGCTCCCAGGCCTGCCATGGATTTTAGCCTATTAAGCCCTGCCTATGGCAGGGCTTAATAGGCTAATGTTAAACATACAATATACAACAATACAGAAGTACTGCAGTATATCGTACAAATGATCAAGCAATCACAAGCTCAAGTCCTCTTTTGGGACTAAAAAAAACCAACATAAAATTATAGTTTAATAAAATTTTACTAAATATTTTAAAGGAATTATAAATACTAAAAGGTAAAAAAAAAACCAAACTGCAAAATGAATTTAGTGTTGGTAATAGTACTGACAGAATAATGTGAACATAATATTTTTACTGCATTGAAAAAACACCATAAAAAATTGCACGATTGATTTTTTTATTTAGCTTCACTTAGAAATGTTTTATCTTTTCTTTCAGTACAATATAAGGTGTATTTTTTTAATAGCACCATTAAATACAACTCGGCTCACAAAAAGATAAGACCTTATATGGATATGCCAATGGAAAAACAAAAAAGATATGGCTCGTGGTCTTTAATAAAAATTTTAAAGTAAATTTCTTTGAATCATTTTTTAAATAATATATATAAAAATCTAAATAATATTTTAAATATTTCATTACTTAGAAAAACAAACAAACACATATGTCTATACAGAACATATTTTTAAAAAATGATTATTCGATTTATTTTCTGATTGCAGATTTTTTATTCTATTGTCTGATTATAGGGGTGGCCATCTTGCCTGAGCTGCATTTAACAGCATTTAGAGATGCTTTACAGCAGCATCATGGGCCATTCCTTCAATGGACAGGAAAGGGCCCATTGACTCATATGGGAGATTGTTTAGGGTATACTCTGTGACCTGTGCTGGGGTTATTGGGCAGGGAGCGGGAGGAGGTGAGTTGTGACTATCACCTATTGTTAATGGTGGACTGTTGAGTAGTTTTCTCTACAAAACAGGAAGTATCAGCCTATCACCATGTTTTCCCCAAAATAAGACCTTGTCTTATATTATTTTTTGCCCCAAAAGAGGCACTAAGTCTTATTTTCGGGGGTTTCTTATTATACTTACCTAGCAGGCTCAGTCCAGGTCCCTCCGGCTGCTCTTCTGAGCTTCGGCACAGTTCCTGCAGTCCTCAGTGGCCCACAGAAGATCACTTTCTGGTTATGGGATTTATAAATCCCACCTCCACAAAGCAATGGCTGTGTTTAGTTCTTCGAGCGCTGCACAGCCAATCAATGCAGCGCTCGATGAACCAATGCGATGGCTGTGATTGGTTCTTCAAGCACTGCATTGATAGGCTGAGCAGCAATCCAAGAACCAATCACAGCCATCACATCATGGAGGCAGGATTTATGAATTGACTGAACCGTGGCTCAGCCAATTCATAAATCCTGCATCAATAATGCAATGGCTATAATTGGTTCTCTGAGCACCGTGGCTCAGCCAATCAATGCAGCACTCAAAGAACCAATCACAGCCATTTCTTCCTGGAGGCGGGACTTATGAATCCGGTAACCAGGAAGTGATCATGTATGAGTGGCCGAGGACTGCAGGAACCGCTCTGGAGAGCAGCTAGAGGGACCTGGAGTTGATAAGTAATGTATTCTTTTTTTATGTAATGTAACTAGGGCTTATTTTTGGGGTAGGGCTTATATGTCAAGTCTCCTCAAAAATCCTGAAAAATCCATCTCAGACTTATTTTTGGGATAGGTCTTATTTTCAGGGAAACAGTGTATTAGGCTCTGTAGTCAGTGTGAAAAATGCAACATTTTAGGATTTCTCAAGAATATAGATCATGACTAAAAATTAAAAAATAAACAAAAAGTCTTAATGTTTATACATAAAAACTTGATTTATACAACAGCTCATATTCTCATTTAAGATAATTTGCTATGTATTAGAGTAAATGGATGCAAAATTTAAATATAGACATAATTTATATACCGGTATTTGCTTCTTTTTAATGCAATCACACAAAGACTCAAAACAGTAGTGAAAAAAAAATATATATATCTCAACAAGAAGTCAATCAGTCTAACATAAAAATTTCCAAACCCAATTTAAAGCAAACTCAATCTTAATTTCAAAGTTTGATGTCAAGAAAAAAAGTTTAAGATTTTCAAATTTGGTTTTATTTAGTTTAAGAAAAAAGTTTAAAAATCAAATAGTTTAAAAATTTATATATACATACATACATACATACGCATATATATATATATATATATATATATATATATATATATATATACCATAAAGTCCAATCAGCTTCCAGAGTGAAAACATGTTAAACTGTGAATGCCGGTACTTGTGATGTGGTGAGGCTTATGCCCCACACTGACTTAGTTTGTCAGAGAGCGGATTCAAAAAGTGGTACAGGAAAAGGCTGGGAAGTGTTCGGTGTGCATTCCAGGGTTTATGAATAAGGCCCTATGCGGATTCTACATAGGAGTATTTGCAGATCCCCTTCTGACAAAGAACGCTGTTTCCAATGCCAACATATATTTTCCTTGTAAATCTGTTCAGCTGTCTTGAAACCAGCCAAGTGGGACTCTCCAGCCAAATTTTGGAATTTGTATAAATATGTTCATTTGTATGTGTTTTGCTTTCTACACATGCAATCGTTTATCCATCAGCACGGGATATTTGGACATAAAATGTAAGTCTTTCTGACATCTGCAAACAGGATAAAAGAAATAAGCAAAGATGGGTGTTAGGTGTGGCGCCTGCATGCTAAAGCAGAATGAGGGTGTATGAAGGGGAGAGCGGAGCCTAGGAGACATTAAATCACCAGAACAGGTAATGATAGCAAATAGAAACGCAGAACTAAGACAGGTCTTAATAATTTCTACAAGCAATTAGAGATTCCTTCATAAGCAGCAACTGTTAAGCTTGCAGTCATTCACAGCTGGAGATGTAGAAATTAATACATTCTTAGCATTGGGCATACTATATGCTGCTTTATACTGTAACAGAAATAGAAAACTGTGCATTTTATGAAGGGTCATTAGTGAAAGTAATGCAGTTATACAAAACAGATGGCCATTTTGTGACACTGACAACTGGAGGTGTGGCCATATTGGTTGTCAATACAGCTGCACTTCCTGTTGCCACCTTTGCAAAATGGCCTTATCACCGATATACTAAGTTTCTCCTCTTAAGGTGGCCAAACATCTGAACATAGCTATTGAACGAATACTTGCTCAATAGAGTGAATGTAAATGCCAGTTGTTACATGTAAACGCGGCCACTAGAGATGAGCGAGTATACTCGCTAAGGCTAACTACTCCACCGAGTAGTGCCTTAGCTGAGTATCCTCCCACTCGTCTGTAAAGATTCGGCTGCTGGCGTGGGTGACAGGTGAGTTGCGGCGGTGAGCAGGGGGGAGCAGGGGGGAGCGGGGGTGAGAGAGGGAGAGAGAGATCTCGCCTCCGTTCCTCCTCGCTCTCCCCCGCCGCTCCCCGCCCCCGCCGGCCCCCAAATCTTTACAGACGAATGGGAGGATACTCGGCTAAGGCACTACTCGCTCGAGCAGTTAGCCTTAGCGAGTATACTCGCTCATCTCTAGTGGCCACCAATCAAATGATGGGCGAGAATTCAAGCACTAGTCACTTTGTGTCAGCTCACCTAAAAATAGTCTCTGGTTGATTAATCATCATCTGGTATAAATGAGTAATCGTTGCTTTTCAATGGTTAGTCAACAATTTTGAAAGGAAGTGTGCGCTTGTTCAGCATGCACCTTCCACCGAACACAGATTGGCTCCCACATTTTTTTTACATTTTGCCCTCCCACTAAAAGGTTTTTGGTAACTGAAAAGACATAGAATGGTAGAGTTGGGAGGGACCTTCAGGGTCATCGGGTTCAACCGTCTGCTCAGTGCAGGATTCACTAAATCATCCCAGACAGATGTCTGTCCAGGCTTTGTTTGAACACTTCCATTGAAGAACTCACCACCTCCCGTGGTAACCTGTTCCACTCATTAGTCCCCCCCACTGTCTAATATCTAATTTGTGTCTCCTCCCTTTCAGTTTCATTCCATTGCTTCTAGTCTTTCCTTTTGCAGATGAGAATAGGGCTGATCCCTCTGTACTACGACAACCCTTCAGATATTTACATGAATAAGTGTTAGTGATACTTGACCGAACAGCCCCTGCTGGTCACTCACTGCTACAGTTTCCGCCTTGTCATGGTCTTTAAAGACACATTTGCGGCTGTGGTCTACTGTTGGTTTAGTCTTCGGCGAAACAATCAATGCTGCGGCTTCTTGCAGCGGCGAGTATTCACTCAAAGAATACTCGTATTTATGTTTGTTCAGTGGACTCCATAAACAATGAACATGCATTGGACGTAGATAAAATTTCAACTATACACCAGCCAAAAAATCTCACACCCCTAACGAGTTAAAGGGGTTGTCCCGCGAAAGCAAGTTGGGGTATACACTTCTGTATGGCCATATTAATGCACTTTGTAATGTACATTGTGCATTAATTATGAGCCATACAGAAGTTATTCACTTACCTGTTCCGTTGCTAGCGTCCCCGTCTCCATGGTGCCGTCTAATTTCAGCGTCTAATCTCCCGATTAGACGCGCTTGCGCAGTCCGGTCTTCTCCCTTCTGAATGGGGCCGCTCATGCTGGAGAGCTGCTCCTCGTAGCTCCGCCCCGTCACGTGTGCCGATTCCAGCCAATCAGGAGGCTGGAATCGGCAATGGAACGCACAGAGCCCACGGTGCACCATGGGAGAAGACCTGCGGTCCACCGTGGGTGAAGATCCCGGCGGCCATCTTCGCAAGGTAAGTAAGAAGTCACCGGAGCGCGGGGATTCAGGTAAGTACTATCGGTTTTTTTTTTAAACCCCTGCATCGGGTTTGTCTCGCGCCGAACGGGGGGGGGGGGGGGGGGGGCTATTGAAAAAAAAAAAACCCGTTTCGGCGCGGGACAACCCCTTTAATAAAGAATGTTTAGGCCTTTGTAAATGCTCTCAGCAATTTTCAACATTGAACAAATAAACAAGTTCTGTATAAAAACTGCTGTTTGGTCACTTTAACAACTATTTCAAGCAACTCCAGATGATAGTTGTTCCATGAAAAGCCACCCTAAGATAGTTGTTGGTCCAACCAGGGGCGTAATTATAGGGGATGCAGGGGATGCAGGGGATGCGGTTGCACCCTGGCCCGGGAGCCTTAGGGGGCCCATAAGGCCTCTCTTCTCCATATAGGAAGCCCAGTATTATGACTAAAGCTTTATAGTCGTGGGCCCTGTTACAGGTTTTGCATTGGGCCCGGGAGCTTCAAGTTACGCCTCTGGGTCCATCCCTTGTATAACCAAGAGCTATTCCTCAAAAACATTTTCTCACACATGGCTCTACCAACTGTGCATGCATTCTCAATGGGAAGAGGTGACTAGGTAGCTGTCTTGGGAACAAAGGATTTGGCATGTTGAATTCTATTATACCCAACCTTTCTTTCTCCCAACATCTGCTATGAGGAAAGAGTTAGGAGTCCTAACTTAGGACACACATTAGGTGTTCAATTGATCATGCCAAAATTAGAGGGTTTGGATGATGTTCCTCTAAAGCTAGGTTCACATCTGCGCTGGAGGCAAATCCAACACAAAATGCGCTATACTGCATGTTTTTGTTCGGTAAGATATCAAGGCAATGAAATTCCTGCCTCTTTATGTTATATATGCTATATTAAATAGTACCATTGAAAAATACAACTGGTCCTGCAAAAAACAAGCAGCTACGTTGATGGATAAATAAAAGAGTTGCGATTTTTTGAAAGTGAGGAGGAAAACCCAAAAAAGAGGAAAAAAAAAGTTCTAAAAAGTTACTTAGATGATAAAAAAAAAAATACAAAAGGCACTCCCGACATCCTGCATAGTAAGCACAAATTAAGTTGAAACATTAATATCAAGACTTCCGACACTCATGCTTAAAGGGGTTGTCCCGCGCCGAAACAGGTTTTTTTTTTTTCAAACCCCCCCCCCCCCCCCGGTCGGCGCGAGACAACCCCGATGCAGGGACCTAAAGAAAGCTTACCGGAGCGCTTACCTGAATCCCCGCGCTCCGGTGACTTCTATACTTACCGGGATCCTCTTCCTCCGTGGACCGCAGCTCTTCTGTGCGGTCCATTGCCGATTCCAGCCTCCTGATTGGCTGGAATCGGCACGTGACGGGGCGGAGCTACACGGAGCCGGCATTCTGCACGAGCGGCTCCATTGAAGAGAGCAGAAGACCCGGACTGCGCAAGCGCGGCTAATTTGGCCATCGGAGGGCGAAAATTAGTCGGCTCCATGGGAACGAGGACGCTAGCAACGGAGCAGGTAAGTAAAAAACTTTTTATAACTTCTGTATGGCTCATAATTAATGCACAATGTACATTACAAAGTGCATTAATATGGCCATACAGAAGTGTATAGACCCACTTGCTGCCGCGGGACAACCCCTTTAATCACTACCAAAACTAAAAAGATATCAAAATGATCTAATATCGGCCAGTCATAAAAGAAATAATAGCCCCGTGCCCTATACAACAGGGGCAGCCCCTCCTCGCTGAAATGTAGCATTCTTAGGAAGTCTTGTGTTATTTGAAGTGCATGCTTGGCAAAAAAAATCTCTGCTACAAAAGGCAAAAAGAAAAAAAAAATCTGTTTAGAATCTGTAAAGGTTTCACTATCATTTGGGGCGATCAAATGTCAGCAGCCATGCAGAAACCGTCTATTTATAACACAGGTCTTTTTTCCATATAAAATGTTTGTGAGGTGCGGAGTGAGGAGCCGAGGGCTTTTATGGCCCCCGACCTGCTCAGATCTTCACCATTTATTTTACAAAGTTTATTTCTTTAAGATCTTATCCTTTATTGAAAGAGCCAAGCCTGGTGTAAATATTAAATCCATTAGCAATCTGATTAGCTTCTTGAAGGATAACAAATTTAACGTTACCCATTCCATGTAATAAGAAGACATGGTTACAAGGTGACATGTTAGCGACTCGCTATAAACTTCCAGACTGCACCCAAATGGCATATATAAGCAACTGTATTGTTTCACTTACATTTTACATGGAGTGAGGTGTGGATATACACTCTTTGTCAAAGAAAGTCAAGCACCTAGAAGAAGTTGTCATCTTGCTGCAAAACTCGGCATGTAGTTACATCTCAGGCAGATATGTAAAGGATTAGAGTGGTGGGGTGATTAGATGAACGGTCTTGTCACCTGAGGCCCTAAAAGGGGTTCCCCCCTTGGCCTATAAAAAAGCTCTCAGAGGCTCCTTGTGTGTAGTGACCTCTTCTTCTGCTTGTGTGGAGCTTGTTGGCCACTAGACACCTCTACGATGCATGAGGAGCGCATAATTGGAATTCGAGATGTTGGATGGTCTTATTGACAAATTACCCTTCACCTGGGCTGTTCTGACCAGACTGTTAGGAGGTGTTGGGGTAACTGGGCTTAGGAAGCCCTTGACTGACCACCAGTATAGAGGTTTATCTGATTGTCTGAAAGGCATGAGCAGCTCCAACTGTTTCATTGTCCACCATCCAGAGACAGGTGGCGCCATCGTTAGACCCCTGTGTCTGTTGGAACCATTTCCAGGCGCTCGGGTGAAGGACATTTTTGTCTCATAGCCTAGCGGTGAGCGCCTCAATCCTGCCTTTGCTGTGAAGCGGCACACTGCCCCCACTGCAAGTGTGATGGTTTGGGAGGCATCGCATAGAACTGTCGGTCACCTCTAGTAGTGGTACGAGGGACAGTGATGCTTAAATGCATTACCCTACAATACAAAAATTAATGTTGATATCTCCTCAAAATAACCATTTCCCTAAGAATACTTTCATACCGGTCGACTGCGGAGCACTTAAAGGACTTGTCCAGGATTAGAAAAACATGGCTCTTTTCTTCCAAACACATCGCCATCCTTGTCCGTGGCTTGTGTCTGGAATTGCAGCTCAGCTCCAATTTACTTGAATAAAGCGGAGCTGCAATATCACACAAAACTCTTATGAACAAGGGTGGCGCTGTGTTTGGAAGAAAGCAGGTATGTCCTTTTAACCATTGACAACCCCATTAAAGCAACCAACAGTTGTCCCAATGATAATCCATCCTGTGCTTTCAGGATGGAGCAGTAATCAGTCATCGAATGGAGCAGAGCACACTAAAGATCTCTTCAAGCCTCCATTCAGAGCAAAGAGGTAGTCGCCCATATATGAATGACCACCTACTTACACTGACAGATTACTGGTAAGTTTTTATGCCTGCGTAAAATGAATGACAAATGATAAGCTAACAAATTATCGCTTGTCGCTTAATTATTGGCCATGTTTACAATGAATGATTAGCATTCAGAATCAACAAATACCTAAACGATAATTCATTCTGCGTAAAAGGGCCCAAAGAACAGTCCCCATGGAGTTCAGTTGGTCAAAGCAGATGTAGCTAATGGGAACTCCATTTGACTGATTGCAGTCATGGGTTGGTAGCCATCATCCTTTCAGCTACTGTAATTACTTAACAATAGCAAGTGCAAGTACTTAAAGCGCCGCAGGCTGCCTTCACAAAGAGCGCTGCTCATTGCCTGCACCCAGAACCGCTATTGAGCACACTTCCCCATCTCCTGACCAAAATCATGTAACTTTGCTCAGTAGCGGTTCTGCATGCAGGCAGCAAGTGGTGCTTTAAGTATCTGTACTTGCTGCTGTTAAGTAATTGCTGTAGCTGATTTCAGCTGCGGACTCGTGGTCGTACAGATTTTGCTGCAATTTTTGAAATGTTGCAGATTTTGGTTCGGATTTTCCGCTGAGTGGGAATGCACCGTAAAGGGGTTTTCCAGGACTAAACGATTGATGACCTCCATGGCCTCTTCAATCAGCTCACTCTATTGAATCACTCAAGTTAGCACTGCAGCTTCTTCTGAGGCCTGTGACATCACATTCATCAGTCACATGGCCTGCAAGCAACTCAATCCTATTCCCTTGACCTGTCACAAGGATAATTCATCAATAGTTTAATACCAAAAACACCCATTATTTACTTATTTTACACATACCTATAGTGGATACTTATCCACTTGATGTCCGCATTGCGGCTCACAGTCTAAATTTACCTATTAGTATGTTTTTGGAGTGTGGAAGAAGTGGGATTATCCAGAGGAAACCCACATAAATACAGGGAGAATATACAATCTTCATGCGGATGTTGTCCTTAGTGGGATTTAGGCCCCGAACCCCAGTGCTGTAGGGCAAAAGTGCTAACCACTGAACCACCGTGTTGCCCTTTAAGTCTTGTAATTGAGCTGAATGTAACAAGTCATTTATGACCCTCAATCAGTAGTAACTAAAGTGTAATTCCATTTTCAACATCTTTTCACAATTTAAAATGGTATTCCCATCTCAACCTTTATGGCATATCCGCAGGATAGGTGTGGGTCCCACCTTTTAAGATTGGTTTCAAAAAGCCTGTTCTTCTCTGGGGGATCTAGTACATGTGTTCATGACACGTACAATCAATTTAATCCCACAGGCTTCATGTTAGGCTTCATTTTGCCTGTGGTGGCGCTGTAGAAAAATTTAACATTTACTACCAGTTTGCAATGAAGATTACATCTGCAGCTGGACATCACTTGATCAGTTCCTTTTTGGAGGACCTTCTAACTCATGCTTTTGCATAGTTGAAGACCCTTTAATACTAATCAATCTTGGGTACATTATAGACATTTAATGCTACTAAAGGAGTTATCCCAAGATTTATACTTATCCCAGGAGAAGAAATAAGTGTCTGATCTTGGGAGTCCAACCACTGGGACCCACACCAATCGCAAGAACAGGGGGCTCATGTAACCTCAAACAAATGGAGCAGCGGTCGAGCATAAGCGTAATATTCCATTCATCTTTATGGGATTGCCGGAGATAACCAAGTGCTGTACTAAGTTTCTCTTCAGCAGTTCCATAGAGCTGAAAAGGGAAGAGGACATATGGACGACGTGATGATTCGATAAAAGTGTACGATAGGGGCCCGGGCGCCATTCTTGAATGTTACAATGATGTATGTTATAAAGTCATTAATAACTTTAGACGGTTCGGTGATTGCCAGATTGGAGTCAGGAAGGAATTTTTTTCCCTTAAAGGAGGAAAATTGCCTACCATATTGGGTTTCTCTGGATCAACATTCCATCCAGTTCGGGGTAATAGGCTGAACTGGATGGACATATGTCTTTTTTTGGCCTTACATACTATGTTATCATGATTTGTAGGGGTCCCAGTGGTCAGATACCCACCGATCAGACACTCATCTGGAGATAACCCCTTTAAGAATCTTTCCCAGGTACCAAAGATATTTCAATCAATGTCAACCCTATATTCATGTCAGTAATTTCTAGACATTTCAAAATACTATACGAAATTTTTTTCTCCTCCGAGAACCTCACTTCCTCTTACGAGTAGCTAAATAAACAAGACGGCTTACCCCAGTTATTGTTTGGAAATCTATAATACATGGTTCCGCCTAACACTAACAATGTCTTAGATTCTGCACCGAGCTCAGCTCATGACAGATACCAGACTCCAAGAGACAGCGGGGACTTTAAACATGTCAGTACAACCGCAGGAAAAGAAAGTGCACAGGTCCAACACTCTACGATAATTTCCCCCAAAGTACCAAAGAACGTCCGCAGACTGTTCACTAGAGATTTACTCAATGTCTGCTGGAAATGATCAGTTTCTGCGCCAATTGTTTTGAGAGCTGCTTTCACCCACAGTTATTTTCAACTGTACTTCACCAGTTTAATACCTGGCGGGTACAGAATTTGTATGTACTTTTTGTACTTGGAGCAGTAAGAAGAATGCAATGAAAGCAGCCAGAGGGTTTCTAGCCTATTTGGTGCCAGAGGCAAAATGGGAAATGGTGCCACCTAGAGATGAGCGAGCATACTTGCTAAGGCAAAATACTCAAGCGAGTAGTGCCTTATTCGAGTACCTGCCCGCTCGTCTCTAAAGATTCGGCTGCCGGCGTGGGTGAGCGGTGAGTTGTGGGGGTGAGCAGGGGGGAGAGAGTGAGAGAGAGAGATCTCCCCTCCGTTCCTCCCCGCTGCTCCCCGCTCCCGGCCGGCAGCCGAATCTTTAGAGACGAGCGGGCAGGTACTCGAATAAGGCACTACTCGCTCGAGTAGTTTGCCTTAGCAAGTATGCTCGCTCATCTCTAGTGCCACCCAATTATGATATTAGGAACTAAAAGAAACAACTATATATCTTCCAAAATTATGACTAACCACCCCCGTAGGGAAAATGGGTTTTGCCTAAGGGTCCTTTTACACAGGATGACTTGTCGGGACAGATGCCCAACAGGTCGTCCGAATGATAAACGTTCCTGTGCTTTCACACAAGAACGAGCATTGCTCAGTGAATGGAGGTAGAGCGGGCCGGGGATCGTTCTGACCCGCCTCCATTCACAATAAACAGGCAGCCGTTCATAAGTGAATGACTGCCAATTTATACAAGCCGATCTGGCATTCAGTTTTCTCTATGCAGAAGCTGAACAATGAATGAGACGCAAACTAATTCTAGTTCGTTGTTCAGTCGAGACATGCATTTACACTGAACCATAATCATTTATATTCCAGCTGGATGCAGGAATCTGAATGATTTATCATTTTTTTCCTCTTTCTTCCCTCTTTACATTCAGAACACATGCATGGTTGGCCAAGCTAACCATGCGTGTGTGAAAGGTCCTTGGGTGCAGGCTCCACTCCATCCAGAGGGACCGGCACAGTGATATTAAGAACAGTTTGTCGTTCTAGCTCTGCGCTAAGGAGGAATAGGCCCAGGTCTTTTAGGGTCACCATGGCGCATTTGTCCACATAATCAAGTAGGGACGCCAACTGGGATTCACGACCTGGTTCCAGCCAGACCAGTTCAGGAGAGGGCCAGATCTGGAAATATAAGCTTACTCCAACAGCTTGAAGGCTCTGAGGGTAGCTCATAAATAGAGATGAGCGAGTATACTCGGTAAAGGCAATTGCTCGAGCGAGCATTGCCTTTATCGAGTCCCTGCCCGTTCGAGATGAAACGTTCGGGTGCCGGCGGCGGGCAGGGAGCTGCGGGGGAGAGCAGAGCGAAACAGAGGGAACGTTTCATCTCGAGCGGGCAGGGACTCGATAGAGGCAATGCTCGCTCGAGCAATTGCCTTTACCGAGTATACTCGCTTATCTCTACTCATAAACAGTTTTGGGGTGGACATTTTTGCAAATAAGAAATAACAGTAAAATTTCATGAACAAATAAACGTAGAATACTACAAAAAAAAACATTGCTGAGTTTTAATCTCATCTGTATATAGCTTGGTATAAGTGCAAGTCTCTTTCTATCCCAAAGTCTTTGTTTTAGCATCAATAGAAGCCTGCGGGAGCCATCCCCGCGGGAGACCCGCACGAAAATGGAGCATGTCCATTTTTTTCCCGCACGCGGATCCGCGCCTGACAGGAAAAATGACATCCGCAGGTATTTAACTACCTGCGGGTGTCTAATGCATCCCTATGGGCGCGCGGATCCGTGTGCGGGAAAAGCACTGTGGAATTTAAATTAGAATTAAGCCGTGGACATGAGGCCTTAGGGCAAGGGTTACCGTATGGACAGCAGCACAGCAGAGAGACTCCTAAAAACACATTTGTCCTTTTCCAGAAAAGCAGCCACACTCCACCCTTCCAGTTTCTGGTAGGTCATTTCCCGCTCAGATGAGATGCTCCTCACAACCGCTCTCTCTTAAGGTCACAACGCTCTGTTCAGCAGAACATAACAGTGATAAAGCAAACTAAAACATACCCCATTACACACGTATTGTAGGGGTATCAAGAAGCCTAGGGCAAAGGTCTCCCTTAGCTTTATGACTGGTATGTTTTTAGATTATGGAAGGCTATGCCTTTGAAGAGGTTGTCTAGTTTTCAAAATCCATTATCATAAAAAGTTTTGGGGAACTTTGAGATAATAAACTAGAGCCCCTAACTGAAGACCTTTATCAGTTTGCTGAAGCAGAGAGCAGCACCGATAAGCGTCCATTTCTCTGGAGGTTCCACCTGCCTCTGCTTTTCATGGACACCTAATTGGAACTGTGTAACGTTTAATTTTCTCCATGATGGCGCTGTAGAGGAATTGAGCATTGGCTGTCAGATGGCTCTAAAAGTTGAACAGAAGACAACCCAATTTGGAGGTAACTTTTGAGCCAATCACATGCTAAGTAGTAGAAAGAGTCAACAGGAGCTGGCACAGATCTGGTGTGTTTTGTCATAGAATAGCAAATCCCAGCCTGGCTCGATGGCATGTAATACAGAATCAGCTCTTCAAATGCTAACAGTGGCGCTCTGCAATACAAACAGTCTTCACCAATATAATCCACAGAGAATAAAACTACAGCACCCACTAGCCAGACATCAAATCTTCTTTACTATGAATGAATGGTCACAGGATGCAGACAAACATTTCAGCCCATAGCCGCCTCACGTGAAGTCATGCTTTGTCGGGGCCTTGACTAAGTGTGACATCATGTGAGGTGGCTGCGGGCTGAAATCCATCGACTATAAAAAAATTGGCTGTGTTTACAATTTTCATTTGATGGTTGCGAGTCCTTCAGTGTTATATGATGCATTCAGCTGTTACATGAATGATTTTTCTGTGAAAGAAAGCTAAAACAGGGAAAGATCATTTATGCAGTGAAACACTGTTAATGGGGATTTCCAGTCAAAAACTGTTGTTGGCCTATCTTCAAGATAGGTTATCAATAGATAACCATCGGAGACCCACCGCTCAGGATCCCCAATGAACAGTTGATCATGCGTCCTATTTGTCAGTGCAGAAGGGCTGGATGTCATCACTGGAAACGGGAACGTTTCATTGCCAACCTCACTCCCATTGAAGTTAAGAAAAGCTGAAGCACCTACTACACTTCCGGCATTTCCGCCTCCAACACAAGGGTTGGACACTGTAGTATAATAGGAGACTTTAGCTTCCATTGATTTCAATGGGAATGAAGCCAGCTATGGCACTTCCGCTCCATTCCCCAATGGCACTGACAACAGGCCAGACGATTAGCTGATCGCCAGGGATCCCGAGTGACCAGTCATCGGCAATTAACTATTGATGACCTATGTTGACAATAGGTCATCAATAGGTTTTGCCTGAAAACCCCCACAGTGATCGTAGGAACTGCTTCCCCGAATACCCCTGTGAATTGGGCAGCAGTGCAATACACTTCTTTGGCACAAGTGTAGATTGATGTGCTCAGAAATCTCTGTCCATCCAATAGAAGTGAATAGAATGGTGGTCACATATGTGCATCAACACTCCATTTACATGCATTTACACAGGCATGTCTCCAAAAATGTGCATAGCTGCATCGGCATAATGACCATTCACCAGATGACCGCGCGTTCAACTATTGTTCAATCATCAACCTACCTCTGTCTAATGTATATAGCTACCTTAATAGTGGACACGTTCTGTATAGATGTAGGGTGGACCTTCAAAATCATCTCCTTTGTTGAACCCAAGGAACCACAGACTGATACTGTATCGGTGCATATCAATATGTCCATAACATGCTCACAGAAGAGCTTAACAATTGCCATATATTGCTAATGATCTAGACCTGCATGTGATATCAGTACAAAACATATGAGTGCAATATACTGCATATACAGGCACCTACACAGGCATGTCTCCAAACATACGTCTCTACTCTCAACAGCAGCCGAGTGTCGATAAATGAGAATAAACATCTAGGCTTGACTTCAGACATTCTTCTCCCATTTGCAGAGTGCTGACCGATTGGGTGCCCGACTCTTATACAATTAATTTACTGTAAAGAACCTCTGTGAAATGCATTGTTCTGCCGGAAAATTAGCATCTCTAAGAAAAGCAATAAAGACACCTGCAGGCAGCGAGAGATCATTACAGATAACAGAGAAGAAAAAAACACCATCAAAAATAATAGAAATGTAGAACTGAGCGACTTGCATGTAAAGGTCCGCACAGCAGCAGTAGCTGAACATCACAGTTCTTTGTAGCGTCCTTCAAGACATCACTGGTAGATGATCAAGAAAATAAATAGACTCCTTATGAGGAATTGATAGATATTGGACTGAATGTGTAGTGTCTACTGTAGTCTCGTGTATTATGACATGCATAGCTAGGTTAAAAAATACAGAATATAACTATGAGAAACATAAGATGGGCTGTCACCCCTAAAGTACATGAGAAGTAGACTGAAGGTCCTTCGGCGTAGGTGTGCCCTCTATAGAACGATTATAGAAAGTGCTTACTATGTGTGACCCTTATTAAGCCCTTCAAGCAGGAATTTAGTGGGGGGTTATATGCATCAGTTGGAGCTTCCATTTAAGAAATGAATGGTCCCACTGGTTCGAGCTTCCCTTTAAGACCTGAATTGTCCCATTGGTTAGCACTTACCTCTAAGACCTGAATTATTCCACTAGTTGGATCTTTCCATTGAGACCTAAATTGTCCCATTGGTTGAAACTTTTCTTTAAGACCTGATTTTTCCCATTGGTTGGTGCTGCCCTCTAAGACCTGAGTTTTCCCATTGGTTGTAGCTTCTCTTTAAGACCTAAATTGCCCCAATTGTTGAAACTTCACTACAAACAATGTCAAGTCTAGTACTCTATCCATCAAACCAAGAATTGGCAAGTACACGTCACAAATAGAGATGAGCGAACGTACTTGTAACGAGTACTTACGCACCCGAGTACCGCCATTTTCGAGTACTTCAGTACTCGGGCGTAAAGATTCGGGGGGCGCTGGGGGGCTGGGAGAGGCGCGGCGGTGCGGGGGGGAGCAGCGGGGAACAGGGGGGAGCCCTCTCTCTCTCCCTCTCCCCCCCACTCCCCACTGCTACCCCCCGTGCCGCCACGGCGCCCCCCGAATCTTTACGCGCGAGTACTGCTGTACTCGAAAATGGCGGTGCTCGGGTGCGTAAGTACTCGTAACGAGTACGTTCGCTCATCTCTAGTCACAAACAAAGCCAACATGCTGAATACTGGTTTTGCACTTCTGTGTATCGAGTTAATGGCAGGGTGAGCTTCAAGTCTATATGGGACCTACGGTATCAAAGTCCTAGACAACTTCCTGCCTACACCATCTTTGGCTAGAGAAGTATAGGTCATGTCTAGATAGATGTCCTTGGACACTTCTCCTCCCCCAAAGGCCCAATGGGTCTTGGCATCTACCCAGCTTTTGTTGCCAAACGTGGCCTAGGTTTAGAAACGGGTCTAAATTCAATTTCAAGTTCCCATAATGTTGTTGCAGGAAAGAAGTGAAAATAATTTCATCCTAATCTTCCCCCCAAGGGTTTGCATACATATTTTTGTTCAAGACGGAATGGTGTCAGAGTATCACTTCTCTAAATAAAAATACAATTTGTATATATATGAGGTGTTACTGGGATATTTGTCTAAACTGTTCCTGACGCGCGTCACGGTGCAGACGGATGGAAACGTTGATTCTTGCCCTTGGAATTTTTGAACGACAATATAAATTATTATCTCAAGTAAATATTATTGTTGGGTAGACTATTACACTCTCACTAACGGGCCTATAAAATCTGATTATTGAAGAGCGCTAAGCATCTACCATGCAAAAAAAGAGAAAAAAAATCACCTTGAGTTCTTACTGTTACACATATTTCCAAAAACAGAAAAAAAAAACTAAGAAAAAGATGAATATGATGCCAACTTTTTATTAAAGGGGTTGTCCAGAATCAGAAGAAATGGTTCACTTTTAACTTCTTCAGAAACAGTGGCACTCCTGTCAACAGTCAATGTGTGGTACTGCAGCTTAGCCTTATTCATACACAAGAATGATACTGATTCTCTCACCTGCTCAAAGACCCTGCTCTGTAAGACAGAACAGAGAGGCCCAAAGTAAGAGCAATGTATTACATTATAAATGTATATGTAATACTTCATTCCCCCTGTCGGAGTGCTGTGAGAAAAATGTAGAGCTGGTCATAGCTTCCCCCAGCAATAGTAGCTAATTGCCAAGAGTCAGACTAGTAGTAACCACCATCGTTGGGGCACTGTCTTTACAGAAAGGAGTTGTCTTCATGAGACAATCCCTTTAAAAATATTTAAGAGTATTGACTGTTTTTACATTTAGAAATCTGTAGTGTGGTAAGTAAAATTCAGCTATGAGTTAAGGTATTGTATTTAGAGGCAGAGGAACCTTTTAGGCCCCTTCAGGCTCCAAGGCTTTGGTGCAAGTGCAACCCTTATAGATACTATTGCAGAGGTTGTTGTCACATCTGGGCCTTGGCACCTGAGGGGGTCCAAAGGTTCCTCTGCTCCATATGAGATGACCAATAACGGAAATGACGCATGATAATTGAGGGTTTTGTTACAGATTTTACTTTTGTAAGAAAGGTAGCAACTAGAGATGAGCGAGCACGCTCAGTAAGGTCAGTTACTTCTCGTCCGAGCATGCTCGGGGGGCGGCGGGGGAGAGTGGAGGGGAGCGGGGGGGGGGGGAGTGAGAGAGATATCTCTCTTTCTCCCCCCCGCCGCCCCACCGAGCACACTCGGAGGAAAAGGCAGTTACTCGAGAAGAGTGATGCTCACTCGAGTAACTGACCTTACCGAGCGTGCTCGCTCATCTCTAGTAGCAACCCTACTACTGTAAAAGCTGGGATAAAGCTTAATGTCCACGATCAAATTTGAATTGCAGAATCCGTGCTGGGCACCCGCGTGGACGATCCGCAGCTCATGCCGCCCATAAGAAGACATGGGTATCCTTAGCTGAATTAAAGCATGTGATTTCTTTTTCGAACCTTTTGGCCTTTTGCTCCATTTTGCTGAGCCTCCCACATGGACAGCTTCAACTTGAAGTCAAATGAAGCCACCCGATCCACGACCCGCCTGCAATTGAACTGCGGACGGGCAGCGGATTCCGCAGGAAAGCTGGAGATTTAAAAAATAAAATCTCTACTGTGCATGCGCAGCACCGTGCCCGCACTCATTCGCAGTGAAGACCCAGAAAGGTAAACACTGACCTCAGTCACGGGCAGGGTCTGATTCCGCTGCAGGCTCCCACATGTGGGACAGGACCCGGCCGTGGACAGGAGGCCTAAGGGGCACCATTATGTTAAACAAAGGAGGTAACTATTACTATTTGGGGGCACAAAGGGGATTGGATGGGATTAGGCATGTGTGGGCAGTGATCGGGTAGATTAAAGGGTGTGGCTTGAAGTATAAAAAATATGCCAGTTGTCCCACTTTCTGTTGAGAAGTATTAACCCTCTCCAATCCACTGTCTGACGTCTAAAGACATTATGATTTAAGGCTGTACAGCTCCGATGTTGGAAGAAGTCTGTCGGGGTTCTCTTACTGTATATTGCCAGCCTCTCTGCTGCCGAAGCCTATCCAATGTGTCACCTCATGCAGTACTAGCTTTAGCCAGCATATAGCGCTGTTGTATAACAGCAGAAAAAGAGTAAGCCCCCTAGGAAAACCAGAATACAAATTGGATTGGAAAGGGTTAAAGGTGGACTAGTTCTTGTGTACGTAGATTTAGGAAAAGCTGGGCGACCAGCAATATAGCTGCCATTATAGTTCCACTGGTGTGGTCAACCTGCTCTCCTAGAGTCCTGAGTAGCAATATGGTAGAGAGAGATCTATCATTGTATATCTAGGCATAGAAAGCTGGTTGACAACCCCTGTGGGAGCTATGAGGAGGGTCACCAAACTTTCTCAGGACTCTTTAAGTAGAAATACAGACTCTGAAGTATTTGGGGGCCCTTGTTGTAGATTTTGCCTTGGGGGCCCATGAGCTTCAAGTTCCAGCTGTACTGCGGAGCATCTGATAAACGCCATTATACAGAGAGACATCAAGACCTCACAGATCTTCCCTTTACGTGCTGTGCGACAGCTTACATGAAATGAAAAGTGATCTTCAGAAGTGGCACAAAGTATCCAAAAAACAAATATATGTTCCCCCGGCTCCTCCCCTCCCCCCCTTTCAACATGATTAGTTACCTAATTATTTTAAATTCTCAGCAGCGTCCCATTGTTGTTACATATTTATTATTTCAATGCTTTACATTTGATCTTCCTTCCCATCAAGCGCTAAATATCTTCACTTTTTCATTGCCTAAGTCTTCCTCGATTCTAAATCGGTGACTCGCGGGACGGCTCCCCGCTGTTTGAATGATCAAGGCCCGTCATGGAGCGTTTGCATCCCTAACATTACACTTTGTACATAATTCATTTAATGCACGTTTTTCAAGTTTCCAAGAATAATTTGCAACAAAAAAAGCCTTAAAAAAAGAGAGAAAATATCAGTCACTCTAAACCATTATGGCGGCTTTATGAAATGTCAGGAGAACGCCTAACAATCCCATTGTTCCCAGAGAAGCAGGACCTCTTAATTTGGTGTCCGGATATTACTTGTTCAAGTGTCTGTAACAATGGCAAGAAAATGAATAGGTGGACGAGCCGAATGAAACTTTTCCCCGGGAGACGCAGAGCACTTTATATAAAGGAGTGATGTCTGTCCTTTCAACCCTCATTGAAGCCGAAACGTCGCTTATTTCAAAGGGATTCTCCGACAGAATTGGTAAAAGAGCCATTATCATAAGCAAATGTATAACCAAAAGCTTAAAGCGAATGTGGCTACAATATTTTCTCTCGATTCATTTCTTAATATATCCTTATAGGGGTCACAAGTCTTTTTTTTCCCCTGATACAAAAGTTCCAGACATAGTTAAATAATAACATTCTCGCTGTTTTCAAGTACCACTAGAGGGAGCTCTGGAGCTTATCGTATACTGTTTATACACTGACGTTTATAATAAATCAGTATGCAGTAAGCTCTTGAGCTCCTCCTAGTGGTGGCTGAGGAAAGCCAAAATGATATAATCTAAAGGGTTATTCTATCCTTTTACAACGAATGACCTATACAATACTTGATTGATGGGGATCCACCACTTGGGATATCTGTCCATTAGCTAATCATCAGGCCCAATTTCAACACATTGGGTCCGAACCCTGTCATCAGTGGTCAGGGCAGGAAGGGAAAGTGTTGGCTTCACTCCTATTGAAATCAGTGGGAATACTGCGCTTCTATTACACTTCCTGCTCCTCTTATGGTCAGGATCGGACATACTGTCCTGTCCATAATGAAGACTACCTGTCCACTGCAGTCAACAGGAAGTACAGAAGGAAGACCTGACACTTGTTCTACAGATACCCCATAAATGTCAATGGATGGAATTCCCCTTTAAAGGGGTTGTCCAGTTGTAAACAATTGATGGCCTATCCTTAGGATAGATTGTCAACAATAGATTGATAGGGTTTCCATCCAAGCAGCTGTTCACTAAAGCCAGCAAGTTTGTGCACTGAACTGATTTCAGCGGGCATCCGTTTTACTCTAGTGGCCAGGCTTGGTATTACAACCAAATTCCTATTCATTTCAATGCCTGCAATACCAAGTCTGGCCATTGCAGTAGGAACACAGCTCTCTGCTTCCTGCAGAAATCAGCTCAGTGCTCAAACCCGGCAAACAGCTGATCGGTGGAGGTCCTGTGCGACCGACTCCTGCCGATCAACCGTTGATGACCTGTCCTAAGGATAGGTCATAAATAGTTTACAGCTAATGCCACCTTTTGCCGGTACTGAAATAGCTTCTATTTGTGGCTATCGCTCATCATAACATAACAGTGGAGTTTATATTTATAGGTTTTTCATATTTTAGGGAAAATATGAAGAATAAAAAAATCCAATAAACACACACAGCCTCCATAGAAATCCTCAGGAACGTGTCACCTCCGAGTCCCCAGAACTCATCACATAATTCACACCCTGCAGCAAACAGGATGCCAGATCCATTTTCAGACATCGGGACTCTCGAGGATTAGAACTATTTTTACCGTTGTTTGTTGCCTTATTTGTTTATTTTGTTTTTTTATGTTTTTCTCCTTATTTATTTGTGCTGTAACCTCTATTGTTCAAGACACAAAGAGGAGGAAAAGAAGATGGGAAACAGAAATTCACAAGAAGCAAACAAATGAACGGGTGCAAGCTGATTATGATCACAGCATAAAGCGGGAAGGGAAGGACACAATTCTTAATATCAAGAATTACTGTACAGAGAAGATTTAAATAGAACATTCCATAAAAACACCTATTTTACAGGAATAAAATGCTTATTATTAGTATTCACTGAATGGCCACTTTATTAAAGACCCCCATCTAGTAGCGCTTTGGACCTTCTTTGGCCTTCAGAACTGCAGTAATTCATTGTGGTGTAGATTCCACTGTGTGATAAAATCCTTCTGTAGGAATAGCGGCCCCTGCGAACAGGAAGCTCCTTTTAGTTGCTGCAGATTAGATGGAGGTGCTGACATGTTCTGACCAGCTGACAGGAAGGGGTCATCGATTCATGATGCTTGTGCCAAATTCTGACCTCCCGTCAGCACAAATCTGGATCCATCTGACCACGAGAAGCTTTTCTACTGCTCAGTGCTACAATTTTTCCATTCCTTTGCCCGCTGGAGTCACCTTTCTATTTCTCTTAAACCACAATGGAGCTGAAGCTGGTCATCTGATGTTATAGCCTAACTATGCTGAGGAACGCCTAGTTGTGTGTTCGAACCAGCTTTGTATTCGGCTGCGATTTCCCTGACTGTGTGTGCACCGCCTGTTCATCAGACCAATTCTTGACATCCTCCTCTGACCCCTTTTGTTGTCAAGTTGTTTCTGTCCACAGGATCCCCCTTTGCTGGATATTTTTCTGCTCGATCACACCACTCTCTATACACTCTCCACACCGCTGCACAAAAAAACAGCACAAGGTTCGCAGTAAAATCCTGGTCCTAGTCTGTGTCCTGGCTGGACGAGTTAGTTGAAGCATCAACATTGTATTCGGCTGCAATTTCTCTGACTGTACACTGCCTGTTCAACGGATCAATTCTTGAAATCCTCCTCTGACCCCTTTTGGTGACAAGTTGTTTGCATCCATAGAATCCCTTTTTGCTGGATGTTTTTTTCATCAATCACACCATTCTAGGTATAATCTCTACACTACTACATGAGAAAACCCTACACGGTTGGCAGTGAAATCCTCATCCTGATTAGTCTAGGATTTGCCCATCTATTGTGGATTGACATTGAAACTGATCTACGTAATTATCATGTGCTTTTATGCTGCACTCCGGGGTCACCAATCTAATTTCCATACAAGAAAGTTCCAGTCATGAAAGAGTCGGTGTCTCTAATAAAGTAGCCAATCAGCACAGTGGCTCAGTGAGTAGCACAGCTGCCTTGCCTGGCTGTGGTCCTGGGTTCGAATTCAACAATGTCTGCCAAACATTGTCTGATTTACACTATCCTGCCTGAGCGAGAATCAGACGTAGTCTTTGTTTCCCTATGTTAATATTTAGTCGTGTCTCCTTTGGCCCTAATGTCATTGGATTCACCCATGAGAAAATACCCGATGGGTGGGCTACTACTCATAGGCCAGTGTTTTGTGCTTTCCCCCATGCTAAAATTTGCTAGCCCCTGTGCGGTGCTGCGCTCAGCAAGTAGAGCTACAACTCACCTGTTACCTGAGGTGACAGCCCAACACTGTTTTACTTTGCGTGTCTTGCTATAATGGTGGTAGAGGATGGCAAAAAAACTTTTCGCATCGGGTGCCATCTACCTACAGCCAGCCCTGCATCAGATACACTTCAGCAGGTTTTTCCCTCCATTCATTCTGCAAACATCTGGTGAATCCTTTCAAAGAAGATGCATCAGCCTGTTTACAATGGTGCAAGGAGCATCGTCATTGAACAGTTGAGCAATGGAAGAACGTTCTATTGAGTGGCGAATCACACTACTCCGTCTTCACCCATACTTGGGTGTGGAGGATGCTGGGCAATGCCTTTTGCCTAAGTGTGTTGTACCAATAGTTATGTATGGCAGAGGGCTACAGACATGGGGTTGCTCTTTTCGGGGTGGATTCTCCTCTTAGTCGGGATAGAGCAGGCAAAGATCCTAGGCCTCATCTCCATTGCTACCACCATTAGTCATCTTGTCTTGGACGTCTAGCAACCAAGAAACCACTTGTATTCTAGGCCTGTCCCTGGTGTCTAAATGTGTTGGTCTGTTTCCTCAACAAGACTGTATGGACGTGCAATGTTTTTTCCTTTGTTTTATACCATTATCACCCCCTTGCCAATATTTTAAACTCAGCATACCCCTTTAAGCACCTCCCTTTTTTTATCTGTGATAAAAACATGCTAACTACATTTTAATAACCCCATCCCATAATAAAGAAACTGTGAAAGCCATTAATTTAGCTTCATTAATGTGTAGGGTGCCGGTTGACGTGCACTTTACAAGTCGAAGGATCTTTGGAAAGAAACATAGCGGCAGTTACAATAAATTAGCAGAATATAATAAAAACGCCACAAATATACAGCGCACGACATAAATCTCGACAAGTGTACAGGTTGCACGTATAAAAATGACTAACAGCCTCTGCCTTTGGAATGCAAGTAAATACATATATTTTTTAGCGCGCTCTTCAACGTGACTAAATACGAGCCCCTAAATCTGGGATATAAATTACATAGTTTGTACAGTCACAACACAACGTGCTTGTCCCTGCCCGACGGGCGTAAAACTGCCATACTAATTACGGATCGTTTATATGTTTTTATGTATGTGTTAACTGCATTTTCTGGCAAAACAGAAGTATTCCAAGATCTTCTGTGTCACTGCCTTATAAATCACAGCTTTAAAGTGACTGTTTTTCTGTTTTTATTGACTGTCGGAAATCTCCGATGTATGTGCGTTGGTGACTACTGAAATGACTTTATATTTCAGTGCCTGGGCCTCATCCAAGATTGTGTCGGTGATGTCTTAATCAAAGGTGGCATGAAATTTACAACTGTGCATTGTGTTACCATGTCATTAGTATATAGGGATCATTAGTATAATATCACTGCACAGAGTCCCTACTAGTCTGCAGGCATTCCATAAGCCTCCATATGGCACCTTATTCTCCCTTAAGGGGAGAAAACCTTCATAATATGGCATTCTATGGGGATTGTATTATGGATACCTACCATGCAGATCCATTATGTGGATCCACTATAGGGCCTAGTGTAAGATATCTAAATGGCTACCATGTTTATTTGTTAAAGGAGTTGTCCCACTTCTCGCTGTTTTAAAACAGCTCTATACTTACAGTGGTCTGGAATGGTACTGCAGGCCTATTGAAGTGAATGGAACTTGGCCTGCAGTACCAACCCAGGCCACTGCTCTATGTAAGGAGCTGTCTGAAAACAGCTAGAAGTGGGAGAACCCCTTTAAGAATTGCTAAAGGGAACTTGTCATCAATAGTGATGAGTGAACTTTTCAAAAGTTCAGTTGGGCTGGTTTGCCGAATTTCAGCAAAATGTTTGGTTTGGTCTGAATTAGTTTGAACCAAACCAGCTTCATTGATACCTCTAAAATTTGTGTACAATACTGTCTAAGAGGCATAAACCCCCCGTATAACACTCTTAGGTCATTTAGAAGTATATCTTAGTTATTTTTACATTTGAGCTGTTTAAAAGGCAAAGTTAATGAAGAAAAACAAGAAAAAAGAAACAAAGAAAAAGAAAGAAGGAAAAAAAGGAAATAAAAGGAAAAAGAATTAATAGAAGAAGGAAAAAGATCCGTCTTGAATTCAGTGGGAGCGAAACCACCTATTAGACTTCCTGCTCCAACCCCAATGACAACGTCCAGCTGATGCACTGACATCGGGCCAGGAAATCAGATCATTGGGGCTTCAAAACGGTGTATGCCTGGTGATCAACTCGTCTTCTCAGGTTGTGCCGCTAGCTATCCTTTCTATAGTATCCTGCGTCTTCTCAGGTTGTGCCGCTATCTATCTATTCCAACTATTGTTGACCTATCCTAGAGGCCCTTTTTGGCACAACGATTATTGCTCAAAATTCACTCAAAAGCCATCTTTTGAGTGATAATCGTTGTGTGTAAATGTGCCCATCATGCACTTACCCGCACTTTTCGTCCATCGCTGACTTCAGGTCTGCATGAAATCCTCGTCCCTCAGGACAATAAGATATGACGGACCGCACGCTGTGTTCTCCGCGGGCAGCGCTGATAACATTCTTTAACAGATGTTAACAGCCACTGTTCCGCTGGAGAACAATAGCAATGCATTTAGATAACAGACCACCGGCTGTTCTCTAAATACATGCAATGAAGTACTAAAGGGCTGATTAGCTCATTACTGCCTATGCAAAATGATTGTTCAGAACTGTCTGTTTCTGACGAACTTTGAGCGATCATCTCTGTGTGTAAATGCACCTTAAGAATAGGTCATCTATAGTATTTGTCTAGAATACCCCTTTAATTTATTTCATGTCAACCCCAGCCCTCTGCCAACTTTTTCTGACTCTCAGAAAACCTTTTTTTTTCTGTTGACCCATATATATCCTCTACAGCACTATATAACTAGGAGGTTTCTCAGAGTCAGATAAAATTGTCCAAAGGCTAAGCACAGCACAAAACAAAAACTAAGCTGTACTTGCTGGTCAGATATCCCTCGGGTCCAACATAGCCACTCTGACCATGTGCTGTTCCAGCAGACATGACCACTGCGGCCAATGATTGGCTGAGCGGTCATATGTACCATTAACAACACATGACTGATGCAGCAACTTTCTGTACTAGAATGGCAGGGAGTGGAGCGGCACACCTACTACGTGCTCACCCCAAGAAAAAAACTTTACCCCTTCTGACCCACGCTGGATCCAAATTAAATCTAACCATAATTTCATGCCCACCCCAGCCCTCTGCCAATTTTTTCAGACTTTCGGAAAACCTCCTGTAACAGCACTATATAACTAAGGCAAAACCTAAAGCTCCTGGGAAGCAACGCAAAATCTGTAACAGGAACTCCCCTACCATGTGAAATTTCTAATACTGGCGTCTTATGCGGCCCCCAAAGGCACTGCGCCTGAGCTCAACTGCTACCTCTGCACCCCCAAAATCTGGAATTCTGCTGTATAAACCAGACTTTAATTACACAGGCGAGTTGCACCCGAGATTCCAATGCACAACTCGCATTGCACAGCACACGACCACGTGCCTTCCGGCGTGCGGGACGCCGCACATTACATGTCCTGTACTCATGCTACAAGTGCGCAAGAATAGGAATTGCAGTGATTTTTCAAAAATTAAAATGTGTGTGCATGAACCCATTCAAATTAATGGTCCATATCACAATCGAACAGAACTCGCGCGGGAATATCGCCTGTGACCGTATTTACATGGGTGAGTGCGATATTGGCCCAAAAAACTCAGACTGACATCTCTCTTGTAAAAATGCGATTTTGCTTGCAAATCTGATGCGTTTTGTGAGAATCGCTGAACATGCGATTTTCACATGTGCGAAAACTTAATGTAATTTCAATAGTAGATTTTTTTTCACACCCATTGGAAATAATGGGCAAGATTTCTGTGGACTTCCAGAAAAATATTCAGCGATTGCAAAGAACGTGTTCTATTTTCGTGCACGTTTGCGCATCTCGCAACATGATAAAATCGCCCGTGTAAATACGGTCTAAGAGATGCAGAAAAAATCTAACTAAAAAAATAGTAAAACGAGTAATATACAAAAACAAAAAAAATATCCAAAAGATAAAAAAAACTAACGGGTGTGAGAACCAGATTTGTACTCTCATGATGTATTCGTGTCACTGCCTACAAGTGAAGGGGAGAAAAAAAAAAACAACAAACATAAATTATACGTTCGCCCCAGCTGTTACATATTGGCATCAAGTCTGCAAAAAAAAAAGTTCAAAATCTGTTTCCTTAAACCAAGGAAATGTGGAAAAAGATTCCCCTGCCAGTGGAAACATTCAAGAGTGCAGAATTCATGCTGTGGTTTCTTGTCAAGGCAGCAAAGTTCTGTAAAAGGGAAATTCTGCCAAGTAAAATACAGTTTTCTTTCACACCCAAGAACAAACTTTGCGCATGGTGAAGGCTTCCTGAGGGCGCGCTGCAGCTGGAGCAGACCGAAGAAAAGGTAACTCCGATGTCACAGCTACTGTAAATGCAACATTTAGGGCTCTTTCTTCCTATCAGCAACTAATGAGCAATAAAAACAACCTTGCGCCTTCCCTATGCCCAAAAAAGGAGCCCGACAACTAGATCTGGCCGGTTGGTGCTTTAACCTTCCCAACAAAGACCCCAGTCATTCCTATTACGCACTTCCATTACTGATGTAGAATCACAATGGTAAGCAGGCGGCATAAAAAAAAATCTACTCTAGTCGTATTAGACAGGGAATAACATGGGAGAAAAGTTCTTAAAGGGCAATCAAAAAGTTTAATGAAGGGCAAAACTTTTTTACATACATTGTGATACTAGGGCAGACTCAACCCTAAGTGGTGAAAACTGCAGCCAACATGATGGATGTTGTAGTTGTGCAGCGGTAGGAGGGCTGCAGGTAGGGACCACTGGTCAAAGTGAGGGCTTGTTCACACCAGCAGCACAAGTCCTTTAGAGATTTCCGTTCTTCTGCACCTTTTTTGAAACCGAATTAATTCGGAATTATACATTTCCATTTTTTTCCCCCATTTATTTCAATGGGTTTGCAAAAATCAGAAACATTTCTGTTCGCTTCCATTTCATTTGGTTTCTATTTATTCAACAGACATCATGAAGTAGACGGTCATCTTCAAAAGAGATGCGATGAGATACTGAAAGAGAAGCAGCAAAGGCTGTTGGTAAAGAGAAGAAGCGGGTTAAGCAACATGTGTGACCACATTCCCCTGTGGGAAAGGGGGTGCGAAGACAGACTATTCCTGGCAAGTGTCAAGGGGCAGTAATGGAGATAAGAAAAGTCCATGATTCATCACTCCTTAAGGATAGCACCTAGAAGGTGTTGGAGACACCTAGGAAGTTTTCAAATCCCAATCATTGCTTTAAAGACCTGTATAAGGGCTCAAGCCTTGATTTGCAGGAATACTGCCATCCAGTAGGTGGCGCTGCAGAGGTATTGTTCCATCTTCCTTATTTGCATATATTTTCCAGAGGAGCAGGCATGGCCCTAGGCCCCCTGTCCACGGCCATGACGGAATATCGCTAGCGGTATTCAGCTGCCAGGGAGCAGGGGGAGAACTGTCAGTTCCCTGCGGTGAGCCTATCTGACAGATAGGCTCACCGTGGAGAATCAGGGCATGCCGCGATTTGAATCCCGCGAGTGCAGAATCGCTATGATTCTCCGCTCGTGGACGTCGGGGCTGTGTTTTCCATAGTAAGTTTATGGAAAGCGTTCACTGCGTGACCCGCGGCCGGATTATCGCCGCGGATAACGCAATGAACTATCACCTGTGGACAGGCAGCCTTACAAGCCTACTTAAAGGGGTTGTCTCACGGCAGCAAGTGGGGTTATACACTTCTGTATGGCCATATTAATGCACTTTGTAATATACATCGTGCATTAAATATGAGCCATACAGAAGTTATTCACTTACCTGCTCCGTTGCTAGCGTCCCCGTCACCATGGCTCCGTCTAATTTCGCTGTCTTCTTGCTTTTTTAGACGCGCTTGCGCTGTGCGGTCTTCTGCCTGGTGAATGGGGCCGCTCGTGCCGGAGAGCTGGTCACCGCGTCGTCATCGTAGCTCCACCCAGTCACGTGTGCCGATTCCAGCCAATCAGGAGGCTGGAATCGGCAATGGAACGCACAGAGCCCATGGTGCACCATGGGAGAAGACCCGCGGTGCACCTTGGGAGAAAACCGCAGTGCATCCCAGGGAAAGGACCGGCGGCCATCTTAGGCAGAAGATTTTTAAAACTTCACATTTCAGCACATCGGTGAGTAGCAAGCGGCTTAAAACCCGCTTTAAATTGCTATTTTATGCCAGGGGGGTGACAGGGGGAATGGGGTAAAGTAAAATTTTGATGTTTGCCGCGAGACAACCCCTTTAAGGGCTGCAAAACAAGCCGGTGCATAGATGGAGAGCAGCAGAGGCCAACAGACCTGAGTGCCTGTGAGAAAAGTGAATGGGAGAAGAGGGAGTTTCCCTCCCGGTCATTACCAATGACCAGACGATGACTGCGGTGATGGCATGGTGGTCTCAGCTAGACTGCAGACCAGGCTAAAGTCTATGGGCCAGAGGTAGTCCAAAGAAAAGCCCCTACTGTTAGGTTTGCATGAGACAGGAAGGGCACTGAGCGGGGCCACAGGCTAGTGTAGGCCTGGCTTGACTGGGTTTAGCTGGTAGAGCAGGCAAATTATCATGAGGTGGAAGAGGCTAATAATATAGGAGTGCAAATAACAAGAGTTTCTGGAAATGAGGGGGTAGGGGGGAAGCAAAGTAGATGACGTCAGCTTACGTAGGCCCTTAGACACACGATTCTGGAAGGGGAAGTTTTTCTTCATCCGGAGCAGCAGCAGACCACCTGTCCACCCCTTCGGTTGTTGTATCCTTACTTCGGTGGAGGGGGAGAGGGTTCTTCGCTCTATTCAATTGTCAGGCCAGCCGGCTGTAGGGAGGTCTTGCATGACACTTGTAAGCTGTTTGAAGATGGGACAATCAGAGGTATAGTACCCACCTCCCCATGCTCTTTAGATATGGTGGAATTGGCACTCAATAGAGTGATGATCCACCCAATGGGATGAGTGTGCTATGCAGTACCTGGTGCTAGTATCTGCGCCCTCCCAAGTCGGTGCATTGCAGCTGAGGTAAGTGCAATCGGTACCACAGATGAGGTCCTGCCAGACCTCCCTTGGGGTTTTAGTTCTAATTGATGTTTATGCATTATTGCTATGTTAATTTTGGTGGTCATGTAATTGATTAATAAAGAGGCTATTGTAGCTATTAGTATCCATTGTCACCCAGTGGCATAATTGTGGTTTCATTATTTTAAAATAGGGGGAGGTGGGCTGGACAGGAAAAGGATGGACTACACATCGGAAAGCACTCAGCAATACCCTAGTGAAGCGACTCATAACTTGGAAGGGCAGCTAAAAACTAGTGAAAGACTGCGTACAGGGAACATTAGCAAAAAGCAGCAAAAAATGTATCCTTCTGGGCAGAGAGCCCACATGTAACAGACTGTTCATGCTAGGCCCACGTGTTATATGTTTGGGACTGTGCAATATGTTTGCAGCACTCAAGTAATGACATGCCCTCCTATGGAGCGAGTGGAAATAACGTGCACCAAGTAACTGGTTTTACTGCCCCCCCGTATTGCTTCCGCCTGCTTACTGCTGTGCCATATCCCAACATGCACCACAGGGTTCAGAGACAACCGTGATCTGTCAAGGAGAGTCAACCAGAGCTGTAACTTTATATGTACGTCCTGGGTTTGTGGGATTCATATAGTTCAGGATTGGGAGTCTACTCCATACAAACTCTCTTCAACAGCTGACACCTGGCCACAACATGTAATCATTAAGCGCAGCTGTTAACCCTTTAAATGCCCCAACAGTAAATGATAAGATCACAAGGTGCCGTCCAGGTGTCATGTATTTCTGCCTATTAAGATGCACCTGTGGCACGTCTTAATACCTTACCAGCCAAAATACCATATTCTGCAACAGTGAAGTATTTCTGTTTATGGTATAAGAAATGATACAATCGCAAGTTCAAACCCCCCTTTAGAGGTCTTAAAAGTTACAAAAAAGGTTTTTCCTATTAAAAATGAAGGATATTAAAAGTTTAAAATAATTCCATTATTTATAATTAGAAAAATGAATACAAAAAACTCCCTTAAACATATTTAATACCCCTATGTCCATAAAAGTCCAATCTATCAAATTAATATACTATTTCTCCCTCAGAAAGATAATACACAATGCCATAATTGGGCTTTGACGGCCACGCCATCATAAAAAACAAAAAAAAAAACAAGTCCTTATACAACCCCATCAATGAAAAGATTGTTATGCTGGTCAGAAATTGGCAGCAGAAACTTTTTTAAAAGTAGTACAGCAAAAAAAAAAAATACATTTTGCATTGTCCCAATCGTACTGAAACACAGAATAAAGTAGTCACTTTTACTGCAGTGTGTACACCGTAAGGACAAACAAAGACACACCTCCTAAAGATGGCAGAATTGCATTTTTTTTCCTACTCCACTTAGAAATTTTTAAAACCTTTTCAGTACATTATATGGTACCACTGAAAAATAAAAAAGCCATGATATTTTTTAAAAGGTGTGTGTGTGTGTGTGTGTGTGGGGGGGGGGGGGGGGTGTTAAAAAGTCCCTGATGTGAAATCTGCCAACCATTCTGTAGACCCATTCTATAAATAAGCCTATTAAATGGATGCAGAACTTATGTTTCTTCGTTCTCCTTTGTCTGGGCACAGGTAGGAAAAAAAAAAGGAACTGCGTTAGAAGGAAAGAATGAAGTTTCGTTTTCTTTCAGGCCACAATCCTCCGAAGCCCAACGGCTGCCAATACCCCGGCGCAGCAGTAGTAACCGGGCCACAAGGTTCAAGCAGACTGCAGTGTGTTCCCTCACCGAACATCTGGTCACAAACGAAAGGATTGCCCAGTAACTCTTAACGTTGGGCAGATGATAAAAAATTCAACGTTTTACTAGTTGGCAGCGATGTTTCGGAGAATCCTCCCGAGTCTACTGAATTATATTAAGAAATGTTCACTGCAGCCGTGTATATCTGTTACAACAGCTGGTGCTGAAAAGGATCTTTCCGTGCTGGGGGACGGAGAAATGTGCATCTCTTACTGGATTTGTCCTTGAAAACTTACAAGTCCTGCTCGGAAGGAGCTCATCTGGAGTGATTCCTCTCACCTACATAAGGCGGCCATTTTTTACGCATTGAACAAATATTTGATCCAGGTCACTTGAGACACCAGGCAGCTTGTGGCTCCTCTTACCAGAATATAGGCACTATTACTCAACAGGGGGTTTGCTGTGTATATAGGCTCATGTGAAAGAGAACTTGGGCGACTTGCAAATGGTCATATTTGTGCGCATATATGCTTATGTGAAGCTGCCCTTAAAGGGAATGTCCTCCCTTAACATCACAACATTTATACCTCTGCAAATTCATTTCTTAATATATATTTATAAAGATCAGAGCTCCATTTCTCTGAAAGAGAGCTTTAAATCCCAAAGGGGTTTCCATGGTTAGAAAAAAATGTCTGCTTTCTTCCAAACACAGCACCAGCCTTGTCCGTGGGTTGTGTCTGGAATTGCAGCTCAGCTCCTATTCACTTCAATGGAACTGAGCTGCAATACCACACACGACCCTATGGACAAGAGGGGCGCTATGTTTGGAAAAAGGCAACCATGTTTTTTTTTAACCCTGGACAACCCCTTTAAAGGGGTTTCCCGGGAGCAAATTCTTGATGACCTAACCTCAAGACAGGTCATCAGTAGTTGATCGTGGGGGTCTGCCGTTTGGGATCCACACTAATCAACTACTTCAGTTGACTGAAGTAGTTAGGTGGCTACTACTGTCACTTCAGTCCATACTAGACACTGCACAGTACAGGCCGTGTGACCAATGAACTCGTGAGCCGTGGCCTCGTCAATGTGCTGACTGGTGGGGATCCCAACCCCACGGATCAACTATTGATGACCAATCCTGAGGATAGGCCATCAAAAGTGTAATCGCAGAAAAAAAAACCTTTAAATCAGTGCTTCCCAACTCCAGTCCTCATAGACCCCCAACAGGTCATGTTTTCCTCAGTATTGCACAGGTGATGTAATTATTGTCGGTGCCTCAGACATTCCCACAGGTGTTCTTGCTATAGGATATCCTGAAAACATGACCTGTTGGTGGTCCCTGAGGACTGGAGTTGGGAGGGTCCCAAGCAGATGGCCTGTCTAATGTGGGATATGACCAGGGGAATGCCGTATTGGCACAAGCCTTTTAAAAGGGGTTCTCCGGGATTATTAAAAATTTGGCAAAGAGCAGAAAAATGCATAAAAGAAAGAAAACACCATTAGGATGTGTTCACAAGTGGCTGATTTGGTGTGGATTTTGGAGAAGTTCCACAGCAGATATCACATCTTCATTGATTGGCTCACTGAATGGAGGTGGAGCAAGCAGAGATCTTTTCCAGCCGTCCTCCAGTCAGAATAAACAGGCAGTCTTCATAGATGACTGACTGCCTGTTTACACGAGTCGATACTCGCTTGGTTTTAGGTGAGCTAAAAAACAAGTAAATCTAACAAGTAAGCGATTATCACTCACCTGCCCTGTCGGGATCCGTGTTTATGAGGGATGACCGTCACCTGTAATCGTTCTTTTAATCGGGCCCATTTAAAAGTACCCTTAGACCTCATGTCCACAGGCGGATCGGATTCTGCCTGCGGATTTCCGCAGTGGGAGACCTGCGGAAACCATTTGGTGAGATCGCGGGTGTAATGGTATTTCTACGCAGGTATACTGCGATACATCCACGCGGGAAAAAATCCGCAACCCCACCTCCCAGCCTTTTCCCCACCTCCTTAATGGATTTTAAGCTTCAAATCCGCAGTGCACCCGCAATTATATTTGCGGATGCACCGCAGATCGTCCGCACCCATTGATTCTATTGAGCCCGTCCGCACGTGATGCACACTGAAATGGGACACGCTGCAAATTGTTTTTCGCACCAAACGGTCCGCAAATCAAACCCGCATGCTCAAACTCAGTTGCGGATGCCAATGCTTTCCTATGGGCAGTTTGAATTGCGGATCTTCCGCAAATCAAATCTGCCCGTGGACATTGGGCCTGAATCCATACTTTGAAATTCCCTGGGAAACTCAGTAACTCTAGCCTGTAAAAGCACTTCTCCACAAGCCTCGTAGACAACTGCTCCAGTTATCGGCTGATTTCTAAGAACAAATGGAAAATCTATATGCCAATTTGCCGTAACGCAACGCACTAGGAAAGGTCGTGTCAGCCATATTGTTAGTGAAAACAAGCCGTTCTGTTCACAGTAACCCATCAATCCGCATTAAGAACTGTTTTCATGACAGACATGTAATTCCGATTATTAGTCATGTATGGTTTTTTTTCTTCTTTAAAGGAAGTGGTGATTGCGAGCCATTTTCTATATTTAACTCATTATCTATGCAGAAGAAAATTTCACTTCTGTGTATTTCTGAGAGATTGCATATTTCTCCATGGTAACTAAGCTATGATTAAAACCACACTCGTTATCAGCACTGACGACCGCCTGCTTAACACAGGAGACCGGAATAATAGTCATAATAATAATAATACGATGTGTTTATAAACAAGCACAGAGTATTCAGCTACTGATCCACAGTCCCTGGACTGAACACCGATGACGGCTCCATGGCTGTATCGTAGCAGGAGGAGGCCGCTTCCAGTGCGCTTTCCTTACATCAGTCATAGCTGCGGTCCCACCGGACTCAGGGTGCATTCACACGAACGTATTTACACGCCTAATACGCAGTGACTAGTGCCCGTTAATTGTAATGGATTCATTCACAGCTACGTATTTTTCATGCAACTTTAGGCTTCATTCACACAAGTGCATATGCGCTGCATTTTTATGCCCGACCGATATACGTGACCATCTGAGGCATTGGTTTCCAATGCATTAATTCACATGGGGCGAATATACGTTGAGTAAAAATGTTGCACCGTAAAAAATGGCCCATACGTGACCGAATTACGCGCCAATGCTTGTATGGTGACTAAAAAGATAGTTCTGGTTCTATCTCTTGACCGATATATGTTGGCGGCTCCCATAGACTACTATGGGAGCTGGGGGGAAAAGGGAGGCAGTTTAGTAGCGTCCAACGCTGTGAAAAGCTTACAGGTGCCTCTATGTAGGCATTTGAAGGCATCCCGAGGATTTATGCCGAGCGAGGGTCTTCTGGGGTAGTGTGATGTATTTTTTCGCTAAAAACGTTGCTCACGGTCATGTGAATGGACGAAAAAACGCTAATTATCTCTGTCTGTGATCGCGGAAAATCGTCCATTCAAGCGATTTTCCATCGCAAACGAGAGAACGTAAAAACACATACGCTCATGTGAAAGAGCCTTTAGGTTGTGTGAAAAAAAAAAAACGCAGCTATCTAGGAGCATTTTACTCACCATTTAAGGCCACCTTCACAGAACCATGAGCGTTTTTACATTCACCCATACACACCATATAAATGCATGAGTCAAGATTTGACGCAATCGAGTCCTGATCTTTATTCACGTATTTCAGGCCATTCACACAGGACTGTGTGCTGCGTGAATATTAAATTATACGCAGAAGCAATGGAAACCAATGATCAGAGAAATCATTGGAATGACTAATAACGCTTAAATAGGGCCGGCTGTCTTGTTTTCCCAGCGTTGTATAGGAGAGGTAACTCCCTCCCTCTCCTTTTTTTTCTGCTGCCATAGTAGTCTATGGGAGCTTGCTGCGTAAAATGGCAAAAGATAGGTCAAGACCTATCTTTTCACGTGCCGTATAAAAAATACAGCTGAGAAAGATAGAGCTGGTCCTATTTTTTCTTGCGCGACTATTTTGCGTGGAAAAAGCACATTCGGAGGAATGAAGCAATTGACATCCAATGCATCGCATGGTCGTGTTTTATGTGCGACTTTTTAATGTGTGGAAATGTCTTTGCAAATATGGTTGTCCGAATAAGCCCTAAACCCCACTGAAATCAACAGGCATGCATAAATACACAGGAAACCAATGCTGATGCTGGTGTGAACAGGCCCCTACTGTTATTTATTTGCCTCTCCACTTCTCAGTACTGCTATAGTATCCTCCATGATAATTTTACACTATGTTTCTGTGTGTGTGTGTGTTACACTTAGGGAGTAGGTTCTGGGGTCTCCTCTGTGTACAGTGTATAGAACGCACCATAACAGCGGGCTCTTCCCACCAGTTTAGAGAGAGCTGAGAAATACAGATGCATATAGAATAGGGGAAAACTGGTGATAAATGCACAATACAAATATACAAAAAATGTAACATCACGCTGCAAATGTCAAGAGATAACAAACAATACTTGAATTTTGAACTCACTGCACTTTTGCTATATTTACTATATATTTATTCTAACTCACATATTCCATGTTGATATTTCTTGGCACTTACAGCATGCTGTCCTACGTTTTGTATGTTTGTCTTACCAGAATAGCCAAAGAAACTAATAAGTTGTATAAAGTTAGATAAAGGAATCTAGAGATGCTCATATTATGCAGCATAAGGCCTTAGTCACACGGGCGTTTTTTGCCACGATTTGCGGATCGCATGACGGATGCCATCCACAAATCACGTGACTGGGGCCGACAAATCGCCCGAAAAAACTGCTCCTAGCCGCGTTTCAATAGAAACGGGCCGGAGCTGTCCAGCGCATTGAATTCAATGGAGCCGGCAATACAGCCGGCTCCATTGAAAGCAATGCGCTGCGGGCGATCTCACGATGAATTGTCGGGAAGGGCTTAAATATATAAGCCCTTCCCTGCAATTCATCCAGAAATGTGTAAAAACAAAAAAATATATATATACTCACCTTGTCCAGGCAGACGGAGTTCAGCGCAACCGGCCGGCAGTGGGTGTGAAGGGGGTGTGAGTCAGACCTGCCCCTGATTGGTCCCTGCGCTGAGCCAATCAGAGGCTCATGAATTCATGAATGGGTGTGAGTGAGAGCTGCCCCTGATTGGCCCCTGCGCTGAGCCAATCAGAGGCAGCTCTCACTCCCAGCCATTCATGAATTCATGAGCCTCTGATTGGCTCAGCGCAGGGACCAATCAGGGGCAGCTCTCACTCACACCCACTCACACCCACTGCCAGCCGGCCGCGCTGAACTCCGTCTGCTGGGACAAGGTGAGTATATATATTTTTTAAATTTTTACACATTTCTGGATGAATTGCAGGGAAGGGCTTATATATTTAAGCCCTTCCCGACAATTCATCCCGCGATCGCCGGCAGCCCATTGCTTTCAATGGAGCCGGCTGTATTGCCGGCTCCATTGAATTCAATGGGCAAACATCATTCTTCTCTGCCACAGCTGTTACAGCTGTGGCAGAGAAGAATGATTTGTCTAGTATATGTTCTCAATGGGGTCGGCGCTGCTGCGATCTGCGATTTCTGTTCTATAATTTATCGGACGAGCGCATAAAAAGTGCTTATGTGTCCGATACCATTGCAAAGCAATGGTTTTATAAAATCGCCGGATGCATGCGCATGCGCATATCGCGCGAAAAAACGCCCGTCTGACTAAGGCCTAAGTCACTTAGATTTTTTGGGGGGGGTGTTTTTCCACATTTTTTTCTCCAAATACAGCATGCTCTAGCTTTGGTTTATTTTTTTTAACCGTTTTCCCATAAACATGGGGGGAAAAAAACGGATGTGTGTATGAAAATAAACATAAATTAAAACGCATTTGCAAAAAACTGCAGGTGAAGGAAGCCTTATAAGAGAACGTAAATCATTACACAAATACAAAAACTTTTGTCAAAAAAAAGTCCGCCACATCCAGTTATTGGCTGTACGGAGCATCGGTAGAGTCTAGTCTGAGCTGCGCTGTGCACGGGTTTTAAACGCTTTGTCTGTCTCACCAATTACTCCCCTGATTGACAGCTGGACTACTTATTAAGCTTCATTAGTGACAATCAAGACATTACTGCAGTTAAACTTCTGCAGAAGATAATTAAACTACCTGGGAGATGACTCCTTGATCATCTTTGCCGGAGCTTAGCGTGTAAGTCTCAGGATTTTGGTTTGCTCTGCGCTGTATCAGAAGAGACGTGATGTGGCTTGATGTAATAGAACTGGATTTAGAGCAAGGTTTGATAGGTCAGGCATTCGACTTACACAAAAGCGGAAAATAATATTAAGATGTGAAGAAAAGGAAATGTTAAGAAATGTCCCGCCTCTTCCAACTTTTTGTAATCCAAAAACTCACTTTACTAAAATTGGTCATTCACAGCCAACACACAACATCTTTGGGGGTCTTGCTTTTACAGCATGCTCACTATGGCAAAAATGACATCATAACTTTATTCTGTGGGTCAGTAGGATCACAGTGATACCAAATTTAAATAGTTTTTTATGCTGTACTATTTTTAAAAAAAATAAAAGCTTTATAGAAAAAAAAATACATATATATTTAGCATCGCCAACTTCTGACCGCCATAACTTTTTTATCTTTTCTTGATGGTGTTGTGTGAGAGTTTTTTTTTTCTTGTGGTTTCTATTAGTACCATTTTGGAGTACATATGACTTTTTGCTCGCATTTTAGTAATTTTTCTCAGAGGCAGAGTGAAAAAATAGCGCAATTCTGGTGTAATAATTTCTTCAGACAACTTTTTTTTTCAGTCCTCTAAGGCGACTTGAACTTGTGATCGTTTGATCGCTCTTACAGTATAATTCAATACCACAGTATTGCATTATAATGTATTCTAACAGGCAGCCTATCAAGAAGTGCCACAGGCATGCCTTAATAGGCATTCATTCATGGGAGCCCTGGAAGCTTTCAATGAAAGCCCACCATGTCTGATGTCTTCACACTCACTCCGCTGCCGCAAGCCTCTTTCTCTATGCCAGCCATACCGCCCAATCTCAGTGGTTTCTTCTTAACAAAAAGTCCAAATGAAGGGAAGCTGGAATCTTAGAGGAAATGTTGCTTGCTTTTCCGTCTGATTTTACTCTGTATGGTTTGGCACAACAGGAATAAAGCAAGCAGCTTTTCCACTAAGATTCCCGCTTGCCTTCATTTGGAATTTTTGTCTGGAAGCTTTGAGAAGGTACTGGGCTGCCATGACAAGAGATTGACACCAAGAGGTCTCATCAACGAGGGGGCTGTTCTGGACGCCACTGATTGGGGCATTTTAAGGGTTTACAGTTGCGATTGAGGTCAATGTTGATTGTGTCTGTTGCAGGCAGATGTCAGCTGGCATCCGCTGTTTATGGCGCAGTATCCCTGCACGCGGATGACGTACATGTCCGCCATTACTGGATAACTGTATGAAAATGTAATATGGTCAAATATAGCACTGTTACAGGGGTACCATGACATCACAGAGGTATTGCATTATTATTAAGGCATAGAATGGAGAACCATAGAGGCACCATATGGCAGCACATACAACGACTACAGGTCCATTATAAGGCATTGCTCTATGCACAAGGCCGAACCATAAGGAGATCGAGTCAAGGAAATCTGCATGCCTGTGGGTTTAAACTCAACTTCTGAAAAACAATTTTCAACTTTTCACAGTATTAGGCCTCAGTCACATTTCCATTGGGGACCTTTCACATGGGACAGTATATCCTGGATCAGAATTTGGAATATGTCGTTCCTGAATTCCGCACCAAAATCTGCACGCTAACTGTGGATTTTGGTGCGGAAATCCCAGCAGGGTTCTGCTATTTTTAATTCTACACCAAAATCTGTAGATTAGCAATGTGAATTTTGGTGCTGAATATTCTGCAGAAGGGCATATTCCTCAACGCCGTTGTAGATTGTTCCGTCCCGTGTGAGAGGTGCCTTATGGGTTCCTGTTTTCCTGCATTGTTAGGGGAACCCTACCCTTTAAGTCTCCGTCCTATGATAGAACCAAACAATGGACGAAGCTAAGAGTGAAACGTGCAGGGGCGCAGGGATTTCCAGACCCTCGGTCACGTGGTAACACTACATTATGTGCATAACATTGAGCTTGGTTTTAGCTATCGTCGGTTGATATGAGCATGATTTTCTTAGTGAACTTCTTTATATGTGTGACCTGAGGTGATGTATATCCCGATGTATTGATTTACTTTATGTTCAGTTTTTTAAATGCCTTTATTATAAATGTCATTCTCAATATACATGTTTTTCATGATAACCTCTGAAGTCCTGTCTTGGATATTTATTTTGGGATTGGATCTGAACCATGTAGAACAGACCTCATTGATTATAAAAACGTGTCCATCCTCCCTCATGCTGCCTGGCATTTTCCTGGACAAAACATTGCAACATGTTGCGCTACTTTCTGTGGATCTGAGCAGGAGTCTCCAGCACATATGTGAATGTAGTCTAAATGCACATAGAATGTTGGAAACTCTGCACTACTGATCTTGATTTTTTCTCCCACCACTCATGCCCAAGGGCGCCTTCACAAGGCTGCGCAAAATTATAAAACAAATGGTTTCCAATGGCTTGCTTCACATTTGTGATGTTTTAACACTTGTGATGCTGCGTAAAAACAAAATCACAGCATGTCCATTATTTTCACGATATCGCCCATTGTTTCCAATGGGGCCGGTGGCAGCAGCACCAACCCCACTGAAAGCAATGGCAGAAAATTGTGATATCCTGTCATTGCTATGACAGCTGTAGCAGGGGATTCCTTCATCCCCGTGGGGAGTCCCCTCATCACTGAACACTGTCACAACAGTAGCAGAGGATATTCTCCCATTGCTTTCAATAGGGTTGGTGCTGCTGCCACCCGAGTGAAAGCAATGGGATGAAGGGAACCCCCACAGTGATGTGAGGCTGTTTTCACATAAAAACACATCGCATCCAGGGGTTTTTAGAAGGTTTGCAAGAGAGATATCGGGCCGTGAATCACTCTCGCCAGTGGGCAGGAGCCCTAAGGGTGGTTTCACACGGGCAAGAAAATTGTGCAATTTTTGCCTGATGCGAGAGTCAGTAAAAAAGCTGATTAGGAAACCAATGATTTTCAATGGTTTCCTTCACATTAGCAATGTTTTCACTCGTGCGATGTTGAGAGAACAACAACAACAAAAAAAATCGCAATATGCTCTATCTTTCTGCGATGTGCGACTTTTCGATCTCCCACGTTTCCCTATGGAGCCTGCTTTTTTATTGCATCACAACGCAACCAACATGCATTGCGATTTTAACATTAGAAAGTCCTATTGCCTTTCGCCATAAAAAAAGCGTGATTTTATAACGGGCAACAGCGATGTGATGAGAGATTACTCTAAAGAAAAAGCATCGAACATTTTTTTTCAGTCCGGAAAAATTGGACAGATTTTTTTCATTATTTTCACACAATTTTTTGTGCGCTTTTGGAATTTTTCATGTGATTTCCATCTGATTTTTACAGACGTTAAAAAACCCTATACTGAGTTCTGCACGCTTCCTGGTTCTGCACTTTTTTTTAAAGTTTCTCGTCCCAATGTCGCACTCACCCATGTGACTGTAGCCTAAAGCTACAGTTTCTTTTGCCCCGATAGCAAAACAGTGTTAACCCTTTCCAATCCAATTTGTATCTTGGTTTTCCTAGGGGGCTTACTCTTTTTCTGCCATTACACAACAGCGCTATCTGCTGGCCCAAGCCAGTACTGCATGAGGTGACACGTTGGATAGGCTTCGACAGCAGAGAGGCTGGCAATATACAGTAAGAGAACCCCGACGGATGTCTTCCAACATTGGAGCTGTACAGCCTTAAATCATAATGTCTTCAGAGGTCAGACAGTGGATTAGAAAGTGTTAAAGAGTTCCGTTAGTATGTCCTAAGCTGATAGGTCACATGTCTGACAACCGGGTGGAGCTAAACCACAGCCTATTTCCAAGGCCAACCATCAGCTTTAGGAAATCAGTCATAGGCAACATAAAATAACTCAAAAGCAGTACAAAAGCCGTGAAGCCAAGTATCTGCAAAGTTGCTCAACTTTTTATGTAGCTTTAAACCATAAAATGTTAAAAATGGAAATATCTTTTAAATTCTCTGTCCATAAAGTTTAACTCACTATCAGTGTTACTGACACTAAACTTCAGCACCATTTCACTCCTGCTCTACCAATATAGAAAAAGTAAAAAAAAAAAAGTTCCTTCAGACGTAGCCTAAACCTTTCGCTTTATTGTATGCCAAAACCGATTTGAGAATACTTGAGGCGTACATATGGATATTATGTAATAAGGAAGAGTTTAATCTTTCCCTTCACTTTCCATAGGAAAATGTCTGCAACAGGTCAGAATAGAAACATATAAAAAACAATTACAAAGTCTCTCGCTAACAAATCTGCGCCGCAGCTGTAAGTATAAAATTTCTATTGAACTTAAAAAGCATGAGATGACAGGCGAGTCTGATAACATTTAAAGCAATTGCAGCTGTTGTTTTTATTTCATTAATCCCTGCGGTTCCTTGGAAACTGCAACATGTTAAAAAATCAGTGCAGGGAGAAAGCGATACAGCACTCAAGTGGTTAATACAAATCGTAACTCACTGAGTACCGGCGCTGTATCGGGAGGGATGCGATGGTATTCCCTAGTCATCCGAACCCTCTTTAGACCTCATCCGCACGCGTGTATGTGATTTTTGTCCGTGAGAAACGCAGTTTTTCCTCCGTGTATGTGCATTTTTGGTACGTGTTTGGTTCATTTTTGTTGCGTATGCGTGTTTTTTTATACGCCCGTGTTGTATCTGTATTCACTGGATTTTTAACACGCGGGGGAAAAAAAGCAACATGCGTAAAAGACGTAGTGAATATGCAATTTTTAATCAATCCCATAGGCTTAATGGGCAATTTCATGACACACTTCGATTTTTTATGTGCGCAAAAAACGCATGTCTGAATACAACAATGCAAATTAAAGGTGCTGTATGCTGTCCGTAAAAAATGCTGACCTAATGCGGATAGAAAATACGCCTATGTGAATGGGCCCTTATACTATGGATACTTAGGCAATGCATGATGACTAATATGGCAGGTAATGTCATTGAGCTTTCTCAGAACCCTGATTGGTAAATGGAGCTATTTATTCAGGGATACATGACATGCATCCCACATAAGGCTTTGTGCACGTAGTCGTGTTAGAGGTAAAGTTGTGTAAACATGTAATATGGCATCTACATTGAATGACCAATATATTAAAGACACCGGTCCTTGAACGATTGGAGCTTATCTGTATGGAAATTATCCCTGTGACCCTAGAGTGCAACATAAAACAATGTGGGGTATTCTTGTGCGGCGGTGTGGAGAGTATACAGAGAATGCTGTGATCAAGGAAAACATCCAGGAAAAAGGGATTTGTGGGTGGAAGCAACTCATCACTGGAAGGGGTCAGAGGAGGATGTCAAGAATGGTTCTGAAGAAGACACTGTACAGTCTAGAAAATTGCAGCTGAATACAACACTAGAGCTTCAGGTAACATGTCCAAAGGCAAAAGAGAAACAGAAAAGCGAGCAAAAGAGCGCAAAAACTGTATCACTGAGCAGTGGAAAAACATTTCCTGGTCAGATGACTCCAGATTTCTGTTGGACCGTGCTGATGGGAGGTTAGAATTTGGCACAAGCAGCATGAATCGATGACCCCTTCCTGACAGCTGGTCAGAACATGTCAGCCCCTCCATCTAATTCACTACAACTACAAGAAGCTATTCTATCTGCATGAGTCAATATTTTTTCACCCTTTAATTGCAGCGGTTTTGAAGGCCAAAGGAGGTCCAACTTGCTACAAGATGGGGGTCTCTATTACAGATGAGCGAACGTACTCGTAATGAGTACTTACGCACCCGAGTACCGCCATTTTCGAGTACTTCAGTACTCGGGCGTAAAGATTCGGGGGGCGCCGGGGGGCGGGGAGAGGCGCGGCGGTGCGGGGGGTAGCAGCCGGGAACAGGGGGGAGCCCTCTCTCTCTCCCTCTCCCCCCCACTCCCCACTGCTACCCCCCGTGCCGCCACGGTGCCCCCCGAATCTTTACGCGCGAGTACCGCTGTACTCGAAAATGGCGGTGCTCGGGTGCGTAAGTACTCATAACGAGTACGTTCGCTCATCTCTAGTCTCTATTAAAGTGTCCATTCAGTGTATATTAACAGAGATATTCTCATCCAGACGCATTGCTTGCTTGCAGGATAGAATACAGTGCTTCATGGGGGAGATGGATTCACGCGTAGGGACTCAACGTGCTGCCGTACAGGCTTTAGCATGTGCATGAGCTCTAACTATGAAAGTTGCTTGATAATTTATGGCCCTTGTGGGAGTTGTACTGGTGGCCATTTTGGCTACCGCCCAGCTTTTTCTAACAAATACAACTAGGAACCAGCAGCTGGTGCCAGATACTGGAGGCGGGAGCTTACGTGATCCCTTGGAAATGTTAATGAAAAGTTACCGTACACCAAAGCGGTAAGCACTTCCGCTCAGTTCTATTTATTATACAGATGTTGGCATGAAAGAAGACTTGGGTCGCCATTAAGATCAATAATCTAAGTTTTCATCAAAAACCTAATATGTGGATGGTCTCATTTGGGACCTAACGCAGAAAAAGAGAGAGAGAAAAGATTCGATGCGCTGACAAAGATGACAGTTGGCTCCAGGCTGGAATATTCATATCCAACCAGGAACCTGCTGACATTTCTGCCAGAACATCAAAATTATCCTCTCCAGCTGTTTTTACACAACAATCATGAACCAGTAAAGCAGAGGGTTCAATGTACAAAGTAGAGGTTTGAGCTGCCTCACACTGACGGCAGGGATCTCAGGGGATTTGTCAAGCATGCACTTCAAAAGGTCCTCTTTATATGATGCATGTATGACAAATAATTACACATATTTAGAGATAACTGTTAACAAGTTGTTGCGTACGGAGACCCCAGAAGACCTTCCATTCAAAGTGACACATGATGGGAAGTTTTTGAAAGGATGCGTACTGAGCATTGTCAAAGGACAACCTAATCGGAGTGCTTATGGTCAAATCATACCAGACAAAGGCTGGGGCTTTCAGGTCTGGTCTAATCAAACAATCTCAATCCTCCTGACTTCCAGACAAAGAGACTTGACCACCTTGACTATAAAGGTAATAAAAATTCTTTGAAATGTTGTACTGTACGAGAGATCAGTCTTTTTTTTTCTTTTACAATTTTGTTGGCATCCATTTGAGAATTCAAACCATTATCTGGTCTTTGAACTATCTAGAAAGCAATGATAAGTTGACTAATATTCATGAGATATGAGTCATAACGTTTGAATCCCTCAAAAAGATTGCATCCATCAAGAGTGGTCATACAGTACGCTTATTAAACCAAACTCTACTTGCTAGCTCATCAGTATATCTACTCAACAGGCTTCCCTAAGAACCCAAGTTGTCTCTATTAAAGATATTTTGGGAAAACCCAAACCAACTTGGGATGAACCATTTCGACATTAAGCGTGCTCCATTTTCAGAGAGAGTTGACAATGTTGCCCTAGAGACTTCTTCAGCTTTTCAGTAAAATCTATCACTTACTTCTAGAATAATGGTAGTTGTCATTCCATTTTTTGTTGCAGAGATTCGAGGCTGTTACCAATTATCGCCATTATTTGACCAGAAGGAACTTGGTAAGTTAAGTATGAAAACACGGTCATAGCAATTTTGGTCTCCTATAGAGATTAATTTAAAAAATACATGTAGTGCATATTTTCAGCTCACACACGTAGAGGAAAAAAAGACATGTTTGTAAAAACAACGGAAGAGAAAATATTGTTTTCAGGTAGGAAAATCATTTATCCCAGATGTAACTAGTATTCGAAATGTTGAAAACATATGTTAGATGGGTCTAACTGGTTCCATCAGTCAAACAACATGGAATTCTATGTCCAGTTTGTGCCAACATTGGGGTGTGGTATAAAGATGATTTACAATGGGTTAGACAAGGGTTAGAAACCCAAAAATAAACAAGAAAGTTCAATCACCCTATCATAACTGACATGGATTATCCAGCCAAGTAGAACCAAGAGGGCAAACAGACTTCCAAGATAATCTTTTTCTTAATGTGCCAGGCCTGTAAAGGTTCTTTGTTAGCCCCAGTTGATGTATCATTAACACAGACTGTTGGTTAGATAATTGTAGGTCATTTGAGAGGAGACCACCACAATCTCATACAAAAAGTCACATCCAAAGCCAACAAGTATTTTTGATATCAAGGGATTTCATTAGATAGAAGAACCTGTTAAGTTTTCCTTTCTCATCACCAGATTCCACCCAACCATTGCATTCAGAGGTCAAAGTCACCTATGTCTGGCCAGTTAATATAGTACCATGAGCATCACATTATAAAACCAAGATACCTAATTTGTGTCTCTTCAATAACTGTCTACCTATCAGTACCTACCGATATATTTGGACTGATCGGAAACCAATAAGCCACCCGTCTACCTGAAGAAGTCAAAAACTTTGATGAAAGTTTAGATGAAAGACACTGAGATTTTCTTCCAGTAAATATATTTTACTGATACAAAACCCAGACACTGAAACATACCATATAAAAGTAAGACGCACCTAGGAGTATTTACGTGTACCTACATGTTTCCTACCGTAAATAACAGGAAGTGGGTAGTATAGTGTTTTACCTGCTCATGAACTTATCAAAGTGGTTTCCAAGGATAAAGTACGTCAACAGTCTACTATGTACCCCCTTTCCTTACACCTTTCAATACACCTTCATATTATGTAATAGCGGTTCACGCATGATGCCATTTTTTGCTCTTTTATGCCCTTGCACTCCCCGACCAACTGTGTACAAAGACGACCACTTACCAAATGCCGAAATAGAGAAGGCTTCACTTATAGAGATGCGTTCTCCCGACTCAACTACCGAAATCTGTTGTTACAAGGGACTGCCATTAGGAGTAGAAGATCCTCACTACAAGCTGCAAAGCCGTGGTCATCCATGAGCTACACTGAATGGAGCAGTGAACAGTCCTCCACTCGCATGACAAAGGGTATTTCATAGAATTTTTGTTTTAACCCACAGTACTGAAAAATAAATTTTACTTCCCCTTTAATTTGAATCGTGCCTTTGACTCCAATAAATACCTTACATTTCAGTCATACATTTACAAGTCTTGTTACTGACAGACGAAAAGTCAAAAGGAAACCAAACAGGTGTTCACTGTCTGTGGTTTTCGTGCAGCTTTAAAGTAAGTACAATGAGAACGGTGTCTCGTTCACAGGTAGAAAGTCGCGTATTCGCAGTGTCTGTGATATAAATTCTTTCCTGGATATAAAACTAAGCAGAAAGAAAGTGATGAAGGCAAGGAGACTGCAGGGGCAAATTCAGTTTTTCAAAGCTGGGGAAAGGAGTGGATTTTGAAATTATATATAAAAAAAAATTCAAGAAGTAAAAAAAGTTGGCATGAAAGAGGGGGCAAATAATTATATATTAGAATACTTTTGAATCTCTAAAGGGGGAAATTAACCCTTTCCAATCCAATTTGTATCCTGGTTTTCCAAGGGGGCTTACTCTTTTTCTGCCATTATACAACGGCGCTGTCTGCTGGCTAAAGCCAGTACTGCATAAGGGTGACTGGTTGGATAGGCTCAGACAGCAGAGAGGCTGGCAATATACAGTAAGAGAACCCCGACGGACGTCTTCCAACATCAGAGCTGCACAGCCTTAAATCATAATGTCCTCAGACGTCAGACAATGGATTGGAAAGGGTTAAAGGGAACCTATTAGCATTTTTGAGCCACTAAACTACCAGCATGATGTTATGCACCTAGGGTTTAATGCTATCTAAGGATGCCTCTGTGTTGGCATTAGTTAGCAAAACAAAAAGTTATAACGTTCCAAAGAGCTACAATCGGCCTGAGTGTCTCCCCTTCGGCTCAGGTTGACAGGGATTATTCTGACTGCCATTATGGACTCAGGAAATATTTTTTTCCCCAGCATAGGCTAAATTGGCTTCGGCCTAATTGGGTTTTTTTTGCCTTCCTCTGGATCAACAAGGGGGATGGAAACAGGCTGAACTAGATAGACATTGTCTCCTTTCGGCCTAACATACTATGTTACTATGACAGGTCCCTCTCAATGTATGAATATGCCAATGGTTAGGGCAGACAGAATCTACAGACAGGTTGCCTTTAAAGGCATTTCCGAGTCTCCAGTAACGATGACCTATTCTTAGGATAGGTTATCAATATCGGATTGGTTGGTGGCCTGCTACTCAGGACGCCTGCGAATCTGTTTGCAGGGGCGGTGGTGCTCAGAGTGAGTTTCCTGGCCTCTTCACTGCATACTAGGCCCAACATTGTATATATTGTAGTGGTGATGCCTGGTAAAGCAGCTCAATCCCATTACTTGAATGGGACTAAGTCAGGCTATGTGACAAATGAACATGACATCACTGGCCTGACAAGAACATCAAACCTCTTTAAACAGCTGATTGGCAGGGGTCCTGAGCATGATATTGATGACCTATCATGAGGATGGTTTATCAACAGTTTAGTCCCAGAAAACCCCTTTAATTCTCTGGTATTAAATCTTTAATAATTCAGCTGGTATTTCCCTCCATTCGTCCATCTGGCAAGTTCTCTCAAAGAAGATGGACCCTGTTTATGTCTCCTGAACTGATGTTCCAGTTCGTCCCAAAAATGTTCAGTAGGGTTCAGGTCGAGACTCTGTGCGATCATTCGCGGAACATTCATATTTTCAAACCTATCTAAAACAGCTTTGGATGTGTAACAAGGCACGTTGTCTTGTTGGAAGTATGGCTGACCATTCCCAGAGTATTGCTGCATTGTCAGTAGCATATAATTGTGTAGAATGTCAAGGTACACCTAGGTGTACCAAGACCATGCCATGTAAAATGCTCCCAGATCATAACGGAATTTCCACCATACTTACTTGTTGGCACAACACACTTGGACAGAAGGTGTTCCCAGCATCCTCCACATCCAGGTACGTCCATCTGATGTTAAGATGGAGTATTGTGATTCGTCACTCCATAGAACGTCCTTCCATTGCTCGGCTGTCCAATGCCAACGCTCCTTGCACCATTGTAGATGGGCTGATGCATTGGACTTTGTGATGGACGGCTTGTGTGCAGCAGCATAACCTGTATAGGTAATAGAGTGCACTTCTCATCGAAGACTATGACTAACACCTCCAAGGGTCTGCATCTTATGTGGCACGCTTTAAGACACATGACATACTAGCAAGACACGATCCATTCCGATAGGGGTGTCCAAATATTTTTAGTAAGATAGTGTATGATAATAGGTTGAACTAGCTGGCCTATATAACTAGTGTGACCCTTTGTAGAGTGCGATCTGACAACATAGCCCCTGTTGTGTATTCTTATATAGAATTACAGTAATCCTATACATTTAGACAGAAGCAACCAGATGAAACTGGTAAAGCGGGCAGCAATATAACCTAGTTATAACAGCCTGTTGAGGACCATTCATGAAGCCACAAAGATCCCGTTCTACTTCTTTGAGCCTCTCATGGTGTCTTTGTGCCGAGATGATGAGTCCATTTTAAACAACCACTTAGCGTTAAGGATTCATTTACAGAGTAAGTTCCTCGTGAAAATAAAACAGGCTGTTAATTTGGCCTGACTCCCGATCACTGTGTCAGTCGCACCACGACTGTGGAGAATATGGAGACTCGTGTTCCCATTTCACATCACTCAATTGAGGCTTCTTGCAGAAAAAGCTTTTAACAACCACATCTGGTCTTTAATAAATCACGGCACTCTGTCTTTCTGCCAAAACTCCTCCTTTATCTAGCTTACATCCTCGTGATGAGATAGGAAATCACACATTACGATGGTGACAAACAATTGTAATTATGCCATTAGTCGCCATTTAGTCTACAAAGGTTTCTAAAAAGAAAATACAGCCCACAATCAGAAATATGGGATAATACATTGATCGCTGGTCTAATCCGCTTTTACTTCACAAGTGTAAAACACAGGCATAATTCATCGCTCAGCAGGCAATAATAGCAGACCGCTCTAAACTATACAGCTATTCCGCGCCGTATCTACTTAAATAAAAAGACGGGAGAAAAAAAAAAAAGACACAGAGACTTTAATAGCCTGAATCTAATAAAAGAAAAAGTCTCGATGGCTGATTTGTGAAATTGAGATGGACTAGGAACGAAAATGCCAGGGTTCTGGAGTTTGATGTTTTTGGATTTTTTTGACTCATTTTCTTTGGCCAATTTTAGAGCTCATTCACACAGCCTGTGTATGGTTTCTTTTTGAGGAGCCCTAATATGGTTCGTATAGAGGTTTATGAGGTCTCTACTGTACCTTTTTATGCTTCCGATTTTATATGTCAGCATACAAATCATACAGAAAAAACATGAGGCATGCTACCGTACGTTAGACTTTGCCTCTAGAGGCGGCTATCTCCATACATTCTGAACCCTTTAGAGCCTTTACAGAGTCCTGCATTGCCCTATAGGCTACCGGCTCCGAGTACTGTTGTATGCATGAGCCTTTGCAAATGAAACCGTGTACAACAAGCATATAATAGTATGAGAAAAACTTTTCAGAATCACAGTGTTATAGGTTTTTATGTAAATATTGGTCAAAGTGGTTGTCTGACCATGCTCTTACGATGATAACCCAATTGGCCAACTAACCATTTCCCTTGCAAATCTAGTATTACATGATAGCTAGTTATTTGAACACATGGACAAGCCAAGAGATCGGGAGTGAGAGTCAGTAGCTGTGGCTAATAGAAGGGGGCTGTGATCAGGGGACCCCTTTATGATACTAATAGACCTAAATATACCATATGGTTATCTTTTAACTGCAGGCTCAATGGATGCTTTGGAATTAAAATGGCTGTTCGGTTTTGGAACACAATTCTGTCCTGGGACTGGAGGGGGTATATTACCAGCACTTGTTCTTCTCTGCCATCCATCCAATGCACAGGTTCTAGTCTCAGCTTTTGGTTGCTCAGGATGGCCACTGCAATTTTCTATCTAGATAATGCCGCACTGGCCAAATCAGATAGCAGTTATAGCGCAGTGGTAGGCTACCAATGCCCTTTGGGGATTAGCTTGTCCGAGGACTGTGTCGTCCATCTTGACGGATGAAAATGGGACCCGTAATCAGAAGATCAGATGGATAACAGTGAAGAATAAGTGCGGGCAATATATCCCCCACCCCTCCGGTATAGGGATATAGTTTTGTCCCAAAACCAGTGGATCGATTTAAGGACTACTGCCACAGTGGAGAGAAAAACCAACTGTTCTTTTTCATTGTTCCATTCACAATATCCAATATTGTCACAGTTAATTAGTTTCAATGGTCTACAGCTACCATGTCTTGTTGGCATTGCCATGAAATACGAGAAAGCTATAAGCCACACATGCTATCATTTGAAATATAAAGTTGGATAACTCTAGCCTAGTATTTTCCAACCGGGGTCCCCTGCAAGTTGGTCAAGGGTTAATCGAAAGACAGCAGAAGCAAAACTTGCCGCTTCTACAGTACATAAAGTGACTTTAGCGGATTCAAAGATGCTTGGCATGGGAATAACCAATATAATTTAGTAATCTCGGCCAGAATAATTCTGCATTATTTTGCCCAGCTTCACACCAATTTTTTTCAGGAGACATCATAAAGCCCCCCCCCCCCCCTTCTATTAGCCTCAGCAATTAGCCATTATAAGGAATGTCTCCACCCATGGTAAACTCGATGTAACCAGAATGAGCTCCATTCCATACTCCCTGCAAGATCACCTGATGGTAGCAACTGATCACAAAAGGTATTCAGCAACCAGACCTTTGGTGATCACTTGGTCAGTCAGGCAATTGGCTTTAGAGAAAGGATTTTCCAGCTGACAAGGTCCTTAAAGGGATTATTCCAAAGTCTAAAGTTTGGCATTAAAACAGTTTGGGGACAAAATTCTGTCCACGATATAGCAGATAACTTTATGATCAGTGGGAGTCTTACAACTGAGATCACCACTGATCCTGAGACCAGGAGTCTCCTCTCCCTCTCTTCTCATCGCTGTGGGGTCACTACTCCCATCCACCGAGATGTCAGACTGAATAGAGCACTGGTCACGCATGTACTTGGCTATCTCCAGCGGTAACATTGAAAGTGAATGCAGCGGCACAGTGCATGCAGGACCAGCGCTTTATTTAATCTCCTTCTCACTGCGGGGCATACTGTAAGCCCTGTGAGGAGGAAAGGTACATGGGACCCCCATTTTTGGGATCATTACAGATCTCAACAGTGCATTTTGGGATAATTCATTTAAAATGCCAAATTACTGAGTACGTCATATAATTTTCACTTCCGCTAATATTTAGCATAAAAGTTACAACATTTTCAAACCCCTTTTCTAAAAACAGTTGTCCTGGCAATCAGACTCCTGGACACATAGAAAGCTGGATACCAGGGGTTAACTGCAATTAGAATTTTTTGGAGGCATTAAGTTTTGTTCACATGATGAAATCTGCATTGGAAAAATCCAACACATATTTCACTGGAAAACTGTGACAGTTATCTGCACGTAAACACAGATTAGACTCATTCGATGGGGCTAATCTGCATGCAGAAAACCCAATGCAGAATCTACATCACGAAGTGACATGTCACTTCTTTTTTTTCCGCACATGGATTTCAAATCTGCATGTTGTATAGACTGCTGCGCCAATTTCCATTCAAATGAATATAGAACACCTAACTGACACGGATCTGTTGTGAAGATGATGTGGAATTGGCACTATTTCTACTTGGAATCTGTAGCAATATCTGCTCTGTGAACAAGGCCTTAAATTACACTCCTAATTCATAGTTTCTGCTTTAATAAACAAGTTTGAAGCATGCATTGGGTGAGTTTTATCAACGAGTGCCACATCATGTGTCTTGCAATAGATTCCACTACTGCTGGCAGGATGCCCAAGTAAATCGTCAGTGGGGGTGACTAGATACCAAGGTGGGTCACGTTGGAGTACTCCTTTAAATTTAAAATTGGCAATAAGACTACTGGCATCTGAGTCCTCTCATGTGTCCAAATTAATTAACAATGGTCATCGGAGAAAGAACAAGAGAAATTAACTTTGTGTAGTCACCACTGTGCTCTTTCTGCTGGGGCTAACCCAGTGCTAGCTTAATAGGGCAAACAGAACAAAGAAATGTATAGTCATCGGATCATGGTAGACTACAGCTTGAAAGTAGCAAATCATTACAAAGTCGTAGTGAGTAAAGGAATGTGGATACAATGACCAAATATGCTCCCCAGGAAACACTCAAACTTCCCTACTACTAAGATTAGCTCAGTCAGGTTTGTGCTTCTTTTACCAAATCACTGGAGCAGAGGAGGTCCCACGCTTTTTTTTACCAAGCTTCAGACTGAGCTATATTAACCCCTTGAATAAGAAGTATAAGATAGAATACTTTCACAGTCATAACATTGTTTACCCTACGAGAAATGCTCGGATGCCCCCTGCAGTGGGAACACCCCAAGCCTCCCTCAGAACAGGAGAACGTGTCCCCTGCTCCTCTTTGAGACCTTCATTAGCAAACATAAAAATGTTTGCTGATCAGCCGTACAGCTAGCCAATGGGTGGAGACATATAGCTGACCCATTGGGACATATACGATTGTACTACCAATTGTTAATCCCCATAGCAGCAATTGTCAACTAAATTCAAAGCAAAGTAAATTAGCGCAATCAACATGCTTGTCAATTGGTGCTTGTTACATCGTCCTGATAATAGAGCCAAGTAAAAGGGCCCTAAGGTTTTGGGATGCCGTATATAAAGCCATTTCTTGAAATACAGGCTCCGCACACCCAACTAAAAAAAACCCTACAGACAAGACGTGGAATATTAGTCTGTTCCTCCCTTGTCACATAGACAAATTATATAATATGATCATCAGTGTAAGTGAGACCAGATAATCGCAAGACAATTCATTTATCTTCAAAGATGTCTCTGCATTGAAGACGTGCAAACGCTACAAGTTCCCTGCTTTGTCTTATCTAACACCATGAAGGGAGAAGAAAAAACATATCTGCTTTCAAATAGGCGATGCATTCTGTATCTAATCCCTCTCCTCTGCGCCGCATTGTGCTCAAAGGATTTTACAAGTGGAGATTAGCGAGTTCTTTAGGACTCAGAGTCACATTACAGAGTACCAAGACTTGTGGGAAGGAGGATTGTGCTGCATCTAAGAAATAAAAATAAAGAGCACATGTCTACGTTCACGGCAAACGTCCGAGCGGCATACAAAGCAATGTGGCATTTACGGCAAAATAGAAGGAGTCTGAATATTACAGTCCATCTGTATTGTGAATGCAGTAGATAAAGAGGGCAGGTGGGGAACCGTAATGTATATAAAAAATACTGCACCGCCCAAAGGCGTAACTTGAAGCTCCTGGGAAGTCTGTAGCAAAACCCACCTGCCATGGTATCTTATGTGTCAGAGGGCCAGAGTGCAGATTGTGTCCTTACCCCTGAAGAGCCAGGTCATCGAGGAGTCAAGGTGAGTTTGACATGGGACATCCTATTTTTTAGAATCCTTTTTTGAAAACATTGAGATATGACGCATTAAGGTTGTCTTTTCATGTAAAACGCACCCGCATGCACAAGCCACACCCTAATAAGGACAGGCAAATTGTCTTCATTTACAGCACCATCATCACTGAGCTGTGCCAGCAGATATGCCCCAGTAAACAGTGCAGCAAAGTTTTCCCTGATAAACCGTGCAAATCCAGCATTACCAATAAAAAATGCTGGACAAAGGGTATAGCATATAAATAAGTGCCGCTAATAAATAATACTAAAAAAGAGTGCAACACATAAACGGTACTAGGAGTGTGCACCCAATAAATAATACTGCAAGAAGAGTGTAGCAAGTAAATGGTGCCAGGAGAGTGCGCCAAGTAAATACTGAAAGCAGAAAGCATCACATAAAAAAGGTGTCAGGAGAGTGCCCCCAATAAATAATACTGCAAGCACAGTGTATCACATATATAGTGCCAGGAGAATGTCCCTGATAAATAATACTGAAAAAGAGAGTGGCATCAATAGATAATACTGAAAAAGAGTGTACCACATAATTGGTGCCAAGAGAGCGTCCTCAATAAAAGAAACAGAATGTACCACATAAAAAAGCGCCCCCAATAAATACTGAAAAACAGCGTATCACGAGCAGTACCAGGACAGCACCCCAATAAATAATACTGCATAGTGTACCATATAAATGGTGCTGTTACTGATGCACGGATTGTCAATCCATTGGACGAACCAACCAAACCAAGACTTGTCCTGGTGTGGTTGACAGCTGACTCCTTAGATAGAGGGACTTTTGCCAGGAAAAGGGAGACTAACCCTTCACTGCAGAGGGAATGGAGGACGCCTACCTACAAGCAAGGCGATCGCTCCGATAAGGGCGGCCCTGCACTGGAACCTTGGGTCTGACTATCTGTACACAGATGCAGGACAGAACAAGGGCAAACCATAGACAGGAATGGGAATTCTGAGGCCTTAGTCAGACGGGCGTTTTTTCGCGCGATTTGCGCCTGCACACGCGTCCGTCGATTTCATCAAACCATTGCTTTGTAATGGTATCGGACACATGAGCGCTTTTTATGCGCTCGTCCGATAAATTATAGAACAGAAATCGCAGATCGCACCTATCTGCGATCTGTGATTCCTGTTCTCTTCTCTATATGCGCTCAATGGGGCCGACGGCAGCAGCGCCGACCCCATTGAGAACATATACTAGACAAATCATTCTTCTCTGCCACAGCTGTTACAGCTGTGGCAGAGAAGAACGATGTTTGCCCATTGAATTCAATGGAGCCGGCAATAGAGCCGGCTCCATTGAAAGCAATGGGCTGCCGGCGATCGCGGGATGAATTGTCGGGAAGGGCTTAAATATATAAGCCCTTCCCTGCAATTCATCCAGAAATGTGTAAAAATAAAAAAAATATATATACTCACCTTGTCCCGGCAGATGGAGTTCAGCACGGCCGGCCGGCAGTGGGTGTGAGTGGGTGTGAGTGAGAGCTGCCCCTGATTGGTCCCTGCGCTGAGCCAATCAGAGGCAGCTCTCACTCACACCCATTCATGAATTCCGCTGAACTCCGTCTGCCGGAACAAGGTGAGTATATATATTTTTTTTATTTTTACACATTTCTGGATGAATTGCAGGGAAGGGCTTATATATTTAAGCCCTTCCCGACAATTCATCGTGAGATCGCCCGCAGCGCATTGCTTTCAATGGAGCCAGCTGTATTGCGGGCTCCATTGAATTCAATGCGCTGGACAGCTCCGGCCCGTTTCAATTGAAACGCGGCTAGGAGCAGTTTTTTCGGGCGATTTTTCGGCCCCGGTCACGCGATTTGCGGATGCGCATCTGTCATGCGATTCGCAAATCGCGGCAAAAAACGCCCGTGTGACTAAGGCCGGAAACTGAAAGAAAACAAACTTACAGACAGATGCAGAGCTGAGACAGCAATAACAGAATCCAAACACAAACTCAGGAATACAGACAGAACACAGACTGCATAGTCAGAACTCAGAGAGCGGGACAAAATTGAGACGGCTCAGACAAAACTCAAACAGAAGTAGATGACCAAAGAAAGTTGAGTGTAAGAACACACACCACACACACAACAAATCTGAGGCACCGAGGAAGCGTCACAGCTCACCTTAAATAGAGGAGTAACGCCTATTTAACCCCACAGGTGAGCTGAGAGCCAGAGAGTTAGTTAACTCTCTCAGTGCTAGACTTAAGCAAACAGGGAAAGCAGAGATGCTTGCAGCTGCCCAGAACAGCATAAAGGCGGCAGACACGAGTAGCGACCTTACAGGTACAAGGAAAGTGCCCCCCCCCCCCCCAAAAAAAATATGCCAGCACAAAAAAATGAACAATGCCAGTACAGCGCCTAAAGTTGTTATCCAAAGGATAGCAGATAAGTGTCTGATCGCTTGGACGCCCATTGATCACAAGATCGGAGGTCCTACGTCTACCCTTATGAATGCAGCTCCTTTTTTTTCTATGGGACTTCGCCATTTCCTACAGTTATACAGAGATAAAGGTAATAGAAGGACACTTGCTTAGTTACTACAATCATACCATGGGACAAGTGACTCTCATTCTCATGATCGGTAGAGAGTGCATTGGGTGGTCCTCCACCAATCAGACACTTTTTTCCTATCCTGCTGATAGCAACTTATCCCCTATCTTGGGACAACCCTTTAATCTCCACAGTTGCCACTAGGCGGGGTCTCACTTCATACATACAGAGGCCAATAATAGCAATATAAACACATATTCAGTAAGCGCCCCCTAGCAGCCAATTCCAGCAGCCTTTGAAGGAGATTGGCCTGCCCTGCCAGCATTTGGGAGGGTACACGCTACCCACAGCAACCAAAGTCATTCATAGTATATTATATTACATAGTATTTTGCCGCGGCCTAGAATATGAAAGTGATACGCTAAAGCTTGTAATTAACGGCTTCCACCAGGAAATATGCGCTGCGGCTTGTGACAGTTCATAAAGCTACTTCATGCTTTCGCTTGAGGCATACGTTGGAAGTCACCTGAAATTTTACATGGAAGCTAATCCTTTAAGATTAACTCTTGTTCCAAATCAAACTAGATGGATGAAAATTATACCTGCCAGTCCTGAGCTTGGAGGAGAAGTACGCCAGTACTCAAAGCTTCGTCAAAGAGAAACTCGTCACATATGAAAACTCTCAACCCTCTTAAGGTCCGTAGTCTTGTGTATAAAAGACCGTACTATAATAAAAAGCACCGAAGACTGACAACCACTTTTTTGACTTGTGCATAAATAAGTTGAAACTTCCCTTTTTCCACATCTGCAGGCCATACAAAGCACATTACTCAATGGGGGGCCACAGTGAGCACAGAAGAACAAGGTTCACTCATAGGGGGACATCTATCTAAGAGCGGTGTTTTACATGTGGGTCTTAGATATGAGTTGACACAATAAGGATATTTATGATCCGTGGGGATCTCACCGCTAAAAACCTATACCAATCCCAAGAATGGGGTTCAGTGTGCACCCTTTTCATCGCCGAGGAGGAGATTGGTTGGAGCGGGGGTTGCGCATATCCAGAGAACGGCATTACTTTTCCATGGAACTGCCAAAAATGAACAAGTACAAGCGCTCTGCAATTTCCATTAGCCCTACTGAAATTAATGGAGTGGCACTGGACATGCATCACAGTGGGTGGGAGAAGTGACCCCACAGTGATGAGAAGAGGGGGATATTGGATCCCCGTTCTCAGGAATGGTGGGGGTCTTAGTGGCAAGATTTCCCCATTGTTCATGACGTTAGCTATATAACTTTAGATTTAGGGATAACCCCTTTAAGAGAGGACCTGTCAGTTGCTCAACACCTCATGAAAGAAATATTTACTGTCCTGCCTACTATCCTAATAATCAATGCCCTTAAAACATTGGCGTCATGTATGACAAGAAGTCCATCAAATGGCTCAGGGCTGCCGAACCCATAGGCATGGTGCTTTAAAGTTTAGACAATACCAATGCAGCAGAGGAAACATGGGGTCAAATTTGAGGTCTTCAGCCATACAGTTGGTCAAACCAACGAAGCCACTGAAATGAACTGTCTCAAAAAATAATAAAAAACAATAAAGGTAAGTGGCACCAAATTGAAGAAGAAAAGAGCCTCCATTAAGACCTTCTCAAGAAATCTCGATAAGTGGAAACTGCACATCTTTTCTCCTTTGTGAAACTTTCCATATTATTTCCTCTCAAACTTATCTACCACTTTTGTAATTAGTCTCATTTCCTTCCTAATTGTCTTCCAGGAAGTAGACTCATCGTGTCATCCCTCACAAGGTGGAGGCTGAAGAAGCCCACGACTGTGGCAGAACATCCGAAAGCAGCAGAAAGTGACTTACTAACATCTAACCACAGAAGGGTAAAAAGTAATTTTTGGTCTCTTTGGAAAATATCCGACACAGAATGTTATCTATACATCCAGAAAGTCAACCGCACGGTGACTAAACCTGAGAGTTGAAATATGTGATGGAGGAACAATAATATTCATAGTTATTTGTGAGTTTACCCGCAAGTTACATAAACTACAATAGGAGACCTTTCACACGGGACGGAGCCAAGTCCGCAGCTGCAGAATTCCACACCAAAATCTGTAGGTTTTGAGTCAGAATTACAGGCAGGTTTTAAGCCAATTTTCAATTCCGTGTGGAACGGGGTGCTTCGACAGAGCCCTCTGCCCCAGGATTGGGGGTCAGGGGCCTACCTGGGTCAGTCCTCCTCGAGGTACCTGGTGTCCACTTCATCCACCCAGCTCACCAACTGTTTTCCAGCACCCGCTTTCCTCTCCACAACCGGTTTTTCCTTCCGTCCCTCATCGCCTTGGGTAGTAATTGGGTCCACATCGATTGTAACGATAATTTATTTAACAATGCGTGGCTTGTTTCTCTGGGCACTGGAGTGGCACACTCCATAAGGTCAGGAAGTCATCCCCACTTCTCTTGCTGCTACTACGCCTTGAGCTTCCTCTCACCGTACTCACTACACACCAACTCGGACTGGCTTACACCAAATTTGCCAGGGGGCCCTACTTTTCATAGCATTGCCTGGTCTCCAGGGCAATGGGGACTTCTGTCACGTTGAACTAGACAGACTTGTAAGAAAACGTAGGGGTTGCAGTACCCTATTACATCCGCATCAAAATCTGCAAGTACCCTGCAAATTTTGGTGTGGAATTTACTGCAGCTTTCGTTGTGTTGTGCAGCCTATTCTATCCCGTGTGAAAAATTTGATACAATTTACAAAATTTTCTACTATTGGAATTATTGAATAAAAAACGAAATCACGACAGTCTCCTATTTATCCCCATTTCACATGATAACCAGACCCAAATCAGGGCCAAGCGAAATTTCCAGAATAAAAAAGCTGGACAGGTTCTGGACAGTTTTATAAAGAAATGACTGTGTTGTATCACAAATAGCGCCACCGTGTCCTTAGGTTTTCTGTGGTATTGCAGCTAAATTATACACATAAGTGTCAGTCCAGTGTGTCCACAGCCTCTCCCGACAAGCCACGGCTTCTTGACTTCAACAGCCTATGGAAAACCCCTATTAATAGGCGAGAAATAAAGAACTGCACCGCAGACGCATGAACATGTGAGTGCGGTGTGATTTTTAATTTTTCCTATTGAGAACACATGTGATTCTAATGCATGTTCAGTAATGTAATGTCATTTTTTCGCAAATCGCAGTGAGCATATTAGCTCCTGTGGATTCACCCTTAGCTAGCGATAGGGCTTTGCTACATAATCCTTTTTAAATTACGTATTTTTGTCAACTGCTTACTAATCGTACTTAACCCCTTAGTGACCCACCTATTCCGTGCCTTAAGGACCAAGTGATTTTCATTGTCGCATTGCAAGAGCAATATTGCATAACTTGTTGCTTTGGTTTTTGAGTCATATATGAGGGGGGGAAGGGATTTGTTATTTGTATAGCGCCAACTTAGTCAGCAGCGCTTTCAAGTAATTTATCTATTACCCCCCCCCCCCCCAGCAAGCTGGGTACTCATTCCACCGACCTCAGAAGGATGGAAGGCTGAGTCAACCTTGAGCCGGCTACCTGAACCATGCAGGGATTGAACTCGCAACCTTCAGGTCGTGAGTGAGAGTTTAGGACTACATACTGTGCCACACGAGGCCCCAAAAGTACCACTGAAAAATACAACTTGTCCCGCAAGGAAAACAAGCGTTCAGACAGCTACGCCGATGTATAAATGAAAGGGTTACGATTTTTTTGGAAAGTGGGGAGGAAAAACCCGAAAATGAAAAAAAAGGGAAGTGTCCTTAAAGAGTTAATAATAATACCTGCAATCTGCTACCTGTAGAAAGCAAGGAGTCGTAGACTGTAGAATTACAGGTGTTTCATCCTACGTAGGACTAGACATCACAACTTGTACAACCCCCAGCTTTTACTCCGAGTCCCATGATCTTAACTTCCCCATGAAATGCGGCAGCGCAATCTATGGAATTTAAAGCTGTTAATATATTCTGCAACATGTTTTTTTTTCATCCATTAATTCAGGTTCTTAAAATAATCAGCATAATGTCCTCTCCTTTACCGGCTTCTCCAACGCTGCCAACTTTTTGAAAAATAAACTGGCATTTTGACACAGAGAACGTCAGGTTCTTCCTACTACATCTGTTTCATCTGGCATCTGATCCAAGCCAGTATTCAGACACGGCGTTCGAAAGGCAAATATCATCTACACCCCCCCCCCCTCTCCGCCAGGTACAAATAAACAAACAAGGCTGAAATGATGAGATGCGAGTAAAATAATCAAAGTCCCCTCCTTTCTATCAATTTTATATGAGCCCCAATTAAAGAGGACCCGTCAGCTATAATGACTGCCTGCTTTAGTCAATACTTCTGGAAACATATGAACAAGCAGTTAACTGGGTATTACCATTCCTCTTGTTCATAGAGTGTATCTCTGAACTGTCTGAGCACTGGTTGGACATTATCAGAGTCTGTATAGTCACTCCCTATTGACATGGTTACCTGGGCTTCTCCACCTGGCAAGATATATACTGAATGGCCACTTTATTAGAGCCCCCGGCCCTTTTACGGCTTGTATGGAAATTCTCCCTGTGACACCAGAATGCTGCATAAAATCACGTGACAAGTTTTCTGTGAATTAGTTTTAGTGTGAATCTACATTAGATGTGAAAATCCAGCGATCCGAGCGACTTCCAAGGCCTGGTCATCGGTGCTAGACTAGCCAGGATTTCACTGCCAACCGCGTGGGGTTTTCTCATGCAGCGGTGTGGAGAGCATACAAAGAATGGCATGATTGAGGAAAAATATCCAGTAAAAAGGGGATCCTGAGGACATAAACAACTCGTCACCAAAAGGGGTCAGAGGAGGATGTCAGGAATCGTTCTGATAAACACTGCACAGTCAAGCATATTGCAGCTGAATACAATGCTGGAGTTCTAACTAGCATGTCCGAATACACAACTCATCACCGTAAGGCGTCGGGGGAGGATGTCAAGAGCTGTTCTGACAAACAGGAGCTGCACAGTCAAGTGCAACCGAATGCAACCCAAGTGCTCCAACTAACATGTCTGAATGCACAACTCCTCGTTCCTTAGCACAAATAGGCTATAACAGCAGACGACCAATTTTAGAACCATTAAGGGAAACAGAAAGAAAAGACTCCAGGGGGGGAAATAGCGCAAAAATTGTATAACTGAGCATCACCTGATTGGAGGGTCAGAATTTTGCACAAGCAGCATGAATCGATGAACCCCTTCCTTTCAGGTTGGCGACGGTGAAGTAATGATGTGCGGAAGGTTTCTTGGCACACCTGGATCCTCCAATACCTGTGGATGAACGCCACACTGAACTGCTGCTATTCTGAAGGCCAAAGGAGCTCCAACTACATGGGATTTCTAATAAAGTGGCCATTCAGTGCATGTGTAGGCTTCAAATTGGTATCCCTTTAATATTAGATACTCAGGTGCCCTCTGGAAATTACGGTGTTAAAAACATAAACTTTGCCAACTATAAATGAAGTAATTCAGGGTGTGTTCCTTATTAGAAAACACAATTAACCCTTTCCTTTCTATTCTGCACAGCCTAGAGGGAACACTGTAGAACACACAGGGGAAACCAGACATTAAAGAGTCACCTATATCCTGAAGCAGGAAGTGTGTGCGGCACAGCAGAACTTTCACATACTGTAACTTTGTACAGTATGTTCATCATATCATACCACTTCCTTTACAACATGGCATATTAGATTTGTGGGTATATATCACTCTGCTCGCTCCGTAATAAGGATTCATAAGGTGATAAAAAGTGGTATTATCTAAGTTTGCAACTAGTTTGGTTGATTTTTCTTTCCAGGCTGTAAGAAGTCAGAATCAGAACCATGTGGGGAAGAGGAACAACACATGTTTATTGGCAAAACAGAGCAGGACGAGCTGCAGCAGCCGGACTTAAATACTACTGAGCTTGCAATACCATTCCCGGCCATGTATGGCGTTGTACTAGTTCCAATGCACAGTAGCTCTGGAAAACAGCTGATCAATGGAGCAGACGGGTTTCGAACCCCCATGATCTGATACTTATAGTTCATCAATAAAAAGAAAAAACAGAATACCGCTTTAAGTTGTGTTCAAAGGTAGCATTTTTTCATGTGGATCTGCACCAAAATCCGCAGCATATTTTGTGCTGTACATTTTGGGGCTGATCTGCAGTAAAATCCACAGCAAAATCTGCAACATTTGGTGCAAATTTTTACACAGTGTTTTGCTGCAGCAGTTTTTGCTGTGGGATATACTGTGAATTTTTGGTTTAGATTTTTCACCAATTCCGCCACATGTGAACTCAACCTGAAGCAGATTTCTGGCACTAAACTATCGATGATCTATCCTCAGGATGGGTCATAAACAGTTGATCAGCAATGCTGCGCTGCTGCGAATCCCTGACGATCAGCTAATTGAAGTGAAAGCGGCACTCGGGTGAGCACTGTTGTCACTTCAGTTCATACCAGGCACAGTGCTGTACATTGTATGGTGGTTGTATCGGGTATTGCAAGTCAGATCCATTCCCTTGAATGGGACTGAACTGGTCTTAGTCATGTGACTGATGAAGGTGACATCACAGGCCTGAGAAGAGGCCACAGTGCTCACCCAATCAGCGTGGATCACAAGTGGCGGACCCTGCTTGATTACCTATCCTGAGGATACGTCATCGAAATTGTAGTACCGGAAAACCCTTTTAAATTTTAATTTATAGATTTACACTAATTTTTGGTGAAAAATAGTCACAACTTTTAGAGCGAGCTGCAGTTGAGCAAAAATATGCATTTTTTCCCTTCATTTTTTTGCCATGTAGGGGTTAGCGGGAGATGCCGAACGTCCCATGGCCTGGCAAATTTACTTTTACACCTCTTAATAAACTTTGGCACATCTTACTACTATTCCCAAGATTGACTTATCACCAATCTCTACTGCGACCCTAACCAATTCTAAGAATGGGGATACTATGTTCTCCTTTCCTCCTTACTGCACTCCCTGCAGTGAGGAGAAGCTCAACTGAAGTGGGAGCCGGGTGTGTACTGTGCCACACTATTAACTCTCAATAGGATTGCTGGAAGTAGTCGAATACAATTAGTCGGCCACTTCTGGCAGCCCCCTGAAATGAATAGGGTGGTTCCGCACATGCTCAGCCACTACTCCATTCAAACGTCTCCTCACTAAGGGGAGAGAGGGGGTCTTGGCACCAGTGGTGGCCTTAGGCTGGATGGCACACTGCGTGGAATTATTTTCGGAGACCCCCCCAATCATACTAAAAAAATGATATATGTTGCATTGATAAGCAGTCTGCCTGTATTCTGCTTGTGTAGAAAGCAGCAAGATAACAGCACACCCACAGCAGAACAGCTCAGTGAATAAATACAGCACCAGAAAGAGACAAGCTCATAAAATGATTACTGCACCAGAGCCAAGCTCATAACATACATACAACACCATGACCAAGCTTATAACATAAATACAGTACCAGACCCAAGTTCATGACATAAATACAGCACTAGAACCAAGCTCAAATCATAAATACCACCACAGAAGCAAACTTATACCACAAATACAGTAGCAGAACTAAGTGATTGGTATTGCGGAGGTTCTAGTGGAATAAGTGTTAGTCCAGAGTGTTAAGGCAGCATAAATGCAGCCCTAAGCTCTCGCTCACGACCTGAAGATTGCGGGGTTCATTCCCTGTGTGGTTCAGGTAGCCGGCTCAAGGTTGACTCCATTCTTCCGAGGTCGGTAAATTGAGTACCCAGCTTGCTTGGGGGTAAGATGGCAAAAACAGTCTGCCAAGAAAAAGTCACAATGTTACGTCACCCTAGGAGTCAGTCATGATTCGGTGCTTGTACAAGGGGACTTTACCAGTGGACTGACAGAGCCACCTCAGAACATCAGAGGGGAGGAGGACAGAGGAGGGTGATTAACATGATCTTGCCACACGGGGGAAGATGATTATCTGGGAAGGCGGACCTATGGGGAACAATTGCTCCCTATCCACATCTTCCTAGTGCCCAGCTCCTCCCCTCCAAGCTGGTGGCCAGCACCCTGGCAACCACATGGGTCACATGTAGCCAAGGCCGGCCATGCACAGGTCCCCCATGGAGGCCAGTGCTAAAAGTCGATATTGGAAATTCCCCTTTAAAAATTAATCCACACATAACTTTGGGACAAGGCGAGTCAATTGCTACAGCCTTCTTCAGATCTACTACTTCCAGCATTCCCTGGCCAGTAAACACCGCAATTAAAACTGTCCATAGGCAGAAGCTTATATTTGCTTATATTTGAGTGTAGGGTAAAATTGTGCTTTAGTTATAGTCCCCATTTTTTGCATCTATGTAGCTAGATGAAGTGCATGCTACAGTCAGCAGATGAAGGGTTACAGTGCAATATAAATACAACATATGTAATTAATTGAAGGGGCTTTCTCTGCTCCAGGGTGCAAGCTGAGTTTGTCCATCCTGCTGAAATTACACAATCAATAAAGCATCTCTTTGAAACTCCCTGGACTAGTGCCGACATGCAGGCAGTAGTCAAGCTGGGTTTTCTTTCGTTCTCCTCAGTTTCCGTTATTACAGCTCTGAGATAAGTCTACGAAAAAGACATCAAAACAAGGTGTCTCGCTTGCAGCAAAACAAACCAGAGTGAAGCTATTCTCTGCAAACATCACGAAACATAAAAAAGGGTCACATTGTGCCGCTAAGTACACAAAGAAGAGGAGAGATCGGGAGAGGAGCAAAAAACGAATACAGTAGAAACAGTCTACAGCCAACTCAGTGCACAGTACTTGTAAAGGGTTAATTTAGTTATAAAACCTTACAGGATATGCAATAAAGGAGCGATTATGATCCCACCTCTAGGAGCTATCCCCAAAACTTGAGCCCCCCTAACACACATCCTGCTTGGTGAGGTGGCCCTGATGACATACCCAGTTGGCAAGTGAAGGGAGGGGTAACAGCACGACCCTAACCATTCAATTTCATGGGAGTCACAGAAAAAATTGAGAAAGCTTTCCCAGTTAAAGGGGTTTTCCATGATATTTTTATTGCCCTGTCCTCAGGATAGTAGGTAGTCAATAAAAGATCAGCTGGAGTCCAACACCCCCAATATTCCGAAGCATCCTGAAAGGGGTTGTCCGGTGTAAACTATTGATGGCTTATCTTCAGGATATGTCATCAATAATAGATTGGCAGGACCCTGCTGCCTAGCACCCTTGCCTATTAGCTATTTGCCAGGCTACCGTGCTTGTGAATTGAGCTGATTTCTACAGGAAGCAGACAGCTCCATTCCCAAACTTGGTATTGCAGGAAAAGTTCCCATTCATTTTAATGGAATGTTGGTCTGCAATACCAAGCCTGGCCACTACAGTAAGAACGGAGCTGTCTGCTTCCTGCAGAAATCAGTTCTGTACACAAGTATACCAGCCCAGTGAACAGCTGATTGGCGGGTTTCCAGGCAGTGGACTCCTGCCAATCTAATATTGATGACTTATTCTGAAGATAAGAAATTAATAGTTTACACCCGGACAACCCCTTTAAACTTCCATAGAAGTGAAGGGAGATAGCCATGCACTTGCCCAGACAGCTCTCTATCCAATGACCACCTCACCAGGTAAGGCGTTAGTCAAGAGACCTCCATTATGGAGATAGATGTGGGTCCCACTTCTGTCAGACAATTCCGACATATAATGTGAATACGCTGTAAATGTCTGACATGGGAATAGATAAGCATACTCTAAGTGTCCAAATGGGAATCTGTAACCTTTAAAGGGAGTATTCAGAAAACCCAGGCAATTCACAAATAATAGAGGGCAGGTCCCATATTCAGGCCCCCATTAATAAATCGAACAAGAGAGCTGCAACAAAGAACATTCTCTCCAGAGAACCCACCACATCAATGTGTTAAAGGGATTGTCTGGCTGCTGGTCAATTTTTTTTAATCACAGGTGCAAATGTGCTAGAATAACAAAATAAGGGGTACTTACCAATGCTCTGCTGTGGCGATCTAGCACTGCAGCCCCACGGGCTTTGGTGTAGAATGGCTGCAGGGGTAAGGGAGTAGCCAATCAGCAGCCTCAGTGGTCAGGTGCCATTCTCCTGGCATCACTGCTCAGATGCTGGGAGTCATGGTTCTGCTCCTAACCACTGTAGCCTCTAATTGGCTGCAGTAGTCAAGTGGTAGCCAAGTCACAACAAAGACTAGGACGACTGCGGGACTGCAGCACTAGATCGTCGGGGCAGAGGATGGGTAAGTATAAGTATCACTGCTTTTGTTATTTTAGCACATTTGCACATGTAACTAAAAAATCATCCGGCAGCCAGACAACCCCTTTAACAACACAGACCATTTTTCAGGCGGACAGATGCCGATCTGCCTTGGAAAAACACTGGTTTGGCTTTGAGCTAACCAAGGAGATAGCACCTGGGGAACCCTGGTTTTCACCTTTGACCCCTCCATGTGGGGGGGCTTTATGGTAGGGTCCCCAAGCCGTTACTTGAACAGATAGTCCCAGTAGTGTGGCCGCTGACACTGCACAGGGCTGAGGCACAGTATCTTATGATGTGAATAGGAGCGTATCCAGAGGCATAGCAATGGTTGGGGTGGCAGCATGGTAGCAAGAACGAGGTGCAGGCAGAAGGTAAGTGCAGTCAGCAAGCAATAACAAAGCCCAGGAAACAGAGAACGAGGGTCAGGGAGCACAAAAGAGGGTTAGGGAGCACAAAAGACACAATATCTGGAAGTCAAAACCAGAATATACAACCAGGGGCTTTATCACAAATGGTAGTAGGAGACAAAATTGCTTAGCCATCAACCCTAGGGTGCAGATGCCTAATATAAGGGGGGTGGAGGGGAAAGGGACTTGATATTCCACAGTGCTTTCAGGTAATTTTTTATTACCCCCCACCAAGCTGGATACTCATTTTACCAACCTCAGAAGGATGAGTCAATCTTTAGCCAGCTACCTGAACTGTGCAGAGTTTAACACTCTGCACCACACAAGTATATAACAGATACTGTGAAGGGATTGGGATATGTTTAGAAAGTGCACACTGGCCTATTAAGAGACTGGGTGGGAATGCATGCAGGCCCCACAGGTAGAGAACAGAGAGCAAACCTGATGTACAGTAGTTAACTGCCTGCAACTGCAGGTACAGGTGAGCCCTGGCAGAAGAGCACTGTGACATCACCGATTTCAATGGGCACCATGCAATGTCTCATTTCACCTGTGGAGGCACTGCAGAGAAATTCCACACCTACAGCTAATCTGTAACAGGAATGCACTTTTTTGGAGCCTTTTAAGCAATAAAGGGATTATATAAAGTGGCTATAAACATAATACCACAATATGACAATTGTACTTGGAATTCTTGAAGGTTTCCTTTTATTTAATGCCATTCTCGTCTTCAAACATACAGGAAAAGATCTCTATTATGTCTTGTGCCATTTGCTGGGTACAGCAGTAGAAAGGTATACATTCTATAATATGACCTTGAATGCTGAAGACACAGAACATTGAATGCAATAGGCGAGATGCTATATCCAGGCAGCATATTTCCCGCTGCAGGTGTAATAAAACTATCAGAGCTTGCAAGTGGTTTTCTTGTATAAACTACGTCAGATCTTCCCAGATTAGGGTGAGCGAGATGAGTCATCCGAATACTTGAGCACATTTTCCCTTTCTTTGAATGCAGTTTATTTGCAGAACACAAAGGGGAGATTGGCAGTGAAAACCAAATGAATCTTTTCCACTGCCACTTTCACTGCCGAGCGGAGGGGAAGTCCCTTCTTGTGTTAATTTTGGTTCCTTTGCACCCACTGTATCTATAGGTGTGTCTGGATGTGTGTTTATGTGGCCAGATCTATGCAATCAAAACTTTTTTCATGGCTATTAAACCTGTTTGCTTAAAGGGGCAGTACAAAATTGGGTACTTTCTTCTACCCCCCCCCCCCCAAAAAAAAAAACAGCGCCACTTCTGTGCACAGGTTGTGTGTGGTATTGCAGTTCAGCTACGTTTACTTGAATACTCAACACAGTCCGTGGATACGTATGGGGTTGATCCTGGAAGGTAGCAGTCACGTTTGTATTGTTTTAAAGGGGTTGTGGCAACATACACAGCCCCTTTCAGAATGCGGGGCCCAAGGCAAACAGTTAATTGCTATGATCCAGCTTTCAGCTCCTCCGACAAACAGTTGATTCCTCTGGGAGGAGCCATGGACAGCAACAATTTCCCTGCAGCAAAATGTAGTAGTACAGCATTGCCAGTTACATGAACAGACGAACATCCCATGATCCACCAGAACAGGAGCTGCTCTTGTAGTGGCCCAGAGTTTTTCTGTATGTGTTTGTTCTTCTGTGTGTGTTACAGTCGTGTCTTTACATGTGTACTGATGTCTGTGCTGTGTGTCAAGTCAGCCTATGTCTATTATGTGTACTGTCTCTTTAACTGTCTGAGTGTGGATGACGTAAGAAGTGACTCATAATTAGGGGAGGAGTTAGAGTAGTAGTGGTAGTCGGGAGGAGAGAGAGAAAGGGTGTCATGGAGAAGAGAAGTGTGAGCGTCTCGAGAGGGAGAATGTAGAGGTTTTTGGGAGAAAGGGACCATGTAGAGAGAAACTCTGAAGTTCACCCTGAGTAGTGCCTCAGGCCCATCCCTGTGGCTATGGGATGCCTCTCCTCCGAGGAGTGTGAGGATCAGATTCTGTTCTCTTGGAGTCGGCGGTGGCGAGTGCACGGAACCACTATTCGTCTATCGCAATTTGGAGCACTAACAAGGACTGTGTAGAGAGGAGAGTGGGAGTGATTGAAACGAAGAGAGGAGGAACGTAATGGAGAAAACGAGAGTGGTTGTGGTATCTACCTGACAAGTATCAGGAGTATTCCCCATAGTCGTCCGACAGATAACTGGGACTGCGGATGCTCAAAGGTTAAATACGGGAAGAGTGACTTTTGGATACAAACTTGGTGAGAGAAGAATCCTTGGAGAAAGTGTATTTTCTTTTGCATTGTAATGCTTAAGACTGTTTGAAGCAGAAGTAAAGGAAAACTGCGTGCCTCCAGTTTAACGTTTAACTTTTGTGGATTCTGTTATTTACTCTGACTATTACAAAGAGGTACTGGCGTCACGAAGACAAAACAAGTAAAAACATTCTCCAGCGCTATTGCTTTTTTCCCAGGGTCTGCGTGCAGCTGGGCCGACAATACTTTGGATCTGTTAGGAGAGGATGATAGAGCCACCCGTGACATATCTTGTAAGTTTACCCAGCCATCTTCCCTGGCCAAGGGACCGACTCATCCCACTACACTCTTACAGTGGCCCTCTGTTCTGAGTCATAAAGGGGAGTCTTGAGTCCCTGCTCTATGATGTTCATCCAGAAGAAATGGTCCATGCAAGTGCCTGGGCTTAGCTAAATTTGCATAAATGTGGGAGGTTCAGGGAGTTTGTGGGAATTCCTGGGTAGTGGGCAGTGTTTAAAATTGTTATGTGAATAGGGACACAAATATTCAGGGGGTATGGATATACTGTAAACAAGGGTTGTCTTCTTGGCAAAACCCCTTTAATGCTGTGCAATCCCTATAAATTGAGAGCACATACAGCTGTTTAAAAAGCACCATTCCAAAGTATCATTTCTATACCTCCCATCTGTCGCACAAATGGACCACAAGGTAGGAGGAGCCTATGCAAATTTGCATAAAAGTGAACATTACGGGTAGATTTTGTAGCCATTTTCAGGTAGGTTGTGGCAGTGTTTAAAAGTGCCTCATAAATGAGTATGAAAATGCTGGAATCTATGCATTTGGGTCTCAATGTAAAACAAAAATTCTAATCTATGGTAATTACACTACAAAGTACTATTCCAGTGGAGAGTAGACAATACTGATGCCTGCAGACACATCCCCTTCATCGCCTGAAACGCTAGTCAGTCACAGAACAAGACAAACTATATTACGGCAGCTCCCTCATTACAGCGTGCCACGGCTCCTTGTATAGCCCGCTCCTCTCCTGTCTCCTGCACATGCGGTACTGAGCGCAAGAGACAGAGGAGGAGGAGTAGGAATACAGTAGGTTTTATCCTGTGACTGACCAGTAGGCTTTTAAGATGTTGGGGCCACCAAGACCACCTCTATAATAATCCGCCACTGGATGCCATCGATGCAGCCAGCAATTGGTTGGCATGGTCATTTATCACTGGATTATAGCAGGAAGTGACCAGTAGCGCACAAGGATACGACTATAGTGAGTGCATGGTTCCACACGGAGGATCTAAAACTTGAAGGCCCCAAAAAGTGCTTCTGCTTCATACCTAAAGACCAGTACTGAATTTCATGTGCCATAGTTGGGAAGTCCTGCTACAGGTTTTGCATTGAGGGTGTACATGAAGTTTGTATGTTCTTTCCATTTCTTTATGGGTTTCCTCTGTATTCCCCAGGTTTCCTCCTGCACGCCAAAAATACAGTCTTTGTAAAAAAAAAAAATATATAGGACCTAGATGGAGTTGTCGTTTTACTACAAAACTTGGCATGCAGTCACATCTCAGGCAGATGTGGTGTGATTAGATGAACAGTCTTGCGACCTGAGGTTCTAAAAGTAGTTCCAGTCTTGGCCTATATCAGCCCTATTCTCATTTACACAGGGAAAGACTAGAAGCAGTGGGATGAAACTGAAAAGGAGGGGGCACAGATTAGATATTAGACAGGGAGGGTGATGAATGAGTGGAACACGTTGTCACGGGAGGTGAAGAGTTCTCCTTCAATGTAAGTCTTCAAACAGAGGCTGGACAGACATCTGTCTGGGATGATTTAGAGATCCTGCATTGAGCAGGGGGTAAGGAGGTTGGACCCAATAAGCCTGGAGGTCCCTTCCAACTCTACAATGCTATAAAAAGGCTCTCAAATGCTCCTTGTGTGCAATGACCTCTTCTTCCACTTGTGTGGAGCTTGTTGACCACTAGATGCCTCTACGATGCAGAGAAGAGATGTCACCCAATTACCAGAGTCTGAAAGGGGCGCTTTATTGGAATGTGAGAAGCTGGATGGTCTTATCAACAAATGGTCACCACCTGGGCTATTCTGACCACTCTGTTAGGAGGTGTAGGGACCAGTGGATGTGTGAGGGCACACAAGGTGACCAGGGTCAAGACATCCTCAACAGACCACCAGTAGAGAGAATCGTCTGATCATTCAACAAACATGAGCAGCTCCAATTGTTTTGTTGTCCATCATCCGCTGATAGTTGGCACTATCGTTACAGACCCTGTGTCTGTCGGAACCCTTTCCATGAACTTGACTGAAGCTCTTTAGAATGTGCGTCCCATGGAAAACAGGGACTGATGTGACTGATGACAATCTCTGTAAATCTCTGTGGAATATGTTGGTGCCATATAGGTAACATGAATGTAGCCTTATCTATACTATGTACATTATAAAAGCACAGTCTATAGTGGAGGCAACCTATACGAGTGCAACGGAGCTTAAACACATGATGATCAAGGGATATTACCATATATTAAGCACATGTAAATGACTGCCTTTTACGACTCCCGACAAACACTCCTGAATGTCAGGTTTATAATGTAGGAGGAAGGATTCACAAGCCACAATGATGTAATTACGAGGGAGAAGAAGGAGAAGAAAAAAATCAGGACTACGCCGCAATCCGTTTTTATTGCTATAGACTCGAAAGCATTACAAGCTAATTTAATATTTTCTTGTAGTTTGTGATAAAATTCCTTTTCTTGATTAAATTGAATTTTCAGTTTCTTAAACTTTATGAAATGTAGAAATTTTTCAATGTGTTGCTTTAAAAACTAAGGACCAGATTTATTAAACAGCTTATCCAGCTCCTAAATGTTTTCTGAAAGCTACCTAGGGTGGGGTAAAGACATAAAAGACGTTTTCCCTCAACCGATCCCTTGCAGCTCCTGTTCTGCCAGGGCCTGGAGCTCCACTGCTCTCCTTGCTGCAGCACTGATGATGTCACCAACACTAGTTACATGTGACTGCCAAAGTGAGCCATCGATTGGCTTTAGCGGCTTAATGTCCCTGGCGTTAGTGATGTCATCACTGCAGCAGGAAGTGGAGCGCATGTTGTGTTTTTACATCACCATGGGCAGGTTTCCAAAAAATTAAGGGGGTGGGGCGTTTGGATAATCCCTTTAAGAGTGGTATTTCATGCAGCATGGGATAAGTGATAAAAGTCTGATCGGTGGGGGTCTCACTTATGAAAACATTTGCCCCATTTTCTTGTCACTATAGCAGCCCTGTACCAACGCGTAGTGACGTCAGCTTGAATAAAGTGGTGGTTATACATGCGCAGCACCGTTCTATTAATTTCAATGGCGCTGATGGAAATAGCTGAGTACAAGCATTTGGCCATTTCTGACAGTCCCATTGAAAATGAATACAGCAGCGCCATATGTGTGCAACCGCAGCTTTACCGTCCACTCAGTGCAACAAGTCCGGATTAAAAAGGATGGGGGACACAGGACCCACTTGCAAGGGATCAGGGGAGGATCTGAGGAGTGAGACCCCAACCAAGCAGACTTTTATCACTTATATTATAGATAGGAGATAAGTTGTTTTTGGTACAACCCCTTTCATTCTGGATTGCGCTGGAGTAAACTGCACCAAGACGCACACCTTTAAATAAATTTGGTGCCCTTTTTGGTAGTCCATGTGCTAGAAAATCAGATCTGATCCTCTGGTATAAAACATAGTAAATCGGTCAGAATTTGATAAACCATAGTCCTCTGTGAAACACCATCCATTTTTGGGGAAAGTGTTGAGTGCAGTATAAGAAAAGGCAAAAAGTTGCAAATTTTGGTGCAAAAAATCATGCACCAAAATCAGTGATTTTAATCTTTTTTTTTCTTACACAAGAAAACCGGCACAAGTGCCTTGGTAAATTCCCCCATTCGAAGTCATGTGACCCGGATGAACTGTGACCACGCTGACCGATTTCCTATATAGAGTCTGTGCTGCTTTTTTAATTTTTTTCATTTTGTCATTTTTACTTTTTTTGTTTTTAATTTTAAACTTTTCATCATAATCTCATTTTTTTTTTTTTAACTTCCCAAACAAATCTCATATTTTAATCGTAACTTGTCAGGATCTCTCCAGGAATAGCGAGGGACAGGCACGTTCCTCTGCTTAATCTTTGGTTTACAACAATTAAACTTTTTTTTTCTCCTGTTGGACGAATGATCAAACCAGGGGGTGGGACGGCATATCCTGCGTTAAACCGCATCCTGAACAAGCATGACCACGATTCAGTGTAAATAAATATTCTCTTCTTGCAGCACTTCCGTCAACTGTCATTGACTTGGCTCCAATAACCTTACAAGTCCAAACAGGAAAACAGAGCAATGCAAGTGAGATGGCAGATATGAGGCTTAATGTGCTTTTCATTGCAGATTTCACTGGCGTTGGACTTCCGATTCTCTGGCTCTGCCAGCTGCCGGGAATCACTCCTGGATCTGGGCTTTTCCTCTTAACCTTTCTGATTGTGTTATTATTACGGACAAGCCCACTGGCAGAACGCAGATCTTCCCTTCCTCCGGCAGCCAAATCTTAACACTCACGCAGCTGACGGAATGGCTTCGCCAGTTCACTGACAGCGGGCCAGATCTGCATGGCTCCAAGGCAGCTCACGCCATCATTCCTGGCTCCAGGCATCCAAACAAGAAAGTATCACATTCACTGACAGATAGCAGAGAAATAATCAGCACCAGAAGTGATGACTGTTCAACATAATACAACAAATTATAATGAGATACGAAAACGAACTGACAGATTAACCCCTTAAGGACGCAGCCGTTTTTCTCGCCAATTATTGGCTTCTTGTTCCCTCTTTCAAAAAATCCTAACTCTTATTTTTCCATCAGTGTAGATGTCTGACCGCTTGATTTTTGCGGAATGAGTTGTATTTTTTTAATGGCACTCGTAATGTGCCATAAAATGTACTGAAAAACTTTAAAAAACATTTCTAAACCTAGTGAAGTGGAAAAAAAAATACATCATTTCGACACCTTCGGAGGCGTCTTGTTTTTTTATGGCATACACACTGCGGCGGAAATGATATAACTTTATTCCGTGGGTCGGTGCGATTACGACGATACAAAATGTACATAGTTTTTTGGCGGTGCTACTTTAAAAAAATAAAATATCTCATTAAAAAGGTTTCTGTTGTCATTTTATGACTTCTATAGCCTTTATCATCTTTCTTAGGGCTTATTTAGACGACCGTATATCGGCTCGGTTTTCACGCCGAGCCGATATACGGTGTCCTTGTCTGCTGGGGGGGGGGGGGGGGGGGGAGGATGGAAGAGCCAGGAGCAGGAACTGAGCTCCCACCCCTTCCCCGCCCCTCGCCACTATTTGCAATGGGAGGGGCGGGATGGAGGGGCTAAGCGCCGGGACTGCAACTACAGCCATTTTTAGATGCAGGTTACTGTGTCTGACAGCGATTTTTAAACACACCCCATCATTCTGATGGGTGATGAAGTGTGTTAAAAAGCACGTAAACGCGACAAAATAGAGCAGACAGCTCTCGAAAATCATGGCATTAGAAAATACCGCGTTCGAGCGCAGGTCTACAAGGCCACATTGAATTCAATGGGAGCATTGTACCAAGATTACTGCGGCGTTCCAATCGCTGTGGTAATCGCGATAAAAAGCGCATTTGTGAGAATGGCCTTACAATAATTTAAAAAAACATTTTTTCACTTATATTTACTTTTTTATCTTCCATATGGAATTTAAGTTTGCAATCATTTGCTCACTTATGTCATATGCTGTAATACCCAAGTATTGCAGTATATAGTATTTCTGCAGCCATTCTATTAAGACATGCTGCAGGTGCAGCTTAATAAGCACAAATACATGGCAGCAATGACACCCAAACCTCGAAATCACATCAATGGGAAGAAGAGGTCTGTTGGTAGCCCAAAATGCTGACTGGGGCATTAGAAGGGTTAACTCTGATTGTGATTATTGCAGCCAAGTGTTAGTTGTCAGCTGACAGCTGACAGTGGCTGTGTATGGAGCAGAATCCCCATCAATTACCTGTTCTTTTGATTGATGTGCTTGTGCACTGATGATTTCTGCTCTATTTCCACTGCACTGGTCATGTTTGACATTGCAGGCCAGGCTTCATCTGAAATGTAATTCCAAGTCTGGCCTCTGCAATAAACATGGAGCTGTCAGCTCAGTACATGAGTCCAAGGTGCTGGCAAACAGCTGTTTGTCAGGAGTCTATGGTGGTGAACCCCACCTATCTACTATTGATGGCCTCATCTGCGGATAGGACATCAATATTTTACAACTGGACAAAATCTTTAAGCATTCCCGATGGTCAGATGGATGTATACAGATAAATAGTACATTCTTCTTGGAAGCCTAATTTTTTCCTTATTTTTCTTCATTAATTTTGTCTAAACTCGAAAAAAGCAATGCTCGATTGCGAAATAGCCCTAAACGAGTACGTTCGCTCATCTCTATTAAATACCCTTCTAGATGACCTAAGAGTATACAGGGCTTTTCTGGCCCCTAGACAGTGTTATACACCAGTTTCAGGGGTATCTGACTGAACCAAAGCCTTTGCTAAAATTCAGCTAACTGTTTGAACCAAACTTTTCAAAGCTTCTCTCATCACTACTATGGGGCTTGGATGGCGCTGTTCTCATGTTCCCTGGAGTTCCCAGCGATCATGCACTGATCACCGATCCTGTGATAATACGGTCAATGTGATATGCTGTTTTACAACCGTCTAATAATCCAACATATTTGACAATCTGTCAGATACCATTAATTCCAGGTTAAAGGGGTATTTTGGGCATTTAACCCTTAGCAGTATTAATGACCTATACTCAGAGTAGGTCATCAATAGTTGATCGCTTGGGACCCCCAGCGATCAGCTGAGCTCAAGTCCCTGCACACAATGCAGCGGGTCAGATGTTGACAGCTGCATCTACATTAGGGTCAAAGCTGGAAATGTAGAGCAGGTATAGTTCCTATTGAATTAGTGACAGCAAAGTCAACCGACCAGGTCAGCGCCAGACGTGTAATAGAAGGCTTCAATCCCATCGAAATCAAAGGGAACTATACCTTCTATTGCACTTCCGTCTCTGACCCCAAAGCGGGCGTCTGGACCTGCTGCAGTAAGTACTGGGTGCGGAGATCAGCTTGGAATCAACTATTGATGACTGCAATGGGGTTAAATGCCCAGAATACCCCTTTAATGGAATTTTACTGTAGAATACAGTCTGGAGGTCTCATCACTATACATATTTTCATACGGTCACGGGCTATCGGCAGCAGGAACTGTGGTAAAATCCATACTTAAGTTTATTTCATTTTAATTTTATTTTTGTTTGTCTTGTTCCTCTAATGATAGTAATGCAGTCCCAATAGTGGTTGCAGCCGCTGTCTCTATACAGCAGGCGCAATCCACTGTAAAACTGCCAGCTGTTGATAGGCAAAAGGAAACATCTTTCAATAAGGGATCCTGAATTGCCACCATATTTCATGTATTGGGCTGAGCCGACTGCTTCTCTTCAGTGGGAAATGACAAAATAGATAGATGGAGAGAACAACGGAAAATTTGACACCTATGATACATCACACACTACACAAGAAGGGGAAATGTGAATAGGATATGTCAACGTGATGCTACAAATAACAGCCGCAGTATTATGTCTCTTCCAATGAATCATACGCCTCCCCTATGTGTAAGGAATCATCATTGCTACCTGCATAATGGAATAGAATATTTCCACCCTGAGGCCATGTTCACACATCGTGGATTTTGGTGCAGATCTGCAGCAAAATTCTCTCTATATTTTGTACTGCAGGTTTTCGTGTGGATCCGCACCAAAAACTGCATCAAAATCCGTTGATTTTGGTTTGTGATGCGGATCCGCAGCAGATTTCACCCTTTCAGTTGAAGGGGTGAATTCTGCTGTGGATCTGCACCAGCGCAGTTTTTGATGCGGAAACGGAAGAGGATTTTGGTGCGGAATTTCTGTTGCGTAAAATTCACACCAATTACGCTACGTGTGAATGTACCCTTAAAACAGATAGGCGATAGTGGTCATTAAAGAAACCTCTGTCCATCTTCCTTATAGGGTACATGAATGTCATAAAGGATGGTCTTCAACAATGGGCAGACAAAGGAGCCAGACAAAGGAGCAGTTACAAACAGTGGTAACCATTCTGGTGGACTAATTTGAATTGGCACAATGTAATACAACATTTCTCCTATAGAGGCCACTATGCATCAGCTCTCATCAGTGCTAATGTCATGGATTAGCAGACTTGTCATACGTTAAGGTGTCCAAGACTTGCTCACCCAACAGCTCTTCCCCTCGACCCCATAGTCATTGAATGTGCATATGTTCAGAGTAGAGAAATGAGGATTTATCTTCCCTGACAACAAAAAGAGAGGTTGAGAATCAACATGACCAATCCTTCTTTCAGAAGAGTCGAGACACTACCAAACACTTAAGATAGTTGGCCAGACCCACCAAAACCGATGGGTTTGGCTGGCTTTTCGTTTATGTGTATGGAGGCCTTTACAAGAATGCCATAATCTCTCCAACAATTTATTTGTCACTGAACTCGACTGGCCACCACAAAGTACTGGAGAAAACACCCTCAACCAAAGAGCTGACAGTGACAAAACTCTCCAAGTAGGGACACGTCAACTTTGGTTTGGTTGATCATAGAACCCCATTATAAAATATACTGTTGCTGTTACGTCTACTGGGTGCACTAAAGCACCACTCCTCAGCACGGACACAAGGAGGCATCCTGGTAAAATTACAATCATACTCAATGTATTTGCAGGGACCAATTACACAACTCCAGGCAAAGATGGAAGGAAACCTGTCCCTTACTAATCAGGGAAAGTGGGGTACCCCTGCCTAAAAGGAGGGTAGGTGCCCTAATAAGGATGGCCCCACTGTATTTATCTAGCACCTGGCTATTCCTGATTAGGAACCCGGAGAAACACAGGACACGGCACTGTTCATATACACAGAACACAACTGTTCATACACCACATCTGGCCAACTGCACAGACACTCAGAACACGTCATTGTTCACAGCAACACACCGGGTAATGCATACCACGCAGAACAGGACTGCGCATATAGCACATGTCTGGCCACCTGCACAGACCCAACAGAACACATCGCTGTTCACACCAACACACCAGGTAATGCATACCACACAAAACAGGCCTTTTCATACAGCACAAGTTGAGCCACTTGCACAGACATACAAAATGTGTCACTGTTCACACCTACCCACAAGGTGATGCATACCACACAGAACACTAACCTCACTCAGAATCCTCATGCATACAGCTAGTAAACAATAGCTAATCCAAGTGTCCTCACACCAAAGGGAAAGAGACTCAGCCACTGTGCTGACATAAAGGGAAAGGAATCACCCATTTGACCATACATGACATCAGATGTCTGGCGGCCGCACGTGTCAAAGGCGAAGGAAGCAAGAATCCGCATAAGATGGCAACAGGGGAAGTAGGTGTCCAGACCATCCTCAGGGATGGTGAGAGAAATACTACAGACCAACATAAATAACACCCAGCTCTGCGTGGGAATAACACAGACTGAGTAAACTGAGTAAAATGACTAGTCTCTAATCAGAGGAGCTGATATTTACATGCAGAAGACCAGCGGGGAATGGCTGGCTGGAGAAAATCCACACCCAGCCAGCACAATTATCCCACAGCTGAGAAGGTGTGCTCCTGGAAACCCATAGTACTACAGATCCCAGCAGCACAACCTAACAGTTGTTCCTGAGGATGCTAGGAAGGTCTTCCATTGTTTTGAGTCTTCAAAACGCTGCAAAAAATTGCATGGCTCTACCAACATTAGATTGTGGTTCATTATATCACACCAACTAGCTATTATCAGTGGTACAACAATAAACAGTGTGACAAAAGTGTTCTTGTGGACCCATTAACTTTGGATGGAGTTCAATTTCTGTCCAAAATCAAAAACCTCTGAAAAACATTAATTATGTATAGATTGATAACTCAACTTGCAGCTTTACCCAACAAATTCTGAAGGACACTTGCAATACAGATGGCTGGATAACTCAACTTGTAACCTAAACCAACAAATTCTGGAAGACATTTATGAAGACACTAATGACTCAACTTGTAACCTTACCCAATAAATTCTACAGGACGCTTCCACCTTGGATAGACTATTAACTCTACTTATATTCATACGTAACAAATTCGGGAGGACTGATGACTTAATTTGTTACCATACCCAAAAAATTAGGGAAGACTCTTGATGTACTAATTTATTAACCTGTAGACCTACCTCAGGAGTTACTTGTTACCATGCGGCGGCTGCTGGGGGTGCGGGTGGCAGGTCGGTGCGCGCGCTCGTGGGTATGGGTGGCAACGTTGGTACGAGCCCCTGGTTATGGGATTCTGCTGGGAGGTAGTTGCCTCCCTCTCTCCGCCCCTGAGCGGAGGCTTCTGTTTATAAGGCTGGCAGTGAGGTCCATTCACTGCCAGTCATTGGTTTCTGTTCAGTGTGCTAGCATCCTGCCTCTGTCAGTCTCCTGTTTGTCAGCTTTTGCTATATCTACCAGGTTATCCCATCTGCCTCTGTCTGCTTGTATTTTCTGTTGGTTTGTTCATCTGCCCTTATTGTTTGTTTTCTACCCTGTTCCATCTTGGTACGCCAGTGTCCCTCCTCGGTCCCTAGCGAGAGTAGGGACCGCCGCCCAGTTGCCAGGAGTGGAGGCAAGTAGGCAGGGGTTGCGGGTAAGTTCTAGGGCAACCTGGGTTGGCGTATCATCAGGTAGGATACAGTAACATTACTTTAACTATGACTATAAGTCAACCTGTAACTATAGCCTTGTTATATGGGATGTGGAAAAGGGGAGGAGGCACAAATGATGTTAAATCTCAACTCTAGTCGTGACTTCCATCACAATTTGGTAAACCAAATTATGTAATTCCCCAAATCATTCATACAATGTCTCCATCTCCAGGTCCAAAATATATCAGGCCCTCATATCACGGTCTCCATGTCCGATGATACTCAGGCCATGTTTCCTTTGTTGTAAATCAAGTCCCTGTCAGGAACACATAGGCTATAAGTTAATGATTGACTTCAGCACAGCGTTCATCATCTTTTACCACAGAACAATCCGTTCCATAAACACAGGCGACCCCATCATTGGGAGACATACAGCTATTTTGTTTATTTACTACCAATCATCCTTAACGACAAAAAATGGCCCATTTTCCATATCATTACACAGCTGTTCGCGTCTTCTGACCTAACTTTTAAAGATAAATCAAAATAATAGCAAAATAAATATTAGAAAAAACACAGGTAGCCTGATTGTTCTGCTGTCAAATACCGTGACAGGAGAGATTTAATGAGGATAGCCCAATATGTGGGAACATTTACGTAGAAAATGAATTCTAGGCTTTCTTTTTCGTGAACAACAAATGAAAACAAAATTATTTTTGTCTTCTCTGCAACAAAACAATCAACCATGAGCAAGCCGAGACTGAGGGGTAAGAAAAACTCATATCACAGGATCGATGGGGACGGAATACAAATTCTCAAAATACTGCTTTGGATTGGCCATAGGTGTATTCTGAGAGATCAAAATGTCCCTGAGGAAGAACAAGATTTCCAGAGCTTTGGCTCTATAGGGGTACATGCCTAATGTTCAGGAGATTACGAAAAAGACGGGAAACCTCCCGGACTCCCAAAACAGTTGGCAACCCTCATGGGCACCACATCCGGTTTACATTCTCACCTTTCCTTGTTTCTGCAGCCCTCTTCATTCTGGACCATGGGATGACCCTTATGACATTGTCTACAGCAGCAGTCATTGGTGAAGAGTACTCCAAGCTGCAGCAAGAAGGAGAGGTGAGTATCTGCAGTCTGCGTTGAGTCCTAGGGGTTCCTGTCTGAGATCTATATTTCTTCAATGGGACTTGTGTTGGTATATAGGGCATCTGGTCTGGGTCTGTATTTGTTACAAGAGTCATGTCTGTGGATATGTATTTGTTAAGAGTCTGGTCTGTGGCTATGTACTTGTTAAGAGGGTCTAGTGTCTGTATTTGTTTAGGGGTTTTCATTTTGTTTATGGGATCTGGTTTTGAATATGTATGTATTAATGGGTTCTGATCTGGGGTCTGTATTTGCTTAGTGGGTCCGGGGTGGGGTATGCATTTGTTTAGGTGATCTGATCTTGGGTTTTTATTTATTTAGGGGATCTGGTCTAGGTCTATATTTGTTTATGGGGTATGTATTTGTTTATAGAGTCTGGACTGGGGTTTGTATTTTACGGGGCTCTGATCTGGGGTCTGTATTTGTTTAGGGGGTCTGGTCTGGGGTCCTGTATTTGTTTAGGGGGCCTTGGGCTTGTATTTGTTTATGGGGTCTGGTCTGGGGTCTAAATTTATTTAGGGGGCTTTGGGCTTGAATTGGTTTAAGGAATCTGGTATGGAGTCTGAATTCATTAAGGGGTTCTGGTGTGGGTCCGTATTTGTTTAGGGAGTCTGGTCTGGGGCTTGTATTTACTTAGGGGGTCTGGTCTGGGATTTGTTTACTGGGGTCGATGTGGGGTATGTATTTGTTTAAGTGGTCTGGTCTTGAATTTTTATTAATTTAGGGAATCTGGTCTATGTCTATATTTGTTTATGGGGTCTGGTCTGGGGTATGTATTTTATTATAGAGTCTGGTCTGGGGTCTGTATTTGTTACAGAGCTCTGACCAGGGGTCTTTATTTGTTGCAGGGCTCTGATTAGGGGGTCTATATTTGTTACAGGGCTCTGTATTTGTTTATGAGGTCTGGTTTGGAGTCTGTAGTTATTAAAGGGTTCTGGTGTGGGGTCCGTATTTGTTTAGAGAGTCTGGTCTGGGGTATGCATTTGTTTATAGGGCCTGATGAGGTTTATATTTGTTTAGGAGGTCTGGTTTGGGATTTCATTTGTTAAGGGGATCTTGTGTTGGTATATAAAAGGGTGCCTGGTCCAGGGTCTGTTATTTGTTAAGAGGGTCCTGTCTAGGGGTCTGTATTTGTTGAGAGGATCTGAGCTATGTATTTGTTTAGGGTGTCTGGTATTGGTCAATATTTTTTAATAGGGTCTGGTCTGAGGTCTGCATTTATTTAGAGAGTCTGGTCTGGGTTATGTATTTGTTTATGGCATATGTAAAAACATTTTGCATGCTGCTTCACACATCACTTCTCAGAATCTCCCTGATGTTATGTCTTAAAAGTTTTGTGAAAGTCAGGACTTTAATCCAAGAGCATAAGAAGGTGCAATAGCTGCAGTTGTTCCTGGGACTTGGAGCATTGAGGATGACTAAAAGGTCCTCTAACACATAAGAGAACAACCTTTTATAATTGGCACTTGATAGTTGGGAGCCCTTTTAGAGATAATGCGCTGGAGCCTCAAGTTACGCCTCTGAAGTAAGATGTTCTACTTCTTAGCATAACCCAAGATCCATACATAGCATTAGCGGTACGACAGTGGAGTACGCCAATAAATAGTTCCTCTTTGAACACCTACATAGCTAAAGACGGGGCTTCCCAATCCTGCCATTCTTCCTCTCGGCCACATCCATCGGCATCAGCCTATTTATCTATCTACTCTTCATAGAAAACGTCAGCATGAATAAGGCTTGGAAGCACAGTGGGCATTTAGCCTTTCATTGACATCCCGGGTCTGTTCAAATCTGCAATCCAATCAAACTCAAATCTCCAAATCCTCTTGTCAGCTAGCAGAATTTTCCGATGCTGTATTCTTGTTGGAAGATAACCGCGTCGGATCGCTTCCCCCACCCCTTCTTCCCTCCGAGCAATACTTATATTGTTTTATAACAGTTCAATGAGTAGAGTTCAGAAATGCAAGCAGCTGCCTGTGACTGCGGTCTGTCTGTGCTACGTATGGGGGTATAACCATTGCCCACCAGGGTTGAAGCCATTCACTCCATGGTCTTGCTAGAAAGGCTGAGAACTGGTCTTTGTACAGAGCAGCACACTGTCTGCTAGATCTAAAGAGGGTGATGTTAACGGATCAGTCCCTTTATAAAAGGATTGTGAAATGCAACTCAAATATGTCCATGTTAAGCATGTGGTTACTCGACATAAAAGCGCAGATAAACCTTAACACACAGTCCTCATTCTCCCAGAGCTTCTGAAAGGAGATAAAGGACTACTGTATAATAGGCATCTTATAGAGTTTTTATATGCTTTAAATGATGAACATTCTTTTCAACGTTTTTTTTTCTCTCTCCATCTTTGAAATACTTCTCTATTAGGTCCTCCGGGTATTTGAACGCTGATATGAATGCACTGAAAAGATTCCCTTATTTAAAGAGTGGTAGTAATCTAATTTTTTTTTGTAAGGGTCTTAAAATCTCATTGTTAAATACTTGACAAAAGGAAGGAAAATAATGCGATAAGGTTTTTTTGTAACATTTTTTGATTAGAAACATTGAAAAGTATCATAGAGTATAATTCCAAACAGGATTGCAAACATGACGGTGGGGGGGCGGGAACGTTGTGTCGAGTATGGGGGGGAATTTATCATGTGTGGTACTTTGGAAATCCATTTGGATGGAGGAAACACTGCTATTTGCAGAAAAAGGTTGATCTGTTTGTCGCATCTGTAAAAACATCGAGAGAGGCTTTTTTATGCCGTGCACGTATTGGAGCGAGGTTGCACAAAAATTTAGCAACTTTTTGAAAAGCTGGAATTCCTTGATCTGTCTAAAAACCTAGCGCTACACAAAGCAGGCCTTCTTTTCTTGCCAAAAGTGGTGAAAGGAGCAGCGAAAAGTTGCAAACCCTTGCATAAAACTGAGCATGCACCAAATGTGAAACTTTTTGATGCCAGAAGTTTGGCATAACTGACTTTTTGGCCGTTTTCACATGGGCAACAAAATCGCGCAATTTTCTCACATGCTACAAATTGCATGTATGTGAAGTCCATGCTCTCCAATGGGTTCCTTCACATTAGCATTGTTTTGTAGGCTGCTACATTGCAAAAGTACAAAATTGCGGCATGCTCTTTACAACCGCAATTTGCAATGTTTTGTAGCCAATGTTTACCTATGGATCCTCCATTTTTGTTGCATCGCAACAGTAGAAAGTTTTACTGTAAGAGCCCTAAAATAAGGTCTATCTGCTTTAAAAAAAATAAAAATAAAATACATCACCTAACAGCCGCTCTCAGCTCCGCCTCGCATCTCCTCTGCAGCTCTGGCAGACTTGCTTGTAGTTTTTAGCCAGCACTTTTTGGTTTGTAGGTTTAAAATCCTTGCCTCCAGGAAGCGCTGGCTCTGATTGGTTCTCGAGCACCGCAGTAATTGGCTGAGCCACGGCGCTCGAGAACCAATTAGAGCCAGCGCTTCCTGGAGAAGGGGATTTTGAACCTCCAAATCAGGAACCGCTGGCTGAAAACTACAAGCAAGTCTGACGAAGCTGCAGAGGAGATGCGAGGCGGAGCTGACAGCGCCTGTTAGGTGATGTATTTTATTTATTTATTTTTAATTCAAGCCCCCCCTTCCGAAAATCCTGGCAAAAGAGCGCTACAAAGTTGTGCAGCTTTGTAGCGACACGAAATCGCAATATCGGCGCTAAAAAACATGGCAATATCGCTGTGATTTTCTTGCGGCGATATCGTGGCCGCTCGTGTCAAAGACGCCTTTAAGTTATGAAGGATTTTCATAAAGCCTTTTACACCAGTTTCTGGAGTAAAAATGTTGCAAACAATAGGGAATTGTACAAAAAATTGTGACATTTTAGTTTTTTGAGCTGCTTTTGCCACTTTTGTAAAAAAAAAAAAATGAACGTGGCTTTCAAGAAGGCTATAGGGTGCTTTCACATGTGGCAGGAAAATCACGGAACTTGAAAACATCGGAAAATGGATTTGCGGCATCTTTTTCTTCTAACACATTTACCGCATTTACCGCAATTTTGCTTAACATTCTGGACAAGTCATGTCATGGAATACCCCTTTAAAATCATATAAACGCCAATAACAGGGTCAGCAACACAGTAAATTTTTACACATTCCCCTCAATTTGGCGATGTGGAGCGAAGTGAAGTAGTCACAATTCATGGATGTCGCTAAGACATTATGGATGAGTCAGGATCAACAGGTTCAAAAGTGTAAGAAATAAGAGAAAAATGTACACGGAGAAAATCAGCCGGTGGAACATATTTTTTCTCTCCTGTATATAAATAGTAGTTCCAGAAATGTAAAAATACAGAACAACGCATTCTGCGCAGATACAGTGTTTGACACATTGTTGGATGCATTTCCTAAATCTATGTCTTGAAATGGAATTTGGGAATCTGCCATGATCGAGAATATGTGAACAGGCCTTTTATTTTGTCACTTTCCTGCTAAAAATAAATAATGAAAAGTGCAGATAAAGGTACACGGATATGAGAAGTTAATTAGGATTCAGCAGGGGTCAAAATATGTCCTTCTCGCATGGTGCGCAGCACATGGCGGAATTAATTTGCAGGCTGAAGCTGGCCGCACACGTTAGTAAAGTGTGCATCCCCTGATATTCAATGGTAGGGGACAATAACACTGACCCCATACATGATAGAAACAAGGAGAAGCCATGTTTTGGATTTTAACCTGCCTGATCATTTGTTCTCTCTAAAGATAAGCGGCGCCAGGAATGACTGATAGCAGTCTATCCCACCTGTAAATGGCAGATTAACATGGAAATTATGAGGGAGGTAGCAGTTGTAGTAATTTAAGGTATGAATAACCAGCTTGTGGTAGTGATAAGAAACAGCATAAACATGTTAAATTACCCTAGAGCACCTCCGCAGGGGAAGTAAAGCATTACACAGTTCCAATTAAAATGATTGAGACTGAACTTTGAAAAAATGCAACTATGCGCTGTGTTCTCCAGAGTAGATGCTGAATAGCGGATACATGTTTATTAATTCCCACCTAGGGTGATTGCAATGTATTTCCAATGCCAGGCAAGCCCTTTAATATGCACATTTATGATAATGTGAATAAAAGTGGTTGGTATGGGGGTTCAGGTGATAGATAGATAGATAGATAGATAGATAGATAGATAGATAGATAGATAGATAGATAGATAGATAGATAGATGTCGGCCTTAGGTTAGATGGCACCCAAGTCAGAATTTCTTTTTTGTGCTATCTCTTCCCTTATAAGAAAAAAAGTAATATGTACTGAACTGATATGGAGTCTGGCTGTATTCTACTTTTGCAAAAAGCAGTGTATCTACAACAGCAAAACAGCTCAGTGAATATATACAGCACCAGAACCAAGCTCCTAACATGAATACAGCATCAGAACCAAGCTCAGTACATAAATGCAGTACCAGAACAGAGCTCAGAAAAAATACAGTACCAGAACCAAGCTCAGTACACAAATACAGAACCAAAAACAAGCTCATAACATAAATACAATAGCAGAACTACGTGATTGAGTTGCGGGGTGCCGATAGGCTGACAGTGGTGCCTCGGAACATCAAAGAAAAGGAGACAGATCGAGAAGGGGGTAGACTTATGTAGCTCCGCAAGATACTACTGCACAGAGAAAGATGATCTTCTGGCCTGGCGTAACTAAAGGGGCACTTGTTCTCAACCTACATGAGATGTGCTCCTCCTACAAGCTGCTGACCGGTGCCCCATGCAACCACATAGGTCGCACGTAGCTAAGGCCAGCCTTAGATAGATAGATATAGATGTGCTGCAGAATATGTTAGCGATATGTAAATTAATATTAGGTCCAGAAAATAATAACAATTGGAAAGCCGTTCAGTCAAACAAGGGGAACTTTAATGCTTGGACATCCATGTGTAAAAACTAAAATAAATTAGAGAAAGCACAATAGAGCTGCTTCATAAAGCATCATAAAGCATCTCGGTCCTGTGATATATAAGATGTACTGTACTCTATACACACACAGTACACACATCTACTTTCTGCTACCGCAGGTTCAGCAGTAATAAGGGTGGCAGAGCAGTCTAATATTATTCTCTCCTAACAAAAGCTGACTCTCTTCTTTTCTTCTCTTTTGCCTCATTTAGCCGCCCTCACTAAAGATTGTTCCCAATCAAGGTTATGGAGCTGAAAAGGCTCAACTTTATTTGAAAGGTATAAAACTGCTTGGATGAAAATGCTTTGAATCTGAAAGCACTAACGTGATTGTCCAAAACTAAAAAAAAAGCATTTTAATCTCCGCAGAAAATGGAACCAGATTCTAAATTTCCCCCAGAATGTCAATAGGACCTGATGTTTTGTTGCTTTGTTTCAGGAATCACAGTAAAGACCTAATTCAGATGTTAGCGAGAAAAGCTTTCCAGTGATTAATGTTCCATGATAGCGCCTCGCGTTTCAAAGCCGACTGTGCAGACGACAGTTTCTTGTGCTCGGTGACAATGACTTACGGAACAGTGTCTTATACGTCACCATATCTGTCTCATCTCATCAAAAGGCCGTCCTGATGCTCACCCTACAGCCGGTCTCTACATACGGTTTTATGATCTGCTACTGGATCCTTTTGAGTCTTCATCTGTTTCATTTTACCTGTCTTAAAGTTAATTTCTCTAGAGACTTTGCTGCTTTTCAGGGTTAGACATAAAGGAGAATGACCGCATAGCCAAAAACTTCATCTTAAGGGGGTTGGAAATAGGGCATTCTGAGTTAATAGAGCGGAGACCCTCATTCAGGACCTTTATCTATTATCCTGAGTAGTTACAAAGAACTCTGGAGGACCAAACACATCAGTGTATTATATGGAAAACCTATTGATTTCAATTAGCACTGTGTAATGCCCCATTTCCCCTGTGGAGGAGCTGCAGGAGAATTAATCACTTGCAAATTACAGCTAATTGCTGGTGAATTCCCAGCAGCAGGATACCTTGTGATCATATTGTTTTTTGGGAACCCTTCTAACAAAAAGGGAAATTGTCTAAGGAGTTTAATTGACTAACGCTTTACAAGGAGCATCTTTATCAATCAGGAAGGTCAGGATTAGTGATCTGTTTGGACTAATTTCGGTTTCACTGGTTTTTACTTGTCAGGCACCATTGCTTTCATACTGGCACCCTATAGCAACTAACATAAGTATAAAATATACTGGGAAATGCCATGTTTTAAATAGCAATTTGCAAATTTGAATGGCCTGATTGAGCATGCATACTGCTGCTTCATTCATCTCTATGGAACTGCCAAAGAGAAGCTGAGTAAGTGCTTGGCCATCTAGGGCAGTCAGACCAATAAAGATGAATGGAGAGACAGCACACATGCTTCATCGTTGCTCCATTCATACAGGAGGATATGTTTTTCCCATTCTTTAAAGTAGAAGACCATTTAATACTAATTAATACTGGTTGATCATAGTCAATTTTATGCTATTAAATGGGCTGTTCCAAAACCTAAACTCATCTTCTGTACAAAGTATAGAGGATAAATGTCTGATCAGTAGGGATCCCGACTGATACCGATCACAAAAACAGGGGTCACATGTCTCCATATAAACTGAGCAGCGGTTGAGAATGCACACTGCTCCTCCATTCATTTCTATGGGACTGCCAAAAAGAAACCAAGAATAGCGCTTGGCAATGTACAGCAATCCAATGGAGATGAATGGAGGGGTAGCATGCATGCTCAAGTGCCACCCTATTCATATGGCAGGACATGGGTCCTGATCTTAAAAGCGGAAAACCCTTTAATAGTAATTAATACTGGCTGCTTCATAATTTCATGGTATTAAAGGTGTTGTCTCATGTCAACAGGATAGATGATAATTGTCTGATCAGTGGAGGCCCTAACTGAAGGGACCGACACTGATCATAAGAATAGGGGTTCCATGACCCCCACCCCATAAAAATGGAGTGGCGGTCAAGTATGTGCACTACTCCTCCATTCATTTCTATGGGATTCCTAAAGAGAAGCTAGGTACAGCACTTGGCAATCTCCAGCAGTCCCATAGAGATGAATGGAGCGGCAATGCACATGCTCAATCACCAGCCTATTCATATGGTAGTACATGGGTCCTGTTGGCCAAAGCCAGCTAATTAACACTGGTTGCATCATAGTCAGCTTCATGCTATTACAGGCGGCTGTCCCAAGATTTAAACATGTCCCTTGTCCACAGGGTAGGGAATAAGTGTCATACTGGTGTAGGCTACACCGATCACAAGAGCAGGTGTACAATCTCCACTACTCATACGAATGGAGAGGTGATCAACCAAGCTGTACTCTGCTTCTCTACAGCAGCGTACATAGAGATTAATGCAGCAACGTCATGTATACTTGACTACTGCTCAATTTATAGAGGGGGACACAGGATGCTGTTCTCATGATCGGTGGGGGTCCTAGTGGTCATACCTCCACCAATCAGACACATATTCACTTTTGTGTGGATAGGGAATAAGTTGAAAACTTAGTACAACCTCTTTAAGTTCTACATATGCCTTGGAGTTGGAAGACAGCAGCAACCTAATTGTGTCAGGAAGTGTGAAGACAACTACAGCAGCCATCGGTAAGCAATGCTGCATCTGTGACTGCAAACAATGGGAGTCTCCCGGAACAGCTCTTTAATATTTCGAGAACATTCACCGGTGGAATTATGTTTCGTTGCCAATTCTATCTTTGGGATGAGCTTCAATTACACAAAGGCAAATGAGTTTAACAAGGCTGCGACACACTGAGAGAGAATATGTAATTAATTCAGACTTGCTACAGTGTTGTCACCTTTAGTAACCACATTATCACTTACTAATAAGGTTAAAAGGGACACCCACACCTCTGCATGAGCGTTTATTGAAGCATGTGTCGCTGCAAGTGTAGACTCTTATTACACCGATCTGCACATAGGAGGATGAAGGTACAATTAGCGATAATGTGCAAGGATGTATGAAAGAATAGCACAATTCTCAGCACAACGTAGGTATAATACTGGGCAAATATGCTAAAAAATCGTCTTTCAAGCTGTTAACCCAAGAAAGGTGCAATAGAAGGACTGAATTAAGGCCCATGCTCAGGGGTGTATTTTCTGTTCTTATTGAGGGCTTATTTACACTTTCGTGGTTATTATTATTTTCAGGGTTTTCACGCCCGGCCGATATACGGTGTCCCTTTCTGCAAGGGAGGAGGCGGGCCAGGCGCAGTGCACTGAGCTCCCGCCCCCTTTCCGCCCTTCGTCACTATTTGCAATGGGAGGGGGTGGGATGGGGCCCAGTAAAAAAAAAAACCGCCGATTTACAAACGTGTGAATAAGCCCTAAGTCGGTATTTTTTACGGATGTAATACTGACAGCATACGACAGCACTGATTTGCACTGGTGTATTCAGATAGGAGTTTTTTTCACGGACTGATCATTCACATAAAAAACCAACGCAACATGTCCTTTTTTTGTCCGTATTTATGGACCAAAATCGGCCATTAAACTCTATAGGACTGCATAAAAACGCCGCATGCATATTAGGCTAGTTTAACATGAACGTTCTAATACGGCGAGATGAAACGCCGTCCAAAAATCACAACCATCTGAAGCATTGGATTCCAATGCATTTGTTCACATGGGACATATTCCGGTGCGGAAGATCAGCCAGCCGGAAAAGATAGCGCATACAGTGCGCATTCTGACCGGGGGAGAGAGTTTAGCAGCAGCTCGCATTACTAAAGCCCCTCCCTTTGCCGGCAGCTCCCATAGGCTGGGGTGAGAGTTGGAGGGAATTTAGCATTACTAGCTCTGCTAAGCTCCCGCCCCCTCCCCTTGCCAGCAGCTGGCCAACGGTATTCCGGGCAACGGCATATATACGCTGCACCCAACCATCTGAATGGGCGAGAAAATGGGAGATGCAACCATGACTTGGTTGCAGCGGCCTCTTGTTCATGCAATTTTCGGCTACGATGCGGGCGACCGAGAGTCGCAGCGCCCGTGTGAAAGATACTCTTAGGGTGGCCCAAAAAACTCAACTTTCAACTACAAAGTAAGACATCTTCTACTTTTTTTCCCCTTTAACAAACCTTTATTTGGGGCAGTTTCAGGTTCTATGTCTACGATAAGGTTTTGCTCAAAGATCATGAATTTTCAGACCTTTTACTAATTTACTAAAAACAACTGTTGCTTCAAGTCGTGGAAGCAAATCACAGGGCTGTTCCAACACCGATGACCAAGGAGTCTGCAGTCCAGTCCTTAAGCACTGACTGACAAGGATTTGTGTCGTAATTTGGACTATTTTCATATACAGACAGTCCCCTACTTGTGAACGTTCGAGTTATGAACAATCTGCCCTGCACAGTATGATGTAATCCTATGCCATTACATCATACTGTGCAGGGACCGGACAGGCTTCTATCAAGCCTGCCTGGTCAGATCGCAGGACACTGTGCGGTTGCTAGGCAGCCAGGAGCCTTCTGAAAGGCCCCAGGGCTGCCTATGCAGAGCGCCTATCAAGGCGTGCGCTTGATAGGCGCTCTACATAGGCAGCCCTGGGGCCTTTCAGAAGGCTCCCGGCTGCCTAGCAACCGCACAGCGTTCTGCGATCTAATGGCGGGGCACTGTACAGGGCCCTTGAACGTCAGGTGCAGGCTGTTCTTACACCCGGCACCCTGCGGCACCAGTTCCGACGAGCTGCGCCGCTCATCGGAACTGTTAACGCTTTAAATACCGCTGCAGATCCTGCTCCATACAAACATTTGTTCGGACATACGAACAAATGTACTTGCGAACATGTTCCTGGAACGGAACCTGTTCGCACGTAGGAGACTATCTGTATTTGGAGATGTTTTTGTAGGAACAGCATAAATGTGTAGATTGCCAGGACTAATGCCGTTGTCAATACTTAGGGGGGGTTCGCACAGCGTGGATTTGCCGCGGAAATTCCGGAAGGAATTTCCGCGCGGCAAATCCGCCTGCGGCCGCTAATCTCGGCTTTAGCCAGTCATGTGGACGAGATTTCTGAGAAATCTCGTCCACACGGGACGGCCAATCCGCTGTGGTTAATCCGGCCGAAACCGCGGCGCGGCTTTGCCGACCGCAGCATGTCCATTCTTTGTTCCTTCTGCTGCAGCCACGCTCTCCTCTATGGGAGCGCCGGCCGCAGCGGAAGAGCGAGCGGCCGGGCTGCTTCAAAGCCGCCGCAGGTTTTTCCGTGGCGCTTCTCCCGGCAGAAATCTTGCGTTTTTTGCTGCGGCCAAACCGCGAGATTTCCATCGGGAATCCGCCCCGTGTGACCCCAGCCTTAAGGTTTTAAAGTATACTGGTTGTTTCTAAAAGCAAATTGTTAATATTAATACTGTAGTTTGCGTAACTGGAAATCTTGCACATAAGCGCCATTTCTCACGCTATACATCCATTTTCAGCACCATCTTGCAGTTAGTATTTAAAGCTAAAACTTTACCCTAACATTACTATTAGCAGATGTAACACAATGGGAAGGTGCCTTGCTGTATAGTAATACTGCCAAGCTTTAATGAAGTGAATAGGACTAAACTGCAATACCACATATATCCTGTGGACATCTGTGGTGCTGTTTTTCAAATAAAGCATGTTTTCTAATACTGGAAACCCCTTTATGCCTTGGAGAGGGCAGAACATGATGCAGAGGTTCAAAGAAGATCCATTACAGCATCGAGGTGCCATGCTCTACCCCTTCGGGTTCTTCCCTAGGCATAACAGAATGTATTGTTCTATTAAAGGGCTTGTCCCACTTCTAGCTTGTTTGCTGCAGGAAACAAACAGCTCTGTACATTTTGCAGTGGTCCAGTTTGGTACTGCAGGCTGAGTCCTATTTAAAGAAATGGGACTCAGCCTGCAATACCAACCGGGGCCAATATGCAATGTACAGAGCTGTCTACTTCCTGCAGCAAAACAGCTAAAAATTGGTAACTCTTTTGAGGGCTTCCAATAATCTTTGGCATGGGTAGAATAGAGGAACAGGGCAGAATTTTTAAAGGACATATCAGAATGCAACTTCTTTCTCTCCTTCCTGCAGCTACCTGCACTTATTTTGGGATTCCGGAATACTCCTTTCATTTCATACAGCTTTAAAATCAATGAGAACTGTGCCTGCAATTACCATTGCTTGCCAGTACACAGGAGTTGGAGCTATCTGCTTCCCCTGTATGTTGTGACACTTACAATGGGTGCCGGTACAGCTGATCATTCAGGGTCCTGAGCGGCAGAACCCAACCTATTCATTATTGAGGATCTATCCTGAGGAAAAGTCATCAATAAAGATTGAACGGAAAACGTCTTAAAGGCCACGTTCACACAGGGTGGATTTACCATGGAAGTTCTGCAGATCTTCAGCGCAAAAAGTCTGCAGGGTTTTCATGGGTAAAATCTGCAGCTACTGTTGTGGATATTGCTGTTGATCTTTGTATTTTCCATTGAAGTCTATGGCAAATATCCGCAAGTTTTCTACACCAAATTTGCTTCTAAAATTGGCCCGCTGCAGATTTAAATCCCACCGCAGATCTATTTGCACACTAGTTTGGTGCTGATCTGCAGCGTGTGGACAAGGTTTTGAAAATCCCCTTCACATTGCTGCTAATGTAAATGCTGCGGACTTTCCTTGCGGATTTTAATCCACAGTAAATCCACTCCATGTAAAAATCTGCATCATGATCTGCAGCACGGTGCAGATTCTGTTGATAATCTACAGTAGATTTCACCTATTCATCGTGAATTCAATTGAAGGAACGAAATCTGCTGCGGAACCACACCAAAATCTATGATGTTGCGGATTTTGATGTGGATTTGCTGCAGTTTTTCAGATGTGGAAAATCTACAGTAAATCATAAATACGTTATATGAATGTACCCAGACTCCTATGGGAGACTATGTGAGCTAGCCGGCAAGGAGTATGAAGGGATTACCCAGCAGCGCTACTGAGGTGGTTCCCCTGCAAGGGAGATGAAGCAAGGCAATCCCTCCATCTCCCCTGCAGGGGAACCCCTACAGCCGCAATGCTGGGGAATCCATACATCTCCCCTGCAGGGGAATCCCTACAGCCACTCTGCTGGGGAATCTCTTCACCTCCCCTGCAGGGAAAGCCCTTCAGCCACACTGAGATAAAGGGAGCCTCCAGCTATGACAGGAAGCCCTAGTGGGAAGAAGGAAAGCCCCAGGTCCCATCATGTCTCACTCCAGAAGTGCATATTTTCAGTCCTTCCCGTTTGGCATGGAAAGATCACGGCTGAAGCTCAGGACTTCATCATGGAAAAATCATCCGATCAGATGATTTTCCCACAGCTAGAGTTGCGATTTTTTTTGTGCAGCTAACAGCTGCATGAATTCCATGTAAATGAGCCTTGAGTCACATACATGTTCATGCATCTCTTGCTTTAAACTATGGGGGACATTTATCAATCATGTTATAAAATGCAGTCTCAAAAACAGCACAAATTGTGCCAAATTTGTCAAAATGGGACATGAGGCATAATATACTTCATGCAAATCGCTATATGTTTTAGACACACCTTCCTCATACGTACATGTTAGATAATATTTTGGCATCCTCTCTTAGTCACTCCCCCTTTGTGGAGTTAGGCATAAAAAGTAGACAAAAACACTTACTATATATAGGGTTGCCATTGTATGTATTTTGCACTTATAGCTTTCAGATGAAAGAGGCACCAGAATGACTGAAAATGTGATCACAAGTAAATCTACCAGCGCTGGATACTTGGGATGTATTTACTACTGTGAGGTAGACACTACACAGATGTGGAGCGCTGGCATTCTGCATAACCTCGGCCCTAACCCTTCCATGTAGCACCAGTAGAAACTGGACAGATTTACAACCTGAGAATATAGGAGCTACATATTGACAACACAACATCTACACCAGGTTCTTGTTAGATCCGTCTCAGTCTTTAGTGTCCTCATGAATCAGGAAGAGCTCAGTTCTGGTGACTATTAGCAGGGCCGGCCACACAAACCTGTGAAGGCACCAGTAATCACTTGAAACCCAAGGTTTGCAACTACCACAAATCTTAATATAGTAAAATAATTCGGCCAAGATAAAGCACATTCATCAGATTTCTTTATGTATGGAGCTGTTCTTTGGTCACTGTAGGTCAGTAATATTTGTGCACTATATGGTGGGAGTTACTGAGGGAACCGTATACATATGTATGCAGTCAGCTCCCTCTAGTGGTGGCTTTAGTCAGGCACAATTTTATCATTAAGGTGCACCTGAGTTTTCAAAAAAGATTTCAAAAGCAGCCCACGTTTTCATTGGGCGCTGATTTGTGACTTTTGTCAATTCAATTTCCATGTAGAGTTTACTATTTTTCTTCTGCCCTGCTATTTGTAATCCACTAACAGGTAGGTGTGTCCTAAGAAGCGATTCTGCCAGTACTGTACTGGCTCTGACAACTTCACTTCTTATGCTGCCTTGCATTGACCTGGTCCAATCAACTGCAAAGTAGCATCTAAATATCTGCCTCTATGCAGTAACTAGCTGTGTCCCAATGTCCCTGTTACTAGCAAAACCAAATGCCTAATGATAGGCTGTTGACTGTAAAGCTGCTGAAAGAAGGACCCCAGTGGCAGTCACTTTAAATTTAGTTTTCAGTGGTACCAAATAGGTAGGGTTGAGGGGTTGTTACAGATTTTTGCATAGGTAAGCAGGAGTTCATTGACTCATTGTTTATAGGGACACTGTCAAAACTGATTATGGGGATACTTAAGCTGTTATTATGGGGTGTGGCCAAGGGGCATAACAAGAAACTATGGGCCAAAATTTATAATGGTGCCCCAGGCCAGCATGATCACTTTCAACAGCAGGTTCAGAATGCAAATAGCTTTGATTATTTGGTCCCCTAATGCACAAGCATAATGAATACCACAGTACAGGGATAATATACACTGTGATGTAGCAGTACAAGAATATGCACACGGTGATGTCATAGTACAGGGATAATGTACACAGTGATGTCACAGTAGAATGAAAATGCACATAGTGATGCCACAGTACAGAGATAATGGGCACAGTGATATCACAGCACATGCATATTATATTTTGTGATGTCACAGTGCAGAAATAATACCATCAGTGATGTCACAGTACAGTGACAATGGTGCGGGAAAAATGGCACATTACATAGAAAATGCACACAGTGATGTAACAGTACAGGCACATGTACATAGTGATATCACATTAAAATTATAATACCAAAAGTGATGATAGAGTACAATCATAATATATACTGTGATGTCACAGAGATAATGCATAGAGTGATGTCACTATACTGGGATAATACATACACAGTACACAGTTACAGTACACAGATGATGCCAACAGTGATGTCACAGTGCAGGGATAATGGGGATAATGTACACAGTGAAGTCACAGCACCAATAAAATGTACACAGTGATGTCACACTATGGGAGAATGTACATAGTGATGTCACTGTAAAGCTCATAGCCTTGGCACTTAATTACCGGCGTGGCAACCCTACCTCCAGATCCTGTTGGCACTTTTATACCGTCCCAGTCACCATCTTACAAGTCCCCAAATAACATTCAAGGGCCTAATTTCTCCATCTCCCTTCACCTAAGACAGCCCTAACTATACCCATCCACTGTGCGGCTCCCTTCTCCCCTATGTATTACATGATTATATGTATTATGACTTATCCATCTATTTCCTAAACACACAAGCGGTAAGAAAGCGGCAAATCGCCAAGCAAGACTTTGTCATCGTCTATTTTACTCGCTTTGCCTTGCTGTACCCAAATTACACGGGTGTAATTATTTTGACAACATAATGAAAAGAAAATTGGATTTGGGCACTGCAAGTTTATCTAATAATTCTATTTCTTCGCAGACTTCACAGCACTGACAGTCACAAAGAGACCTGTCCATTCCAACAGGGAAATATTTGATTTTTTTCCGCGCAGAACATTATTTATTTTCTGCAAGTTGCTATTATCAGAGTGGATATGATAGCCGAATATAAAAAAGGACGAAAAAAAAAAAAATCTAGAAATTCCGGTGTTTCAAAGCTTTAATTTTTTTTTTCTCTTCAGCTCTCACTTTTGACATTTTCTTCCCCTGGGAAGACAAGATAAAATGCTGTCACAAACGGGTGACTTTTCTTGTCAAATGACAGATTTGATTCTCCATAGCAACCGCAAATCAAGGTGTTAGCCTGAATTAAAGCCTCTTTTAAATGGCGATTCTGTATTTAGAAATGAGGATAATGTAATAGAGTTTTATTCGCGCCCCCCCCCCCCCCCCTTTCTGCTGTGTACATTGTGGACTGGGACAGAACAGAACGTATTTACATTTGTGGGGGACGTTAACATATTGCACGAGCAGATGTACAAACAGGAAAGGTCGTGCGGGTCACGTGCAGTAGTCTGATTTACTGTACTGGAGCTGGTATACAGATGGACAGTGATTGTTTGAGGGGGGCACGGAGTGGAGAGGAGGGGGGTCTCGAAGAAAAGAGAAGTAGGCGACAGATGAAGGCTACGTTTCTGTAAACTAAACTTTTGATAAACAACATTAAAGCAGCGTAGCCGGTAATGAGAAAGACCAGAAAAGCTTTGCTTTACCCATAGTGGTTTTTCTTGTAAAGCGCCATCTAGTGGGAAAAATACATCTGTTAGGCTACATTCACACTGCTTTTGCAGTGTCCGCTTGCTATATGCAGCAAGAAAGCTCCAGGCCTGGGCCAGCATCAGCACCCAGCAAACCCAGGCAGGCGCTGGAGCTCACTGCACTTGAGGGCACACTCAGGTGGAATTGATCTAGTCCTAGTTCTTTCAAATTGTGTCTACATCTTAAAGACTCAAATACAGTTGACTATAATAGCATCACTGACTCAGGGGGCCCAGTGGGGCCTATAATAGACTCAAGGGGCCCATCGGGGCTTATAAATGACTCATGAGCACAGCGAGGCACATAAATGACAAAGGGGGTACAGTGTGGCCTATAAATGACTCAGGGGCCACAGTGGGGCCTAAAAATGACTCAGGGGGCACAGTGGGGCCTAAAAATGACTCAGGGGGCACAGTGGGGCCTAAAAATGACTCAGGAGCACAGTGAAGCATATAAATCACTCATGGCACAGAAAGGGGCATATTAATGACTCAGGGGGCACAGCGGGGCCCAAAAATGACTCAGAGTTCCTAGTGGGGCCTATAAATGACTCATGGGGCCTATAAATGCCTCACAGGGCCCAGCAGAGCCTATAAATGATTCACAGGGCCCAGCAGAGCCTATAAATGATTCACAGGGCCCAGCAGGGCCTATAAATGATTCACAGGGCCCAGCAGGGCCTATAAAGAATTCACGGGGCCCAGCAGGGCCCATAAATTACTAAGGGGGCGTACTGTGACTCTGTTGTCCAAGGGCCCATGTAAACCTGGAGCTGACCTTTCTCCTGGTACATACATCAAATGTATCCATAGGTCCCAATGGAGGCCAAAACAGTGCCTATTTGGCCTCTGTTAAATTGGTATATGTCGGTATATCTTTTTTCTGCTTTACAGAATATTGTAGACTGTTGCACTAGTCCATCTAGAGGCATAATGAAAAAAATTTGTAAACTGCACAGTACACTTTTTTAACATTAGAGTCTAAAGACATTGTATGCACCAGTGTATGGGCATAGGTATTTGTTGGAATTACACATTGGAAAATCCTTTTGACATATACTTCTGGGTTACGTAGGTTATTTGAATCCTCCCCCTCTCCGGTCACAGGACAGACTTCTGTCCCAAAATCAGAGAAAAGCTTTCATTTATTATTAGGACCTGACAGAAGAAGAAGTTTAATTCTACAGTCCCATCTAGAACTATCAGGTTCATTCTGCAGTCCCATGTCTGACCATCTGTTTTGTTCTACAGTCCCATGTCAGATCATCAGGTTTGTTCTACAGTCCAATGCCACACCATCAGGTCTGTTTAAAGTGTCATGCTAGACCAAACAGTAACTTCTACAGTCCCATGTGGACCATCAACTTAGTTCTAGAGTCCCACGCCAGACCATCAGGTCTGTTCTACAGTCCCTTTCTGGACCATCAGGTTTGCTCTACAGTCCTCTGCTAGACCATCAGGTTGGCTTTTCAGTCCAATGCTGAACCATTCGTTTAGTTCTACAGTCCAATGCTGAACCAACAGGTTAATTCTCTGGTCCCTTGCCTTATCCTCGGGTTCGGTCTACAGTCCCAAGCTGAACCAACAGGTGAGTTCTTAAGTCCCATGTTGGACTATCAGGTCTGTTCTACAATCCCATGCTGGACCATCAAGTCTGTTCTATAATCCCATGCCGGACTATCAGGTTTGTTCTACAGTATCATTCTGTACTACTAGGCTTGTTCTGCAGTCCAACGCCAGACCATTAGGTTCATTTTACAGTCCCAGGCCAGACCATAAGGTTCGTTCCATGGTCTCATGCTGAACCAACAGGTTAGATCTTCTACGGTCCCTTGCCTTATCCTCAGGTTCATTTTACAGTTCCATACTGAACCCTGAACTACCAGGTCTGCTTACAGCCCCATCTTTGACCATCAGGTTACTTCTACAGTCTGATGCTAGGCCATTGGCTTTCACAGCCCCATGTTGGGTTATCAAGACTTAAGGACCATTGGGTTTCTATTATACTATATATATATATATATATATATATATATATATATATATATATATATATATATATATATATATATATGCACACACAACAATCTCAGTAGGAAAACTTTGGTTCTCTGATCTGAGATTTAGTGTCCCTAATAGCATGCATGCAAATTCAATTAGAATTAAAATGGTAAAAAACACAATCTGTAGCTTCTATCTTCATTTATCAGAGACGATTCCAGAGAGAAAAAAAAATGAGAACCACATTACTAGGAGACGGCATAGTTCCCTAATGATCTCTGTGGACAATATAATCCCCCCTGAAGTTCCAATCCCACCATGTTTATATATGTGGCAACAGCATGTCAGCTCACAAAAGGAGAAAGAATTATTTGAAGGGGACGTGGAAAATTTCAAACAACACCTTGAGCCCGGCCTGTCTAAATCCCCAAAGCAGGAGGCTGCTGTTTAACCTTCCGATTACTGAGCCCTGAAAGGGAACATTGGCCAAACAGTGCTTTAAAAGCGCTTTCCTGTGTTCTGCTGCTGTCTCTGGTGCAAATTTATCAATCATAGTAAAGACACTTGAGTACATTCCAGAAGCTCCTGGGCCAATGCAAAAATCTGTCAAAGGGCCACTATCTATTATGGGCCAATTATAATGCCTTGTTATGTGGTGGTAGGATCTTTGCATGGTGTGAATGTACCCCATACTGCTATGCCCCTTGTAAGTCTTGTAGGGATATCCTGGGCTATGAAGCAAAAACTATACCCGGGCACACCATCTAACCATCAAACACTACATGACACATGGCTGGGTAGCCCTTTGCCTCCATTCAGAATCGCAAATCATAAAAGTCGTCTGAAGCCAACGATTTTGGCAGAAACAGATGACTATCTAATGTAGTTGGAGGTGTTCTGATTCTCCCAGGCAGGTGATGGGGGGAAGGATTTCTACATGCCCAATCCAGTTTTCCCATGAGGGATACACCGCCATCACATAGGTTTGGAAGTGGCTTGGATTCCTTTGTTCCCATTGGTAAAAGACTGCATGCCCAGTTGAGTCTAGTGTGCGTGTTCATGGCAGCATTAGGATGAATATAGGTCGGCCATGTAGAGTAATACTAGACTGGTATGAATGCACTGGATTGGGCCATTGTAGGATAATCAGACTTTTATGGTACTTGGTTAGGGAGAGTATTCCCACTACTAAATTGATATTTTCCACGTGTTGGAGTCATGATTCAAGTCTATATTGGTCAATTGCCGATATTAATTGCGTCAAGGTTTGACATACCGATGACATCCCTGGGAGTCGCTGTACTTGTGCTCTGCACAAATGTAAAAGCCGGACGCTGGGTCACACAGAGCTACATATTTACCAAGACTGTTATCGATCTGTATCGTTAGAACTGCTCACTAACACATTTCTGGTTAAGCACCATGTTGAACCACCGTGTATTCCATGCTGCCTCGAACTGGGCCAAGCAGCAAAGCCCAACCGATGTGACCAGGGGTTCTTCAACAGTCTGCCAGCTGCTCATTGGACCTGGGTCCGTATAGAGTGGAGATGCCCTACTTCCCCTCGGATGCTGGAGCCAAGATAGCAGCCCACAGACCTCCGTGGCTGATCCCCCAAGAGGGAAGGATGAGCGACAGCCCTGTATCTGCTACAATAACCCCTCTGTCTCTTGTGTAGGAGAGGTGGTCAAGTCGTTGGAAGGTTGCTTATTGTAGAGGAAGAAGAGGTCACCCTGATCGGGGCTTCACCCTTTAATGAGTCCCATAGCTGGTGCAGTGGCTGACTCGCTGCTGTGTATGCCCTTGGCACTATGTACTCTCGCAGGAAGAGGATTCAATATATTCTAAAAATAATAATATGCTAGATGAAAGGTATTTGACGTTTTTGAAGGAATTTAATGACATGGAAACCTTCCAGTCTGTGGATTGTAGTTTTCCAACATCGGAGGTAGCCCTGGGTTGCCAGCCTCTGTGGAGCACTTGGCATTCTCTTTCATTAATGTCTCAAAAGTCCAGTCACCAATCCCCAAGCTCTAAATAAACCACTTTCAGAAACTTCTTGTCAGAAACACTCTCTCTTTGTGAGTGAAATGTGTCAGTTCAGGCTTCCAAGAAAAACCTGCACCTACGGTGTCTCTTCAGCTCTAAAGGAAAGAATGGGAAGATGTAAAATATTCAGCGCTGTCCTATTCGAAAGGCTAAAAAATAAATAAATAAGGTGCGCAAACCTAAAACTTCTCTTAAACTTCCATATAAATATGGATTTGGAAGCCTAATATTCCGTACATATATTTATAAACATCCGACCAACAGTGTACTTTTATACATAAGAGCAAAAAACACATCCATGTATTTAAAAAAGGCAAGAAATGGGGTTAAAGAAATGCTGCTGTAGTGCAGAAAAGGTTTAAAATGTCATTTGTGACATTTGTGGGGTGGAAGTATTTATTCCTACATACTGTAGCCTATAAATTTTCTGAGGTAGTGATTCTTATGAGGTATTATTGGTTCTTAGTGTACAAAATTATGCAGAACCAGTTTTGGTTGGGCCCATTGCTTTACATTTGTAGAGAGCTGATCTTATAATTTCAGCACAAATAGTACCACCATATGGTGATACGAGAGGGTTATTTTGATATTACGGCTACATACAAGAACTAAGTAGTCATAGTAGAGCACCCATGACAGCTATGAAGTCATTCTGTACTAATTTATGCCTGTATATGGTAGCATATAGAGACTTAGTCCATTGTAAGGAGCGTTTACAGTTTTTCTTCTAGGGGAGAATATGTGTGCACTATATGGTAACACAGAGGGTACCATTGGTTTTCTACAGAGGCATAGGAACTTCATGTGTCACCACATAAAGGGAGGCTTTAGTACCCTGTTGAGTCACCTCTAGCTTGGATACAAGATGTGATACAAGCATAGAGGCTCAAGTACCCTGTTGGGTCACCTCTAGCTTGGATGCAAGATCTGATGAGGGCGGGCATGGAGGCTCTAGCACACTGTTGGGCTGCCTCTAGCTTGGATACAAGATGTGATACCGGCGGGCATGGAAGCTATAGTACCCTGTTGTACCAACTCTAGCTTGAATACAAGATGGGCATGCAGGCTCTAGTATTGTTCCGCCACCTCTAGCATGGATACAAAATGTGATACAGGTGGGCATGGAGGCTCTAGTACCCTGCTGTATCGCCTCTAGTTTGGATGCAAGATGTGATGTGGGCAGGCATGGAGGCTCTAGTACCCTGTTGGGCCGCCTCAAACTTGTATACCAGATGTGATACAGGTGACCATGGAGGCTCTAGTAGCCTGTTCTACCGCCTCTAGCTTGGATACAGGATGTGATACAGGTGGCCATGGAGGCTCTAGTACCCTGTTCTACCGCCTCTAGCTTGGATACAAGATGTGATGTAGGCAGCCATGGAGGCTCTAGTACCCTCTTGTACCGCCTCTAGCTTGGAAACAAGATATGATGCAGGCAGCCATGGAGGCTCTAGTACCCTGTTGTACTACCTCTAGCTTGGATACAAGATGTGATACGGGAGGGCATGGAGGCTCTAGTACCCTGATGGGCATGGAGTTATACAGGTTCTGTATGGTATCCTGTGTTATATCAGTCCACATTTGCGGCAACTGAGCCTCTAGATCGTGCAAACACATAGTCTGTAGAAGCTGGCGTCCTAGATGGTCCCATACATGTTTTATTGGTGATAAATCTGGCGACTGGGCAGCCACGGCAGTGTGACAATGTTGTGGGGACATTCCTGTTACCCCCCCTTGTATATACGATGGCCCACCAGACCATCACACTAGCAGTGGGGGCAGTGTGCTGCCCCACAGTAAAGGCAGGATTGAGGCGCTCACTCCTTGGTCTGCAGACACGAACATGGCTGTCATTGTTCCCAAACTAAACCTGCATTCATCACTGAAGACAACACCATTTCCCTTCATAGCAGTTCATTTTAGTCGCTCATGCCACCACTGCAAAAGAAGGTGACAGTGGGTGTCAAAGGCAGGACATGTAATGCGCACCATGAGACAGAACCATTTCCAGGTGCTTGGCTGAAGAAATTTTTAACAGACACAGGGGTTTAACGATGGCGCCACCTGTCTCTGGATGGTGGACAACGAAATAGTTGTAGCTCTTCATGCTTTTCAGACAATCAGATGATCCTCTCTACTGGTGGTCAGTCAAGGGCGTCCTGAGCCCAGTTGCCTTATGTGAATGTCCTCATGCATTCATTGGTCCCAACACCTCCTAACAGTCTGCTCAGAACAGCCCAGTTGGAAGGTAATTTGTCAATAAGACCATCCAACTTCTTAAATTCCAATTATGAGCCCCTCTCAAACTCTGTTAATCGGGCAAAATCTCTCTGATTGTGTCGTAGAGGCGTCTAGGGGTCAAGGCAGGATTGGGGCGTTTACCTCGAGGTCTGCGGACATGAACATCGCCGTCATCAGTGCCCAAACTAAACCTGGATTCATCCCTAAAGACAACCCGGTTCCACTCTGTAGCATCCAGTTTCATCATAAAAGAAACCACAGCAAATAAATACGACAGTGGGTCTCAAAGGCAGTGCATGTAATGGGCACTGTGAAACCAAATTTACTTCAGCCAAGTGCCTGCATATAGTTCCGAGAGACACAGGGATGTAACGATGGTGCCACTGGTCTCTGGATGGCGGACAATGAAACAGTTGGAGCTGCTCGTGCGTGTCGGATGATCACACATCCACTGGTCAGAACGGCCCAGGTGGGGGACAATTCGTCGATCCGACCATCCAGCTTCTCACATCCCAATAATGCGCCCCTCTCAGACTCTGGTAATGGGGTGACATCTCTTCTCTGCGTCGTAGAGGCAACTAGTGGTCAACAAGCTCTACACAAGCGGAAGAAGAGGTCCCTACACACAAGGAGCCTCCGAGAGCTTTTATAGGCCAAGGGGGGAACCACTTTTAGGGCCTCAGGTGACAAGACCGTTTATCTAATCACCAAAACTCTAATCATCTGCATTTCTGCCTGAGATGTAACTGCATGCCCAGTTTTACAGCAAAACGGCAACTTCTAGGAGCGGAGTTTTTTTTATAATGAATGTATATGGAAGCATACAGAGAGTTTGTGACATCCATATTAAAAAAGTGGTACAATTAATTATCAAGGTGCTAATGACCAGTTGTCCGTGAGTGTGTGCGAGTGCTTCTCGTGCTCTGCCCCGATCACATGATGGTGACATCATTGCAGGTCCTAAAGCATAAAACATGCAGAGTCTAATAGCAGCTGTGTGCTCACAGGACCTGTGATTAGGTCACCATCATGTGCTCAGTCACCTGGGCTTTGACCTTACCCCCTGATCATAGGACGCTGACACCATCACCTGTACTTCACTTTATTACAAACTGCAGAGCCGGACAGCAGCCGTCTGCTAACAGGACCTGTAATAATGTCACCGTCATGTGATCAGTCACCTTTGTGGGAGGAGTCCAGGGTCACACGACAGTGACATCATCACAGATCCTAAACCAGCACATCTCGATGAAATGTATGTAGTACAGCTGTGTGTGTGAGACACATGCATCTAGCAAAGCTGTGTGAGTCTGTGACACGTGCATGTAATGTTTCAGAGCTGTGTGTGTGACATGTGCATGTAATGTAGCAGAGCTGTATGTGTCTAAGACATGCACATGTAATGTAGAAGAGCTGCGTCTGTGTGTGTGACATGCGCATATAATGTACCAGAGCTGTGTCTGTGTGTGTGACACACATGTAGTACAGCTGTGTGTGTCTGTGACATGTATGTAGCAGAGCTGTGTGTGCCTGTGACATGCGCATGTAGCAGAGCTGTGTGTGTGAGATACACGCATGTAGTTGAGCTGTGTGTGTGGCATGCGCATGTAGCATAGCGGTGCATGTGTGTGTGACATGCTCATGTAGTACAGCTGTGTGTGTGACGTGCACATGTAGCAGAGCTGTGTGTGTGACGTGCACGTAGCAGAGACGTGTGGCGCATTGCGCCACCAGAAACACTGGTACTCTATTTTCCAAATAATTACTAGTACACTGTATCACAGCCAGTTTTCCTACAAATATTGCTTCTATGGCACAATATCTCAGTGACACAATGCTGAAGGGATGAACTATACGGTGGCACACACACAGCGTTTGATTTGCTACAGAACCTAGGCAACTCCCATGTGCCACAACAGAGGCTCATGCACATAAGCCATTTATCTGAAAGCTAGAATATTCATAGACTCACTGTACAGAAGAATAGGCAGAATTTGTCGGATCCACATGAAAATAAAATATGGAAAGTATTGCTTCTATTGGAGAATATTTACATAACATACGCTGTATAGATGCACTATATGGCGGCACATATAATGCTTTTGGATTTGGCACATGGAGCCATAAGGAATCCATGTGCCACCATTAAGACTCCAAGTACACAGCTCTGTCATGAGCCATTTATCTGAAAACTAGGATTAGGGCGCCCACCCACTGGCGTTTTTTTCACTGCGAAATTCGCAGGTTTTTTTTCTGCAGGGGGTCTATGGGACTTGTAATGTAAAAATCGCGATCGCGCAAAATCGCGATTTACCGCGATATCGCGATTTTGCGCGATCGCGATTTTAGCTTTGCATGTCCCATAGCCCAAAGACCCCTGCAGAAAAAAAAAAACGCTGCGAATTTCGCAGTAAAAAAACGCTAGTGGGTGGGCACCCTTACAGTAGCGTTTATAAACGAATGTATGTTCACATATACTATATGGAAGCAGGGATATAACTATAGGGGGTGCAGGGGATGCGGGTGCACCCGGGCCCAGGAGCCTTAGGGCTCCTTCCCACAGACAGATTTCCGCCGCATAATACGCGGCGAAAATCCGCCACGTTGCCCGCAGGTATTAGATTCTATTGAACCTAATAGCTCAATGCTCACGGTGCGGAATTCCATCGCGAAATTTCACACCGTGAAATCACCTGACCTCACCAGAGCATGCCGCGGGTGTACGCGCGGACGGCTTTCCATTGTAGTCAATGGAAGCCGTCCGTCACGATATCTTCCATAGCGTGAAACCGCTTCCCCGCCTACCGCCGCTGCGTCATATGAGGCGGCCGGCGCGTCATTTGACACGATCGGACGTGTCATGTGACGTGGCCGGCGTGTCACATGACGCTGCGGCGCGTCACGCCGAAGCGTCATGCGGGACATAGGACGCCGGATCCGCAGGGAAGTATTGGGGTCTCTGGGGGGCGCCGTGACGGGCTCCGCCATGGAATTCCGCGGCGGAGCCCGTCACAGTCATGTGCAGCCGGCCTTATAGGGAGCTCAGTACTATGAATAAAGCATTATAGTTGGGGGTTCTGTTACAAGTTTTGCATTGGGGCCCCGAATCTTCAAATTACGCCTCTACATGACGGAAGCAAACAGAGAAGTTTTCAAATCCATATAAAAAAAGTGTCATGTTTCTTCCAATGCTGTTATACAGAGATATTCTTGCTTGTGTAGGAGAATATCTTCATAAAACAATGCCGTATGGGTGCACTATATGGTGGCACACAGAGTGTGTAAGGGGGCTCGTTCACGTATAACTTGGGTTACACAGCGTTCATTCAGTCCTTCTCAGTCACTTATACAGCGAGTGTGAAAGACTGAACGATTCTGAGTGTGAACGAGCCAACGATGTATCCGCCTGTATCAACAGGCTGCATACACTGCTGTACAGAGATATTCTTCCCTCCCAGTATTACTTCTGTGGAACAATATCTCAGTGACAGTGCTATATGGATGCACTACATGGCGGCACACAGAATGCCGTAGGTTCTCTATAGAGCCATAGGGACTCTATGTGCTGCCATATAGGCGTTATGTATAGTCATGTGCAGTTGTACCAGAGCAACAAGTTATCCCCTATCCATGGGGTAGGGTATAATTCGCTATGTCGTGAGCGCTTTTTCTTCCGGGCAGCTGCGCGGAAAGCGGGTGGACCCTATTATAGTTAATGCGGTCCACCTGGCGCTGTTCGGTTCTGTCCAGAGACGGAACCATTTGACTGTGGGGATTCCCTTTTTCTGATTTAAACGGAGCAAGAAAGTGGAATCCCTGCCACAGATGTGAAACCGCCCTAATATATAGCAGCGTACAAGGAGTTTGCCGGATCCATTAAAAAAATGTTGAATATTGCATTATACACCATATAACAGAAAGGTTCTCCCTCCCAGGAAGAATCTTCGTAACGCAGTGCTGGATGCACTATATGGCGGCACACCTTTATTTTTCTACAGCGCCATAGTGATTCAATGTGCCGCCATATAAACTCCATGTACACAGATCTAAAGACTAGATTACGGTAGTATTTTATAAATGAACATATATCCCTACACACAGATTCTATATACGCACACGCACGGTCATATTACTGTATTCGGTCAGATGACTATACGCTGAAATGTTCTCCATTTTTTTACTAAACATTTTCCTCTCTTTATTTCTCCCCCATTTACAACGGACGTCGTCTTGAGAGTAAAAAAAAAAAAATCTATTAATATTTGCAACCCTCAGCAGAGCCGCATGATGGAACGTGTCAGATTATGTGGCTGGCCTCATTTAAATAACAATATCTGCCCGTGAAGTTTCAGGTCTCTCACCTAATGCTTCCTTTATATTGTTTAACATTGCTTAGATCAAAGACAATTTGACCAAAACATTTTCAGTTTGCAATTGCCGTCTTTTGTCATCACCCCTGGAAACTGCGCTTTTTCCCGCTGCCCTTACTTTGCATGACAATGGCGGTGAACTGTTAAAATTAAAAGTCTGACATACATGAATTATGCAAATCTATGACTTTGACTTAAACTAAAAGCTAATGCTTTTAAATTTGGCATGGTAATTACAGGAGGGGAGGAAGAAAAAAAAAATAAGAGGACCTTTTACATACAACAATATTTACATATTACCTTTTTTAACCGCGGAGTACATCACCACGAAAAGCCGCAAAGAAATATTGTATAGGTTATGCACATACACAGTGATATTAGAAAGTAGGGAAATGCAATATTTTAGGATATGGGAGATGATGAGCTATTTCAGCATCTGAGTTCCAAATTGTAGGTCATTTCACCCCAACTCTAATCCATACACCAACACCCCCTTTTTTTGCTAAGACACGCCTTGTTGTCATCCGCCATGAAACAGGACTGTTAAGAGGTATGGTTAGAACCGTTAGAGCTCATGCATAATGTATGTATATGCAGAGAGGTACCCACAGGCATCTACGGGCCCATGCTGCACCTCGACAGGCATCTAATGCCCTACAGCAGCAGACTGGGATTTTGTACTCAGAGATTCATGTGGGATCCATTAGAAAAAAAGTATGGCAACATTGGCAACAATGGTATTACAACATTACTGCGGTATTACGATGGTCATTGGGATATTATGCTTCTTTTTTTTATATAGGTGAAGATGGGCCGGAGTAAAAGGGCACTTGGGGGGGGTCTGGACCATATGGGGGCTTCAACAGAGATTGCCATTGTGAAGTTCTTAGACCTTCAGGGCTGGTAAGCAACTTCCTCAGAAGTTGCCAGCTGGGTAGGCTCTGAGGAACCTCGTTCACCCAAGTGCCAGGTAGAACCCCAGGAAGGAGCTACGGCTGCACCTCCTGACTTGACTCCTCCATAAACTGGAATAAGGAGCGTCACTGCGACCAAATTGTGGATGCAGCAAACAACTTTTAATGTAGAAGGAATGTACAATTTGCTGCAATAACTTAACTGAAGGGATCTTACAAGGTTCCTATGATGAAGGGTGCGATTGCAAGGCTTTTCTACTGCTTAACTCTGGAGAACTACTGAAGTTATCTCCTATCTACAAGACAGAGGATAATTTTCGTATTAGTGCAGGTCCAACCACTGGGACATCCACAGATTCCAAGAACAGGGCCCTGGTGAATCCTGAAGTGAGAGCAGCAGCGGTCGCACATTCGCACATGCGTGCCACTGCTTTATTCATTTCAGTGGGACACCAGAGATAACTTGGCTACCTCTCAGGGTACCATACAATGAATCGAGATGCTGTGTGAGTGTACAGCCGCTCCAGCCCTTATTTCAGTATGTGTCGGAGCCCTGGTCTTGGGACTGTCAGGAGTCCCAATGGTCAGACCTTCAATACCACAATTACCCTTTAAGGAGGCACTGTGGCTGTCACTAGAGTATTACGCTTGTTTTATAGAGGCACTGTGGCTGTCAAACAGATCCTGTGGCTTGTTGTCTTGTGGGGGCATTGTGCCTGTCCTTGGCATGTTATGCTTGCTCTCTTAAGGGGGCACTATGGTTATCAATGGGATATTATGCTTGCTCTTTTTTACGGGTGCTGTGTTCATCATTGGGATATTTAAGCTTGCTCTCTTATGGGGGCACTGTAGCGGTCGAAGAGATTCTATGGTTTGCTCTCCTATGGGTTGCAGTGGCTGTTGATTGGATATTCTGGCTTGTTCTCTTATGGGGGCACTGTAGCTGCCATTGGGATACTGTGACTTGCTCTTTTATAGGGCACTGTGGTTGCAAATGGGATATTGTGTCTCTCTCCTATGTGGGCACTGTGGTTGTCACTGCGATATTATGCTTGCTCTCTTGTGTGGGCACTGTGGCTGCCATTAGGATTTTGTGACTTAATCTCTAATGATGGCATTGTGACTGTCATTGGGCTATTGTGATTTGCTCTCTCATGGGGGCACTGTAGCCTGCACTTGTATTAGTAGCACTGTAGCTGGCGTTGGGATTTTGTGACTTGCTCTTTTATGGGGACACTGTGGCTGTTACTGGGATATTATGCTTGCTCTCTTGTGTGGGCACTGTGGTTGCCATTGGAATACTGTGACTTGTTCTCTTATAGGGACACTGTGGCTGTCATTGGGATATTACACTTGCCCTCTTGTGTGGGCACTGTAGCTGGCATTAGGATTTTGTGACTTGCTCTCTTATGGGGGCACTGTAACTGTTACTAGGATGTTACACTGGCTCTCTTGTGTGGGCATTGTGGATACCATTGAGATATTGTGGCTTGCTGTCTTATGGGGGCCCTATGACTGTCACTGGTATATTGTGACAATCTCTTATGAGGGCAGTGTGGCTGTCACAGGGATAAGACACTTGCTCTCTTTTGTGGGCACTGTGGTTGCCATTGTGATATTGTGACTTGATCTCCTATGGGGACACTGTGGCTATTACTGGGATATTATACTTGTTTTCTTGTGTGGGCACTGTGGTTGCCATAGTGATATTGTGGCTTGCTGTCTTATGGGGGCACTGTGACTGTTACTGGGATATTACGCTTGCTCTCTTGGGTGGGCACTGTGGTTGCCATTGAGATATTGTGACTTGATCTCCTATGGGGGCACTGTGGCTGGCACTGGAATATTATGCTTGCCCTTAAATGGTGCCACTGTAGCTGCCATTGGAATACTGTGACTTGTTCTCTTATAGGGACACTATGGCTGTGTTCAAAAAGTGTCCTATAAATAATGTGTGCATGCATGGGTGGAGGTGGTACCTCTTTATGGTTTCAGAATGTTATAGGATACCTGCTTTTACTTACGGGTGCAGCGTTACAGCATTTATGTTTAAACGGCTTTGTTTGCCGTTCCTACACAGTCCAGCTAGCATTTAAAAAAAAGTATATAGTTTTTGGCCAAAAACATATTTTGGATGTGGAGAGAAGCAGCGGGGCGTTAGGAAATTAAAAATTCAGCTGCGCTCAAAATAAACAGGTGCCTAGAAGGCATAAGGACACTAAAAGAAACATTTCACTCAATGAATGCAGTGCTGGGTTTGGAAGTTGGCACACGTGTTCACAAATCCAGATCCTGGCTTGTGCTGCTCCCCCACCCCTGCCAAAAAAGAGAACCTGCAAAGGTGTTACTTCATTTAACTGCAAATTATGAGCCGGCTCTGGGAGAGCTTATAAATAGAACTAATCATCATTCAAGATTTGCTGGAAAGGAATGAGGGATCCACAATCTATAGAGTAGACTCACGGCTCCGCTAGCCCAAGTAATATCGCGCACCGCAAAGAAAAATATTGGAGGCTGGCGCAGCTTAATGGCAGTGGATATAAAGAGGAAATAACTGCTAAAAGAACTTTCTAGCTTTGGACAGGAGAAGGGGTGAGGCAGAGCAGCGTGCAGGAGGAGGTACGTGTGCCGCCATATGATATGGAATCCGACAGAAAAAACCTAGTTATGCCTCCATATGAAATCAGCACACAGCAGTAATACAGCCATGTGCATGAGACCTTATAAAAGTTGAGCCAATTTGTAAATACACTGCATTACTTATCCTGTACTGATCCAGATTTAATTCCTGTATTATACTCCAGAGCTGCACTCACTATTCTGATGATGGAGTCACTGTATACATATATTACTTATCTTGTACTGATCCTGAGTTATATCCTGTATTATACTCCAGAGCTGCACTCACTATTCTGCTCGTGGAGTCACTGTGTACATACATTACTTATCCTGTACTGACCCTGAGTTATATCCTGTATTATACTCCAGAGCTGCACTCACTATTCTGCTGGTGGAGTCACTGTGTACATACATTACTTATCCTGTACTGATCCTGAGTTACATCCCGTATTATACTCCAGAGCTGCACTCACTATTCTGCTGGTGGAGTCACTGTGTACATACATTACTTATCCTGTACTGATCCTGAGTTACATCCTGTATTATACTCCAGAGCTGCACTCACTATTCTGCTGGTGGAGTCACTGTGTATATACATTACTTATCCTGTACTGCTCCTGAGTTACATCCTGCATTATACTCCAGAGCTGCACTCACTATTCTGCTGGTGGAGTCACTGTGTACATACATTACTTATCCTGTACTGACCCTGAGTTACATCCTGTATTATACTCCAGAGCTGCACTCACTATTCTGCTGGTGGAGTCACTGTGTACATACATTACTTATCCTGTACTGACCCTGAGTTACATCCTGTATTATACTCCAGAGCTGCACTCAGTATTCTGCTGGTGGAGTCACTGTGTTATACATTACTTATCCTGTACTGATCCGGAGTTACATCCTGTATTATACTTCCGAGCTGCACTCACTGTTCTGCTGGTGGAGTCACTTACATTACTTATCTTGTACTGATACCATTTACATCCTGTATTTTACTTCAGAGCTTAGTTCACAATTCTGCTAGTTGCTTTCAGAAATAGTTTGTAATCATGCTGTTAAACACCCCCTCACCTGAACTCAAAGCATTAACCCTTTCCAATCCAATTCACATCCTGGTTTTCCTAGGGGACCTACTCTTTTGCTGTTATACAATGGCGCTATATGCTGGCTAAAGCCAGTACTACATGAAGTGGCACGTTGGATAGGCTCCGACAGCAGAGAGGCTGGTAATATATAGTAAGAGAACCCCGACGGGCGACTTCCGACATCGGAGCTGTACACCCTTAGATCATAATGTCTTTAGACGTCAGACAGTGGATTGGAAATGGTTAAATGAAATAGTTTTTACTATATAGAGCTACTGTACATTGTCTGCTGTAAATACTGCATATCTCACAATGCAAATCATAAGGGCTCACTCACACATGCGCATGTGCCCAACGTATTATGAGTAAAATGCTGAGTACACCTCAATATACACATTCAGATTTGTTGTATATCTTAAATCCTCATAACCTATAGGCCGCCTGCAGACGGGAGGAAATTCCGCGGTGGGATTTCCCGCGGGATTTCCGCCGCTGGAAGCCTGCATAGGATTGTGTTAACAAACGCAATCCTATGCAGATGGCCGCGGTTTGGCCGCGCGAAATCTCACGCGGCAAACAAACCGCGGCATGTGCTATTTCTGGCAGAGCCCCGCATAGAAACTTCACTCACCCGCGAGCCAGCAAGGAATTCCGGGAGATTTCAGCTCTGAAGGTAGAGGCGACCCTCACAGTGACAGGCAGAGGGAGGCATGGGACTCCCATTATAAATCAGTGGGGGTCTCAGTGGTGAGAAGCAAATTATCCCCTATCCTGTGGTTAAGGGCTTATTCAGATGTGCATATATCGGCCAGTTTTCATGCCCGGCCGATATACGCTGTCCCTTTCTGCAGGGGGAGGAGGTGGGATGAAAGCAGTGCACAGAGCTCTCGCCCCTCGCCACTGTTTGCAATGGGAGGGCCGGAACAGGGGCAGGGCTAAGTTCCTTACCCCCCTGTAAACCCAGCTTCCACTTTTTTGGAGGAGCCAAGCCTTGACTTTGGTCTCAACATTGTGTCAGTAGCCTAGATGAACATCTAGAGCACATGTGTCAAACACAAGGCCCGTGGGCCGAATCCGCCCCGCTGCCTCATGTTATGTGGCCCGCGGCATGCCGACGGCCGCTCACCACTGTAGTGATTACCAGCTGGGGTGCCGCAGCTCCCCACTTGTAATCACACTGACAGCGCTGATCCCAGCGCACACTCTGACATCAGAATCCTTCTCCCCTGAGTCCCCTGCTCTTCAGTTCCGCAGGAGAGGACTCAGGGAGGAAGCGTGCCGTGCTGCACCCGGGCGCATAGGAACTTTTTCCACAAGGCTTTTGCACTATTGAGCAATTCCAGCAACCTGATTGGTTGTCTGGGTTGGCTGATTCACAGTGATTGGTTGTTTGGGTTCGCTGATTCACCAAGCAACCAATCAGGTTGCTGGAATTGCTCAATAGTGCAGAAGTCTTGTGGAAAAAGATAATATGCCACCCGGGCTCAGAACGATCCGAGGAGGAGCAGCGCTGACAGCAAGGAGGAGGTAAGCATATGGCTGGGGAAGGGGGAAGTTAATATTGCTGCTGGGGGGTGGGGAGTTAATATTGTTGTTGCTGGGATGAGGTTAATATTGCTGATTGCTGCCGGGGGTGAGGGGGTTAATATTGCTGGTGTGTTGGGGGGGGGGGTGAGGGGGGTAAATATAGCTGATGTGTTGGGGGGGGGGTTAATATTGCTGCTGGGAGGGGTTAATATTGCTGCTGGCAGGGGGTTAATACTGTTGCTGGGAGGGGGTTAATATTTCTGCGGGGGGGAGGGGTTAATATTGCTGGGAGGGTTAATATTGTTGCTGGGTGTGGGGGAATAATATTGTTGCTCGGTGGAGGGTTAATATTGCTGCTGGCAGGGGGTTAATATTGCTGCCGGGTTGGGAAGGGGATGGGGGGTTAATATTGCTGCTGGGAGAGGGTTAATATTGCTGCGGGGGTGGGGTGGGAATATTGCTGGTGGGGGTTAATATTGCTGGGAGGGGGTTAATATTGCTGCTGGGTGGGTGGGGGTTAATACTGTTGCTGGGAGGGGGTTAATATTGGTGCGGGGGGAAGGGGTTAATATTGCTGCTGGGAGGAGGTTAATATTACTGTGGGGTACCCTGTTACTACTGGGGCCACTGTGGGGGGCAATATTTTTACTGGGGCCACTATGAGAGTCACTATTATTACTGCGACCACTATAGGGGTCACTATGACTACTGCGACCACTATAGGGGTCACTATGACTACTGCGACCACTATAGGGGTCACTATGACTACTGCGACCACTATAGGGGTCACTATGACTACTGCGACCACTATAAGGGTCGCTATTAGGGCTCGTTCACACGGGTGTAATTGCATTTCGGTCGCACAAATACGCTATGTATTTGCGCAATCAAAAACCGCTTATGCTTACGTATTTGGGCATGCAGAAAAGAATGCAGATGGGCCCCTGAAATGGTGCGCAAATATGCAGTGAATACATCGGTTTCCTGTGCATTCGCCACGTATTCACTTCAATGGCCTATTGGGGTGCGTAGTAGGTCCTGCTGTGTGAAAATATGCGATCATATGAATGAAATTACTAAGATCAATGGTTTCTATTCACTGTATATTATGTACGCAAATACGCTGGTGTGAACGGACCCTTACTGTACTGTCTTACCATCGGCCCTTTGAAGGTCCCCATAAGCCTGATGTGGCCCTCGGTGAAAATGAGTTTGACACCCCTGATCTAGAGCAAGATGGGCTCTCCCTAAGCTTTGGAGAAGAGAGGCTATTGATCCCCCACCCTTGCAGGACCTTTTAACTCAAAATTAGGGAAGGTTTGTGGAGGCCCTTTTCCTTTTTAGGTAGACTTGCAATAGACAGCATTCTAGTACACTTGGCGCATCTATGATGGCAATGAAGCCTCACAAACAGGCAGTTCTAGAGGTGGCAACAGGCAGCCGACATTTTTTCTCCAAGAATGTTTTTGAAAGGACAAAACATGAAAACAACCATGCTCAGTACTACTACTAAACCACAGACTTCTCACATACAACAGGGGAATACATTGATGCTGCTTCCAGAACAGTTCCTTGAGAAAAGACGACAGGAAGAAATCAGCGCTGTCACTTTGTTGCAAGAAATGAATATATTCCGCCAAAGCCCCAACCAGCACAACAAGAGAAGCGATCTCTGGTGATAAACTATGTACAGTGAGGAGACAAATGAATGCTCGGAGGCTCAGGACGATACTTATCTTTATGAAGGACAAGAAACATACATTATCAAATTGTCTTGTGGGAACAGATAAATGTATCATAACTAGGAAATTGTTACGTGTAAATAAATAACCCACTCCGCGCTCAAGCATGGCCGCCTCTCCCGCGTTCTACTGTGTGACAAAAACAAAAGTAATGTCAACTCTCATGAGAGGCGAGAGGGATTTATTTCTGTGCTCGGAGCAGTTTACTATATATCACTTGTTATCGAGCGTCAGTCTACTCAACAAATTACCCCGACGTTATCTGCAAAAGTGAAAAGCGGGCTGCGTGGAAGGTTAATTTGTTTTGCATAGATTCAACTTACTTTATCTATTGACAAGGATTCCGACATTGCCCAAACATCAATATTTTGGGATATTTTTGTAAATGGAATATAGTTGTACTGGCCCTCAGAGAGTAAATCAAAAGGGGGGTCTCTAGCTGATTCATGACACCAGACCTTACCATCACAGGGCTGGATAGTTTAGACTTTTTTTTCCCTCTGTCCACTCATCCTTTGAAGCACCAACATAGGTCCTCTGGTCATTTCCCCTTCACTAGTTACTTTGATTATTGATAGGGAAGCCTTGGGCAGATTTATTCAGCCCATAGAAAAATGTGAATAGGACTAGGCTTAAGGCCCATTTACACACAAAGACAATTTTTCAAATAATTGAAAGATTGATAGTTTTACCGATCGCTTTGCATAAAGTGCTAATAGACACTAATGTCCATTAGCACTTTATAAACTTTATTTGCATGTAAATGAGCCTCCAGGAGCTGTTTGCAGAGGTGGTCTGAGCTCTGCACACAGCTCCATTGTTCTGGCATGGGCTGTCTACTGAATGCAATGTAATCTCCGACTCCTGTAGAGAACACAGCGTGAGGTCCCTGTTATCTACTTTCTCGCTGAACCATGGATTTTAAGCTCACCTTAAAATCATCGTTTAGATGAAAAGTAAACAATGGTAGCATTTACATGCAACAATGATCACTCATAAGCCATGGGGCTTTAGCTGGTCTCCTACTTCTCATGGGTTTATACTACCTGCAAGGCATAGCTATACAATATTGAGTGCAAATGGTAATGCCATAAAAATATCTTTCCTATGGTAAATGGCACGTAATCCAGATTTAGAGTTAATGGTGGAGTATGGTATGATTTATACAAGAAATAGTTCATACATGTTTAATGTTGGGTTTAATAAAATGGCTGCTGTGGTCAAATTAATCCAAAGAGTTTAAGTATTGGAGTCTTTATTGGGTAAAAAAGCGTTGGGAGTTTATGGGAGTTTGGTAGGGGGATATAAGGGCATAGCAGGTTGGGGTATAAGCTAGACTGGACTCTGCAATACCCGCATCATGTACATACAACAGAGGCGGGGAAAGGGGGAATAACTAGCTTGTTGATACCACCACACAATCCCATTACATGACTGCCTGGTCCTTTTGCTCCCTTTCATGATGCCTCCAAGGCATCTGCATAGGCTGCATCTACAGTATGCACTTCTAGGGGCCGGCAATCTATAGGAAGGGGGAAAGGCGAGCCTGATCCAACACTTTTTCTCATAGAACTCCTAAGCGTTCCCTCCACAGTGTATACCCAAAAGGACTCCTGAGGAAAGAGTTTCTCTGGTAGGTGACCTCTGTAGACTTACCGAAGGGGAGACAATGGGCCTTGCCAGCCTTTTCTTTTGGGGCATCACTGAAGCGTTTGAAGGTGGTTTGGTCACAGACCTGCCCCGACACCATACAGAACATACCCTCATATAGGCTACATCAGTGTTTGCTCAAATGGAAGGAACTTTATCAACAGGGACTTAGTTCATCGGGTGTTAGGCAGCGCATGTGGTTTATGGCTCCTTTCTTCAACTAAGTTGCTGTATTTAGTGACTACATATGGCAGCACTCTAGAATCTAGCTTTCACCCTCCTGCCTAGCCGAAACACTAGTGCATCACTGCACCGATTTCCATTTTTCTGCGGTGTTTTTGTAGTGTCCGCCCTACTTTACAGCGGTACTGCTCCTACCCTATGTCTCTGTACAAATGTGCCACTCCTGCCAACAACCTGTAGGCACAGAATTTTTAAAGGAGCAATTAAAAAAAACTGACATAGATATGCCAATACTGTGGTTTACATCACAGGCATGATACAAGGCCGGTTAAAACCCCTTTAGATGCAAATGTAAAGTTACAGCTAAGGTCACAGAAAATCTCATTACCATGCTTAATCCTGATGGAGCAAGGAGGCCCCATATTAAAAATCAACCAACAATCCCAGAACATGATTGGTTCTCATTGCCCAGCTACCCTTTTTTGACCATTACAGAGAAGAAAAGCCCTATGATAACTGCATAGGCCACGTTCGGGGTTCATACAACTCATAAGAAACAGGAGAAGACTAATCTGAGCCCTACTAGGGCTCACCTTTGTTAAAAATTCAACCTTAATCAACAACAAATACAGCCACCATTACAGTTTCCATAGGCGTTGTCATCACCTTTATTAGTACTGCGGTATCGTAGCTCTTTCAGAAGATACGGTATGTAAGGCCTGTAAAAAAAATGGAATTCTCAACAAATAAGAACAAAAGTCATGTGCTCCATAATTATACACTTTTTGAAAAAGTTGGACACAAAGGTCACAAAACCAGGTCCTAACTTTTAAAAGCTTTGCCTCAAACATAATCACTACATCTTTAATTAAAGATTTTTGCATAAAAATAGTGTCCCGAGCTCCCAATCTTCCACTTTTGTGGTTATTCACCTGTCTTTAACAGCTTTGATCTAATACGAGGCCATGTAAGTGTTTTTACATTTTATGGCGAAATTAGGAATACATCTGGAAAAGCGTGTACAAACTTCCATTTTATGGTTTTTCATCATGTAATGGCGTGCTTCATTGCCTTTTGGCAGATTTCACTCTGTGGGAGAGGCAGGCGCAATATGAATGAAATTTACTACCATCTACAAATGGGAAAAGTATGTTCGTTTTATCGACAAATATGTTGACGGTGAATTCTTTAGAGTTGTGAATAGACCAGAACATGAAGGCTGATCTGTGAGTGATTCTGCAACTTATTTAACATTTTGGATATTTTTATATCAGGTTTACACTATATCGTTGAAGTCTCCATTGTGATTTGTCTTAAATGAATCTTCCAAACCCAGAATTTGGTGTCCTTCTTATGCCGGCAGCTTCCCCTGACACTTCCAGCTGTCATCGATATGTGATGACGTAAGCAGTGATTGTTGAGTTATGTCACCTTACCGTGACAGCCAATGATACTGTGATGGCAACATATACTCATGTAATGTGACTTGGACACCACATTGTCAGAGGTGAGGGACAGGGGATCTCCTGGTAATCGATGGTTATAACTGAGTGAAACTCTGGCAGGTCATAAAAATGTAGTATGTGCCATGCCGTCAGTTCACATAATTGTGTGTAATACATGGACAAGACGGATCCTCTAGAGAAGGAGCTGCTTATACTTGGGCCTTGTTCACATTTGGGTCGTCAGTTGCGTTACGAGCATGCATCACAGACTAAATTTATTGGGAAAAGATAGCGCAGCATGCAGCACTATTGTTTCCACTAAACTACTGGACAACCAGATGGAAATCCGATGCACCCCATTGTAGTCAATGAGGTTTTTCGGGCACTGTTGGTCTTTGGCATATGAGGGATCTGGAAGCATCATCATGTTCATTGTCCTATTCCTATGAAAGAGCAGAATAATGGAAATTAATATGTGAACAAGGCTTTAGTCGGTTCTCCAGTAAGACATAGAGAAGGGTCTGAGTGGGACTCATGAGGAATCTACGATGTCTATGTGTTATAATAGGTTATATGGAAAGGGATTGTAAGCCTTAAGCTTACCTCCTAACTATCCCAGTAATGCTTCCAACAAGACAATTTGCCTTGTCACCAATCCAATGCTGTTTTACGTTGGCTGTGAGAGTATGGATGTCCCACGATTGAACTGGCTGCACAGAGTCCCGACCTGAACTCTATTGAACATTTTTGGGACAAACTGAATGTTGGGTCGGGAAATATGAACATTGTCCATCTTCTTTGAGATAACTTGCCAGACATTTGCAGGGTGAATGGAGGGAATAACCACCTGAAGTGTGTCAGACATTAGAAGAAAGTATACCACGGAGAGTATCCGATGTCATTAGGGCTAAAGGAGCCCCACTAAGTATTACTAAATGAAAATAAATACTGATTCTCGCTCAGGTGTCCAATTTTTTTGGTAGGAAAGTGTATTTAAAACTGATGACCTATCCTTAGGTCATCAATACCTGATTTGTGAGGGTCTGCTGCCAGGGCCCCCCACCGATCAGCTGTTTGAAGAGCCCATGGCACTGAGGCAAACGCTGGAGTATGTTCACCGCATACCAATGCACAGTGCCATACACTATATAGTGGCCATGCCTTGTATAGCGGCTCACTTGAATGGTACTGAGCTGCGGACAAATGAATGTGACATCACTGGCCTGTGAAGAGGCCAAGGCGCTTGGAGGTCCGGGCTGGCAGATCCCACCAACTAGATATGGATGACCTACCCTGAGGACAAGTCATCAATATCCGAGTCCCAAAAAAAAACACTTAAACTTACCCTATACTCCCGAATAAGGGTGTTACAACCCACACAGTCACATATACAACAGTAATACCCTCTCATGGAAAACTATTCTGCAAAACAAGCTATTGCCAAATACGCAGCCTAAAATCTGCATCAATTACACCTGCAGTAGGCAATTCCTCTTAATGATTCACCGCAGCCTTAAAAAACACATTCCTATAGATGACATTATTCCATATCAAGCCGTATACACTCAATTATTTTCACACCATTTACAAACCCTGAAAATGTGTTGCGTCTCAATAAATACATTGTATAACCACAAACTCCTAATTACTTAGCTACCTGGAAAGCGCATTTTTAAAGGTCACAAGTGATAACTGACAGTAAATAACAGAGCACCGGACTCCTACTCAGATATTTCTTTTTACAAGAGACCAATGTTTTTCATAGGAAAGCAAGAAATTACATTAACAATTAGTTTCCCAGCAGCTGAACGACGATCATGTAGCAACTTAAAGAAGACGCGTTACCAGATTTTCAGGGCACCGGCTATTTTTTTCAATATCATCAATGTACTTGCATTGCAAAATTACAGAATTTAAAGGGGTATTCCAGTTACATAATGTTGTTGTCAAATGAATGATAATTAAAAAGTATTAAAATTTGCAATGTGGCTCTGGTTTGGATTTTGTGTCTGTAGCTGTACAAGCCATTACCTTCTCCTGGCACTTCAGAAGTGCATGTTCACAGGTAGCCCTGGGTACGACCTGTAGACATTCCAGAGCTACAGGTCGGGCATGCTCAGTGGGAACGACCAGGGGCGGCTTTTTTTCTCCTCGGTTCTCGGGAATGGATTGCTGACCAATAGCAGGGCAGCACTTAGCAGTTAAACACACGGGAAGGAAGTGGGAAATTGTGCAAATGTAATTTCAAGCTGCATATCGGCAGGGATGTGATGACCATCTAGGAAAATAGTGATGCGGGTAAACATCAGAAAGGAAGGGGAGGATATGAAGGTAATGGCTGTTCAATGTATACCCATCACCATGGGTATACATATGGGTGTATATAAACATGACACAAACCCCTTTCATATCTGGAATCTTTGAAAAGTCACTTCACAACCGTTATAGTCCTTTAAATGGTTGTCTGGGATTAGGAAAATATGGCTGTTTTCTTCCAAAAACATCTCTCTCCGCAGTTTGCGTATGGTATTAGAGCTCAGTCCTATTCACTTCAATCGAATGGAGCTGTAATATCAAATAATCCATAGACACAATAGACATTGATGGAATTAAAATACAGTATATCTCATATGTCATGGTCCAACCATTGGGACTCCCAACAATGCTTAGTGTGAAGGGCCTGAAGAGCTAGGTAAAGTGTATTGGCTCTTTCTCCCCAGCAAGGTACTGTGTAGGAATTGCAATTCAACGGATCTAATTCTCCTGGGGAAAGCATTGTGTTGGAGATAATCTAGTGGGCCTAGAGCCCCTTGATTCTAGGCAAGAGTGGGAATCCTGGTGGTTGCACCTTACCAATCAAACATTAATAATACACTCATTGAAAAAAACAAAAAATAATTTACCCAGATAGAATTTTCGGATTGCAGCAGAACTCGGCCTTCAGTAATGCCTCAGGCTGTTATGTAAATTATTACAGTTGTGGTCTGATTAGACACTGCGTTGCAACCAGAGACTATAAAACTCCTTCTCCCATTGCTCTCAGAGGATACTTTTGTGTAGCGTACTGCTTGTTGTAGAGATCATTGACTACTAGACGCCTCTACGAAGCACTCAAACAGTTGACAGAGTTTGAGAGGGGGACATCATTGGAATGAGAGAAGCAGCATAGTTGTTTCCATAAATTGCTCTCCATCTAGGTCATTCTGACCAAGCTGTTAGGAGATGCTGGGAGCAGCGGTTATGTGAGGACTTGCACACATGGTGAACAGGCTGCTGACGGCCCAGACAGACCACCAGTAGAGAGGATTGTTTAATCCATCGACAAACACAAGCAGATCCAACAATTTTGTTGTCCACCATCCAGGCACAGGTGGCATCTTCATTACAGAAGCATGTCTCTGCTCAGACCATTTCCAGGCACTTAACAGGAGGAAATTTGGTGTCACAGCGCCCATTATATGTCCTGCCATAAACACCTCTACATTATTACCTTCGTTTGCAGTCGTGTCGTGAACGAAAAACCTGGACTGTTACAGACTGAAATCATATTGTCTTTAGTGATGAATCCAGGTTCTGTTTGGGAGCCAACGACAGTCGTGTTCAAGTATGGAGGCCTCATGGTGAGCGCTTCAATCCTGCTTTTGCTATGTAGTAACACAATGCCCAAACTGCTGGTGTGATTGTATAGAGTGCCATCCCATATGACAGTCAGTCACCCCTAGTAGTGATCGAGGGACACTAAGAGATCAGTGATATGTGCCTGAAATTCTGTGGCCACATGTGTTGGCTCTTAGGGCAAGGCTTCCAGCAGGCATTTTTCAGCAGGTTAACATATGCAACCTGTATGCCTCCATGGCCAACCATATCTCATCATGTATCCAGGCTAAAGGTGGCCAACAGAGCCTCCTGCATTATTTTTTTTATGTTAATAAGTGTACATCCTATAGATATGCCATCTAGTGCCCACTGTCCATACTATAAGGTATTCTGACTGATAGTATTCCAGTATATGCAGAAGGAAAACTGTGAGGGCCAACTACGAAGATCTGTACTTCCATACAATAGTTCAGCTGTTCTTTTGAGTTTACACCATGTATTTCAGTTTAACTTTTAGATGTCCTATACACTTGCTAGTATGACCTAGAACAGTGTTTCTCAACTCCAGTGCGCAACAAGTCATGATTTGAGCATACTCTATAGATAGAACAGTTGTGGCCATTTTTGTGTCACAGACAATAATGACACACCTATGCAATAATAAGGAGATCCTAAAAACATGACCTGTTGGGATTACTTGAGGACAGGAATTGAGGAACACCAGCCGAGAACATTGCTTATAAAACTGGAGACTATAAGGGCTCTGCCAAAATATCTGAAGTGTAAATCACTAGCAACAAAGCCAAATGCATCAACTTTGATATAAAAGGTAGGGGTACCTCCATAGATTTGTTAGTTTTTTTAGGATTCTGAGTTCCATAGCAGTTTGGAGAAGCAATAACCTAGGTTCAATTGTGTATTTAGCCCCCTCTTTCAACAATACCCAGAAGTAGCATCATGCTACTGTATGTGATTTCATGGAGGAGGCCTGTGTATCTGCAGCCTGTGATCTAATATAGGCAACAGAAGTGTAGCTAGTATCGATGGAAAGAGGGCAGTGGCCTTGGGCCCAATTATATGATTATTTCCCAGTGCCGAGCGCAAACTCTACTCTTCCTGCTGTACAATAAGGGTGTCCAACACGCTTGCAGGACACCCATTTTGTAGAGCAGAAAGCCATAGGATCCTTGCCCTACCATTCTCCTTCTTGGAGGCTTTCTCAGGTCTCAAGTATTTTCCTCCCACTATGCTGAACCTATAGCTTGCCAATTTAAAGGGATTTTCCCATGACAAATTTTAACTGCCATGCAGACATCTCTGCTATGGCTCAGTTTTAAGTAGGCTATCTCCGATGGTCCCATTGAAGTGAATGAAACAGTGGTGTGCATGTATGGCCACCTACTACCATATGCTTCAGAACTGAGCTATGGCTGTAGTGTCTGCATGACAGGAAAAACTTGTTATGAGACAGACAACTCCTCTAAGTAGTCATTACCATATTGATTCCTCTTATAAGGCCAAGTAAAACACTCATAGATTCCAGTAAAATAGTACCACCTACTGGTCACATTATTAAGTAAAAAGCAACCCATGGGTACCAGAAGACCTATGACACCTACTGGCCATATTATTATGTTATAAACTACACCAGTAAATACCAGTAGAGCAGTGCCACCTACTGGGCACATTATTACTTTAGACAGAAAACAATAGGTTTCATAATGACAAGGACAAAATAAATTAGTTTAATGATGAAGTCACAAGAAACTAATAATCTGATGGAGGTATGATGCACACTGTGCCTCAGGCCTCAGCCATTTCACCATACTTTGATTTCATTGGCCACTTTCTTTATTAATTAGCATTCTTACACGAATATGAAATATCAGCATTAGAAATCTACCGATTTCCGGTCTTCCTCTTTCGTCAATGGATCACTACTGTCTGTCACCTTTAGCAGAACTCATTAAAACAATGTTGTATCTTCCTTGTTTAATGTAATCATTTTAATTGAAGTTTAATCTCCCAAAATATTTGGAAGATTTTTAATTGACATTTGTAGTAATTAATTGGTAAGCATTAAAGGTTTGTCGGAAGAATTTAAAAACTAAATTTGACGTCGAAATTGGCTAGCGACCGCTGTGAGGCCCCTGCTGGGAGCTTTTCATCGTTTTTCTTGTGTCTTGTTAGGGTGGAGGAGCGAGGGAGGGAGTGCGAGGGGATGACGGACCCTTTCTTATAGTCATGAATTACATTACTAATGTATTCCATTACCACCCGCAAATGTCATGTTAATTTCTGATCATCATCGGTTCAGACAATAGTTTCGACACTGGCAACAAGCCAATTAGCTATGCAGCTTTAAAATGAAATACAAATTTCAAATATATGTATGTATATAAGAAATTTGTCAATTACAATATTTCATTTGCAGAAAAAAAGTTTTTAAAAAATGGCTAAAAACACTAAGAAAATAAAAAACAAAATAAAAAAAATAAAAGAGCAGTATAAAATATTAATATAAAACACAACTAAAATACAAAGTAAAAACTACCCCAAAAATTAAAAATAGGATAAAAAATATAATAATATAAATAAATTAAAAAATACAAATAAAATGCAAAACGAAGAACATAAAAAAGAATGAAAAGTACAAAGAAAATATAAAAAAATAGAAAATAGTAAAAAATACAAGTAATAAAAATTCAAAATAAAAAATCAAAATATAGAAAAAAATAAATGCAAAAAATAGGAAATGGTAAAAAAATATTAATATGAAATAAAAGTAGTAGATAAAAATACAAAGAAAATTTAAAAAGTACAAAAACATAAAGAAAACAAAGATGCAATGGATCCTGACACCATCCTAACCAATGCAGAAGCTGCCAGTCCTCATATCACTTAATTGGATCCCCCTGGCTTCTCATAAGTCCATTGACACCCAATATCCACCTTGTACGTAAAAAAGACCAATATGCTGCAGAAAAGGCAATGGGATGAGGTGGCTGAAACGCAGCGAGTTGATTAAATTGCTAAAAATTACCTTCTATAGAAGTTCCCCAGCCCGAAAGTTTTTGAATTGTGCATTTTTTGAGGCGGCTGGTGATTTACAGCTCTGGACAGTAAATGGACCATTATTTTCATTCTAAAGCTTAAATGAGATTAAGGATGATCAAATACTTATAAGCAGGGTTTAAAATACCCAGAGGGCTCTAGAAATGAAGGGTCATTTATAACAATATTATATGTGCAAGCAGTATGTAATACAGAAACGCATTTAGATAACGGCATCTCTGGGAAATTCACATTGTTATGAGCTCTCAACAAACTTACAATTTTAAATACCAGCCATAATTTTGATATGTTCTGCATTTTAGTAAATTTACCGTGCGTGCATGATTATTCCGATGTAAATCGTACACAGCGCCAATTTAAAAATTCAAGGCTGAGCAATTTGTTAGCGTCTTCCTACACCACTAACAATTACCGCTATTATTTAGGTGTCAATAAAACGCGCCGCTACATTTCTGTTTATGTGTAAATAAGTTACAAGTCGAGTGTAAAAATTCAGAAAATGGATTTCGTGCGTGAAGCTGGAATTTTATTACAAGAGGACTAAGCTTGGACTAGAAGGCACAAGTTTCTTAAGATTCTATTGAAGTGATGGTAGCTGGGACAGAATTGAACCAAAGTAAGAATATTTTTCAGAATTTTTTAAAAGGGGGTGCCCAGAATTGGAAAAAGGGGTCTACTTTTTTCCATATACTGTGCCTATCATGTCCATGGGCTGTGTCTGGTATTGCAGCTCAGCCCTATACACTTAAATGGTGCTGAGCTGCAATGCCAGACACAGCCCATTGGACGAGAGTGGCACTGTTTCCGGGAAATATGGGAAACCCTTTCTAATCCTTGTCAACCAATACTTTTGAAAGTAGCATTTCCATCTAATTATTGCACTAGCAGTTAAATTGGGCAAACCCTATAAATTGCAATTCACCTGTATTTCTTGTGTCCCACTTTAATCGGCTGCATTACCTGCTCCCTCAGCCAAGTGGCTGTCTGGTGGTAGTCTCAACCCCTGCCACCAGACAAGACTGAATCAGTATACCTGTCAAACCATAATGCTGGTGTCCTAAGGAAATGGTGTCTGGTTGTGGGGTAGAGTCCACTACTATTTAATGGTAAGTTCATTTGGGAAAGGCTCTCTCTTTCTCATGCATTACGCGTTTATATGAATTTTGTGATACAAGTAGGTATTCCAGGGATTGTCTTACAATGACAACACCTCTGAAAGGATTAGACGGTGGGTCCAGCTTATCTAACCCTCAGCAATCAGTTATCAGCAAAGGACAAGGGAGCGTTAGGGGTTGGCCCTTCACTTCTTATCTTCCGAGAACAAAAGAATTGGGCAGGTGAAATCCTAAGGCTGGGTTCACACAGGGCTGATTTGTCGCGGTTTTGCTGCGGTTTTTCCGTTGCGGTTTTGACGCAGAAGAACTGCTTCTGCGGCAAAACCTCTTCAAAGGTTAATTTGGGCTTGTGGATTTTGCTGCGGATTTTCGTGCGGAAAAATCCATAAGCGTTTTTTTCCGCAGCGCTTTTTTACTTTTGTCGCGTATTTGTCGCGTATTTGGTGCGGTTTTGGCTGCGTCCATAGAGGTCTATGGACAAAAAAGCGCTGCGGAAAAGACCAAAGAATGAACATGCTGCATCTTTTAAAACCGCGACGCAGTTGCATTTCCGCACTGCGGCTGTGCGGAAAAAATCCGTCCTGTGAGAACAGCTTTTTGGCAAATCTCATTTGTGCTGCATTGCACTGCAAACGCAGCGGTTTTGCCGCAGTGCGGATATGCAACGGCAATCCGCGGCAAAACCGCGGCAAATCCGCCCTGTGTGACCCTAGCCTTATACTCCAGATATCTGTCTTTGGGAGATAGTCGGAAGGCAACATTCACATTAGATGATTGCGAGTTCCCGAAGACACCAGGAGGTTTGGACAGTCTATATCTAAATGAATATGGCTACTATGAGAATCATTCTTATAGGGGTAGTCCTGAGGAAGGTCCCTCCTCTATTTCCTAATAGACCATGTGAACATGAGTTGTCTTTACATGATGGTCAACAATATAATTAATGGACAGGCCCGGTCCACTGCAATGAGGCTGCCCACACACATGAGATAGCTGTTGGCAAAAAACTCTCCAACCTCCTCATGTCTCGACAGATACTTCTGGCAGCACCTTTTCTGTCAAGAACAAACATCTGTCTTTAAGGGATAGTCGGAAGGCTGAATTCACAATAAATGGTAGTCAGTTCCTGTCGAAGCCAGGAGGTTTAGCCAATCTATATCTAATGAATATGGCCACTCTGAGAATCATTCCTACAGGCACCCTTAAGTAAGGACTCTCCTCTATGATGTCTATATGTCCTAATGTACAGGGGTTGTCCCCCCATGTCTTGAAAGACACTTCCAACAGTGAATTATCTCAAGAGAACAAAATAAGAAGAATGGGCAGTTGAAATCCAACTGTCTGAACCTTATCTCCCAAACATCTTTCTTTGGAGGATAGTTAGGAAGTCACCATTCACATTAGATGATTGTCAGAAGGCTTGACCAATCAACATCTAATGAGCATGGCCACCTTGAGAATCATTCTTTAGGGGGTCCTGAGGAAGGACCCACTCTATGTCGTTTATAAGTCCTAATAGACCTATACATAGGTGTTGTCTTTGCGAGACAACCCCTACAAGATTATGGACAATTTCTTTTTATCATGGGGCCAACAACTTTATGCCTTCAATAGATGAAACAATTATTTAAAAAATATACTCAAGTTCTGTTTGTCTTGTGTTAGGCCAGCTGCACACAAACGAGTCGGATTCTGCATCCAGGAGGCCACAGTAGAATCAGTCTCTGAACCCGTCTGGCGACCTCGCGTACCTTAACTTTCTGTATTGCGGATGACCACAGACGCTCACTGTCAATCATGCAAAGTACGGATTATTAAAAAATACTTATTTTTCCTGCACTGTCACTAGGCGATGAAGCTGGTACCCGCAGCCTATCCACAACGTCAAATGCGGATGAGCTGTGAGTCGGACTGCTTCCATTGACTTCATGCTGCGATTTTAAATCCACTCATTGAAATCTCAATCGCTATCCATTCATTTGAGTGGACATGCGAATGTTCTATTTTTTCAATAGGCGTAGAATACTGTGTATCGTCCGCGCAGGTAACGATCGCAGATTCCGCAATTGAAATCCAGTCACGTGAAGCCGACTGTACATTTTTTTGCAGAGCAAACATTACAATAAATAGAAGAAACCAGGGGGCATATACTTTGTTCTAGCACTCCATCTATCTCTAAGGCCTCATTCACACGAGCGCTGTCCATGCGCAGTAGAGTCGCGTAAAAAGATCGTGGCTATGCTGCTCTAAAGATCGTGTGAACAGGTTAATTCCTGCTTCTTGAAGTAGCGTGTTCACATGATCCAAGGTGAGTGGTGCGTGTCTCTCAGCTCCCACAGGAGTCTATGGAAAGCACGCACCAAAGATAGGTCAGGTTTAGAGATGAGCGAGCATACTCGTTAAGGGGATTTACTCGAGAGAGCATCGCCTTTTTCGAGTACCTGCTGGCTCGTCCCTGAAGAATCGGGGGGTCTGTGAAGGGGAGCGGGGTAGAGAGTGAGAGCGATCTCTCTCTCTCCCTCCCGATCTCCTCCACAACGCCCTGCTCACCTCCGAATCTTCAGGGACGAGCCAGCAGGTATTCGAAAAAGGCAATGCTCTCTCGAGTAAATCCCCTTAACGAGTATGCTCGCTGATCTCTAGTCAGGGGCCAACAACTTTATGCCTTCAATAGATGAAACAATTATTTAAAAAATATACTCAAGTTCTGTTTGTCTTGTGTTAGGCCAGCTGCACACAAACGAGTCGGATTCTGCATCCAGGAGGCCACAGTAGAATCAGTCTCTGTAGTCAGGTTCTCTGTAGTCAGGTTCTATCTTTGCGCGCACCACGCAGCTTAGATGCGACCCGCAGTCGCATGTCCTATCTTTGTTAGGTGCGCGAATTTAGTGCACCTAACGATCGTCCATGTGAACACTTCTATAGGAACCCATTGGTTCCAATAGAAGTGCATCCTGTACGCGCCTCTAATGCGCTCGTGTGAATGAGGCCTAAAGCAAACATTCTAGTTGGTGTCTGTATTACGCTTCCGGCATAATAAAAAGGAGTTAAAATGCCCAAATACCCCCCAAAATAATAAAAATAGACACACAGCACCGCCTGACGTGATGTTGGTTAGAATAGAACAATAATATCATTTACCTAAAAGTCTTATTTTTACTGCAAAAGTAATTATAAAAAAAGAGAAAATTACGACATAGAATTTATTGGAACCACTTAACGAATTAGTGTCCTCCGATAATGGCTTAGAAATTGTACTTTTATGTCACGACTTGATCTGAATTGCTGGTGAAATATGGAGAATCGATGGCACTCCATGCACTCATCCCCACCTGTCCTGAAAATTTACACTTTGCAGAAGCGAAAAAGACAAAAATCAATAGTGATATTTAGAATATAATTGTAGTTGTTAATGCAAAGACGTAATGCCTGGCAGGTGAGACTCGGGATGATGCTTTGCATATTGGACATTTCGTCTTTCTGCCTCCTTTGCCCCTCCATTGGGACTGATCAGTGAGTTTCTTGGCTTGGTGTCAGATCCTCTTTAAAAAAGGACCTTTCACCTCTTATGAAATAACTATATTTTCTGATAAACCTGCATTGTGTCTTCCCTAGAAATTTAGGAATAAATCAACAACTGGGTGTTACCATTCCCATTGTCAATGCTCTGCAACACTGTATCGTCTTACGCTATACAATACTGTGAAGGGTTGACAGTTCGTATGGTTAGGACTCTATTTGGGCACACCTGTGACTAGGGGAATGCCCATGCCCAGTTGTCAATTTATTCATATACTTCCAGAAAAATTAATAGATGAACAGTACAATGGGGAATATACAACAAGATGCTCCAGCGTTATTCAATGGGGAATGCACAGATTCACTATAACTGACATGAAAAGTTTTTGTAAGTAAAGCTCAGTCAACAGAACTGTAGCACAATTTGGCTCCGATTACTGATCTCAGAGACTGGCTACATGGGGTATGGTTAGGGTTAAATATATCACATTCATTTTTGCAGCAGGAAGTGAAGCCATATTGGTTGCTGCCATTATAAAGCAACTACCTATTTGGCCTTATGTTCATCTTTGCCACATGTTAACTATTAGCACCAAAGGGACTTAAAGGGATTGTCCCATCAGATACAGCCCCTTTCACATTGTTGTCCCAATGGGGTAAACCGCTCAACATCCCAAGTACTGCTCCTGGCATGCTTGACAAACAGTTGGCTTTGCTAGGGAAACCATGCCCAGCTAGGCAATTTCCCTGCAGTGACTGATCAAGTATTACCTGACAGACATTCCGAAAAATGGCCATCCTTATAACTCAGAATATATCCAAAAGAAACTCAAGGACAGATCAAAGTCTGCCACAACTGGAGCCATTCTGACAGAACATAAAGTTTAGAAGACTAGTTATCTAGTCAGAGTCAAATAACCGGACATGTGTAGGTCCAAACAGCCAACAGCAGGTAGATAGTTTGCAATTTATTAAAGGACAACCCATTTCGGGGCGGATAGTGCAGCTTAATCAGGTCAAGGCAGACTCTTGTAGAGTGGCCCTCTGTTCCAGCTCATAGAAGGCGGTCTTGAGTGAGGAACCCAATCCATGACATTCTTAAACCCTAGTAAGTCATATGAAGAGAGGTCATCTTCTTGAGACAACCCTTTAATAACTGAGTTGAACCACCACTAAAATGGAGTGTGTCGGCTTGAACACACTGTCCAAACTGCAGGCATCATGTTATAGAGCAGGAGGAACTGAGACAATTGATATGCAATGTTATGGGGAAAGATGCAGTAGAACTTGTATTTTATGCATTTAAATCTTCATTCATTCTGAGCCAAACAGTCCAATGGGCGGTCCTATCAGTGATGACTGTACATACAGGAGTAGCTGTCAATCACTGATAGCACCGCCCACTGGACTGTTCAGCTCAGCTATAAAATACAACTTATACTGAATCTTTTCTCATAAAACTATATATCAATCTTCTCAGCTCCTCCTGCTCTATAACATGATGCCTGCAGTTTGGGTGGCATGTTCAAGACGACAGATTCCTTTTCAATTGGGTTCGCTCATCAAAGACACAACACATTTCAGAATGTGACCCCTAGGAATAATACACTGATTACTGTAGTTTGCATCCAGGACGGGCGTCTCCCATTCTGGCAGAGGACTACCCTTTGTGATATCCGCATACCCGAATAGGGCATATGGACAGCAGTGCTCTCCAAATGGAAGTAAAGGTTTGGTTTCACATGGCAGGTTTCGCAAAATTTTATTGACGCAATTAACACAAAATTTCGAATGATGGTGCGAGTCCATCCTTACGGAGGACAAATAAATGAATTTACTGTTTCATCTCGGTAAATATGTTTTGGCTAAGGAACAAAAAGGTGAATCTAATTCTAGCATAATGATAAACATCAGCCAATTTACACAGTGTGTTAGCAATACAGACGCATGACATTACGAAGGCCTGTAAGGCAAGTATCTACAAATGACATTTCAAGTTTCATTAATGCATACACTTATCATGCCAGTTCAGTCTTATATAAATAGTTTTATGCTTTTTTTTTCACTCTTGTGTCGTCCCTGTAGCATGCGAATAAGGGAAGGAAGGATTCGAACACTTAAAGCAATCCTTGAGTTTTGGGACAAAAATTCTGCAGCGGGACCGTAGGAGATAGGAGATTCATTACCTGCAGTTGTTCTTCTCTGCCATTCCCCTCTGATTTCCAGTTCCAGGTTCCATTTTTGATCCTCCAAATGGCAATCTTCAGACTACCTAATCCCTACAGGGCATTGGTATTTGACCTGCTCTCTGATTGGCCAAAGCAGATCATGTGAACAGCATTGGCGAATCAGAGAGCAGTGCTCAGTGTGCATTATGTAGTTAGAAGATTGCAGCAGCCCAAAGCTTCAAGCTACATCTCTTCCCAATACATTATTCAATCCCGCCATTCATTATAAGTTTCATACAGTGCATAAGCAATGCTGTCATATGGTGTCCAATTAATACTCCAAAACAGTGCTCAATTAATATCCTTATATATTACTCAATTCATGTTGCTATATAAAATGATTAATTAATACCCCCACAGAGCTAAATTAAAGGGGATTTCCAGCACTACATTATTGATGAGCAATGCTCAGAATAGGTTATCAATAGTTGATCGGTGAGGGTCTGTCAATCAGGATCCCCACCGCTGAGCTGAGCACTGCTATCACTTCAGTTCATACCAGGTAAAGTGCCATACACTGTAGACAGGGTGTGCCAGGTATTGCAGCTCAATCCCATTCACTTAAATGGGGATGAGCTGCTCTTTAGGCCATGTTACTGGTGAATGTGATGTCATATGCCAGACAAGAGGCCGCAGTGTCTAATCAGTTGATCAGGAGGGATCCTGAGCAGTGAACTCCCACTGATCAACTATCCTGATGGTAGGTCATCAATACTGTAGTGCTGAAAAACCCCTTTAATACCCTACACCTTGGAAATATCGCTCATTTAATACCCCCTTACACAAAAACCTACATATATAGTCTATATACCCAGAGCACATGAAAGCAATACATAAACACATACTGCATAGATTTCGGTCATGATTGTCTGAATCCTACCCCTGTTCCCAATCCTTGTCCAGGGAGTTGGAACATAAAACTTTTCAACTTTCCATTACACACTGGTTAAAGAGGTTGTCGCAACCTATCAGGGCATATGGACGTCATAGAGATGCTCGGGATTCCTCTTTATAAGCTGGAATGGAGAGCTGCTCTCCAAGAGCAACCCCCATCATGGTTGACTTGAGCCATCCTTGTATTAGAAGGATTGCTGGTCATCTGAATTGCCATCAGGTAATACTGCATTTCCCCTGCAGTGGCTGCTATAGAGGAAATGCCTGACTAGCCGGAACAGCTGTTTATTAGGGGTGGGTGCTGAGAACAGGCCCCGGAGTACAAGCCACATTCTAAAAGGGTTTGTCTCTGATGGAACGACCTCTTTAACCTTTGGCCAAATCAATATCAAGTTACTTTTATCATTTTATAATGACAATGGAAAGTACAATGAAGGACAAAGAGACTCAGACTGAGTGAACCATAGTTATTGACCGTTTTCTGGCATACAAAAGTTCCTGAATTGCAAATTTTAAGTTATCTAAGCCGGGTCCCGACACTTTTTCAAAAAGTGGGTGGGGCCTAATAATAGGGCGCATGGCCGTGCGTGGCCCGTTACATATAGCATTATGTATACCAGAAACTTGCTTACATTATACTAGAAAACTTCTTCAGCTTGTAAGTGGTGTAGAATTCCATCAGGTGGCACAGAAGTGCCACAAGATGAGACAGAGGTACTAAGAAGCTTGCACCTCTTAATACATTTCTCTCTCATAGCTGTAAAACACAATTTACTTAGACCGGCGCATGAAATGCTCCATTCTGCTTAGACGAACTTCATCAGAAAATCACAAAACATAGACAGACAATAGATATACGGGGTGTCTCAAAAGTGTGAAAACCCCCATTTAGAATCAAAACGTGTTGGCAGCTGGTGATTCAATGTTGCATAGAAGCTGCAGGGATGTGAGGAAAGTGGAATCCTGTTATTCCATTGACCGCCATTTTGAACACCGCCACCTTGGATTCTACTCCAATTTTTCCACTGGGCTATATCAAACACACAAAAAGCTTCACCAGAAAAACAACGGTGCACTTCATTTTAACATGACTTCATTAAGGTCCTTTTACACACAACGATTATCGCTCAAAAGCCATCTTTTGAGCGATAATCGTTGCGTGTAAATGTGCCCATCTTTCACTTTTCTGCCGAACAATGATTTTCAGTTCAGCATGAAACCCATCATGCGGCAGAAGAGCTGATAAGACTGACCGCATGCTGCGTTCTGCCCGGGGAGCGCTGATAACAGCTGATTACACTTTCTCAGCTGTCAGCCCCCTGGTAGAACAAAGAGAGTTTATTCAGAGAACAGCAGGTGGTCTGTTCCCTGAATATAGCTCCTGGCGGCTCACAGGCTAATAATTGGTACTAGTAGGCATTAGTACAAAGTAGTAGTTAATACAAAATGATCGCTAAAAAGCCATCTTTTGATTTCAATCAATGCCACCAACCAGCAATGATATGTGTAGGTCTTTCACCTAACATGAAGGACAAACTTAACACATTCTGCTTGAGATAACACTATCATTCACCTTGCCTGTAATGAAGAAAGATCACTGTGTGAACAGGAGAACAAATAAAGTTATGTTAAAATAAAGCACACCGTTGTTTTCCTGGTGAAATTCTCCACCAGTTTAATATATCACACACCTACCTTCCTAGTGGAAAAGTCAGAGTTGAATCCAAGATGGCGGCATTCAAAATGGCCATCATATTGGTGACATAGCCTAATAGAATTTTCGTTTTCCCTGCTACTTGTATGCAAAAATCGGACCATCAGACTTTTTTATTTATTATCGGCGGTTCAACATTTATGAGACATCCTGTACATACTGTGGACTTCTATAGCCCCTACCCTAGATTTTTTTCCTATCAATCATTTCCAACCTTACTTTGGCGAAGCTAATGTGTTTTTTTTAGACAGATAGATAGACAGATAGATATGAGATAGATAGATAGATATGAGATAGATAGATAGATAGATAGATAGATAGATAGATAGATAGACAGACAGATAGATAGACAGATAGATATGAGATAGATAGATAGATATGAGATAGATAGATAGATAGATAGATAGATAGATAGATAGATATGAGATTGATAGATATGATATAGATAGATAGATATGAGATAGATAGATAGGAGATAGATATGGGATAGATAGATAGATAGATAGATAGATAGATAGATAGATATGAGATTGATAGATATGAGATTGATAGATATGAGATTGATAGATATGAGATAGATAGATAGATAGATAGATAGATAGATAGATAGATAGATAGATAGATAGATAGATAGATATCTGGACTACAGTAAGTATATCATGATTAGCTGGAGGACTTGTGTAAATGCCAAGTGGCCCCTTAAACTAGAATTTCTTCCTCATCTTGAGAAGTAAGCACTTCTCCTAAACTTGTCCCTTAGTATTACCACCGAACTCATCACAAGGATGTAATTGAAACCTTGAGGTCCATGAAAATAGATCAGTACTGAAGCCTCCTGCTTTCACTCAAGAGTACTTAAGTTAACATGCAGATGAGATGATGCTCCTCCAGCAGCTGTAATTCCACAGTAATTCTCCGTACCACCTGCAGCTCTGGATTCAATAAACCTGCTCAGCAGAGACTTCGACATTACACAGCACCAAGTGTGGCCCACTAGATCTTTTTTTTACATTTAGTGGACCCTATTTTTTTGGAAGGGGGGAGATTTTTTACAGCAAACATTAATCAATGTAGTACTCCACTGCTCCTAGCACTTCTGGGATATTATACAGTCGGGATATACATTGCAGAGATTTAAAAAAGTAATAAAACGGAAAAACATTTTTTTTAAGTAATAAAATGGAAAAACATTCCAAAAAATTGTCAGTGAAGTGTAGAGCGAAGGTGTGCTAAACATTGGTTCTGCCGACCCACTGTCTGTGAAATTGACAAATAGTGTAACTCTCATATGTATAGCAAAAGGGACGCAGTTCTGGTATATATTAGCCCCATGGGTAAATGAGGATGAGTCCTTCAATTTTTTTGTGCTATATGTGTGAACAAAGCAGGGGCATAGCTATAGGGCGGTGTGAATAAAGCCAGCACAGCCAGACTCTGGTGCCTGATGGGGCCTAAAGGCCTCACTACTATATAAGGAAAAACCAGCAGCCTCCTAACAGTCCTGGATTTGATGGGACAGTCCCAAATATTTTGAAGTCTGCCCGACCATGCTGGGAGGGCTACTCTATGTCTCACCTGAACCACTGGTCTACATTACTGGAAATGCTGTTCATCGGCCACTGCATTGATCGTTATGTGTCAACCACTGATAGTCTGTGTATAGAGTGGCATGCTGTCAGTGGCTGACACCAGAGTGTGAGGTATAGAACAGTCAATGACAGCGCCGGAGACCATCGAGTTCAAGCAATTTGGCAATCTCCAATGCAGTCATGGAAGTGAATGGAGCAGCGGCACGCCTGTGCAACCGCCATTCCATTCACTGGGAAACCGATTCAACCCCTGCTCTTGGCATGAGTTGGGGTCTGAAGAGTTGGACCCCCTTAATAATAAAGCCAGCAACTATCCTGTGGATAAGGGATAACTTTATAACTTAGCACAACCTGTTTAAAATGGAATGTGTCAGCCACTTTGAGTTCTATAAACTAAGCTTATGCACTCAAAGTAGGTGACCCGCTGAGTCCGGGGATGTAGGTTTTATACTTGCCTTCCTCACCATATCCCCATGGTTAGTGCTGAAACCCTCCACTGCAATGCATCAAGCTGCGTGCTAAGTAGTGCTCCCATTCTATGCATAGAATAGGACTACATAGTACGTACCTCAATGCATTGAGCGGTAGGTTTAAATGCTGACAACGGGAGAACAGACTCATCGGGTCAGCTACTCTGAGCCCATATGTTTAGCTTATAGGGCTAAAAGTAGGTGACACAGTCTCTTTAAGTTGTGTTAATATTGATTAGTCGTTGTTTAATGAAATGATCTGCAGTTTTTTAATATACTTTCTATAAACGGCTTTTTTATCCTCTAGATATCTAGAACTCAAATATGTCTGTCACTGTCAGCAAGCAGAGATCTTGATAATGGGGGAATTGAAGCCTAAAGTATATTGTAAGATTGCTGAACTTTTTCTCATGCACTGATTAAGCTTTAAACAATATAAAATCAAAGGACTCCTTTAAAGCAACCCTCCAGTTTTGGGACAAGATTTTGCCCTGTATTGGGAGGGAGCAGTTATATTACTGCGGTTGGTCTTCTGTGCCGATGCCCCTTTGATCTGCCCATTCTGGGTCCCATTTTTAGTCGGCCTAGATGGTCAACACAAGCTTCAGACTACCTAATCCTCACAGTGCAATAGTAGTATTAGACTACCTACGCACTATACATGCTCTTTGATTGGCCAGCACTACTCACATGATTGTGTTGGCCATTCAGAGAGCAGTGCACAATGTGCATTAAGTGGCTAGAAAATTGCAGTGGAGGGATATTGGCAAAGACGGACAAGAGCAGGTAATATACTCTCCCAGCTTGGGTGCCTGGACAGAATATTGTCCAGAAACCGAAGGGTCACTTAAGCTTACTATGATAACTGTAGCAGTAGAGACCTCAGCCATGTTGTGCTAAAGTACAGTGGTAGATAGAAAACATAGAAGCTGGCCAGAATGACAGTAGTAATATAGATTATTGTAAAACCAAATGTTTCCGACTTACCAACTTCACCGTGAGACGTCACACCCCGTCGCTCATCGTGCCTCACAATGCAGATATCACGTAGAAATTCTGACCATCACCGTACGGTGCAATCATCAACACTTCAATGGAGGCTACAACATAAACAGAAAACAGATTGAAATAAGCCAAGAAGTCAACGAGGTAAGCAAGAAACTGGAAGGATGACTTGTGCCATAATGAAAAAGTCATGTGCTGCACTAGAAATAATGATATCTTCCTCTGACCCACAGAAGTGAATGGAGTGGTGATCACGCGTGAGCATCGCCACTCTGTTCCTATGGTGGTCCTAGTGGTCGGACCCCAATGATCTATGAATAGGGGATACTGGAAAAAAACACTTAAAGGGGTTGTCCCGCGAAAGCAAGTGGGGTTCAGCACTTCTGTATGGCCATATTAATGCACTTTGTAATATACATCGTGCATTAAATATGAGCCATACAGAAGTTATTCACTTACCTGCTCCGTTGCTAGCGTCCTCGTCTCCATGGTGCCGTCTAATTTCAGCGTCTAATCGCCTGATTAGACGCGCTTGCACAGTCCGGTCTTCTCCCTGGTGAATGGGGCCGCTCGTGCCGGAGAGCTGGTCCTCGTAGCTCCGCCCCATCACGTGTGCCGATTCCAGCCAATCAGGAGGCTGGAATCGGCAATGGACCACACAGAGCCCACGGTGCACCATGGGAGAAGACCCGCGGTGCATCGTGGGTGAAGATCCCGGCGGCCATCTTAGTAAGGTAAGGAAGAAGTCGCCGCAGCGCGGGGATTCGGGTAAGTACTAAACGTTTTGTTTTTTTAACACATGCATTGGGTTTGTCTTGCGCCGAACGGGGGGCCTATTGAATAAAAAAAAAAACCGTTTCGGCGCGGGACAACCCCTTTAAACGAAATTGTAAACTATTAATGGCCTATTGGCAAAATAGGCCAGCAATAGTAGATGAGCAGGAGTCTTCCACCCGGGACTCCGCCAATCAGCTGTTTTCCAGGTTAGTGTGCTCATTCATGGAACAGATTTCTGCAGGAAGCAAACAGCTCAATTCTCCCTGTAGTGACGAGGCTTGGTATAACAGGCAAAGTTGCCATTGAAGGCAATAGGAACTTTGCCTGTAATACCAGTCTAGCCACTGCAATGAGAATGGAGCTGTCTATTTCCTGTAGAAACCAGCTCAGTGCATCGTCCTAGCTGTAAGAGGCTGAGGGAAGCAGGCTCAGGGTTTTCCCAGATCTCCGGGTCATTATCAGTTTGGTGGGTGGCAAGCAAGTGGACCCAGCTCCAGGGCGTGTCTCCTAGTATGCCCTAGGAGGTGAGTATAACGATCTATGATGTAGAAAGTGGGCACAAAGGGGCATTGTTACCTATGCTGCATCCATGTCTCCCAACCGTCTTGGATTCTGCGGCATAGTCCAAGATAGGGACGCTGTCCCACAGCCTCGGGTGGCAGGAGGCACGTACCGCCTCCCCTGACAAGCATTGAACTCTCTTGTAGTCCTGGTCCAGTGGCAGCGCCTGCTGATGCTGTAATCAGTGCAACCCCTGACCTGTCCCCCAGTGTCTGCATTCCTTCACCAGACTCAGGAGAAGAGGTCTCACTAATTACATCAGCGGCGCCACTGCCGCAGGACCTGGACTAGAAGTGAGTTCAACGCTTATTGGGTGTTTGGAGGTCCACTATGGAGGTTAATATTAAGAATGGGGCTACTAATGGGGGTCATTATTACTACTTGGGCTACTGTGGGGATACTATTACTAGTGGAGACGCTATGGGGGTCTCTATTACTACTGGGGCCATTATGGGGTCACTATTATTCCTGGGGCCACTATGGTGGTTGCTATTACTACTGTAGCCACTAACAGGGTCACCATCATTACTGAGGGCCATTAAGGGGGTCACTATTACTGTGAGGGAGTCATTAAGGGACACTATGTTGGGAGGTATGTGCATCATCAATGCAGCCATTGTATCACCAGGTCCATTGCATTATGTAGTCCCAGCATAATGAAGACTACAGGCCCAGGATAATTCAGAATAAATGGCTTTGAATTCACCTAGTGAACCACTAAGCGCGCTCTGTAAGCACACGTCGACTTTATTTCATTACGCTGACAATCTCGATAGAAGAAGAAGAAAAAAAAGGTGATTTGTGAGCTGTTGTGGGCCTGTCATTAGCTCGTTCTAATCTGAGGACGCCACGGATGATGTATCAAGTCTCCCTAGTAATAATCTTGTCCGGGTGATAAGCAACGAACAGCTACAAAACATCTGATGTAAACAGCGCAGATATACAATAAGGACACCATTTCATCAGTGAAGACAAAACAGGCCAGTTTGTTATGGCAAGCAATTATGCAAGCGAGGGGAAGCGCCTCGACCGCGGCGGGAACTCATCCAGACTACGGGAAGAAAAACAACACAAGTGTTAGAGAAGTTTCACAGAGACTGGAATTGGATAACTACTAAAGGGGTGTGTGCACTTTTGCAAATCAATATTTTTTTTCCTTACTCCAGCGCATGTGAAAAAATGAAGCAGCCAATTTGAATTTAACTCCTTAGCGCCAATGGGCATATATGAATCTCCTGGGTGAGCGGGGTTTGGAGTTGAGTCCGCTCTATCTATACATTGCCGGTGTAAGCTGTCCTTGATAGCGGACACCTGGCTGCAACAGTCATGATCAGCGTTTCTGCTGATCACGGCTGTTAACACTTTATATGCCATCAATTCTGACAATGGCATTTAAATGCCCCAATGTGATTCCGAAATTGCGTCTGGGTTTCATGGAAGCTGGGGGCATTCTGAAAGCCCTCAGGGCTACCATTTATATTTACCTATTAAGTTGGACATGTAGCCTGTCTTAATAAAATGCTAGCAGAAATACCATGTACTGCAATACTGAAATATTGCAGTATGTAGTGTAAGTGATCAAACGATTACAAGTTAACAAAAGTAAAAATAAAAGGATATTAAAAGTTTTTTTAAAGTCTTGGTTTGGGCTGCAGATTACTTGGCTGATGACGTGGCACTAAACAGCATGTTTACTTATAGGAGAACTTTTTCTATCGATGACCTATCCTCAGGATCCCCACTAATTAGCTGATCCCTGAGCCCACAATCAGGGTGGATAGCACTGCAAACAGATAACACTGTCAGCATTGCAGTCGCCCAGGTTGGTACTGCAGGCACACCTCCCATTAAATTCACTGCAGTACCAATCTGGGCCACTACAATATGGACAGCACCATCTGCTTCCAGCACTATCTGCACTGACAGTGGACCAGCAAATGGCGGGGAACCCAAGCGGCGAACCCTTAACAATTAACTATTGATGTCCTATCCTAATCATCAATAGTAAAGCTCCCAGACAACTCCTTGTGACTCCAAGTTTGATGTGTCCTATAACTCAACTAATTAAGCTCAACTACAACATCCTCGTAGCTTTGAACAAGTCCAGTTCTTGCAAAAATAACAAAGACAGTACATCCATGGGTTGAACCAATGACAGTCACATTGCTGAGGTATGAGGCACAGAGAAGATCCCACCTCAACAATGTTCTGTTACATTGTTTCAATATCTGCACCCGAGGCTTTCATGATGTAGAGACAATGGGTGAACTTCAAGAAAAGTTTAGAAGGTAACTAGGGCATAAAGATGAGGCAGAGCTATGCTGCGAGTGATTTATCACAGGCATGCAAATTGCAAGGCCGGATTAGCATGGTGTGACATTAGAACTGTAAATAATTAGCGATGTGTTTGTGTACCGACGCTCTGGGTAGTCAAGTGCTCTAGTTGTTTATCACATCAAGCATTATGCAGTCCATCTGCTACTAGAGGTGGCGGCAATCTTTGGACTGTCCAAACGGGCAGTGACCAGGATTTAACCATTTGCATGTAGAAGATTGTGATGTTTATTGAAATATTAAAAATGCAAGATTTTTGAAGGGGGTGAACATTACTCACATTGACAGGTTTCTAAATGTATTATACCGAATTCCCACATAGCGTAGTTCATGGCACACATTGAATATCTGGGAATATTCCTGGTGGCCTAGAGTGGTGTTGGTGTTAATATCTGGTTTCTCTGATGTCTGAAGATGCTTCAGGGGTTAACAGTCATATCTTTGGAGCTCAGTACTGAAGGGTTAGTATTCCTTAAAGGGGTTTTACCAAAATAGACTTTTTTCACCTATCCAAAGAATAGGTGCTAAATCTGATTGGTGGGAGTCCCACCACTGTGACCACCACTGATTCCAAGAATAGGGGTCCTTTGTACCCCTCTCCTCACTGTGGGCTTACTGCACTGCACAGTGTGAATCCACATTAAAATTGTTTTGATGAACAGGTGCTGCACAGTAAAGTAAACTGCACCTAAATACAACGCTGGTGCTCCAAGTCAAGTGTGTGAATGCCATTTATTGGTATCAATGGGCTATAACAGCAGACAACAAGTTCCAGCACCATTGCTGCTCAAGAGCAACAGAAAGACGAGACTCCAATGGGCAAAAGAGCTGATAAATTGTATCACTGAGCAGTGGAAAAAACATCGCCTGGTCAGATGAATCCAGATTTCTTTTGCACCGTGCTGACAGGAGGTCAGAATTTGGAACAAGCAGGATGAATCGATGACCCCTTCCTGTCAGCTGGTCAGAACTTGTCAGCACCTCCATTTAAGGGCTCATTTATATCTGCATTTGCCATTTCTGCTCTAATTCCATCTGGCTGTTCCAATTTTTGGAGCAGAAAAATGGAATTCAAACGGAAATAAAAATTTCTGTTTTTCCCCTATTGATTTAAATGTTTGTTTTTTTTTTAAATAAAACCAGAAAGTTTCCATTTGATTAGATTCCATTAGGGCTCCATTTTTTAAAGTAAAAAGAATAGTACAACTGACCAACCAGACACCACCAAAATTAGGTATCCAGATGCTCCTACAGTTCGTCTCTTCAGCAATCACTTTACATGGGATACAGTCCAGGAAGCCAATCTTAAAGTTTCTCTTCGATGTGCACTTTGCTGCAGAATTAGCTCATGTCCATACGCAGCACACCTGTAGTCTGTGCTGCCTCCTCACACCAGTAAAAGCTCCTCTCACTGAGTCAGAAACTGCAATGTCAATCACCCAAGGCAGTCCCTCTTGGGTACTCACAAAGTACAGCTGCAGGTCAGCTCTGCTGCAGCTCCCACTAGCCTACTCTCCCATCTTCCTGCACTTTCTGAAACTGCTGAGTCACACCAGAGCCAAGGAACAGGACCTCTCATTTATACCCAACTCATCAGCCAATCACTGTGCAGCACAGATCCTGTCAGTCCATAGCACCGAAACTCAGAGGGAACAAAGTCACGTGACTTCTCTCCGAAGGTCCCGGCAGGACCATGAAACCATGTACAATAATGTACCTGCAATGGCATTTAACCCCTTACACAACTATACAAAGCTTCCTATCCACATTAGCCAATATTCCAGCAGAACAATTTCAACACCTACAATGTGATGGATTTGATGCAGTTCTAAATGTACTACTAAAGTCTATCTTACAAAGAGAATGCAGCCAACAGTGGTGGCACTGAGTGCATCACTCCATCATTTGTGGCTGGGGGATTGGCCACCTGTGACAAATATCACTTGTACTAGTCACATGACCAACTCTGTTGACCAGAAAGCAGATGTTGGCTATCCAAAAATGGCGGCACGATACACTCAATGCCACTGCTATCAGCTGCATTCCCTTTGTAAGACAGACTATAGATGGGGGTGGCGTTGCCACCCAGTCAGTAATTTACTCTAGAGGCCTGTGCCAGTATTTAATTTTTAGCGGCTATATTAATGGCCGATTAATATTAATAACCTGGTGTGAGCACCTACAGCTGGTCAGCAAGCATATCATCAAGTGCTATAACTTACTCCCAACTTCCAGTCGGAACACTGCTGCAGTGCTCAGACAAGATCCTCACACCTCCCCGGCATCTGTGTTATTGCACGTACTGCACGACGTGTAGGCACCGAGGGGAGGAGTGATGATCTCGGCATTCTAAACGGAACTTCAGAGTGAGGTACTGCACTTGATGTTATGCTTGCTGCCTGACCGTTTAGGGGTGGAAAGGGCACATAGAAAGAGCACTATTACTATTGGGGCCACTAAAGGGGTCCTATTACTAATGACACCACTAAAGGCGACTCTATTACTAATAAAACCACTACTGGAGCCACTAAAGGGGGCTCTAATACTACAGGGACCACTAAAGGGGGCACTATTATTACAGAGGCCAGTCAGAAGGGGCACTATCACTACTGGTGCCACTGAGAGAGGGGGCAATCTTACTCTTAGGGCCACTGGAATAACAACGGTAAAAATATACATCGTGATAAGCCACATTCCTAACCACACTCATGAACCATGCCTCCTTTTACCTTGGCTGGTATTTTTCGGTGCCAAAGGTAGCAAGTGGTTATTCGGTATATATGCTGAATAGAGATGAGCGAACGTACTCGTCCGAGCTTGATGCTCGGGCGAATATTAGCGTGTTCGGGATGCTCGTTACTCGTAACGAGTACCACGCGATGTTCCGGTTACTTTCAGTTTCCTCTCTGAGACGTTAGCGCGCTTTTCTGGCCAATTGAAAGACAGGGAAGGCATTACAACATCCCCCTGTGACGTTCAAGCCCTATACCACCCCCCTGCTGTGAGTGGCTGGGGAGATCAGATGTCACCCGAGTATAAAAGTCGGCCCCTCCCGCGGCTCACCTCAGATGCCTTGTGACTGAGTTAGCTGAGGGAAAGTGCTGCTGCTGGTGCTGCTGTAGGGAGAGTGTTAGGAGTGAGTGTAGGCTTCAAGAACCCCAACGGTCCTTCTCAGGGCCACATCTATCCGTGTGCAGTACTGTGGAGGGTGCTGTTAGCAGTGTTGCACATTTTTTTTTTTTTTTCAAAATGGGCTGTCTGCAGAGCATTGCGCCCTGCAGTAATAGTCCAGGGACAGAAGTGGTGGTTAGGCAGGGAGAGTGTTAGGAGTGAGTGTAGGCTTCAAGAACCCCAACGGTCCTTCTTAGGGCCACATTTAACCGTGTGCAGTACTGTGCAGGCTGCTGTTAGCAGTGTTGCATTTTTTTTTCTTTTCAAAATCGGCTGTGCAGAGCATTGCGCCCTGCAGTGATACTACAGGGACAGAATTGTGTAGGCAGGGCCAGAAGACATATATTATTGATTGAATATACGCAGTGGGCCTTTTCTTTTAAAAAAAAGGGAAAAATTCTATGTGCCCTGCCTCTGTCAGTCCTCAGCGTTCTGTGTACGTGTGTGGTGGGTGGAGAACGTAAAAAATTCATACGCAGCCAGCTACGTTTAACAGCAGGCTTGCGCCACTTTCTTTCCTGCCTGTGAAATTCCTTGCTCAGCTGTAGTTAATAACTCTGCAACACTAAAGTTCTGTGACACATTTGCAGGGGCACAACACAGTTATTAAACTTATTATTCATTGAATAGACGCAGTGGGCCTTTCCTTTTAAAAAAAAGGGAAAAAAGTATATTTGGCCTGCCTCTGACAGTCCTCGGGGCTCTGGGTACGTGTGTGCTGCGTGGAGAACGTAAAAAAATCAGACACAACCAGCTACGTTTTACAGCAGGCTTGCGCCACTTTTTTTCCTGCCTGTGAAATTCCTTGCTCAGCTGTAGTTAATAACTCTGCAACACTAAAGTTCTGTGACACATTTGCAGGGGCACAACACAGTTATTAAACTTATTATTCATTGAATAGACGCAGTGGGCCTTTCCTTTTAAAAAAAAGGGAAAAAAGTATATTTGGCATGCCTCTGACAGTCCTCGGGGCTCTGGGTACGTGTGTGCTGCGTGGAGAATGTAAAAAAATCAGACGCAACCAGCTATGTTTTACAGCAGGCTTGCGCCACTTTCTTTCCTGCCTGTGAAATTCCTTGCTCAGCTGTAGTTAATAACTCTGCAACACTAAAGTTCTGTGACACATTTGCAGGGGCACAACACAGTTATTAAACTTATTATTCATTGAATAGACGCAGTGGGCCTTTCCTTTTAAAAAAAAGGGGAAAAAGTATATTTAGCCTGCCTCTGACAGTCCTCGGGGCTCTGGGTACGTGTGTGCTGCGTGGAGAACGTAAAAAAATCAGACACAACCAGCTACGTTTTACAGCAGGCTTGCGCCACTTTCTTTCCTGCCTGTGAAATTCCTTGCTCAGCTGTAGTTAATAACTCTGCAACACTAAAGTTCTGTGACACATTTGCAGGGGCACAACACAGTTATTAAACTTATTATTCATTGAATAGACGCAGTGGGCCTTTCCTTTTAAAAAAAAGGGAAAAAAGTATATTTGGCCTGCAGGCTTGCGCCACTTTCTTTCCTGCCTGGGAAATCAAATCACTGGTAATACAGCATGCTGAGGGGTAGGGGTAGGCCTAGAGGACGTGGACGCGGCCGAGGACGCGGAGGGCCAAGTGAGGGTGTGGGCACAGGCCGAACTCCTGATCCAAGTGTATCGCAGCCAACTGCTGCGCGATTAGGAGAGAGGCACGTTTCTGGCGTCCCCACATTCATCGCCCAATTAATGGGTCCACGCGGGAGACCGTTATTAGAAAATGAGCAGTGTGAGCAGGTCCTGTCGTGGATGGCAGAAAGTGCTTCGAGCAACCTATCGTCCACCCACAGTTCTGCGCCGTCCACTGCTGCAAATCCGAATCCTCTGTCTGCTGCTCCTCCTTCCTCCCAGCCTCCTCACTCCACTACCATGACACATGCTCAGGAGCGGGAAGACTCCCAGGAACTGTTCTCGGGCCCCTGCTCAGATTGGGCAGCAGTGGTTCCTCTCCCACCAGAGGAGTTTATCGTCACTGATGCCCAACCATTGGAAAGTTCCCGGGGTCCGGGGGATGAGGCTGGGGACTTCCGGCAACTGTCTCAAGACCTTTCAGTGGGTGAGGAGGACCATGACGATGAGACACAGTTGTCTATCGGTGAGGTAGTAGTAAGGGCAGTAAGTCCGAGGGAGGAGCACACAGAGGATTCGGAGGAAGAGCAGCAGGACGATGAGGTGACTGACCCCACCTGGTTTGCAACGCCTACTCAGGACAGGTCTTCAGAGGGGGAGGCAAGGGCATCAGCAGGGCAGGTTGCAAGAGGCAGTGCGGTGGCCAGGGGTAGAGGCAGGGCCAGACCGAATAATCCACCAACTGTTTCCCAAAGCGCCCCCTCGCGCCATGCCACCCTGCAGAGGCCAAGGTGCTCTAAGGTCTGGCAGTTTTTCACAGAGACGCCTGACGACCGACGAACAGTGGTGTGCAACCTTTGTCGCGCCAAGATCAGCCGGGGAGCCACCACCAACAGCCTCACCACCACCAGCATGCGCAGACATATGATGGCCAAGCACCCCACAAGGTGGGACGAAGGCCGTTCACCGCCTCCGGTTTGCACCGCTGCCTCTCCCCCTGTGCCCCAACCTGCCACTGAGATCCAACCCCGCTCTGAGGACACAGGCACTACCATCTCCTGGCCTGCACCCACACCCTCACCTCCGCTGTCCTCGGCCCCATCCAGCAATGTCTCGCACCGCACAGTCCAGCCGTCGCTAGCGCAAGTGTTTGAGCGCAAGCGCAAGTACGCCGCCACGCACCCGCACGCTCAAGCGTTAACCGTCCACATAGCCAAATTTATCAGCCTTGAGATGCTGCCGTATAGGGTTGTGGAAACGGAGTCCTTCAAAAGTATGATGGCGGCGGCGGCCCCGCGCTACTCAGTTCCCAGTCGCCACTACTTTTCCCGATGTGCCGTCCCAGCCCTGCACGACCACGTCTCCCGCAACATTGTACGCGCCCTCACCAACGCGGTTACTGCCAAGGTCCACTTAACAACGGACACGTGGACAAGCACAGGCGGGCAGGGCCACTACATCTCCCTGACGGCACATTGGGTGAATTTAGTGGAGGCTGGGACAGAGTCAGAGCCTGGGACCGCTCACGTCCTACCCACCCCCAGAATTGCGGGCCCCAGCTCGGTGGTGGTATCTGCGGCGGTGTATGCTTCCTCCACTAAAGCACCCTCCTCCTCCTCCTCCTCCAACGCAACCTCTGTCTCGCAATCAAGATGTGTCAGCAGCAGCAGCGCGTCGCCAGCAGTCGGTGTCGCGCGTCGTGGCAGCACAGCGGTGGGCAAGCGTCAGCAGGCCGTGCTGAAACTACTCAGCTTAGGAGATAAGAGGCACACGGCCCACGAACTGCTGCAGGGTCTGACAGAGCAGACCGACCGCTGGCTTGCGCCGCTGAGCCTCCAACCGGGCATGGTCGTGTGTGACAACGGCCGTAACCTGGTGGCGGCTCTGCAGCTCGGCAGCCTCACGCACGTGCCATGCCTGGCCCACGTCTTTAATTTGGTGGTTCAGCGCTTTCTGAAAAGCTACCCACGCTTGTCAGACCTGCTCGTAAAGGTGCGCCGCCTCTGCGCACATTTCCGCAAGTCCCACACGGACACTGCCACCCTGCGGACACTGCAACATCGGTTTAATCTGCCAGTGCACCGACTGCTGTGCGACGTGCCCACACGGTGGAACTCTACGCTCCACATGTTGGCCAGGCTCTATGAGCAGCGTAGAGCTATAGTGGAATACCAACTCCAACATGGGCGGCGCAGTGGGAGTCAGCCTCCTCAATTATTTTCAGAAGAGTGGGCCTGGTTGGCAGACATCTGCCAGGTCCTTCGAAACTTTGAGCAGTCTACCCAGGTGATGAGCGGCGATGCTGCAATCATTAGCGTCACCATTCCTCTGCTATGCATCTTGAAAAGTTCCCTGCAAACCATAAAGGCAGCCGCTTTGCGCTCGGAAACAGAGCCGGGGGAAGACAGTATGTCGCTGGATAGTCAGAGCACCCTCCTGTCTATATCTCAGCGCGTTCAGGAGGAGGAGGAGGAGCATGAGGAGGATGAGGAGGAGGGGGAAGAGACAGCTAGGCCCACTGCTGACGGTACCCATGCTGCTTGCCTGTCATCATTTCAGCGTGTATGGCCTGAGGAGGAGGAGGATCCTGAAAGTGATCTTCCTAGTGCGGACAGCCATGTGTTGCGTACAGGTACCCTGGCACACATGGCTGACTTCATGTTAGGATGCCTTTCTCGTGACCCTCGCGTTACACGCATTCTGGCCACTACGGATTACTGGGTGTACACACTGCTCGACCCACGCTATAAGGAGAACCTTCCCACTCTCATTCCCGAAGAGGAAAGGGGTTCGAGAGTGTTGCTATACCACAGGACCCTGGCGGACAAGCTGATGGTAAAATTCCCATCCGACAGCGCTAGTGGCAGAAGGCGCAGTTCCGAGGGCCAGGTAGCAGGGGAGGTGCGGAGATCGAGCAGCATGTACAGCCCAGGCAGTGCAACAGTCTTTAAGGGCCTGGACAGCTTTATGGCTCCCCAGCAAGACTGTGTCACCGCTCCCCAGTCAAGGCTGAGTCGGCGGGAGCACTGTAAAAGGATGGTGAGGGAGTACGTAGCCGATCGCACGACCATCCTCCGTGACGCCTCTGCCACCTACAACTACTGGGTGTCGAAGCTGGACACGTGGCCTGAACTAGCGCTGTATGCCCTGGAGGTGCTTGCTTGTCCTGCGGCTAGCGTCTTGTCGGAGAGGGTGTTTAGTGCGGCTGGGGGAATCATCACAGATAAGCGTACCCGCCTGTCAACCGACAGTGCCGACAGGCTAACACTCATCAAGATGAACAAAGCCTGGATTTCCCCAGACTTCTCTTCTCCACCAGCGGACAGCAGCGATACCTAAGCAATACGTAGGCTGCACCCGCGGATGGAAGCATCGTTCTCTCTCACCATCCAAAACGGCGACATTTCTGCTTCATCAATCTGTGTATAATATTCCTCCTCCTCCTCCTGCTCCTCCTCCTGAAACCTCACGTAATCACGCTGAACGGGCAATTTTTCTTAGGGCCACAAGGCTCACTCATATAATTTTTCTAAAAAATTTTTATATGTTTCAATGCTCTTAAAAGCGTTGGAACTTTAACTTGAAACAATTTTTCGTTAAACTGGGCTGCCTCCAGGCCTAGTTACCACTTAAGCCACATTAACCAAAGCGATTAATGGGTTTCACCTGCCATCTTGGTTGGGCATGGCCAATTTTTACTGAGGTACATTAGTACTGTTGGTACACCAATTTTTTTGGGCCCTCACCTACAGTGTAATCATAGCAATTTCTATGTTCTTCGCCTGCACTCATGGTAGAGAAAGGTGTGTGGGGTTGGCCTACACTTTAGCTACATAAATGTAACTTGGGCCTTGGCTATACTGCAGCTACTGAAATGGAACTAAGACTGCGCTCCCACTATACTGCTGCTTCGGAATTGTTCCTGGGGCCTGTGTAGGCTGCTACTATTACTTAAATGGAACTTAGACTATGCTCCTCCTATACTGCTGCTTCGGAATTGTTACTGGGGCCTGTCTTGAGTGCTACTATTACTGAAATGGAATGAAGACTGCGCTCCCACTATACTGCTGCTTCGGAATTGTTACTGGGGCCTTTCTTGAGTGCTACTATTACTGAAATGGAACTAATACTGTGCTCCCCCTATAATGCTGCTAGTGATATGTTAGTGGGGCCTGTCCTAATGCTACGGCTGAAATGTTACGAATTATGGGCTCTGCCTATACCGCTGCTAATGGTATGTCTCTGGGGTGTGGAAACAGAGGGTTCCCAAAGACATGATGGCGGCGAGGCCATTTCCCACCAACGCGGTTACTGTTAAGGTGCATATAACCACGGACACGTGGAGAGGACACGTAGTGCCTCAAAAACATCCCCCGCCACGGCCCACTTAATCCTGGCCACATTCCGAAAACCAACAAAATAAAATCGCGCTACTAGGTCCGCAGTCACCACCACATTACCAGCAACGCGGTTACTGTTAAGGTGCATATAACCACGGACACGTGGAGAGGACACATAGTGCCTCAAAAACATCCCCCTCCTCCTCCAACAATGAAAACATTCTTGGCAAATGCCTTTGCATTGGTTCGTCTGGCGGCAGTCCAAGAATTTCACCTTTACCGACACAACAAGACACACCATGGCCCACTTAATCCTGGCCACATTCCGAAAACCAACAAAATAAAACCGCGCTACTAGGTCCGCAGTCACCACCACATTACCACCAACGCGGTTACTGTTAAGGTACATATTACCAGTCTGACTGGGGCATGCAGACACCTTGACAGAATGAATAGTGTGTGGCACATAGGTTCCCCATTGCTATGCCCACGTGTGCAGCTCCTGATGGCGGTGGCACAGGATTACATTTCTCATTGCTTCTGTACAGCATTGTGGGCTATCGCCCCACCACTTTTAAAGAGGGTCGCTGCCTAGCCGTGCCAACCCTCTGCAGTGTGTGCCTGCAGTTCCTCCTCATGGCAGACGCACTTATAAATAGACATGAGGGTGGTGTGGCATGAGGGCAGATGAAGGCTGCGCAGGGACAGTTTGGTGTGCGCTGTGGACACTGCGTCGTGCAGGGGGGAGGGGGGTTGGGCAGCATGTAACCCAGGAGAAGTGGCAGCGGAGTGTCATGCAGGCAGTGATTGTGCTTTGTTGGAGGTAGTGTGGTGCTTAGCTAAGGTATGCCATGCTAATGAGGGCTTTTCAGAAGTAAAAGTTGTTGGGAGGGGGGGGGGGGGCCCACTCTTGCCGGTATTGTGGCTTAATAGTGGGACCTGTGAACTTGAGATGCAGCCCAACATGTAGCCCCTCGCCTGCCCTATCCGTTGCTGTGTCGTTCCCATCACTTTCTTGAATTGCCCAGATTTTCACACATGAAAACCTTAGCGAGCATCGGCGAAATACAAAAATGCTCGGGTCGCCCATTGACTTCAATGGGGTTCGTTATTCGAAACGAACCCTCGAGCATCGCGAAAATTTCGTCCCGAGTAACGAGCACCCGAGCATTTTGGTGCTCGCTCATCTCTAATGCTGAACCATGTGGATTTACAGCATTAGAATGGCCGCAAACGTTCTTTCCATCCCAACTAGCTACAATGCAAGTATTATACATACCAAAGTATTTATGATGTATCATAAAACCTGATGATCTTCCCCTAAGAAACAAACAGCATTGCACTGTAAGCCTCAGGAAGTGGAAGTATTCCATCAGTGGACGCTTCTACATGTGTTCAGCATTTTCCATTAATCTAAATCAGATGAAGATTAACCTGGGAGCCATGATGGAGAGCCTGCAGTTATCACACTGTGTTCCTGGACAATAACATGTTTAGATTTGGATGCCAGCGATCACACTTGCTGGAACAATTGTTCTGTGTTGTCTGTCTACAGAGCCACACGAGGCCTCCGCCGCGCAGCATCTCTGCAGATGAACAAGCGCTGGGGGAATATGATTACAAACACCTTGTACTTACAAACAGGAGCTCTCCGATTTCTAAGTTTTCATCTCGCCCATTGCACACTTCTTTCCTCAGCGATAGATCCGCGGTAGAGAAAAAGAAAAGTCTACGGGGACCAGGAAAGAAGCAGCTGCTGGATCCCAGGGGACGAGGCGGAACAATCAACATGTTTATTCTCTGCAAACCTGTAAACTGTAACGTAGTCTATAAAAGACATAAAAAATCCTAACAATATAATCGACAGTCATTACAGAACATACACAAACCACAGAAAACCGATTTCTGATTTTTCTATTCCTCTGACACACAATCACATGATTGACACCATCTCCCTATATATTTAATTGGGATGTCCTATTAGGATATATGGACATTACAGGGGAAGACCTATCTCAGTATGGCAGGTAAGAAAGTACATATCATATAGGTCAGTGATGGCGAACCATTTGGAGACCGAGTGCCCAAATTGCAACCCAAAACCCACTTATTTATTGCAAAGTGCCAATACGTCAGTGGGCGGGGCATATCACGACGTATGATTTTACTTCCGTCATTCTAAAAAGGACAGTGTCCCTTCAAAATAGACAGTGTCAGATTTTGACTGCTTTTTGGATGCGGAAATACCGCAGAATATCCTCAGCGGAAATTTCTATGTAAAATTCTACAGCATTTCCGCATCCAAAAAGCAGTCAAAATCTGCACGCTATCTATTTTGAAACAGCGCTGCCCATTTCTGCCAGGGCAGGGCTAAGCCGTAATAGTCAGCGGTAACAGTCACGCCATCCCCCAGCAGGGACAATGCCTCTCCCCACAGCGGCCCCCAGCGGTGACAGTGGCCCCTGACGGTGGCAGCGCCCCTCCCGACAGCGGCCCCTGGCGGTGGCAGCGCCCCTCCCGACAGCCGCCCCCAATGTAATAGTGACACCCCCACAGTGGCCCCCAGTGTAATACTGACACCCACCTTACCCGAGACCCATATACTTACCCCCTCCTACTTGTGGAAGCTCCGCTCCTCCTCTGCACGGCGTTGCTGCTGGCACTGATCCCAGCACACATTGTGACTTCAGTGTGCTGCCGGACGCCTCCTCCCCCTGCTCTTGTGGAACCAAGTAGGAGGCATTAGGGGAGGGGGAGGAGGATCCCGGCTGCACACTGACATCACAGTGTGCTTCAGGATGCATATTAACTTTTTCTTCCCCACTTCTGCCCTAATCAGCAATTCCAGCAACCTGATTGGTTGTTTGGTGAATCAGCCAACCCAAACAACCAATCAGGTTGCTGGAATTGCTGAGTTTAGGCAGAAGTGGGGAAGAAAAAGTTAATATGCCTCTGGGATTAGCGCGGCTAGCTGTAGTGCTAAGTGAATGCCGGAAGGGGCGCCGCGGCCCCTGCCGGTATTCACAAGTGGTGAGCGGCGCGTGCCAGCAGGGAGGGCCCTGCGTGCCGCCTCTGGCACGCGTGCCATAGGTTCGCCACCACTGATATAGGTAGATCATGCAACTGCTACAGGGTCTATGGAGCTGTTGAAGGGTGCAGGCACTGGGGACAAAGTTTTCCCTGTTTTCTGAGTCAGTGACAGCCCAGCGGGTTAGAACTGACCTGGTTCCCAGGCCAAGCTTTATGAGCAAGGTCAGGGTCCGGCAGGTAATTATGACATTAAGGCCTTATGATCCAGTTCCAGCCACACCTGTTAAGGGGAGGGCTGGGTCTTGATATAGGCCAGATTGGTGGCCATGGCCCAGAATCTCTGGTGATAGCTCATATACTTGATAGGAATCATCACATGAAGAATGCAACTCGTGACCCAGAAATCCGGGGTAACTCAGTCTATTAATGGAGTTTGAAGATCTATGTGAACGGTTATTAATCAAAGTCCTTGCCTGGTAAACTGGGAGTTAACTCACTTGAGTCCCGTCAACACAGGTTTGCAGTCGTCCGAAAGGAGAGAACAGAGGAATGCACACCTTCCGCCTTTCAGACATCTTTCAGCCTACCACTCTTTTCCTGGAGGACACCGTCCATCGGACTGTAACTACTACACTGCAGTACAAATGGAGAGAAACTCCCTTTGCCTTTGTCTCTACCACTCAGTGGCTCACCAACTCACTCTCAACTTCTGGTCCCTTCCCGCTCAGAATTGTTTCTTAGTTCCTGCCTCCTCTTAAGGAGACAGTATCATAACAAAACCAATATCACATAGCATTAAACAATTATAAACTGTACCCCCTTACTTAGAGAAAGGGCTCAGCCTTGTTTGGTCCCATACAGGGTGACTACGACTTCCCTCCCCATGGAAATCTCTTTCTTAGCAAGGCCAAGATTGGGCCATGAAAATGTGTATAGGGGAAAGAATAACCATACTCTTCTATCCTGGGTGGTACCTGACACCATATGATGACCGCCACACTCCCACTTGTCCCCCTAAGTCTCTGTGCGGCTGAACTCACTAAACAGGCAGTATGTCTGCACTGCAGAAAAGAGTATTGCAGATGCAATTTGCAGTTACCCTGTAAGAATATTACTTACGAACTGATGCAGAGTTACAACCTGTCTTATACTTCAGAGCTGTATTCTCAATTCTGTTGCTTACACCTCTGAGCTCTTACTGTGCATCAGGGCAGTTACTTCTACACTGTAAAGTGCCAGATGTAAAGACCAGTCTACAGAATACAAGTACATATTAATGAAGCAAAAGTATACACAGCCATCCTGGAAAAAGTGAAATTTTGCTGATTTATTCACTGCATGTGAACACGTACAACATGTCCGCTCAAATAAGCAAAGTGCCTGACTACATATTTAATTGAATTGAAGCTTGGAGTTTGATCCTCCCCTATGGTAATGTGCATGTCAGCCCTGGGAGTTTGGCGTGTGCTGCATCCCGTATTATTGCAGTATACAAAATGGTCAACCTTAGGATGTCCCTACAGATATCTGGGGAAATCATTCTGATCATAACTTAAAAGGGGTTATTTGAAAACCTTTTTGTCCACAAAGGGCACTCACTCTCTACCAACATACAATAAGCCATACTCACCCTACTCACCACGTTTCATCAGTGGCCGATCACTCGTGGGTCATCAGATTGCAGAAATGATGAGGTCTCGACAAGGGGACGTGTGACTGCTGCAGATAATCACCAGCTGAAGAGAGCCGATGATTAGTTGCAGCAGTCACTTGCCCCTGGTGTCGGTGACATCATCACTGGCTGCAGAAAGTAAAAACCAGTGGGTGACTAGGCACCAGCAGAGCATGGGCAGCAGTGGAGTGGGGCGGCAGTTTTTTACAGTATGGTGAGCATCTTTTGAAGAAAAAAATGTGCCCCCTGTATAAACCCTTTAAACAAGTGCCATTGAGCAACTGCATTGTTCTATGTCGGAAGCAATAGGCCAGCATTTATTATTGTAAAGACGTAAAGATAATGGCTATCCACCAAGAAATCTGAAGTATGTTAATTGTATTACCGGCCAAATAGTAAGTGCGTCTATAGCTGACCTACTTTAGTCTTCCAGTTTGTAGGTGCAATGCTAAGTGTTGACCTATAACATATGGGTCAACTCCTGAGCCAGAACAGCCAGACGATCTGTAAGAGTTCCCACTCTGGTGGACATGGCACATGACATGATCAGCCATTCATTTAAATGATCACCATGTAATACCATAATTCCCCTGGAGAGGCTGCAAAAAAACCCAAAAACCTATAGCTAGACACTTTTCCCCAGCAGCAATCAGACTGTCACCAGGTTGACTTTTATTTAATAAATAAATTATATATGAGTGTAAATATATAGGCACGATTTTCTTTAAGAGATTAGAGTCTATCATCCGAATATTCCGCATCATTCCAGTTCCATTAACACCCTATCAAATAAAACATGACAGAACTCTTTGATTTCGACTTAAGGTTTTCCAGGTGCTAAAGATTTTACAAACTAGCAAGAAGCAGATTATGTCAAAATAAAGCATGTTAAACATTGCCGTACATATTTTTAATATATTAGTTTATTTCCTCCATCTGTCCTCAGCCATAAGAATCTGACTTATTGAAATGTCAGTTGGTAATTTTAAGGAGGAAGGAGGAGAAATAGCAATTCTAAAGTTTCACCAAAGGGGATGTAAGGATGCTCGAAAGTTCATATTTGAGATAACTACTGTAATAAATAATAATTCCATATTCTACCAAGGACATCAAGAAGTTCACTTGGGGTAAAAAACTCAGGGCAAAATGCATAGACTGTGCAGAACCTCAGGGGTGGAGCACGGCAGGGTGTCTGTCTCTCATTAGTGCCATGCTCCGCCCCCTCGGACCTTCCATTGGTCATAACACAATCTGGTCATAACACACGTTTTTCCTGGAGGGATCCTTAAAATGATATTATATATTCTGTAGGATTTAACTGCTTTTGTTGGTTTTATTCGCACTACAAACTGAATGACAAAATGCTTATGACTTCATAGTAAATAAACATCACCACGTACCTCCGGGGACACATTTAATATCCATATTCTAATTGTTTTTCAACAGAGAGTAATATTAAATTAGCATCAAAACAGGCAGCAGTGCACATATTTATTCTCATTGCAATGCGCTGGAATTAGATTAGGAATACATTACAATCAGGTGTTTTCTATTGACCCACGTAATGCGGATGTTTTAGGAATTTGAGACGCCACAGTACACCGAGTCTGACACCTCCTAACATTTGCTCACAAATACAATGATTTCTGGCCTGTGTTTTATTACATCATGTTTATTACAGTAAAAACTCCACTTGTGGAGCCACTTTAATGATCATATTACATCATACACTCAACAGCAGCTTATAATTTATATATAACTAGAGATGAGCGAGTATACTCGTTTCGAGTAATTACTCGATCGAGCACCGCGATTTTCGAGCACTTCAGTACTCGGGTGAAAAGATTTGGGGGGCGCCGGGGGGGGGGGGGAGGCGTGGCGACGCGGGGGTAGCAGCGGGGAACAGGGGGGAGCACTCTCTCTCTCCCTCTCCCCCTCACTCCCCGCTGCAACACCCCCACTCACCCACGGCGCCCCCCGAATCTTTTCGCCCGAGTATGGAAGTACTCGAAAATCGCGGTGCTCGGGTGAAAAAGGGGCGTGGCCAAGTACGCTCGCTCATCTCTATACTCGCTCGTCACTGTGTACATACATGACTTATCCTGTACTGATCCTAAGTTACATCCTGTATTATACTCCAGAGCTGCACTCACTGTTCTGCTGGTGGAGTCACTGTGTACATACATTACTTATCCTGTACTGATCCTGAGTTCCATCCTGTATTATACTTCAGAGCTACACTCACTATTCTGCTGGTGAAGTCACTATGTACATACATTACTTATCCTGTAGTGATCCTGAGTTCCATCCTGTATTATACTCCAGAGCTGCACTCACTGTTCTGCTGGTGGAGTCACTGTGTACATACATTACTTATCCTGTACTGATCCTGAGTTACATCCTGTATTATACTCCAGAGCTGCACTCACTTTTCTGCTGGTGGAGTCACTGTGTACATACATGACTTATGCTGTACTGATCCTAAGTTACATCCTGTATTATACTCCAGAGCTGCATTTACTATTCTGCTGGTGCAGTCACTGTGTACATACATTACTTAACCTGTACTGATCCTTGGTTATATCCTGTATTATACTCCAGAGCTGCACTCACTATTCTGCTGGTGGAGTCACTTTGTACATACATTACTTATCCTGTACTGATCCTGAGTTACATCCTGTATTATACTCCAGAGCTGCACTCACTATTCTGCTGGTGGAGTCACTATGTACATACATTACTTATCCTGTACTGATTCTCAGTTACATCCTGTATTATACCCCAGAGCTGCACTCACTATTCTGCTGGTGGAGTAATTTTGTTTTCAATTGTCTAAGTCTGCATTCGACCCAACTATTTTGTTTTGCAAACAATGAAGCAAACAGCAGTCAATCTAACCAGTCTCATAGTAAATATTTGTGAAATGTACATGTGACATTTCTCAAACATCAATTTGTTTTTTATGTTTTATTTACCCAGTAAAAGTTGATGGGCGCTATTCCCTGCCGAGCACAGGGATCCTGCTGGCTTGGCCAGACCTTGGAAATAAGTTTTGAATGACCAAATGCATCTACAACTTTAATCGTAGGAACCAAACCAGACACAACAAACCACAAAACAGTCAGCCCTCACTGGTCATAATTCATGTGTGCAGGATCCAACCCCAGCTACATTTACTGACAGTCTGATTTCTGCTACTGGCTAATTCAGAGAAGAATGTCAGATCTTGAGAAGTTGCAGATAAGACTATATTGCCCTCCATATACAAGCTGTGTCATGAACACACTCGAAAAGACAAAATAGGCTATTCTAATGTGCGCTCAGGTTCCTTGATATATTCCCTAAAGGTCCTTTTTATGTGTAGTTAGTTCATCAACTGAACGTTTGTACTTTTCCATGGTTGGATGATCGGGCAAACATACGTTCCGGTGAACGTTCTTGTTCGATAATCAGGCCAAGTAGAAGGCCCTTTAGCAGCAGACGAACATTGGGAAGAAGGTCCCTAGCAGAGGCGTAACTTGAAGCTCCCGGGCCCTGATGCAAAACTTGTAACAGGGCCCCCAACTATAATGCTAAACTCATAGTACTGGGTTCCCTATATGGAGAAGAGAGGCCTTATTGGCCCCCTAATGCTCCTGGGCCCAGGTGCAACCGCATCCCCTGCATCCTCTATAGTTACGCCCCTGGTCCCTAGCAGGAATTCACTTTCCAACATAAGTGGTAACAGGAGTGGCATGTCTCAATCACTTATCTACATTGGGTCTCATTAGCACCTACCTCTCATCTGGACTAGATTCATGCACTTTTATTGGTCTTCTACAAAGAGGTTGCCCACTTTGCACAATCTTATGGGTTGACATAATTCATGGCCACAATAACTCATCCGTCTTTGTAGCCACTTTTTAAAGGGATTTTCCAGTCGGACTCACACCAATCAAAGTTACTCCCATAATGTGGATAGGGGATAACTTTTTTAGCTTGGCATGTCCTCTTATCATCAGTGCTGGCTGCATACCTTTGCAGCTGTGGTCCTCACGACTCTATCACTAACTACTTTTTCTTCATACGCCCCTCCGTTCAACCAAACAGACTCTTCTTAGATCTGCCTCCCAGTGCTGTGAGTTTGTCAAGTGGGTGGTATACTTTGCTTACTGTCATTGGGTGATGTTAATGGGCGGAGGAAACAGGAAGTAAAAAGGGCAACAATTAGCCAACAAACAAACTGATAGGATCTTTGGTGCTGTCGAATGAAATCATTTTTGTCAGCCACACATCTCCGTGTGAATATGAGATGTGATGCCAACAATGATGAAAATATATGGGATGCAAACTACTGAATGTACAATTGTTCATACACCATTAACCCTTGGAAAGGCCCTTTAAATGAGCGCTGGTGTCATTGAGCAGCATTTGGCTCAGACTGAAAAACAGTGTAAAAACATCTTAAAGGTGTTGTACAAAAAACAAGAAAACATGTCCGCTATCCCAGCGACCTGTGAGAAACTTGAGCTAGAACATAACGATAATGAGTGCATGCATCCTTAGATTGGTTGAGGAAGGGGCCACACAGTTCATTCCCGACATGCTTACCATTCAGTGTAAAGGTGCCCATACAACACCGTTCAGCCAAAACCTACTTCCTCTGGCTCTCCCATATACTTGAATGCCTAGTTTTGAGCGTTGATGTGATTGGGAGGGGTAGAGCTGTAGTCAGACAGCTCAGGAGGTGGCTGATCTCCCCGAAAACAAAATGATAAGGCATTGAAATTCAACATCCATGGTCCTTCTTTCCTGACATCATATGTCAAGGTAATGTTGAGCAGTGCCCATACACATCAGAGAGCTATCCAGCTCCGCTGGTTCGGACAATGACATACTAGTTTGTATGGGGGCCTTAAAGCGATCCTCTGTATTCAAGACTATTTTTTCCTAGGACTGGAGGTGGCATCAACTGGCGTGCTGATTCCACTCTGATCTTCTGGGTCCCATTTTCAGCCATCCGAGATGGCTGACCCTTAAATGGGAAAAATTGGCTTTTACGTCATTGGGGTTTTTTTTGCCTTCCTCTGGATCAGCATTGGGAAATAGGCTGAACTAGATGGACATTTGACTTTTTTTGGCCTAACATACTATGTTACAATCTTCATACCCGCTAATCCCTGCAGTAAATTGGTATTGTTAGACTACCAATAGACTATACTTGCTCTCTGATTGGCCAGGGCTGCTCATGTTTTCAATGCTGGCCAATCACAGAGAACTGTGTGCGTTAGGTAGCTAGAAAGTTGAAGCTGCCATCTTGGAATCTGAAAACAGGATCCTGAATCTGTGAATTGGAGGGATGACAGAACAACAACTGAGGCATTATATTCTCCCTCCCTTTCCCGGTCCCAACAAAGACACATGTCGTGAAACTTGAAGGTAGCTTTAAAAGAGCAAATAGTGTGGCGGTAGGTTCACCCAGCCAGTCGGCCTGCCTTTTCCAGTCTAGAAATACGGGCACCCAATACAGTTAAATCCTACGACGACTTTCTCACAGGCTGCACAAATGTTGGTCATGTTCTTCAATCCCTGTATAACCCTTTTAGGCCTCGGTCACACGGGCGTTTTTTCCCGCGATTTGCGGATTGCATAACGAATGAAAAGGTGAGTATACTTTTTTTTTTTACACATTTCAGGATGCTTTTCAGGGAAGGGCTTATATTTTTAAGCCCTTCCCGAAAATTCATCCCGCGCTCGCCGGCAGCCCATTGCTTTCAATGGAGCCGACTGTATTACCGGCTCCATTGAACTCAATGGGCGAACATCGTTCTTCTCTGCCACAGCTGTAACAGCTGTGGCAGAGGAGAACGATCTTTAAGTATATGTTCTCAATGGGGTCGGCGCTGCTGCCGCCGGCCCCATTGAGCGCATATATAGAACACAGTGATGCGCAGAACGCAGATAGGCGTGTTCTGCGAATCGTTGTGTCCTATAAATTGATCGCACATCCGCATAAAAAGCGGACATGTGACCGATCCCATTGGGATGCATTTGGTCTATAGATCTGCAGATCGCAAGCGCGTCTGCAGATCGGACCAAAAAACGCTCGTGTGACCGAGGCCGTAAGCTGTTAATTTATTTATTCATTCATTTCCAGGAGGAACAACTGAGTAATATCGCAATGCAGAAAGAAAAGATTTCCCAGAATTATTTTAGGTGGAATGTGAGCATTTACTAATAAAAAAAACAGGCATGTCCAGTGACTGGTCCTTTTAAGGAAAAAAACAACAAAATGGGTAAAATCTACACTAATTCTCTCATTAGAACACTATCTACCTAAATAGAAGACAAATCAAAAATTGTTAAAATAGTAAAAAAAATGTACAAACCTACAAAATGTCTCACATCAAATAGCATTAAATTATACTTGTTACGACGCTCTAAATCTACCCAAAAAGTGCAACATTTCTATTTCGACTAAAAACTAGAACAATGGTTACTAACTACAATTTCAAAATTGTAAATGAACAGGTCGTAACATTAACCTTTTTGAATCTCTGAAAGAAGAGGAAGGGGGAAAAAAAGAAAACACTTTTCTTGAATGTCTCCATGCTCACAATGTGAGGGCTATGTGCCTATTATAATCAATGCGCTTATTGTGCCTCTAAACTTGTTAGGTCTGAATTACAGTAATTTTTTTGCTTACATGCACAGTGTTACTGCTAATTGAAGGAGCCCAAAAATAAAATACAATTGCTAGCACAACATGTACATAAGTTAGTAGTACCATACTAATGCAGACATTAGCGACAAACAGCCGACGGATGCAAATTTTACTACTTCTCTCGCCTTGCATTGTAAAAGTTGGCACAAACAGATCTATAATATAGGCCACCTGCGAGGTCGGACTCTGAAACCGGCAAATCAAAGCCCCCAGCGAAGCCTGACCGCTGCAACAATGTGGATTAAACACTACTGAAGTGTAAAGGTGGTATTTAAGCCACATCTGGGGGCAGAGACTTTTCTATATACTGCACATATAATTTCCATCACCCACTGGGGATACGGAAGAGAGAATACTAGTAATCAAATTCTATTCCATTTCTATTCTGAAAAGCAGAATATTCAAATCACAGAAGTATAGAGGGGTTCTGGCCATAAAAGCTTACAATCTACCATGAAATTCAGTAGTAATAGGACATAATCTGCATAATCCCTCTCTCGTATCTCATATTTATCTCAGATAGATACATGAGAGATAGGAGATAGAGACAAGATAGATAAGATAGATGAGATAGATCTTTCTGTTTATCTTTCTATCAATCACTCTCATATCTGCTCTATGTATCTACCTACCTTTTTCATATAGGTTTCTCTCATATCTAACTGAAAGAGAGAAATATGAGATAGATAGATAGATAGATAGATAGATACGAGAGAGATTCAGAGATAGATAGGAGATAGATAGATAGATATGTAGATAGATAGGAGATAGATAGATAGATAGATAGATAGATGATAGATAGATAGATATGTACATAGATAGGAGATAGATAGATAGATACATAGATAGATACATAGATAGATACATAGATATGAGAGAGATTCAGAGATAGATAGATAGATAGATAGATAGGAGATAGATATGTACATAGATAGATAGATATGAGATAGATAGATAGATAGATAGATATGAGATAGATTGATGGATAGATAGATAGATAGATAGATAGATAGATAGATAGATAGATAGATAGATAGATAGATAGATAGGAGATAGATAGATATGAGATAGATTGATGGATAGATAGATAAATAGATATGAGATAGATAGATAGATAGATAGATAGATAGATAGATAGATAAATAGATATGAGATAGATAGATAGATATGAGATAGATAGATATGAGATAGATAGATAGATAGATAGATAGATAGATAGATAAATAAATAGATATGAGATAGATAGATAGATAGATATGAGATAGATAGATAGATATGAGATAGATAGATGATAGATAGATACTAGATATGAGCGAACGTACTCGGTAAGGCCGATTTCGCAATCGAGCACTGCGATTTTCGAGTACTTCACTACTCAAGTGAAAAGATTCGGGGGTCGCCGGGGGGTGGGGCGTGGCGTGGTGGAGTGGGGGATAGCAGTGCGGAACAGGGGGGAGCTCTCTCTCCCTCTCCCCCCCCCCCCCCACTCCCCTCTGCAACCCCCCGCTCACCCACGGCGCCCCCCGAATCTTTTCACCCGAGTAGTGAAGTACTCGAAAATCGCGGTGCTCGATTGCGAAATCGCCCTTACAGAGTACGTTCGCTCATCTCTAATAGATACATAGATATGAGAGAGATTCGGAGATAGATAGATATGTACATAGATAGGAGATAGATAGATAGATATGTACATAGATAGATAGGAGATAGATAGATATGAGATGGATAGTTAGATAGATATGAGATAGCTAGCTAGACAGGAGATAGATAGATAGATAGATCCTTCTATCTCATAACTATCTCTCCGTCTCTATTTGTGCTATAAGAAACAATGATTTCCTATAGAAGCGTTCACATGAAATAATTTTTGACGCGCTAAATTTGCGCACCAAACAATGATAGGACATGTGACTGCAAGGTCGCACCTAAGGTCTGTGGTGCACGAAAAGTTAGGACCTGACCTATCTTTTGTGCGTGCTTTCCATAGACTCCTATGGGAGCTGGAGAGCATGCCCCACGCACCTCGGATTGTGTGAACAGGCTAATTCAAATAGCTGAACTTAACCCATTTGCGCAATCTTTAGTGTGCCTATACTGCACTTAAACAGCGCTCGTCTGAATGGGGCCTAAGAGAGAGAGATAAGATATACAGATAGAGAGCTAGATATTAGAGAGATAGATGGATAGATATGAGATAGACAAATATGAGATAGATATGAGATAGATATGAGATAGATAGATAGATATAAGATAGATAGATATGAGATAGATAGATATGAGATAGATAAATAGATATGAGATAGATAGATAGATAGATATGAGATAGATAGATATGAGATAGATAAATAGATATGAGATAGATAGATAGATAGATAGATATGAGATAGATAGATATGGGATAGATAGATATGAGATAGATAGATAGATAGATAGATAGATAGATAGATAGATAGATAGGAGTTAAGGCCATTTCACACGACCGTTTTATGCTTCCCATCTAGCTGTTCCATCATAGGAGCAGCAAAATGAAAAAAAAAAAAACACTTCAGTTTTCCTTCCCATAGAAATGCATTGCAACTGAGAACCTTCAGTTTCGATCCGTTTCTCAATTTTCTATCTCCGTTCCATTTTTTTTACACCGGCACAGGAGCGCAGCAGTCTGCACTTTTGTTTCTAGTTCAAAAAATTTAACAAAAATGGATCTTCTTTTATATTGTAATCAATAGCAGACTGAATAAACGGAAAGCAATCCATTTTCATCCGTTTTTCTTTTCTGTTTTTGTATCAGGTTTTATTTTTGAGCACGTGCAGAGGGCAGGCGACATGTGAAAGTAATGGGAGGTAGGAAGAGGATCCATTTGAAGGATCTGCCAAAAGAAACCCCTAAAAGAGTATGTTCCGTTCATTTTCTTTTTGTACAAATCTGTTTTTTTGTAAAGCAGGATCCGCCAAAAAAACTTGAGTGCGAATTTAGCCATAGACAGATGGACAGATATGGATATGACGTAGATACAACATATAAGTGTGTGTGTATATATATATATATATATATATGTGTGTGTGTGTGTTCTTCTATCAATGAGTTACAGTTTGTACAGCCGTTTGGAACAACATGTGGTGACTTGTAGAAATACAAGGGTTGTTATTTGTGAACAGGTACACGGTGATCACCCGGAGGGTTATGATAGGTTATCTATAGATTAATATGACCTGGTAAAGGAAACCAGTTTTACATCCTTCCAAGTGACAGAGGGAAGATTAATGTGAATGCTGCTAATGATTTATAAAAGTGTTAAAGGAGAACTCCAGCCACAGTGTCACTCACCAAATGAACGGCCATCAATATTAGATCAGTGGAGGTCCGACTCTCCGCACTCCCACTGATCAACTGATTGAAGAGGTTGCTGCAATCTAAGCATCGGGCATAGCTCCATATTTTTGAGTAGTGGTTGCGCCTGGTATTACAGCTCAGTCCCATCTATTTATACCAATGCCATTTGCTTGCTTGTTTTAAGTCTTTTGAGGAATAGCTATGATGAGTGACTGCCGCTTAGGCTGCTTTTAGACAGTGAATGATAATCGTTCAGTCTGAATGCGCACCGACAACCAGACAAATGATAATTGTTCACGGTTCGTTTATTTTATACAGGCATAAAAATCATCGTTGGCTCGTTCACTTATCCTTCGGATTAAACACTAATCATTCAGTTCTTCTCATTCACTTATACGGCGAATGTGAAAGATTGAATGATTCTGAACGATTTCTTGTTTGAACGAGCCAACGATGTATCCGCTTGTCTGAACAGGCTACACGAGAGCCAATGAGCGAGTGATGATGTCATGTACTCATTCTAAAAGGAGTCTTAGCCATACTGTCTATTGGCATCTACAGTAGCGTGACAATGTACCTCCCGTCTCATTGGTAGCTCAGGCTACTGCGTTGTCTTTCTTTCTTGCTTTACACTGCAGCTCTGCTTGTACCGTGCTCACTGTAAAGTCCGTGCATGGAGAGCGGGTTTTGACTACAGAACAGTTACCGTATATCTTACTGTACAAGCAACCAATCCACCAGTGAGAAAGAGAGAAAAAAGATTGTCAAGTAACTTTCCACATACACTGAAAAAATTGTGTAAAAAAGGAGCAAACTTTTGTTGTTTCTCCATCGACTGAGCTGTGTGAGGGCTTGTTTTTGTTGCAGAGCAATCTGCAGTTTTCATTGGTACAATTTTGGGATACTTAAAGGGGTTGTCCCGCGAAACAAAGTTGGGGTATACACTTCTGTATGGCCATATTAATGCACTTTGTAATGTACATCGTGCATTAATTATGAGCCATACAGAATTTATTCACTTACCTGTTCCGTTGCTGGCGTCCCCGTCTCCATGGTGCCGTCTAATTTTCAGCGTCTAATCGCCCGATTAGACGCGCTTGCGCAGTCCGGTCTTCTTTCTTCTGAATGGGGCCGCTCGTGCCGGAGAGCGGCTCCTCGTAGCTCCGCCCCGTCACGTGTGCCGATTCCAGCCAATCAGGAGGCTGGAATCGGCAATGGACCGCACAGAAGACCTGCGGTCCACCGAGGGTGAAGATCCCGGCGGCCATCTTCGCAAGGTAAGTAAGAAGTCACCGGAGCGCGGGGATTCAGGTAAGCACTATCCGTTTTTTTTTTTAAACCCCTGCATCGGGTTTGTCTCGCGCCGAACGGGGGAGCTATTGAAAAAAAAAAAAACCCGTTTCGTCGCGGGACAACCCCTTTAAATACCTTTTCGGCTCGCTGTATATTCCATTGTGACCCAAAAACTGCAATTCTAGCATTTTTAATGGTGTTCACCATGCAAAATAAATCATGTATTCATTTTATAATATGGGTTACTGCTTCTTTTTTCTTATATATACCATTCTTTGATTGAAATGGTTTTTTTTTTGCTACTTTTTTTTAATATTTTCAACCATTTTAATTTGGTAGGCTTGCAAAACGCCCCCTGCATGAAAATAGATTGCAAACAGCAGGGCAGCAGAAAAATGAGGAACATCTGAAAAAACAAAACACAATAACAACAACTACATGAAACAGGATGCAAACACTAGCAAATAAGCTGGTAAGGAGAACCTGGGATATTTTACAAAACTTGATTGAGATTTAAATGTCCTGATTGAGAATTAAATGCCCCGAATGGACCTGGGGTCATAAGATCGTTGGGCAGGGTTGCCATTCAGGCGTCATAGCACTCTGGGAACTTCTGAAGGTCCCTAGCACTGCCATGATTGTTTGCCTATTAAATACAGTATAATGCAATACCATAGTATTGCATTATACTGTACATCAAACAATCACAAGTTCAAGTCCTCTATGGGGACTAATAAAAAAAATGAAAAATAAGTAAAAAAGATAAAATAAAAAGATTTTTTAAATTAGAAAAATAAAAAATACTAAAAGTTAAAAATTAAAACACAATGTTCCCAGTCATCGCATCTAAAAAAAACAAAAAAAATCCCCAAATTGGTATAGTTACATCTATAAAGGCCCAATTTATTAAAGTACTACATTATTAATCCTGCATGCTTAATTCTGTCAGAAAAAAAATGCAATGACAGAATTGGCTTTTTTTGGTCACTCCATCTCCAAGAAAAAATTAAATAAAAAGCTATCAAGAAGTCATATGTTCCCCAAAATGGCACCAATACAAACAAATGGTCACTGCAAAAAATGAGCCCTCACGCAGCCATAATCGACAGAAAAATAGAGTTATGGGAGAAGGGGGTTCGGGTGAAATGATAACAATTTTTTCTTTGGACTCCCAGAATAAAGACAAATGTGCTATTTTTACGGTACCATGAGCGCCGTAAAAATATTCCCCCCTTTCCAACACAAAAAAGTTGGGCAATTGTGGGTTTTCTCTCACTTCGCCCCACTTAGACATGTTTAAATGTCTTCCAATGCATTATATGATACGTCAAATGGTCCCATTGAAAAATAAATCTCATCCCACATAAAACAAGCCCTCGTGCACGTATGTCACCCGAAAAATAAAAAAAAGTCATGATTTTTTGAAAGTGAGAATACTGAAACTGCACAATGTGACCTGAACACAAGAGCATCATGAAAGGCTTAATTGCCGAATTATCACCATAGCCCTGTTCACTTTTTTCCTTTGTTCAAAATTAATATTGTTCATTTTGGTTACTCCATCTGCTGCATCATATCCTGAATCATGCGTCACAGCAACTCGCAACATAACAAGGCAGTGGCATTACAAATGGAACATGGCAGATGGGGGTCCTGGGACAGAGATTACACTGGGGCCCAGGAGCTTCTGTCTACTAGAAAATCAAGGCTGAGTTTCTGAGGGAGCAGCATTTATCGACTTGTTCCCACAGACAGCGATGAAAAAAAATGGTGACAAACAGAATTTCACATTTTTTCTTTTTTTTTTTGACTGGTAAACTGTTAAGTCGCCCAAATTCTGACACACGAACGAGGCACAGATTGTAAGGCTACGGAGCCAAGCAAAATCAAGAACAAGCTGCGGAATTCTGGAAAAGCAATTAGATTATCATCTCAAAGTGATAAAACGTCGAAACCTCCAAAAATATGTAAATATCAACCTTGTCAATTAATTAGTGCTGGTAATTAACACTTCAGTCCCACATGCGTGATCTTCAACATGTCATTTCCTTATTGTATGGCCCTGTAATCTCCATTCTTTCTAGGCCAAGTCAAATTAAGATAAAATACACAGCCGGTGACTATTTTTTTATACTGTTATTTTCAGTTGATTGCTAATATTGGGATTTTTCTAGAAATGGGAAGGTTTAAAGTCATCTTTGTTTCTTTTTAAAACCATTGTAGTATTTTTTTTAGCAACTTGATGTAATTTAAAGGGGTTTTCCCATGACTTAAAACTGCTCCACAAGCACTCTGTCCTTACTGGTTGCTACTGACCAGGAAATGTGACTGCTGCAGCCAATCAATGACCAGTGCAGTGACCTACTATAGACAGTGATTGGCTGCAGCAGTCAAATGTCCTGGTCAGCAGCAAAAAGGAAGGACAGAGTGGTTGTGAAGCAATTTTAAAGTTGCAGGAAAACCCCTCTAGGGTATGTTTACATGGGGCGAAAAATCTGTATGTAAAATCTGTTTTTCTGCAGATTTTGGTGTGTCATAAGCGATATTTGTCATGCGTTTTTTCACATTTTGTACGTATTTTACATGATAAGTCAACCCACATTGATTGACATCCTGTCGTACCTAGCCATCTCTCCAGTTTTATATTTGCAGAGCGGCTCCTCAAAATAATGGTCTAGCGCTAAAATTGCGCTGCTTTCTTTTCATGCTCTGTCTTTAATTTCATTTCACTGCATCTTAACAAAGTTTGCAGATTTTTACACGGAAACGCACTACAATCTGCTGGTAAAGAGTCTCTTGCGGTGGAACCTGCGTGTGGAAATGGAGTGATTCCGCTGCTCTTCCGCAGCCACATACATTGACGTAAAAACCTGCAACATGTAAATGACTTTTCACCAAATCCCATCCCCTTTGCGGTTTTAATTTCTTGCAGTGGAATTTACTGAGAAAAATCCGCAGCTTTTTCATCCACAATATATATATATCCTTAAGATATCTGAGATAAGGCAGGGATTATGGGAAGCCTCCATTTAGCATCATGCAATGAAAAAATCTGTAAACTTTTGGTCAAAAACCGCTCACTGAATTGGGCATGCTAACATATTAGTGGATTAGAGGGCAAATCGGAGGTCGTGTAATATAGTGGTTGCCCCACATTAGACATTAGGAAATTCACAGAAGTGCCATAAATACATTAAATGGTTCCTCTATTAGAGCCCCGGCCCTTTCACGACTGGCACTTCCTTGTATCCACGTGACCCCAAAGTGCAGCATAAAATCACATGACAAGTTTTCCGTGGATCAGTTTCAGTGTGAATCCATATCAGATGGGGAAACCCAGCGAGCTAAGCGACTTTCAACAAGGCCCGTTCATCGGTGCTAGACTAGCCGGGATTTCACGGTCAACCTTCCAGGGCTTAACATTGTGGAGAGTATATTGAAAATGGTGTGATTGAGGAAAACCATCTAGCAAGTGAGGATCCTGTGCAGGAAACAACTCATCGCCAAAAGGGGTCAGAGAAAGAGGTCAAGAATTGTTCTGAAAAACAGGGGCTGCACAGTCAAGCAGATTGCATCTAAATGCAACGCTGGTGCTCCAACTAATGTGTCCGAACACAGAACTCACTGTTCGTTAGCATAGATGGGTATAACAACAGATAACCAGTTCCAGCGCCATTGATGTGTAGGACAAAATAAAAGGCAAGACTTGAGAAAGCTCAAAAGTGGCAAAATTGGACCACTGAACAGTGGAAAAACCTTGCATCGTCAGATGAATCCAGATTTCTTTTGCACCGTGTTGATGGGAGGCACCAATAGCATGAATCGATAACCCATCCAGTCAGGCTAGTAGAGGTGGAATAATGGTGTGGGGAAAGTTGTCTTGCACACCCTAGGTTCTCCGATAGAAATTGCTACAGTTGTGAAGGCCAAAGGAGGTCCAATGTGCTGCTAGATGGCCACCACTAATACAGTAGACAGCCAGTGTACAAGATAGCTGGATTACCCCATCTAGAGGTTCCCATCCAGGCAGAATAACTCATGTAAATTGTCCATCCATTGAAGTTTACAGAAGATACGCAAAAAGCCAAGCAAGTTTTGCACCTTCTAGACTAACGCAACACAAAGGGGATCAAGAGGCTTTGACCTATCCTACAGTCCGGTCATCGATATTACAGTCCCAGAAAACCACTTTATTTCTAATTTCAGTCCCACACAGTGTTTTTCCCCCTTAAATTTTTCTAATTTATATTTTCTTTCCACCTTAAATTCCCGCACTTTATGTTTTTTTTTATTTTCTCATTAAAGTACTTCATCTGAAAAGACACAAATTCACCTTGGCTGTCATTGACCTCCCGCAACATACACAAAACCAGCTCAGTCCTAAACGGCAGGGCAGAGAAGGTTACGAGGTCATCGGCAGGATATTAACGGGTCATTGTGCAGTCCACTTGGGAACAATTACTTTCGGTCACGGCTAAATGGACACTTGATTGAATACCTGTAAGACAGCTCACATCGCACAGATAACAATCCTTGCGGCAATAGAAGAATTAAAACCCCCATCATTCAGCCTTTATTACTCAAACGAACCCAAGTGTTCAATAACGGAATAGCGGTATGTGCGGGATGCAGGGTCTAAATTGAAATGCCACCTCATTAAACAATAATATCTAATTTTATCTAAATGAATTTTCATGAAGGAACGCCAGACAGCGCAGGAATTCTTAAAATGAATGATCGCAAACCATACATAATTTTTTACCAAATCTACGGGAGGGAAAAAGAGGTAGAATGAGGATAATGTCAACAGTAAATGTGTAATGAAAATTGCATTATTGTCTCAATAAAAAATGGTTAACATTAAATTGGAGTCATCATAGGTATATAAAGAATTTCATTTACGGACCCAATGATGAGAAAAATAAGGAAGACGCTCCCTTCTTGCTCAAAGAATTTTAACTTTTTCACCGCTGGGATACAACTGTCGCTTTTTTCCCCATTGCTATGCAGCCAATCAACTTAAGGAGGCAACATTTTTAAGTCAACTTGTGATTCGGTTTTCCTGACTACCCTTTCAGATTTTCCACTGCACTGCATCCTGATCCTGATTGACCATCATTACTTGTCTCTTCGCTCGCCTACCTCTTTTCATGTCTGTCCCATGGTACAGCACAACCAGTTCTGCCTGATCTCCATTACATGAACTCTGGCTCATATGACTATACCCATATCTGTCCCGCAGTATGGATACCTGGTCTAGCCTAACCATCACTAATCACGCAGGCTGGAGCAGGCTGAAGCATTGCTATGGAAAGCGCCGGCCCCGTGTCCACGAGCGGAGAATCAGTGCGATTCTCTGCTCGCAGCGGGCAATTCACAGCAACTCTTGCTCCCGGGTGGCAGCTCCTGCGGCGGAGATCTTCTGTGGGACTTTGCAACGCCTGTGGGCAGCCGACCTAACACTCAGCTCACCTGTCTCCTTATATGTCTGTTCCATGGTGCAGTATACAGTGTTTAGCCTGACTTCTATTGCCTGACTCTCATGTCGTATGCCCAAAGTTTCCTGACCATTATTACTGCCTCCTCTCACACCTGCCCCATAGCCCAACATATCCAGTTGCGCTTGACTTCTACAATCTGACCTTCAACTCATAATTACTCTCACTTCCACATACCTTGTCTACCGGAGCATTATCTCATCTGTCTGTTCTCACAGCTGCACCATACAGTACACCCGGTTTGGCATGACCTCAATTTTGATCCCGGGATTATTCTGACTGCCATTTTTGAGTCAGGAAGGAATTTTTTTTACCCCAAATGGGGTAAATTGGCTTCTGGCTCATTGGGTTTTTTTTGCCTTCCTCTGGATCAACAAGGTACGGGGTGGAATTAGGCTGAACTGGATGGACATTTGTCTTTTTCCAGACTAGCATACAATGTAACAATTACCAGATCTTCAGCTCGTATGACTATTCTCATGTTGGCCTGCCCAATCTTATATAACCCACAGCTCCTCTATCTTCGCTTAAATCGATCCTAAGGTCTGGTACACCATTTTCGGCCTTTCGCTCATTGGACTACTAAGCATACACAGTCCAAGCTGATGATTGTTAGCTTACAGAGATACAAGTATGGCAGCAGTCTCTTCAGAGCTGGTGTGGTGCAGTATCTAGAGGTTTCACTGTCATGGTCCCAAATTAGTATACAGAGAAGGACAGCATACAGACTTCATGAAATTGCAGAATTCTTGTAATTTTATTAAGGATTCCAGATTTATACAGTAGAAATAGACAACATTTTGGGCTAGAGGCCCTTCATCAAGTCATTGGTTTCTAGAACTGGGAGCCTGCTCTCTCAGTGACCTTGGGGTATGTTCTCCACATCCTTGACGTGCTAAAGGTCATCTAGCCCGAATCATTGCCTATTTCTACTTTGTACATCTGAAATCCTTAACCCTTTCCAATCCAATTTTGGATTCAGGGTTTCCTAAAAGGCTTTCTCTTTTTGCTGTTATACAATGGTGCCATCTGCTGGCTAAAGCCAGTGTGTGTGCTCCACAGAGGCTCCGAGTGGCTGGCAATAGACAGTAAGAATACCCTGTTGGATGTCTTCTGACATCGGAGCTGTACATGCTTCAATCAGAATATAGGAAGACGTTAGACAAAGGATTGGAAAGGGTTGAAGAGGGAAAAAAATGGGAATTCTGAAAATGCTGAAATCTAGGAGGTGTGACTAAATAGCGGCAAGCTGTACATTATACCTGCGTACAACCACCGATCTGCCCCTGAGTTTACTTGCATCACTTCCGCAGTAACCACAGCAACAGACTGCTACCAATAACTCCCAGCATGCATAGAGCTTATTTACCGGGCAGTGTTGTAGCTCTGCCCACAGGTCACGGTTTATTTTCTGTATGACCCCATTCAAAATGACTATGTCTTCCAGAGTTTTGATGGACACCAGTAAAGCCCTGTCTGAACTGTATCCCAGTGTCACTGTCTCTACCCTCAACTTACCTACCGCACAGAATTACATCCTCAACAATCCCCTTTTAAATGCCACCAAACTGTAGTACATTCCTTATAAAACACCCGAGTACAACACAGATTGATGACTTTTCTGCAGTTTACTGTCACTTGAAAGATGCCACAAAGATGCCACAATGACACGTGACAGGAAGGTTCATATGTGCGAAGAGGATAAACTATTCTTCTTTCGCTCAAGCACAGGTGTTTCTTCAAAGCGACGTCTCTGAGTTATTTATATTTGTGAGAATTCCCCTAAAGAAGAACATCGGTCACAAGGTGACACTTTTACGTCCGTCCTATGAAAATACATTCTTTCGGCATAGATCTCTGAATTAGTTTTGCAGCTTTAGGGGCCTTTCGCACGGACTGGAAAAGGATGCACAAAAAAATGGCACAGTAAATGCCGCACCAAAACCCGCAGATAAAAATGGCTTAAAAACTGCCTGCAATTTGGCATCAAAATTTGCAGTTAGACCTGCGGACTTTGGTGTGGAATTGTGGATTTAACGACGGTCTAATTCCGTCCCGTGTAAAAGATCCGGTAGGTCAGTTTCAGACAAGCCCATTATGGTCGCATTTCTACATCTGTAATACAGATGAGTAGCCTGGCCCAAACACATAGGAATCCCTGAGTTCAGGTCCGGAGACCAGTGGTCTGGATGGGACACTCTTGTATATTACAGACGCTGAAATGCAATCAGAATACGCTGGTGTGAAACTCGTCTTACAGTGAATTTACGCCTTTTGTCATGTCATTTTTGGGTCCAATGTTCTGTGCCGATTATATTCTCTATGTGCGTTTAAAAGGATCTGAGCTTCTTTTTTTACTGCATAGACATACAGAAAAATGATAGAATTCTGGTTACCTTCATCCACCACTAGAGGGAGCTGTTACTACTATCCAGCCTGAAATATCTAACAGGCAGGATAGCAGCAGTCGGCTGAAGAAGTGTTCATACTTACTACAGAGCTTGAAAGAGGTAAGACTATGGGCAAATCAAAAATAGAAGTAGAATACTACACTGAATGGTCACTTTAATAGAGACTTCAATGTAGCAATGCATTAGACCTTTTTCGGATGTCAAAACCAAAGTAATTCTTCATGGTGTCCATCTACCGGTATAAGAGGACCCCAGGTGTGCCAATAAATCCTTCCCCACACCATTACTCCACCTCCACCAGCTGACAGGAAGGGGTCATCGATTCATGCTGCTTGTGCTAAATTCTGACCTCCTATCAGCACGGTGCAACAGAAATCTGGAGTCATCTGACCAGGTGATGTTTTCCGCTGCTCAGTGATCCAATTTTTGCAACTGGAGTCTCACCTTTTTGTTTTTCTTAGGCACAATGGCGCTGGAACTGGTGGTCTGCTGTTAATAGTCCATCTGTTGTAATGGCGCCACCAGCAGTTTTAAAGAAACAGTACCCTTTTTAAAAATACATACCATAAAAAATATTTCTTTGGAACTATATCCACGTAATATAGCCAGACAATAATTGGTCTTTACTCACCCCAACTACATCAATCAAGCCTGGGCCCCCACTCGCCAATGACCCCTTATGGTACCATCACCCAGTCATTTTAGTGTGCCATACCCCCTTAGTAGAAATTTAGATTACAATATCTTACATGCGGGCCCTCTAACCTTTTATATCATTAGATGTTTATGTAATTTTTGCATCCACTGATTATAAATGGCTGCAGATGGCGAGTATTCTATATATTATGTACAGTAGATAGCTTAATATTCCGCGCCGCACATAATATCGCAGTGGTATATCCTTAGAACAAAGTCTTCCAGCTGAAGGCATTGATTGGAAACAGCATGCCGAGAATCCTTCCGTACTGGAGCCTGGCAGATGCTCGACGTAGCAAGATTCTCATTTCTGAGCTTCCACTTCCGTAAATAGAATCCATGGCGGTCGGAGCAGTAGTCGAAATCTCTGGCCACAATTCAGCTGCTTGACATTTTTGTCATCTCTTTTTTTTCCCCACTCAGGCAGCGAGCACCACATCGGACCACCAATGAGTGTGTAAGCCGAGATGTGGTGAACACTGCGCTATAGCCTACAAGCAGATGTTGACATATGACTCATCCCAGCCAGACGGAGGAGCAGAAGCCAAAAACCATCGCTGCGTCTCCTACATATCATTACATACAATTATCTCACCGGGCCACCCCAGAACATTTGTTTTCTGGGAGTTCCAAGCTCAACCATAAAACATGAGGAACAGATACTGCAGAAGGCGAGGAAACCGAGCAAAGCTTTCTATGGAAGTCTAGCTTTCTAGTCAAATATTACAGCATGATTTTTCACAATTTTTGTAAGCGCAACTTTAAAGCCACATTTCAGGCTGTGTCAAAAATTTCCCACATATGTCTATCCATCTCTCTCATATCTATATATCTTTTTTTTTTACCTCTCTTCTCTATATATAAGCTTAAAGACTGGATTGTGGTTTTTGGAGATTGATTATATAATATACACTATCATACCAAAAGTAATTGGACACCTGTGCAAGAATCACAAGTAGTATTTATATCCATATGTTAATACTTAGTGAGGGTCCTTTGGCCCTAATGACATTGGATGCTTTCTGTGGTATACCTTTTACTAACATTGGCTAAGCTGGTATTTCCCTCCATTCACCCTGCAAATGTCTGGCGAGTTCTGTCAAAGAAGATAGACACTGTTCATATTTTCGGTCCCGACGTTCCAGTTCGGCCAAAAGATGTTCAGTAGAGTTCTGGCTGGGACTCTACACAGGTCAGTCCAATCATAGGACATCCATATCCCCAAACCAATGTAATACAGTGCTAGATGTGTGACAAGGCGCGTTGTCTTGTTGGAAGTATGGCTGACCATTTTCCAGAGTATTGCCACATTGTCGGCAGCCCATTCTTGTCTAGAATGTCAAGGTACACCTCCGTGTTCATGGTTCTTGTCACTACAACCAACAGACCGAGACCATGCCACGTAACATCACTAGACCATAACGGAACCTCCGCCGTACTTACCTGTTGGTACAACACACTCAGACAGAAAGTGTTCCCCACACCCAGGTACCTCCATCTGATGTGAAGAGGAAGTAGTTGGATTCATCACTCCATAGAATATTCGTCTATTGCTCAACTGTCCAATGACAATGCTCCTTGCGCCACTGCAGACAGGCCGATGCATCTTCTTTGAGAGAACTCGCCAGGCATTTACAGGATGAATAGAGGAAAATACGAGCTGAATTGTATCAGACAATAGTAGAAAATATGCCACATAGAGTATCCGATGTCGTTAGGGCCAAAGGAGCACCACTAAGTATTAATATATGGAAATTTTTGATTCTTGCTAGATGTCTGATTACTTCTGGTAGGAAAGTGTATACAGCCAAGAAGCTACAGACATATCTGTCTTCATTTCCTCTGACCTTGTGAGTCCCATCAGTCTTTGGTTTCTTTCTAACAATCTGCAAATCTGTCTATACATAAGCTCATACACTGAACAGACCCTTTATTAGAGCCCCTGACCCTTGCACACTTTGCGCTTCCCTGTATGGAAATTCTCCCTGTGACCCGGAGTGCCGCATAAAATCACGTGACAAGTTTTCCATGGATCAGCTTCAGTGTGAATCCACATTAGGCTAGGCGCACACTTGCGTTAAATAAAATTGTCCGTGCTGCATCCAAAAAAACGATTTTCCATCCATATGTAGTTCCATATGAAGTCCGTGTCCACTTTTATGCTTCAGTATGTCATCTGTTTTTTATGTCCACAAAAAGAAAAACCTCAAACAGACCCAATTCTCTTTTTCTGAATCTCTTAAGCAAAAGGTACATCCCACAGACGGTATCTGACTGTTGTCCATTTTTGTTTGTATCCCAATTGACTTGAATGGCCAAGTCTTGTCCGCAAATCGCATCAGAATAGTGTATGCCATGCGTTTTATCACACAATCTGTGGGTCCATTTAAAAACTCTGAAGCGTTTCTTGCAATATTGATTAATATGGGGGAGTATACTAAGAATGGTGTGATCAAGGAAAAAACATCCAGTGAACAGGGGTCCTGAAGACGGAAACAGCTCTTTATCAAAAGGGGTCAGAGGAGGATGTCAGGAATCGTTCTAATGAACAGGTGCTGCACAGTCACGTATCCATGAGCACTCCATTTTTTTTGTGTGCACTCTAGAATAGGACATACTGTAATTTTTTTTTTACATGAATCATCGGTCCATGTTGTAAACCGCATGCCTGTGTAGCTCTATTGACTGCAATGGACAGACAATAATTATGTCCTGAATTACGTTTGAATAAGGGCTCATTCACACTCGCATTCAGCCTGTATTCAAGCTTTGTGTCTCACTGTTCCATTTTTGGAGCAGAGTGATGGAATTAGAAAGAGTCTGTTTTCCCCCCTAATGATTTAAATGGGGTTTTTAAAAAAACGTAAAGTTTTCAGTCTCCTTCTGTTCCGTTAGATTTCAATTTTTTAAATGGAACAAACAGTGCTGCAGATTACGGTACTTCTTCTGTTAAAAACGGAAAACTGAATTGAAGCAAACTGAAAGTGAAATGCGGTAAAAAAAAAAGGAATTGTTTAATTCTGTTTTAATTCTATCAGTCTGCTCCAAAAGTGGAACTGAGAGACGGAAAACCTGGACACAGGCTGAACGCTCGTGTGAATGAGCCCAAGCCCTTAACCCTTTCCAATCCAATTTGTATCCTGGTTTTCCTAGGGGGCTTACTCTTTTTCTGCCATTATACAACGGCGCTATATGCTGGCTAAAGCCAGTACTGCATGAGGTGACACATTGGATAGGCTCCGACAGCAGAGAGGCTGGCAATATACAGTAAGAGAACCCCGACGGACGTCTTCCAACATCAGAGCTGTACAACCTTAAATCATAATGTCTTCAGATGTCAAACAGTGGATTGGAAAGGGTTAAAGGTCTACTACGGTAAGTACATGCGAGTTCTTGTCTGCACCAGGTCTACCCTATTGAATAGCCATTTAATTACTCCATGGGGGAACAATTTTTACCATAAGGGCTCCCTTACAGAAGCATATTTTTGCTGCGTCTTACATGCATATTTTTTATGTCACCAAAGAACGCTTGTATGAGCTCTTAGGGCTCATTCACGCAGGCGTATGCAATTTCAGGGCTTATTTAGACGACCATATATCGGCTGGGTTTTTACGCCCGGCCGATATACGGTGTCCTTGTCTGCAGGGGGAGGAGGGAGGAAGAGCCAGGAGCAGGGACTGAGCTCCCGCCCCTCGCCACTATTTGCAATGAGAGGGGCGGGGGCGGAGCTAAGCACCGGTACTTAGCTCTGCCTCCATCTCGCCCCCTCCTATTGCAAATAGTGGCGAGGGGCGGGAGCTCAGTCCCTGCTCCTGGCTCTTCCATCCTCCTCCCCCTGCAGACAAGGACACCGTATATCGGCCAGGCGTGAAAACCCAGCCGATATACGGTCGTCTAAATAAGCCCTCAATCTGTAAACCATTTTCACTGCATGCATTTTTGCTGCAAGTGTTTGCTTTTTGTAAATCTGTGTTGCATCCGCGTGTTATCAGTTTTTCACGCATGCCAAAAAAGCGGAAGAACACCCAAGTGATGTCAGTTTTGCCACAATCCACAGAAAACAAGGTGCGCAGAGAAACCACAACGAAACAAATGCATATTCACTGCATTTTTTGACGCACTTGTAGCCTTTAATGGCCAATTTCGGTCTATGAACACAGACCAAATTAGGTTACTCTACCAATTTAATTTAATTACTCTGCGCTGTCCGTAATCAGTCCATACGGACTGGATACACGCTCATTAAACGACGGAAAGAACTTCGCCTGCAAATGGAACAGAACAGCTAGAAACACAGAAGGAAATGACAAGGTAATGAAAGAAACAAAAGTTCAGTGAAAGTTGCAGGCAGGTAGGCGCACGCCAACGACTTATGTGTAGCTTGAACATCCCCCACCCCCCTCCTCCCGAATGGGACAGGCGGAAGTTTATTTGTCAATTTCATGGAAAGACTGAAAGTCAGTATTTATTTTGAACTCCCACTGATATTAATTCTCATACTGCTGGCACATAAACTCCGGGCCGCCTCGAGCAAAAAAGTTGTCTGGAAAAAATTGCAGGAAAGGGTGTGCACTTGGGCGATCGTCCAACGCACTTATACGAGTCTAACAAGAGCACGAGCTGGCAGATGAAATAGGCAGGACACAAAATGAAGAAAGAAAAAAAAAAGGAAGAAAAGAAAAAACAAAGGGAGTCGCCCTTTTTCGCTTTCAGCAATGTTTTCTAACGACGTGACGAGAGGAGGCTAGGTGTTAACTGTTGGGAGTGATCGCCTTGTCCTGGCATGGAAAGGAAAGAGTAAGGATGAAATACAGTAATGTGTTATGTCTGTAGCCAGGAAAAGCCAGCAGCCAATAATGTGTATAGCTAAACAGAAACACAACAAGTGCCAAGTCACCGGATTATCAGATATTCTGTATTACTGGACTGCAGTGCAAAAATGTATAGAACTAAGGGCGTATGCAGAAGAGCGTGTCCAATTTTGGCCTGTGCAAGCAGACAGTTTTAATCAATGTGCATATATGTCAATGTTCCATCACTATGCATTGCGCTTGTCTGTGGTTCTCACTGCTGAGATTACCAGCAATCTAGAGATCATTGTGGGTTCACAGCACCCCCAATAGTGAGGAGGAGATTGAATGGAGCAATGGCCACAATGGCATTCCATTCATTTCAATGAAAACTTAGCCTGCAATACCAAGCCTGGCCACTACAGTAAGAATAGAGCTGTCTACTTCCTGCAGAATTCAGTTCAGCAGACAGTTCAGCAAACAGCTACTTGGCAGGGGGCCCTCCGCCAATCTACTACAATAGAATTGTAAGATAGCACAACCCTAGATAAGACAGTGCTTAGCGGAAAGCCACGCTGTCAGTAACTTTATATTGCATAGAAAAAACTAGCATCCACAAATAGTAATGCAGAAAATGAAACTTTTTTATTGCGCAATTCCAGAAAATGCTGGGTTTCGGGTCAGCAACCATTTTTTCAAGCGCATAGCATAATATAATACTACTAGTAATTATTAGGAAATTATAGCACCAGTGTTTCTGGTGGCGCAATGCACCACTGACTGGTATAGTATAGTGGAAAGGATTGGAGTTGTAAGCACATGGCTGCTGTTTTAGGACCGGTGATGATGCTCGCACCTAAATCATGAGGCATCAAGGCGTAGGCTCCTACAAAATGTCCCAATCGAGAGTAGGCAGGAGTAAATGCCATAGGGACCGCTGGTCGCCAGGTCTGTCCTCATGACATTCACTCCTGCCCACTCCCGATTGGGACATTTTGTCACAGCCTATATACCGAACCCTTATGATTTAGATGTGAGCTTGTTGTATAGTGTTAAAAAAAATGGTTGCTGACCCGAAACCCTGCATTTTCTGGAATTGTGCAAATTTAATTTTCTGTATTACTATTTGTGGGTGCTCGCTTTTTCTATTTCCCTACTCATACACTACTTAGAACATATCCTGAGGACAGAACATGAAATACTTTACAACCAAACAACCCCTTTAAACCTGCTTCTTATGAGTAGTGAGCTGCAATTCTGTTGTTGGAAACTTTAAAACAACTTTCTAAACTTTTTAGCAATCCCTTTAAACTGCTTTCCCTGCTTGCTGTGACACTTTAATAAAGAATACCTACAGCCCCCACTAGGAGGAGCTCATTGCATACAGATGTATACAGTTCTCACTGAGTTCAATACTAAGTGTATACAATCAAATGCAGTGAGCTCCCCCTAATGGTGTCCACAGGTAGCCAGAATTCCATCATTTATCAAAATTAATTTAAAATTTTGCCCCTAAAAATTGAGTTTTTAGTGTACCGATATGATTTCAGATGATCGTTAAATGTTTGAAAAAATTAATCGATGCGCCAATTGTATAACATTGAAGAGAAAAATAGAATTCAAGATCTGCTGATTGGCTGCAGAAAGCTTCAGAGAACGGATCCAGCAATATTGTAGAAACCAGACTTCCCCAAGACAGCACTTGTCTACCATATGCTGTAAAACCACTCTGTAATTACTTCATGTAGGGGAACCTCCAGCCTTACAGTTGTGGGTGCGGTATGCCAAGTAATTATTACAATTACAGTCTTGTGGTGATTACAAAGAGTTAAAGCGGCCTTCCGGTCTAGGACAAACAAAAATGGCCGCACCGCTTCTCTGACTACCTGATGTACACTGTGTATTATATGCATCATTAGTCCAAGACTCTACATGCTGCTCTGATTGGCCAGTGCTTTCTTACATGGGCAGGGCTAGACAATCAAAGCAGCATGTAGTGTCTTAGGGTCCTATTATGGGGCAGTTGTTCGGCGTGCATCAGGTAGTTAGAGAAGTGGTGTGGCCATCTTTGTTTGTCCAGGACCAGAGAATTACTTTAACAGAAAGTCATCCATGAAAATAAAATATAAAACAGATTTTTGTCTTTCTGACCAGAATCTGTTGCACAATACTATTAATCATTTTATCCAAAATTCTGTGCTGGTTGAAATCTTAATATTTATTTATAGTGATTGAAACTGATTTTCTAATCCAAAGCTCCGAATTCCCTGTGTCAACAGAGATAAATGAAATTTTCACAGCTACCACTAGGGGCATCTTAATGCATACATTCAACTCAATAATAACACTGTATACAGTAAGCTCCTGAGCTCCTTCTAGTGGTGCCTACAAGCAACCAGAAAGTTATCATCCTTTTAGTTGCACATTCCCTGTATGGATAATTAGAGCCGTGGCCTCGAAATGCAGCATAATATCACGTGGCAAGTTTTCCATGGATCAGTTTCAGAGTGAATCCACATTAGTTGGGAAAATTCAGCAAACTGAGCCACTTCCAACGAGGCCTGGTCATCGGTACTGGACTAGCCGGGCCAGGCTTTCACTGCCGACCGTGTGGGGTTTTCTCATGGAGCAATGTGGGGAGCATGCAGAGAACACAGCGTGATTGAGAACAACCATCCAGCAAAACGGGCATTCTGAGGATGTAAACAATTCATTACCTAAAGGGGTCATAGGAGGATGTCAGGAATCGTTCAGATGAACAGGTGCTACACAGTTGAGCACATTGCAACTGAAAGCAATGCTGGTACTCCAACTAACACGTCCAAATACATAAGTGGCCATTCCTTAGCACGGATGGGTTATAACAGCAGACAACCTGTTCTAGCGCCATTGTGTCTAAGAGAAACAGAAAGGCGACTACAGTGGGAAAATGAGTGCAAAGATTGGATCACTGAGCAGTTGAAAAATATCTCCTGGTCAGATGGATCCATATTTTTGAATTGGCGCACAGCCTGAATCAATGACCCCTTCTTGTCAGGTATGGTGGGGGTGGGGAATGTTTTCTGGCACACCTGATACCTGTGAATGGATGCCATTATGAATTGCTACAGTTCTAAAGGCCAAAGGAGGGCCAACTAGCTACTAGCTGGAGGTCGCTAATAAAGTGGCCATTCAGTGGATATACGAAGTTTCAATTGAAGCCTATTCTGACATACAGATAGAAATCAAGTTGATCCCAGCAGTTATTGCCACATTGTGACGCTAACAGCCCAGTAGAGGGTACTTTACACACTGAATTCTCGGAAACAGTGAATTCCGGCGATAATCATGCTGTGTACACGGGACCGCTTACAGGGCACTGAGTGAGAAATTGCTCACTTGTTAGAGTCTAACAAGCAAAACTAAAAACAAAGCGACTATTGGCCTGTGTAAATTACGCGAATCCTATTTACTGTGAATGGAGGCGGCGGCCAAAAGAATCCCAACCAGCTTCATCTCCATTCACTTGAACGACTATCACTCCTATGTAAGCACAGAAGCGATACTAGGGCAGCGGCCTGTGGGATAGCTGCTGGACACTTTTCACCTGACAGTCGTCTCATGTAAAAGGGACCTTAGTAAAGAGACACATTTATCTCTTGATCTGGTCAGTGGACAAGATGGACACTGATAACATTACAGATTTTATTGTTGACATGTATCTGTTGTCAGTCAACTCTATCTATTAACCCTTTCCAATCCACTGTCTGACCTCTGAAGACATTATGATTTAACGCTGTACAGCTCCGATGTTGGAAGACATCCGTCGGGGTTCTCTTACTGTATATTGCCAGCCTCTCAGCTGTCGCAGCCTATCCCATGTGTCACCTCATGCAGTACTGGCTTAAGCCAGTATATAGCGCCGTTGTATAACAGCAGAAAAAGAGTAAGCCCCATAGGAAAACCAGGATACAAATTGGATTGGAAAGGGTTAAAGTTCTCCAGATAAAAGCAAAGGTAAAAACACAGTAATGCAAACTATTTTTTTTAATAACTCCAAGACGCTACTAGGAGACAAAGACCTAGACAGTTGAGGAAGTGATTTCTACTTACAAACCAAGTAGTGTCATATTATTACAATACTTAAAGGGTAGATGCACTTTTGCAACAAGGTTTCTTTAAATGCATGCAAAATAAAAAATTATGCAACCTTTAGGACTATAATATTTTTATACCATTTTGTGTATACAGCTCCTATGCTGACCTATGTACACCACATTTACCCAGTTTTTTTTCTACAAACAAAATGTGTGTATTGTAATCCTGCTTTTTATATGTTACTTCCTTTCCTTCTGTTTCCTCATTCTGTGTAACCTTGTCTAAGACACTGGAAACGCATCTGTTATCATAGAGTTGTGTATCGTTGAGGAGATATAAGACCCCTTAATTTCTCACCGAAATCACAGCTTGTGCAGATAAGTCATGGGGTGGGTGTGGGAAACATTATGCATACAGTCTTGAATACTCAGAGAAAGGATGGGGAGAACTGCTATCACAAGGGATGCCCACTGAGCTCTGAACTTGCAGCTGTACAAGCACATATATTAGATAAAGCATGGTGCTACTCAAGCCTTTAATAGTACTTAATAAAGTAATATCTTTCTATACAGAGCATTATGTCAGAAAACATTAGGAGGAAGCAATAGCAGAATTTTGTTCTCTTTTGGGGTTGCAGCACCTTCCCTGATTGCCTTATTGGCAGGAGAAGTCTTGGAGAAAATCACAGCATGCACAGACATGTTAGATGGAGGGGGATGGAGGAGACATATGTATAGGGGCTAGAGCATTAAAAGAAGAAAAGAGGGAAACTTTGTTCTACAGGGAACACCCACTGAGCACTGAACTTGCAGCTGCACAAGCAGACAAATCAGAGAAAGAATGATGCAACGTGAACCTTTCAGTGTACACAAAGATTATATTTTTGTATGTAGGGCATTATGTCAAACTGAGTGAAAAAGAAAAACCTTAGGTGGTATAAATAACAGAATTTTGCCCTCGCTTTCTCTCGGGCTTTCAACAACTTCCCTACATCCAAACTTGGCAACAGCAGTATTGGAGAAATCCTAGCTTACATAGATATGTTGGGGGTGGAGAAGACATATGCACAGAGGCTAGAGGATTGAAAGTAAGTAAAGGGAAACTTTGTATTACAGGCAACATCCACTGAGCACTGAACTTGCAGTTGCACAAGCAGACTCTTCAGAATCTAATGCACCTTAACCTCTTGGGAATATACAAAGCTATATCTTTGTATATTGGGTATTATTTCACAGTGAAAAAAACAACCTTAAGAGACAGCAACAGCAAAATTTAGCTCTCTCTAGCTCTCTCTCTCTTGCAGCAGTATTATTGAAGAGGAACTACAGCTTGCACAAACATGTCAGATGAAGGGGGTGAAGGAGACATAGGGTATTTTTACACGAGTCTACAGTTGCTTAAGTAATTGCTCAAAAGTGCAATAACTGGCAACTGTTGTCTCATGTAAACATGAGACCCGACAGAGCAAGTAAACATCTTTGAACAACTGCCTCTTTACTGTGAATACAGGCAGGTGGCTGGAAGATATGTGACATGCTCTGCCATCATTCAGTGGGTGATTATTATTCCTGTGTAAAGGGACAATAGTGAAAATCATTGGGACAGCTGTCAGGCACTTAAGCACCTGACATTCGTCCCATGTAAAAGTACCCATAGATACAGGAGTTAAAGAAGGGAAAGAGAAGAAAACCTTGTTTTACAAAACACACTCACTGAGCTCTGAACTTAAAGCTGCGCAAGCAGCCATGTCAGAAAAGGCATAATGCAACTTGAACCTTTCAGTGTGCACAAAGTTGCAGCTGCGCAAGTGGATATGTCAGAGAAAGGATAGTGCAACTTGAACCTCTCAGGGCACACCAAGCTTTATCTTTCTATATCCTTCTATATAGGATATTATGACAAACAGTGAAAAATAAAGACCTTAGGGGGCAGCACTAGTAGAATTTTGCTCTCTTTTGAGCTTCTAGAAATATCCTGCATGGCCATCTTGGCAGAAGTAGTATTGGATTAACCCAGAATGGCTGCACAATAGACAATTTGTATTTAATTTATTTATTTTTTACTTTTTTTAGAGGTTTTCATTTATAGATGGAAAATTTTCAATCCTAAAACTATAAATACTGCTGTTTTTTCATTGTGAAGTAGCATGTTCAATGCAAACAGGTGCAGGTGCTGGGGTGTGACAGATCTTATCCAAAAGAGTAGAAAAGTAGTATAAAAAACTGAAACAATCAGGACATGAGGGTCATTTAAAAATACTGCATATGGTCGCCTGCACAATTCTTACAGCAGGACCCGACCCGAGCAGCTGTAGGGACCAATGCGGTGCTTACCTCTCCGGCGGCTCTTTGATGTGTCGGCTGCCGGCTGGCCAGCCGGGGCGCCGAGAAAAAACATTTCTGTGCTGGCCTCTGCGAGACCCTCACAGAAATAGAACATACCGCGATTTGTTTTCCGCGTGTGTTTTCACGCGGACAAATCGCAGGTGTCTGCATAGGATTGCGTTTTGTAATGCAGGCGTCCGGAGACCTATAGATGGAAATGTCTGCAGAAACTACTGACTCAAAACAACAGGTAAAAACCTTTATCTCTATTATACCTATACTCAGCACCCCCAGAAAACAAAACAACTATTTATATATTTCAAAGAAATATATATAGTTGACATAAATTAGTTAAGAAAATTAATTATACTTTCTGGTGGAATGAAGGGAGGGGTGTAATATATGGGTACGCCAAGATCTAGTTGTTTACAGTCACAACAAACTTTGCAAGTTGCTAAGCAACAACAACAAAACAAGGTTGAAGGATTAAAATAAGTAAGAAAATAAAACCAAAATCATTTTAAAACATAAAATATATTTCCTAATATATTCTGCTAAAAAAGTAAAGGGAAAGTTAATTAATTACTTGCTATTAATATGGCTATGTATTAAAGTAAATGTTAATTTTTTAACATAGTATAGTTTTCAGGTTAACCATTTTGTGCCAATTTAGTTGCTAATATAACTTTCCAGGGCCTTGGCTTTCCAAGAAATTCAAATCTGAATGACTTGAGCCCCCACTAGAGGAAGTATACTATTTTATAATGGAGTTCAATGTGTATGCAGTAAGCTTCTAAGCTCCCTCTAGTGGTGGCAGTCATAATTTTATCATTTAAATCTGTCTATGCATGGAATTTGGATCACTGTATCAGGAAACTGGAGCTTCAACAAAAATAAAAGACATGTTAAGAAATTACAGGGGTTTTGCAAAGGTACCCACACAGTGCTTGTAGTGGAGGGGGGAGGAAAGAATACCATGGCCGAGCATGGTAGTGCAGGCACATCTTCCATTGAAGTGAATAGGAGCTGTGCTGGTACACTCTAAAATTTATGGAGCTATGTGCTTCCTGCTCATTTTACTATGACAGGTTGGTCCCAAAAAGCGGAGGACAGGTCATCAATTTTTTTGAGCTGAAAAACTCCTTGAGAGGTTATTAGCGTTACAAAAATACTGTAATAAGATGCATGTATTTAAAAGATGGCGAAAATTTGCACCAAATTTTTCAAAATGGCAAAAACTAGAATCAAATTTATTAAAATGGTGTTTATGGCTTGCTATAAAGTTGTTGTGTAACTTACTAGGCATAATATAGTCTACAGCGTTCATTTACTCACTTCACCCTAACTAATGCCAACAATGTAAAAACAATACTACATAGTCCTCTGGGGCTGAGGTTAAAAATAAATAAATGAAATAAAAACAAATAAAAACGGTTTCAGCCGCGCATCTAAAAAAAAAAAAAAAAAGCAAAAACAAGTCGAAATTGTTTCCATTCTGCCGTCTCCAGCAGTCGTGCAGCAGCTGGAGCAGATGTTGGCTGTTAAATTTTGCAGACGATACAGTTCATGACTTCTCCGGGAAAGGCTGTGTGCCACATCTGTAGCTGATGAAACAGAGTGCAAAAGTGTGGCCGACAAGAGGAGGAAAGTGTGAGCGGGAGACACAGACGCTGCCTGGGCCAAAATTAATTGTCTTCAGTGCTCGCCTAAAAATAGACTCCCGCATAACTCTACTTCACAGAACCGTTTGTTTAGTACTCCAACAGGGGTTGTTTTATACTATTAACAACAACAACAACGAAATACTAAAATTATGAATTTAAAAAAATTAGAAAATATAAAAAAAAATTTAAAAAATATTACAAATAAAGAATATTAAAAACATCACAAAATAGAAAGAAAAGTTAAATATTAAAAACTATCACAAAGATCTTGAATTAAACATTATATGGTAGATTCTTTATTATCTGGGACACCATCCAAACACATCAAGGCCCAAGAGGAAGGCGCTGTACTGACACAATATTTAACACATGCAAATATTTGGGATATTCTATCATAGACACTTCTGTAGGAACAAATAAAAAATTATAGGTTATATATAAAAGAAAAAATTATATATACAGAGAAAGATCACGTTCTGTCATGTTTGCTATTAACTAGGCCTTCATCCAAATACATGTAAGGCCCTCGGGGTAGATAATGCCTCTGAAGAAAAAACACGCTGCGATGATGTAAGACTTAATATGTTCGAATATTAAAAAAAAACAATTTACAAAAAATTACAAAAAATTCTGGAACCTCAGGCAACAGGCTTCCTCTATTCGTTGACCCGCAGCTTGTAGTGACTGCTAAGTAATTTGGGCTTTAGCAACCAACTCAGTGTCATGTGTGTACCATCTGGGTACCACTTATTTAAAGCTGGCAGTCGTCCTGTTACAGGCAAGCTGGCAGAGATAAAGGAATAAATTGCATCATTTAGCTAACATCCACTCGCTTTGCGGCTGTTAAAAAGCCGTGACTGGATAATAATTTGGTTATTGCTTTAGTCAGATGGAGTGGCTCGGCAGATTTATTCAGCTCTTCTTGAAAATCAAATAAAATAAAAAATTTAAAAAAATTAAAAAAATGAGCCGAGTGGTAGAATTTCCATCATCTAACGCGATTCTAAATTTAGGAGTTTAACGGTCACCAGGAGAAATGACTTCTGAAGCTTGGACATTTCAACAGAAACTCTGAAAACGCGCTTGGGAAATAATAAGTCAGGGGTTTGTGCCATTTTGCTATTACAGAGTAGTGATGAGTAATCAATTTTTGGCTACACTTTTGGCTTTGAAATTCTCTGCTACGCCGAAAGATTTGTTCATCGTTTTAACAATCCCAGGACTTCACGTTGCAACAGCAATCAGTGAGTCACTTCTATGTATTATAGTATTGGGTCATCAGGAAGGGGAATGGTGGTGATGGGGGGAATTATCTAGAGTTAAAGGCACGAAAAGTTGTGTTATATGCAGAAGTATAACTAGAAGTTCCTAGGTCCCAATGCAGAACCTGGTACAGGGCCTCCACCTACCATGTGCCATTTATAATACTGGTGTGGTAGAAGGGCCCTACGCCCCTGGTTATATACAATGTGATGACAAGTGGTAAGTGAAGTTTTGAGAAGTTCAATTTGGCCAGTTCACCAAACTTTTGCAAACAATTCAGTTCGGTCCGAATTAGTTTGAACCGAACCGGAAGTTCACCAAATCACCTAAAACTGGTGTATAACACTGTCTAATAGCCATGAAAGCCCTTGGAGTATTATACAAGTCTTGTATGGCTCGAAGACAGTGTTATGCACCAGTGTTCAGGACTAGCGTTGAGCGAACCAAACCAGTAGAAGCCGGTTTTGTAAAAAACATTGCTAAACACTCCGTTCGGGTTTGACCTAAAACAGGGTTTTACTGGTTTGGGTCGCTCAACACATATAATTCTAATTATCAACATGTAATAATATAACAACATTATTGGAACTGATGGGGTGTGGCGATAAGTCCAGCTGGAGGTCATTTGCCCTATCAAAAAATATATTTTTTCCTACCGTAAAGGAAGTGTATGACCTATATATTTTTTGCTAGTTAAAACCGGGTAGACATCATATTTAATTTTTCTAATCTGTGTTATTTTCCTATTGTAGATTTTTTTATTCTGTTGTCTGCCATCTTGCCAAAGCTGCAGTTAACTGCATTTAGAGATATGCTTTGCAACAGAAACCGTAGGCCTTAGACACAACGGACAGGAGGGAAACAATTGAAAGAGTGTTGTGGGCATACCCTGTGACCTGTGCAGGGACAAAGGAGGAGGTGAGCTGGGATGATCTACTATTGTGAATGGAAGACCCTGTTCTCTATATATGCTATCCTACCAAAGGTAATTGGATACAAGAGCAAGAATCAAATTAGTATTATTTCTATATATTAATACTTGGTGGGGCTCCTTTGGCCCTAATGACAGTGGATACTCTCTGTGACATACTTTCTACTAACATTTGATACACTTCAGCTGGTATTTCCCTCCATTCACCCTGCAAATGTCTGGTGAGTTCTGTCAAAGAAGATCAACACTGTTCATATTTCCTGCCCCAACATTCCAGTTCGTCCCAAAGATGCTCAGTAGGGTCCAGGTGGGAATTCTATGCAGCCAGTCCAATTGTGGAACATCCATATTTTTAGATCAACGTAAGACAGCACTGGATCTGTAACAAGGCATGCTGTCTTGTTGGGAAGTATGGCTGACCATTCCCAGAGTATTACCACATTGTCGGCAGCACATTATGGTCTAGAATGTAAAGGTTCACCTCCGTGTTCATGGTTCTTGTTACTACAACCAATGGATCCTAGGAAAGCCCGCCACATAAAACATTTCTAGACCATAGTGCAATCTCCGCCATAACGCATTATTTATCCTCCACGGTGAAGGTCATCGGAAAAAAAATACACAATGCCAGAATTGCACTTTTTTCATCATGCCACTACCAAGAAAAAAAACGTAAGAAAAAGCAATCAAAAAGTCGTATATGCTCCAAAATGGTACCAGTAGAAACTACGGGTCATTCTGCAAAAAACGATCCCTCATACAAAACTATGTTCATTGAAAATTAAGGAAAAAGTTATGATTGTTACAAGATAGCAGCAGAAAATAATTACATTTTTTTCTAAAGATATTTTAAGCTTTAAAAACAGTACAGCAAAAATTAAAAATTAGATATATATTTGGTATCGTTGTACTGACCTATAGAATAGTTACGTCAAGCCCCAAAATATGGTGTAATTGGATTCTTTTTTTTTGCTGTTACACTCCACTTAGAAGTCTTTAAAAGTTTTTTAGTACATTATATGGTACATTAAATGGCAAGACTGAAAAATACAACTTGTCCGGCAAAAAACAAGGCCTCAGACAGCCATGTTTCAACAGAAAAATAAAAGAGGATTTTTTTTTTAAAGTGGGGAGGAAAAGCTAAAAAGTGAAAAACAAAGGGGCGGTCCTTAAAGGGTTAAATTAAAGTCATACTCCTTCTTCGCGAAGCTGCCCAAAGTGACTCATTACATTCGGAAAGAGGGATAAGTTCTCACAAGTGTTGGTGCGCAATGTCCATAAACTCTAGTTTATGGCAAATCCAGTCATTTTCAATAGGGAAAAGAAGAAACTTTTTCCATGTTCTGGGGTTGGATATGACTCAGACTCAACCATTACTTTCACTAGCAATTGATTTTAATATGTTTTTTTTCCTTTGTAATGTAAGTCAATTTATGCAACAAAAATGTATCATGCAGCTTTAGGGTGGTTTCACACACGGAACCTTTTTGGAAATACTCCACTACAGTTTTTATACAGTTTTTTCGAGCCAAAGCCAGAAGTGGATTCAGCAGGAAGGAGATGTACAAGTCCGTCCTTTATATTTCCCATTCTTTTTAATTCCACTATAGCTTTGGTTGAAAAAGCTACATAAAAACTGTCACAAAAACTCACCTTTTTCCAAAAATTCTATGTGTGAAAACAACCTTGTATTTAAAAAAATGCGCCTCAGGGTGTACAGTAAATCTGATGCATTTGTTTTATAACCATGCCAGACTGCCAAGGAGTCCTAAAAGAGTGAGAAGCCTCCAGGTGACCCAATTACAGAAAAAATTAGCTCTATGAAAACGAATATGGCCGACAGGAAGTAGCCCGATGGCTACTTCCTGTCTGAGAAACTAATGGCTGGAAGAATCTACAGTGCAAATAGCAGAGTTTAAAACACCATACTCAGTTATTGCACATAAAGCAAGGTTTCATTTTGTCTGGAGGTACAATTTAATAATACGGGAATGATCAGATTATGTCAGGTTACACTGATTTTAATCCCTCACTTTGAAGGTTACTTCCGACATCCATTATATTTACAGTTTACATCACGGCATAGATGGCGGTTGGAGGATAAGAGGATATTTTCTATTTACAACTGTCAGAAAGGGATGATGAATTCAGGGACCATTGTTAGATAAACAATGGCGACTCTAGAGGACTCTGCAATGTAATTTGAGTAAATACTGATGCAGAGATATTTCTGTGACTTGGGCTGTTTATTAAAAAAGTGATTTTAATTCTAAAAAGGCTTTATAAAAAAGGCAAAACAAAAACACTACAAAAAGAAATACATTCTATACTATACTATAAAAGATGTATGCAAAATAATTTACATGGTGGGGGAATCTGTGGATGACACACCGAATCAGAGGGGGTTTGGTAGAGAATACACCATAATGGGATCAGTGGAGATATTGGGAGAAATCACATAATGGAGGGAGTTTGGTAGATGATACACCATAGTGCGATCAAAATTTAGAGGACACACCCTTACAGAGAAGATCTGTGGAGCATACACCATTATTGGGAGAAATCTGTGGATGAGACACTAATAGGGTGACTACCCACTAGCGTTTTTTTCTGTTGCGAATTTGCTGTGGCTTTTTTTTCCAATTGTCAATGGGACTTTCTAATGTTAAAAGCGCAACGCAACTTGCGTTTTTGGTGCGTTGCGTTTTTAACATTAGAAAGTCCCATTGACAATTGGAAAAAAAACGCAGCAAACTCGCAGCGGAAAAAAAACTCTAGTGGGTAGGCACCCTTATGGGGAATTTGTGAATGACACAATGTAATGGAGGTGGTTTGACAGATGAAACACCATAATGGGATCTGGGGAGGACACATACTTAAGCCAGAGATCTATGGAGGACACACACTTATGGGGTAAAAATCTGTGGATGATACATCCTTACGAGGGGAGAAATCTACAGATGACACACTAATATGGAGAATTTGTGAATGACACAATGTAATGGAGGGTGTTTGACATATGAAACACCATAATGGGATGAAGCGGAGATCTGTGAAGGACACCTCGTTAACTGGGGGAGATCTGTGGAGAACACACACTTACGGAAGAGATCTGTGGAGGACACAACCTTACGGCGGACGGGGAAACACTGTGAATGACACACTGTTTCAGGAGTAGATTTGTGAACGACACACCATTATCGGAGCAATATCTTTGGCTGGCACAATGTTATAAGAACATCTATGAATGACACCTTATTAAAGGAATGTCTGACTGACACACTAATATGGAAAAATCAGTGGCTGACACACCGATATGGTGGTACCTATGGTTCACACATCATGGAGGGGACATTTATGGCTGACACACCGTTATAGGTATCGCTTTGTCGAGGGGATATTTGTGATTGACATTCTTTTATGAAGGCATTCATGGCTGACATACTTATAGGGAGCTCTATAGCTGGCACACACACTGATATGGTCAGATCTATAGCTGGCACACACATTCATATGGGGAGATCTATAGCTGGCACACACACTCATATGGGGAGATCTATAGCTGGCACACACACTCATATGGGGAGATCTATAGCTGGCACACACACTTATATGGGGAGATCTATAGCTGGCACACACACTCATATGGGGAGATCTATAGCTGGCACACACACTCATATGGGGAGATCTATAGCTGGCACACACACTCATATGGGGAGATCTATAGCTGGCACACACTGATATGGGGAGGTCTATGGCTGACACAGCAGCACATCTCCGGCAGGCATTCATGGGGGCATCGGTGTCTCACTCTATAGACCCCTTCAGTAAGGAAAAAAGGGCGTTACAAATTGCATGTCTGGTGGTTGGAGGTCGGTGTGAAAGTTCTTGTAGTCATTTTTGATTTCCAAATCCTGAAAACTGTGATAAAATGATATAATATATGGCACCCGCAGTGGTAGTCAGGGGTACAGGTTATATGCTCTGCTACTGTATTAGTATCTGTGCCTGCTGTACAACATGTATTTTTTTATTTTCAATGCCGTCTTCTAATAGGTGGCGCTGTAGAGGCATTGTTGTATTTGCATAAACTTCCCAGAGGGGCATGGATGGCCTTATAAATCTCACACCTTCTAGGTGCGCTCCCTAAGGAGAAACTTTACCTCTTCTTTTTCTTTCAAGAAAGTTGAAACTTCCAGGAAACTAGAAGACTGATCACTAGATGACTTGTGGCAAAATAACTTGTCTGTAGTGCAGCCACAATCTACCTAATGACAGACTGCCGTCAGGAAATGGTAGGGCACGTGTTTTGATTGGCAGCACCCATGACATCAGCCCACTCTCACCTTCATCTTAGACATCCTAGTAAATAAAAGCATCTATTTCCATATAGTGGATCGTCAGCCGTACGTCTGGAGAGGTCAGGAGGCTGCCATGTCTTTAGGTCTCTGTTCTTGGCAGAATCAATGACCTGCCCCAATGAACTGTTTGTTGAGCAGCTGTCCATTGGGCAGTAAACTATTCTATTTTATTTAATGCCCATTATAAAAAGTCACCAGCTGTGTGTCAGTCTTCACTGTAAATCTAGAATTTTATTCATGAACCAGAAAGTTCAATACGAACAGAGCTTCAGATCCCTCCACCTACAGAGACATTTTTGCAGTGTATGGGACTAGGAGGGAGAAGACAAAAACTAATGTTGTATCTATGTGGGCTTTATTATTTCCCATTTTTTATTTAAAAGGGGTTTACCATGAATTTACATTGTGTGATCAATGTGTAACTGGGAGTGGCAACCCAACTTTTGGGACATCGACCAATCAACAGTACATGGGGCAGATTCATCAAGGTGAAAATTGCAGCAAGCGGCAAATTATATATAGTGACGTCACGTTACGTGAAATCACATTAAACGTAGAAACCAATTTTTGAAATCCGGCATTAGGAGGTAATATACGCTGGGGAAATCTGAGATACTGGCTTCATATTAATTTGGGAAACAGCGGAAATAAATTGAATGAGCTGTCAGCAAGTTGCCATATACTTTATCTAGTAAATTACTTAATCTGGTAAATTTCATTAATAAGTGGGACATGCTTTCCTGCCCACCCAAATCCTGCACGGAATATTTAATCGTAAATTCTTCGCCGCTCTTGATTGTCGCAAATTCAAAAGTGAAACATCAACGAGCTGCTATTTCTCAGGACAAATCTAATACCAGGGTCCAAAAGCCGCTAAAGACAGCAAACCTGACGTTATAGGGGTTTACAGGAAAGGAGGGTGTTACTGTATGTGCATTGGGTGCTATATGCTGGGGGTGGGTCAACTACCTCTTCTTTGCCCAGGGTATTTAGATGCAGGGCTAAGAAGGTGAATAAAAGTAAAAAAAATATTCCAACGATGGTCAAGTTTTAGATCAAGTTGATGGAGTACGGTCGTAAAAAGGATCACCTTCCTATTAAACACTTTGAACCCATTTAAGGTGGTTGATCAGCAGGGATTGAGGAGGTCACACCCACTGCTCCTCCTACTAGACTCTTAAAGTTAAAAGGATATTAGGACCAATGGTGTTTATGGCAGGTCGGGTACAATGATCATTGGAGACGCAAATACAGGAACATGTGGAAACCTGGCCACTCCTGTGGTGGTTAAATGGCAGGGATTGAGGAGACTGTGCTCACTGCTTCTCCTACTTGACCCCAAACTTGAAAGGTCATTAGGTCCAATGGTGTTTATGGTAGGTAGAGGTCCAGTGACCCATTGGGGATGCAATTGGGAGAAGAACACATGGAGACCTGGCCATTCCTTTTTGAGGTTCTCTGTTAAAGTGCTAATACTTCCAGTCCTCCTCTCCGATTTGTGGGCAATTTGCATTGTTTCCCTAATAATTGGGGTCCCTATTGGAATCTACAACTATCAGCCACTGGGTGAAATTTAACAAGAAACAATTGTTTTATCCGACCGATGACAGGTTGCTGTCATCTTGAAGGAAGTCGGACATGGTTCAAATTTTCATCCACTAGTCGAAAGAAAGATATTTTGTGCACAAATGGTCTTACATTGAAAGAAGATTCCCGGAGAGATCTTTTGGCCATCGTCATTGAACATGTACGGCCAGTTTAAACATCTGTAACGCCCAGTATGTGTAAGAAGAGTGTACTGCAGTTTATTTTATTTTATGTTTATTGTATTTGTTAATGATGTCTCTTTAAGGTGTGATGTACAGAGTATGCGCAGGCAGCTCAATATCAAAAGAGGCCGCCTGGAAGGAGTTAGACTGATATCACGTGGCACAGTTGAGGCGCCAGTTGTTCAGGTGTACAGTCGTGTATCCAGTTGCTGCAGGGTAGGAGGTAGCCATGAACCGACGGTTGTGTCCATGAGCTACTTGACCGGACTGACAACGATTCCAGTAAAGATTGATAGAGCACCGGAGTGGATAAAGTTACAGCCAAACCTTTGTGTTCGAGTCACCTGCTGACTCTAATTCCAGAACCTGCACCAATTGTACTGCCCTTTGGAATAAGAGTTATGGTTATTCAGAATGCAAAACAGTGTGTGTAACTGCTACCTTAAACCAGACTACTCGTGTGGATGAACTAGTTTCCAGGTGGGTGGCCTGGAAGCAAAAGTCTGGAAACCATAAGAAGGCAGCTAAGCTGCAGACGGAGGATAAGGAGTTGCTCTTGAATTCGTGCTACTCTGCTGTAGTTGTGTTCCTACAGTGTCCTGCTGAAAGGAAGAAGAGAATTGGGAAGAACTAGAAAGACTGGAATTCTGTAAGCAAGCAGTTCCGACATTTCCCTTTCTTGCAATTACGTCATATCCATGCTGGCAGGCCTGAGAGAAATACACTTCCCCGGTCAGCTAGGTGCAAGACTGTTGCGGATACCCCATTTTAAAGGAGTTTTCTAGGCAAATCCTATGCTGAACTATCCTCAGGGTAGGTCAATAATAGTTAATCGCCAGGAACCTGCTGTCAAAGCAGCAGGACCGGATGTAGTCATCGAGGATGGGAGCGGAAGTGGCATAGAGGGATTCGGTGAAATCAATGGAAGCTTAAACCGGCTATTACACTTCCAAAAATTCTGCCTCTGACACCAGGGACGGACATGGAAGGTTAACAGGAGGTTTCAGTTCCAATTGATTGTAATGGGAATTATACCAGCTATGGCACTTCCATCCCGGATGAGAATATCCAGTCCCATTGCACTGACAGATGGCCTGGCAATCAGCTCATCGTTGGGAATCCCGAGTGTCACGTCCCCAGCGATTAATTATTGATGACCCATCCTGAGGATAGTTCATTGCTAGCAAGTACTTGGGCCCATTTAAAGGGGGTTTACAGGCAAGAACTAACAGGAGAAACTGTTCATTACCGATCCTGGACTACCGGTCATAAGGACTAAAAAGGGCCAAGTAAACAGACTGAGTTACTTGCTAACATTACAAACTGTTTACTTGGTCAGCAATGACATCTCCTGTGACCTATGTTGGCTTTCCCCGAAGGCTCCGAATGATGGCTACCAACTGGACCTATTTTAAGACCCAGTCCTCACCCGAACCAACATAGCTGGAACCCAGTCATAAGTCCCTTATGTCCCCATTGTCCACACACGAGGAGAAAGGAGTCACGATCTTGCTCATGGAGCCAAGCTTGGAACTACCTGTTCGAGACACAGAAGCCCATGAGGCTGACAGTGACCCAGAAGACTGGGAGAACTCGAAACCAGCTGCCTGTGGTTCCTTACACATATTCTCCATAAACACAGCAACAAACAATTATAAATTTGCTTCAGACAGACAGTTAATGGTAATGTGCTACGATAGGGGGTATTTTATGGGATACTCATTAATCATATTCAATTCACCGTCTCTGCCAAGTCTTTCTACCAGACGAGTAATATGCCTGACTTACAGTAAGGATGTAACGCCAAACACCAGCAAAGCTCACACATTGCACAACCCTTTACAAGGAATCAGAGTCGATGAATCATTACCAGTGATGGAACATCGCAGCGCACTCAAAGTGAAGAGACGCTTTTAGGAGTTATATATTTTTGTGCATCATTAGTATCCCTATAAGAGCGTTATGCATCTACTGCGCTCCCAGTGGTCAAAGTCACTTTTTACATTAAGTTCCACAGATTGAGTAATTATTATATAATTTATAAAAAAAACAATTAATAGACTTAATAGTCTCCAATAATATTCTATATCTAACAATAATAACAGTGACACCTAGAGACGAAATCATGGGTAAAAAAAAAAAAAAAATGGTCAGGAATCTCAGATACAATCTCAAACAGTGGTCTATCTAATAGGATTTAATCAAACATAGAGTTCCAGTTGAAAGCAAAATGGTTTTAACCTTTCCCTATTTTTCAAAGAAATGTAGACTTGTGCAGTGCAGGACGTACACTGAATGGTCTCTTTATTAGAGACCCCCATCTAGTAGCGTGTTGGACCTCTTTTGGCCTTCAGAACATCAGCAATTCATTGGGGTGTAGATTCCATTCGGTGTTGAAAGAGTTCAGCTAGAATGTTGGCCCGAGTGGACAGGAAGCTTCTTGTAAGTGGTGCAGAGTAGATAAAAGGTGCTGACATGTTCTGACCAGCTGACAGGAAGGGGTCATCGATTCAAGCTTCTTGTGCCAAATTCTGACCTCCTATCAGCACGGTGCAACAGAAATCTGGATTTATCTGACCAGGTGATGTTTTTCCTTGCTCGGTGATCACATTTTTGCTCTGTATTGCCCACTGCCTCTCTGTTTCCCTTGCACAGCAATGGAGTTTGGAACTGATTATCTGCTGTTGTAGCCCATCCGTGCTAAGGAACGGTGAGTTGTGCGTTACATGCATTAGTTGGAGCATCATCAGTGTTGTATTTGGTTGCAGTTTTCTTGACTGTGCAGTGCCTGTTCGTCAGAATGATTCCTGACACTCTCCTCTGACCCCTTTCGTTGATGAGTTGCTTCCGTCCACAGGATTCCCTTTCGCTAGATTATTTTCTCTGATCCCACCAAACGCTATACCAGAAAAGCCCACAAGGGTGGCAGTGATATCCTGGCCCTGGCTAGTCAGCACCGATGACCAGGCCTCATTGGAAGTCGCTGGATTTTCCCATCTAATGTGGATTCACACTGAAACTGATCAACAGAAAACTTGTCGTGTGATTTTATGCTGCACTCCGGGGTCACGGCTCAAAATTTTTTCCTGTCCAATGAGATAATCTACCTCGTACTACCATCATACACTCATACAAACAGATCAGGCACATCCAATATATAATATAACAATATAAAATCAGTAAAAAGTTCAACCTTCAATTTACTACTCAACTTATAATACAAAACAAGACTGGACAAATGTTGGTCCTAACCTCTGTTTTACCTGTAGGTCAAACACTTTACATCTAATACTGCTGACACACATGAAGAATACCCTAATGTTGATGTGTTATATGCTGAATCAGCAATAAAGTAGTATCATGGCATTGACTAATTCTGAACAACCTTTTGAAGAGTTCGTTTTGGCTGGTTGGCCAAAAATAGGCAAAAAGTTTGGTTCGGTCGGAATTAGTTTGAACTGAGCTGGATCTTCACCAATACACCTAAAACAAGTGTATAACATGGTCTTAAAAGAAGGTAGTGGCACACTGGTTAGAACATCTGCATGGAGTTTGTATATCCTCACCATGTTTGTGTGGATTTCTTCATACTAATCACCTTATTTAGCCATACATTCACTGAGAAGAAGAAACAGAAACGCGGGCAGAACATACAAACTCCATGCAGATGTTGTCCTTGGTCAGAGACGAACTGCCTGGAGTTTGGGTTTGTGTCAAACTGAACTTCTAGCATACTTTTAGGGGTTTCCCGTTTTGGTTCACTCAACACTAGCACTGGCAAAGTGGTGGGTCCAAGGATAAGTAAATATCTCACTAAGAGCCCTTTTACATTGGATGATAGTCATTCAGTGTGAATGTCGGCAGCGACGGAACGACAAGCAATAACTCAGTTTCTGCAGGCATAAAACTCAAACAATGTATAAAACGGCCTATGTAAACAGGCAGTCGCTCATTTATGAACGATGACCTGTTCACTATGGAGGCGAAAGTGATCTCCAGCCCGCTCCACCTCCATTCACAGGAGCTATTGTCACTGGGATCACTATTGGGCTTTGAAGTGCCTTACAGTCTCGTGTAAAAGGACCCTTAGTGGCAACAATGGGACATCTGATCTAGAACACCACGTTGTATCTGAAAATATCATCAAAGAAGGTCCACGAACCAAATACCCACCAATGCCCAAATTGTAGAGGCGGGCAGTAACTGGCAGGCGGCCGAAACCTTTTAGTGTTTGAGAAGCTTTTAGGACGATCAGTCAGCAAATCAGAAATAGGAAAAGTGTTCCTTTAATTTCCCACATACCCAAAGCACATCCTCATGAAGTCAAAAGGAACCCATAATAGTCCTGTAGCACCCCCTGGGTGTGCACTTGAGGGCACTTAGTGGGTGCAGATATATCCCAACAGAGCAAACACCAGAAACTCGTTTTTTTATCTCTCAATTGAAACGTCTTACAGATGATTATGTTGCTCGGCCAGGACACTAATCTAGTAATGATAAAGGAGCTGATAGATTTCTATGATCACGCTGGTGATTTGCGGAAGATATGCATCGCTGGTTCTTCAGGCATCAGCACCATCAAAGGCCATAAAGCCTGATTCATGCAGGAGATTTCAGTGCAGCCTATCTCACAACTGACCCTTTGGCTGAGTGTAACACGTCCGCTCCATCCATCTTTCCTAATCAGCTTGTAACACTTGACGAAATGCACCAGAAAAACTACATTATAGGCAGCGTCTATGCAGACACAAATGGCTTGAAAGAGCAAAAAATTAAAAAAAAACTAATTTTGTGTTTCTGAGCCTTCCTTTAGATTTTGCATTACAGATTGCAGATGTAGCAGAGCTGGACTTGTATGTAATGCAATGGAAATTCTTTGCAGCTCTATGAAAACCACCTAACATGTTAGGGCTTGTGGGTGAAGACAAAGAGAAACCATTAATATTATGCATTAATATATATGTACAGAGGGATTCTGTTTACACTAGGGATTATAATTTTCTGCTCTGTTATTGGAGCAGGAAAATGGATTCCCCTGGATGAACGGATCTGTCTCATAATGGAACCAAACTGTGTTGAACGGACCCCATTGACTATAATGGGGTCCGGTCAGTTCCTGTACCTGTCCTTTCATCCTGAATTTCAGGGGCTTTTATTGCGTGCCCCACCACCCTTGGTCCCTGAATTTCATCATGATAGCTATCAGATTATTTGAATGAGAGTAATACTTTATTTCTCCTTCGGGGGCACTGCAGCTAAATTCAACACTTGCTGTCATACTCCACAATAAGTGGGTTCACAGGGGGGCACGATTACTAAGTTGGGGCATTATTACTTTGTGGGGCATTGGGTGAGCACTATTACTTTGTAGAGGTACAAAGAGGTGTATTATTGCTTTGAGGGGCACTACTACTATGCCGCGCACTGAGAGAGGCATTAGGGCTCAGTCAGACGAGCGGAGATTCTCGTGTTTTTCCGCGCGTAAAAAAAACGCAATGCGTGCGCGGGAAAAAATCATCATGACCACATCCATTGCCACCCATATGTTCTATCTTTGGTAGGTGCAAATTTTTGCCCGCACATGCGGTGTGTTTTTTTTTTCTGCCTGCAGATGGCCGGGGTCGGATCCCCTGCGGGAATTCCCACAGTGGGATCCGACCCGCACCTCTGCAGTGACCAGTGCGGCTGTCACCTTCTCCCACGGCTCCGGCCCTGTGATGTGGCGGCTGCCGCCCAGCCGGCGCAGGCGCAGAGCGGAGACGGGGCGCTGGGAGTGACATTTCTGTGCGGGCCTCTGCGAGACCTGCACAGAAATAGAACATGCCGTGATTTGTGACAAATCGCGGCTGTGTGCATAGGATTGCGTTTTGTAATGCTGCGGGAAATACCGTCGCGGAATTTCAGCCAGTGTGCAGGGGGCCTATATCCACTCGTCTGACTGAGCCCTTAGGGGTAGTGGTAGGATGAGGAGAGTGTGCAGAAAAAAGCTGTGGCTAGAAAACGTTTTCATGACCCAAATAGAAAGGGAAAACAAAAATAGGTGACTGTAATCGGAGGAAACATTACCTGTGATGACTGGAGGTAACTGCACTGAAATCACTATCACTGTGGGGAGCTGTTATCTGAGTATGGTAACTGGATTATTAAGTATACTAAAGTTTTTCCATTGTATCTAAGCATGCTATGGTATAAAGGTTGTCATATACACTTTGGGTTTTTTGGGGGGGCTGGGGGCAATTTGGAGTTTTGTAATGGGCAGTTTGTTAAAGCTATGCCCCTGTACTCTGCTGAACCCTAAAAGTGCACACAAGAAAGGGCTATGATCGACTTAACATGTCTAGAAAGTGCTACACACGTATTGCAGTCACTGCAGCTGGCAGGAGAACTAGTTTTACAGGTATTAACTCCATGTTGACTTTTGGTTGCTGCTTTAAATTAAACTCCATGATTAAAGCTGTAGGTGTGAGAATATAAATACCTCCCCCCCCCCCCCCCATGTCTAGTCACTTGGATCCCAAACAGTTACAGTATAAACTTTACTGCCCAAGGCAAAAAGACTGGGAAGCTTCTTCTGAGCACAGACCACGGCCGAATCGAGAGGGTGGTGGGACGTAGCAGCTTTTTGTTCCACTCTCTGGTTTTCCTGTCGGAGAGAACATCAAACATGGTTGCGTGAAGTTTAACATCACTATTCAGGGCATTAGGCGTAATGTACTTGAAATTATGGTCACACAACCCTCGAGTGAAGTAGCAAGCACCAAAAAAAAAAGAAAACCAACAAAAACTGTAAAGCACAAGACTCGGCGAGAACAGAAATTGATTGTACGCTTAAAAATTTTAACGACCTTGCATCAACAATCCTTATAGTGCAAGACTTAATCTGAAGGAAATACCTGCTACATTCGAGGAACCCTCTCGCCATAAAGTCGTCATGGTTTTCGGTTAAAAGACATTGAGAAAAAAAAAATAACACAAGCCAATTTGTTTAAGATGGACTACGACATAAATGAAGGCGGAGGTTTAGATGGGACTAATGAACACAACGGTCCAATTCAGAAAGGAAATCAACGCGGGTTCTTTTTCACTAACGGCCAACATGTCTCATAATATAATGGGCCATAAACGAGCACCTGTTATGTACTTATGTCAACATGGCCGGCCACACAGCTCTGCAGCCACGGACCCTGCTAACACCAAGAATGTCTTCCTTTTGTCAATACTAAACCCTGTTCTCTTGTATAGACCCTTCTTAGATTTGGCTACCTGGGCTGTAAATGTGTCCAGTAGGTGTTTCCCACGACTCAATGTCAGTGGATAACGTTAGACTTGACTGACAGTGAGCGGTGGGGACCACCCTCATGACAGATTTAAAGCATCGGCAGCCAAATCTAAAAGCCACGATAGACAGAGTTTAGTTGTCTGAACCCACTAATAATGGTGGGGCCATGCAATAATCTAATATCTTTAATGGCGGTTCGATTTCCCTCCGACAGATGATGTCAGGGAAAAGAAGGATGAAGGATGTTTAATTTCAGCATCCAATCCTTTTGTTCTGTCTGGTTTCAGCTCAATGCCCAAAATACACGAACTTTTGGCCGAGTTGAACTTTCATGTGTATGAGGGAGCAGGTGGAAACAGGTACAGGACAAGCGATCATTCATCCAACACTTGTTACGGTAGCAGTGTAAGCACACCTTAAGAGCTGGTATGGGGGAAATGGGATGAGTATAAACAAAGGAAGGCCATTATTGGGGGTCAGTGGGGCTGTTAAGCTATGCAGCTGGCACCATTGACATGGGGACATGACAGGTCCTCTTCAAGGAAGTCTCAATGGTCCTTTCTATAAGTCAGGGCAAAAAGCTGCATGCATGGACTCCAGATGTTAGCGCGTCTAATCGGGAGATTAGACGCTGAAGTTAGACGGAGCCATGGAGACGGGGACGCCAGCGCAGGGAAGGTAAGTGAATAACTTCTGTATGGCTCATATTTAATGCACGATGTATATTACAAAGTGCATTAATATGGCCATACAGAAGTACTTAACCCCACTTGCTTTCGCGAGACAACCCCTTTAAGCATTAGTCCATACCAGGAAAATAAAGACACTCAGTGTGCCTCCATATATTGCTCATGTGCGGTACCATATTCTCGCTTACAGAAAATGCTTCTAGAAGAGAAAATCCCTGTAATATGCCAAGTAATGGAACATTCCATAATTTTTGGAGCAGTTTTTGAAAGCTACATTCACCTCCCTAAAAAATTAGGAAGGCACAAAAAAACATGTTATGGGTCCACATCAGTTTACATGTGCTGTATTACCACAGCAGTAATGTGCGCAGCCATAGCAAGGTCCATAATATGACCAAGGGTTAAGGTAGAGATGAGCGAATATACTCGTTTCGAGTAATTACTCGATCGAGCACCGCGATTTTCGAGTACTTCTGTACTCGGATGAAAAGATTCGGGGGGCGCCGGGGGGCGGCGTGGCGGAGCGGGGGGGAACAGGGGGGAGCCCTCTCTCACTCCCTCTCCCCCCCACTCCCCCACGGCGCCCCCGAATCTTTTCGCCCGAGTACAGAAGTACTCGAAAATCGCGGCGCTCAGGCGAAAAAGGGGCGTGGCCGAGTAGGTTCGCTCATCTCTAGTTAAGAGGTTAATAAAGTGACCATCTGGTTTCAGAACAAAATTCTGTTCTGGAGCCAAAGAAGGAAGGGGAAGGGGGTTACAAACTGCAATTGTGTTCTTCTCTGCTCTCCCTCTGATGGTCAATACATTCTTCAGACTACCCAGTCCACACAGTGCATTGGTAATCTTATACTACCAGTGCACTATGCCTGCTCTCTGATTCGCCAGAATAGCTCATTGATCAGCAGTGGCCAATCAGAGAGAAGTCCACAGTGTGCATTAGGTAGTTAGAAAATTGTCGCAGCCATCTTGGATGGCAGAAAAAACGACCCAAAACTGGCAGATTGGTGGAGTGGCAAAGAAGAACAACTGTAGTTAATACACCCCCTCCTGCTCCGGGACAGATTGTGTTCCAAATCTGGAAGGTCACTTTTACAGAGGGGTGTGTTGAAGCGCTTGAACCCCAAAGCCAAGGTTGACATAGGCCTATGAGTCCCAGCTGAGTAGGTGCCATGTTACTATACTACCTCTGCTTCTTTTATACCATTGTGGCATAAATAGAGGAGATGTGGTCTGATTGTTATCTAAGTCACCATTATAGAAAATCACAATCTAATAACATACAAACAGTTGTACTGTTCATTTCTGTTATTGAGTGCATTGATTAACATCTATTGATTAACAGTGCAGGGAGAGAAAATAAACCCTTGACTTTAATAACCTGTAGATCCTCCTTTAGCAACATTAATCCCCACCAAACATTTCCTGAAGCTGCAAATAAGCTTTTCAGAACAATGAGTGCATCAGTATTTCTGGGATGCCTTGCATGCATAGCCCATTTCAGGTCATGCCACAATATCTCGATAAGGGTTGATGTCGGGACTCGGACTTGGCCATTTCAAAAGACAAATCATCTTCTTCAACCACTTTTTACTGGATTTAGCAATCTATGCAGAAATCCAGGTCATTCCAAAGGGTTCACTTACATTTTCTTGCAACTGTATGCCCAATTAAAAGCAAATTAACATCTTAGAGGGGGGTCCCATGTGCAGGACCCATTCTCTGAGCCAGAGCAACCACCATGATTGTTGTAGGCAAAATGTCTACCTGGCCGGAGTTTCCCATAGCAAACTCAACTGCTATTGACCTAGGGCACCAAAAAAGGGACCCCAGCGATTAGCTGATTACTTAGTGGCTCTCTGATGAGACAACCCACGAAATGTCAGGTTAAAAGACAGCCCAGAAGTCAAAAACTTAAATTTGAATGAATATGCTAACAGTCTCTTAAAGGGGTATTCCAGTAATATAAAGTTACCCCCTATCTACAGGAGTGCTTGAACTCAACTGCTTCCGGCACTCCCAATGAAATGAATGGAGCACTGGTCAAACACTCACACTGCCACTCTGTTCTTTGCCAATCACACAGGGCTCCAGTTCTGGTGATCGGAGGGGGTCCCAGTGGTTGGACCCCCCATGATCAGGTAGTTATCCCCTATCCTGTTCGATGTGGATAGGACAAAACCTTATATTACCAGAATACCCCTTTAACTGGTCATATACGGTATGTCCTTGCTCATGTTCACGACTCCATACTCCATACTCAATTTTTGAATGCCAAACTAATAGAATTTCCATGTACAACTATTCGATAAGATATCAAAGCAAACTTGAAGTTCCTCCTAATATACTACAAGCTGACAATTCACTGCCGGCTTGTGGGGGTAGGGGGTGGGGGGGCCCTTAAGGTCTGATCTCTTCATATTTTCATTGTTGTCAGTACAATTTCTTCCCTCGCAGAAGATGAAAATAATGTTTACTTCTGCGTTTTGATTACAGCGCGTCTGGATTAAACACAGCTGATTTTCTTTCACACATTCCGCTAACAACGAGCCCGTCCTTTAATCTGCGCTAATATACTGTGGCATGCTGAGCTTCCTCCAGCCCAAGTAAATGGCAGAACTTGTCCAGTCGCATAAAGTTGTAGCGAGTTTTCTCAGCCGCCTAGGGAAATGTGACTACTTAACTTCAGTGATGTGCTAATATGCTGGAATTACTAATTAATGAATAAACAGCTCCGGTTAGAAAAAATATATATAGGAGGAGAGAGAGGGAATAGTGAGAAGGGCCCAGGGATAAATCATAGCGACGGAATAATGAGCCGCGGCGTAAGAAGAAGAAAAACACATGCAAGGAAAATAAAATGGAATGGCCGGAGGGCAGCGATTGTGGTCTCGGAATTAAAAAGACAGTTCGTCCAAAACGTACAAAACAAACAAAAAATAATAATTCATAAATATGCAAGTGAGGCTCTAAGGCGCGGTTCACATGAAGCTTCTTTTTACGTATATTTCAACGCAGATTCTGCTGTTTTTTTACTATCCACTTGAGGTCAATGGGGAAGTACAGCATCGACTGGAAATCCACATTGCCGAAAACAAACATAGTTGATGTGCTCATTTTTGAGGCAAACTCTGCAATTAATCCGCGCCTGAAAAGCCCCATTTATTGGAGATATTCTGCATGCCGATCAGTGGTATCATCAAATGGAAATCTACATTATAAATAATCGATAACCACATGGATTTCAGATGTTCATTAAGATCCGCACCAACGTATTCCGAAACGGATTTCTAATTGTGTGGCCTAATTGTACATTCGCATAGCGGGTTTTCCCTGTGCAAAAATCCACAGTCTATATTTGCAGTAGAATCCACCACATCCGAGCTTCAGGGTATGTTCATATGGTGGAATTAAATGCTGGAATTGTCCGCGTGAATTTCGCCTCTAAAAACTATGGCTAAGATAGTGCTATTCATGAATGAATAGCTAAGCACTAGCTGCTATTGGCTGAGCGCTCAGCCAAATCAGCACAGCCCTTTCAGAAGGCGGGGATTTTTAAATCCTCGCCTGCTGAAAGTGCTGGACAGCAGTGTCGGGGACCCAGCCGGAGGACGCGTCTGAGCGGTGAGTTATTTAAAAAAAAAATCTTTTACCACTTATTGATGCTTTTCAGGGATGGGCTTATATTTCAAGCCCTTCCCTGAAAATCATACTGCAGGGGTTGCGAAAAACCACTGCTTTCAATGGGACTGGCAGCAGCGCCAATCCCATTGAAAGCAATGGGATAGCATGCTGCACTTCTGCCACAGCTGTCACAACTGTGGCAGAGGATTACTTCATCCCCACGGTCCCACAGCTGTGGCAGAAGTCCCCGGTATTCTCCATATCTTTTCAATGGGGCTAGTGCTGCTGCCGTGGCCCGATTGAAAAGACTGGCGATATCCCAGTGTGATCCCGTTTTTTTCCCAACGCACTGCGAGGTGAGTTTTCACTTGCTCTCACAGCACATTGGAGAAAAAAAACACCAGTGGGTGTCCGCGCTTATAGTTCTACAGCATGCGGATTAGACCCATTCCACTGGGTGAATCTACATATGGATACCCCACATGGCCATGTGGAATCCATGTTAATAAATGATGTTGCTTATTTTTTAATCCATGCCCAGAAAGTCCATATGGCGCCAATTGCCAATGCAATCAATAAGACGCAGTAAGCATGCGGATTTCACCTGGATTTCAGTACAGAATGTGCAACACATTTACATTGTCTGAACAAGGCCTACAGTAGCTCCACAAGGGAAAGGAAAAGCCACCTTGAAGCCGTAACAAAATCTGGATGTGTAACATGGATTTACCCCTGCTACACTGAAACAGAAATTGGTCTGCAGCAAATTTACAACTTCGCTCCATAAGTGAATTTTCATGTAGAAAGAAATTCCACAGTCACAACAGTTCCACATTCTGAGATACAGATCTCATCCACACGGCGGCTACTGTAAGCTGCTGCAGATCTACAATCTAGTAGTTAAAAAAAAAAACGTTGTTGAATTGTTGCGGCAGTTTTTCACACTATCTGGTGGTCATTTTTTAAATCCCCTCCACATGGCTTGTACTGTTACGCAGGTTGCCAGGAGACACTGAAAACAAAAAAGTGACATCAATTGGGCCTTCTTGCGTTTTGTGTTTGAGCGCGTGAAAAACGGATGATACACAGATTAAAAAAAAAAAATGTACAAATGCCACAAGAACTAGGCCACGTCCACACACTGTGAAATTGGTCAATTTTTCACAGATCGAAAATTACATACGCCTGTGTAAATGAGCTTTCAAAGTCCCAGACAACCCCTTTAATTGAAGGGATTTTCAAGGAGTAAAATACTGATGTCCTATTCGGACGTCCGATCTTGTCCATAACAGGAAGTGTAATAGAAGCGTGGCGCTCCCATTGGTTGCTGATGACGATGTCCAGTCCCGCTACACTGAAGCAGGCTGGGAAATCATGGATCCAGGGTGGCGGAACCCTGTCCATCCACTACCTATTCAGACGATAGGTTATCAGTTATAAAACACCGGAATACCCCTTAAAACTTTATTTACATAAACCTTGACAACCCCTTTAAGTAGGCACAGTAAACAACGAAAAACCAAAAATGCGATTAGAAACAAGAATAAGTAACTAATTCGTGTTCAACTCACAAAGAAAAAACAAAACTACATAGTATAACTTTTCTGCCTTTCCCCCATGTGACCTTCTTCAGTCTGATGGTTGGGATGACGGGGGTTAAACAGTAGACTGTCTTCCGGATTCCGTCCAGTCCTCCCCTCTCTAGTAGTAAGCAGACAATGTTTCAGCCGTCCCCTGGATACGCTTCCTTCCTCCCTCCTAGCACCTGCCATAACACGATTACCCGACTCTCTCCGCAGATGTTGCATAATACAGCATTTTAATTACGAGCTCAGCGAACACGGCTGCAGCGCCTCCGATGACACAACGCGACAAAGAAATGAATACTGCGGACGAGCGGCCAGACGCCCATATCCTATTATTAGAACTTCAAGGGGTTGTACAGGATTTGTAAAACATGGCGGCTTTCTTCCAAAAACAGCTCCACATCTGACCATGGGGGTATGGCCGCTCACTGCACCAGAGTCACTAGGGATGAGCTGCAATACCGCACACAACCTGTAGATAGGTGTGGTGCTATTGTTGGGAAAAAAAGGTTTTAAGGGTATGTTTACACATAGATTTTCCACAGCGGAAAATTCTGTGGCGACATCCGCAGCAATACCGCAAAAGACACAAAGTCACATCCGCACCATCGGTGTAAGGCTAGTTTCACACAGGCGATCGTGATATAGCCACTCGAAAATCACAGCAAAATCTCAACTTTTTTCCCACGATTTTTGAGCGTCAGCTGTTTCCCACAAAAACATGGCTGCCATTCGCACGATTTTGCCGCATTTTTTAGCACGAAAGTCAATAGAACTTTCTAATATTAAAAACGCATGCGATAAAAAGGAGGCTCTGTAGGGAAACATGGGAGGTAAAAAAAAAAAAAAACGCAAAAAGGAAGGGCATGCCACGATTTTTTTTTCATGCCACATCAGATGCGTGAAAACCGCAAATGTGAAGGAAACCATTAAAAATCATATATATATAATTCTGCATTTTTACTCACTCTCGCATTGCACCACTATCGCGTGGTTTTAATCGCCCATTTGAAACCACCCTAAGGGCTTATTCACAGGAGCGTATATTGGCCACTGGCCGCTGTTGTCACGGTCGGCCGATATATGCTAACATCTGTGCTATCCTCCCCCTTCCCGTCTCTCTGTCTCTCTCCTTCCCTCTGGCTGTTTGCAATGGGAGGGGATGGGGGCGAGGCTAAGCTCCCTCCCCTTGTCCGCAGCCAGCAATGGGAGGGGGCAGGACGGGGCCGAGCTTAGCTTCAACCCTGTCCTGCCCCCTCCCATAGCAAACAGCTGGAGGGAAGGAGAGAGGCAGAGAGCCGGTAAGCGGGAGGACGGCTCAGATGGTAGCGTAAATCGGCCGGGCATGAAAACGGAGGCCGATATGGAAGGCATCGCTCCCATTGAATCTAATGCGAGTGAAGCAGTCTATTACACTTTTAGCACTGACCACCGATGATGACATCTGACCTTGAGGAGCCTGAAGATCAGCTGATCGACAGGGATCCCAAGAGGTAGACCCCTGCCGATCAATAGAGTTTTAAACTCTGTAAAGGTTAAAGTGGAAGAACGGCACCGAGAAAAGTGCCACAGGCACCCATCTTTTCTGGTGATTTGGGGGTCCTAGCAAGTCCTCCACTTTAATTACTAAGGGCACGGGGAATGGCATGGTGCAACGCCTGCATCGCTGCTTTTATCCTTCTCTTCTCTGGTGCCGATACAACGCTGAGATGGACTGTTTACTAGGGACACTGATGTATTAAAGGGGTTGTACAACAATTGACTTTTATTAACCATCAACAGGATAAAAGTCTGATTGGTGGGGGTCTTACCATTGAGACCCCCATCAATCTTATGAACACGTTCCCCTCTCCTCCTTAAGGCACATTCACTACACCCCCGCAATGATGTGCAGATTGAATCAAGTGGCGGTCAAGCATGTGCAGTGCTGCTCCGTTCATCTTCAGTGGGACCGCGGGAGACAGCTGAGCACTTGTACTTGGCAATTTCCGTTAGCCCCATTGAAATGAATGAAGTAGCGACGCGCATACGTGACCACCACTCCATTCAATCTCCTCACAGCGGGGAGATTACAAAGAACCTGCAGTGACAAGAAGGGTTCGACACAGGATCCCTATTCTCGAGACTGATGGAAGTCCCAGCGGTTAGATCCCCACCAATCAGACTTTTTTCACCTACTCTATGGATAGGTGCTAAAAGTTGATTGTGGTACGACCCCTTTAAAGGGGTTCACTCATGAAGACCGCCATGTTTAAAATTGAACCCAGCTGATAGTTGAGGGTCAGGCTTCCGAAGCTATCCAATGTAGTATGGTTTGCTGCTTAGGATCCCTGCCAGTCAGCTGACTGAAGTGACAGCAGTGCTTCGGTGATGGCCACTGTCACTTCAGTCCATTCCAGACACGGTGCCATACATTGTGCCTCGTATTGCAGCTTAATCCCATTCACTTGTTTGGGGCCAAACTGCTCTCAGGCCATGTGACTGATGAACATGATGTCACATGTCTGAAAGATGTTCATGAGGGCACCACTGCCTTTTCAATCAACTAATCAGAGAGGATCCCCATCTTAAGGATAAATCATCAATAGTGTAGTCTTGGAAAAGGCCTTTAAGACCTGTAAGTATGCATTGATTATGATGATATCTTGGGGTCCACAAACTTTGATCACGGGGAAAAGGGTCATATAGATATCATAAGGTGTTTTGAGAAGTAGTTTATGAGGTTAGAAAGAAAAAAATCCACTTTTTTTCCAGGAACAGCGCCACCCTTCACTGTGGTATTATTTGGTATTGCAGCTCAGCCCCAAGCCTCTATTTTAGACCTGTAGGCACTGTAGGAAACATTTGTAAGGACTTTTATGCCAGTTTCTTGCACTAAAAGTTTGTGATTTTTGCTCCTCCATGTCACTGTCCTGATAACGGGGCCCGACATATTTATGGCGTAAATTATACCAGAAACGTACGCCAGATTGGATCTGGCGGACCATTCTATGTAGGCGCACAGAGGAGCCAAGCTGCTCCCAATAGATGACGATGTGTGCACCTCTTCTGGCATAAATTATACATAAATGTGTCGGTTTACGACGCCCATGCCTCCCACCCATTCCCCCCAACAAGCCACGCCTCTTTTTGGCACAAAGGAGAAAAAGATGCACAATTTTAACATAAGCAAGGCTTGTACAAAATTTAACTATTTTTTTCAATGCCCGAAACAGGCAAAAAAGTATTTACAAATGTCCCCCTGTATTCTTCACTGGAACAAATAAGTATAGTAATTGTGTCATACGGCACGAGATACAAGACACTGCGATGTATTTCCTTACAGATTTCTAGATTAAAAGTAGCGACACCAACCTGTCAATGGAGTTCATTCTTATATTCCCAGGGAACCCCTTTAAAACCGTCTGAAATACAGCGATCATTATATACCGTAACAGGGCTGAATGTATTATAGGCGGCGTTATGAAGTCCCACAGTCTGCGCCATCCATGAATTATGCCAATAACAGTACAATGCTATTTCCCGGCAAGGTTATGAGCCATTGGACACCTGACCCGTAGCTGCATGGGGTCTCTAAACTCACTCTAATCAATGCAGATATCACAGGAGATTTATGTACTAAAATCTGCAGCGCAGCGAACATAGAAACCGGCTGCACGCGCTTTATTCCAGTCAGCACAGACGAGACGTGAACGGCTGCCGATCCAATTCCTGCAAGTCACACAAATTGTCAAGACCAATCACATTTAGCATGTGACCCCTCGGCCATCTCCACCTACTCCGCATATAATATATAACATATTTAAATAAGGCTTAATTCACACAGGCAGGTGTATGTCTTTTGCAACAGTCTTTGTTGCGCTTTTGCGTGTTTAACGTGCGAATGTCATCTATGTATAATCCGTTTTTTCACATGTGTGAAGGAGGAGGCCCAACTGACTTCTATTAAAATACAGATGAAGTCAATGGGTGCGTAAAAAAAATGGAGGGCACACGCAAGTCATGCGAGTGCATTCTGGGACATCCAGAACACTTAATATGTCAGTTTCTGCTGTAAAAAAGTTGCAAGTTTTTACACATGTGGGGATTTAAGCAAAAATGTGTAACTCTTTGCTGCCTGCGCCACTGTTTAAAAAGGGGGCATAGTTTTTGGGGGGTCATGGCCAACACATTTATATATAACTTACACCAGAAACCAATACAATTATCCCAGAAATGAATGCCAGATCGGATCTGGGGTAAATTTCTGCGTAGTGGCACGGAGCTGCCAAGATGCGTCTATTACATGAAGAACCGTGTACCATTTTAGGAACAAAGGGCATAGTAAGCCGACTGAAATTTTAAGACCAGTGTTTGAAATGCCGGTCTTAATAAATTTCCCCCTCCTTTTTCTTTCACGCACCCGTTGACTTTAATGGTGACTTTTATAGTGAATGACAGCCTTTACTTTAATGGATCTGGGAGACTAGATCCACTGCAAACTCACTTGTGTGAATAGACCTTAGGAGATTCATGAGATTAGAAGAGGAAAAATCTACTTTTTTCCCCCAGTAACAGCGCCACTCTTTTTAGTGGTACTATCTGGTATTGCAGCCTCTAAGGCAGCACACTGAACCCTTGTAGTTTTGCTTGGCCAATCTATAGGCACTTTGTATACTGACATCTGATGCGTCCTGGTGGCACAGTGTGCTCCAAGAGTAGTAGAGTAACTCAGTAGTATGGCATGAGGCAGAACATACTACAATTGTCTCAGTAGCGGGGAGGCTTTGTTTCTCCTTGCAAAGAGTGCCATGCAATGTTCCCTGGGAAAAGAGTTATGCAAGTAAGAGATGGAAACATTCCTCCACAGCACCACCTATTGGAAGATGGCCATGTAGACATTTTTTTACATCTCCCATTTGCATCCAGTTTTTTTCCCCCAGGGGGGCACTGCATGTCCTATAAGACTCTACGCCATCTTGGAGAAACATTACCCCTCCAGACTCACATTGAAGTCCTCTCATCTACTCATCTCCCAACTTCTCCTTAGGGAGAGCACCTGGAAGGTGTGAGAAGACTTATAAGGCCATGCATGCTCCTCTGAGAAATTTGAATATGCAAATTGGATATGGTAAAATGCCTCTGCAGAGCCACCTATTGCAAGGCAACCTTTCAACAAGCCTAATAATAAGGACTAGGAATATAAGACAAAACCAGAGTGTTCTTTATAAGGAAGAGATAGCCATGTACAGTCAGACTTTTTCAAGGTTTTTACCCTTCATCAGAGTCCAACCAACAACCTACAGTACATTAATGAGGGGCACAAAACCCCAGTCTGACTATACATGGCTTATATTCCAAGTCATTGTTATCAGGCTTGCCATTGACTTGTATGAATGCTACCATCCAATAGGTGGCGCTACAGAGGCATTGCACCACGTCATATTTGCATATGCAATGTTGAGTAATTTTGCAAATACTTTTCTCCTTTTGATCCTGCTACAGAATATCTAATGGACTACCCACAGCTGCAATCGCTATTCAGTTATGTACCTAACTGTTAGGGCTCATTCCCACAAAGCATTTTCACTGCATATTATATGCATGTAATACACGGTGAATGGAGTCAGTGAAAGTGCATTGATTTCCATTGATCCATTCACAATTGTAAATATTTATTTAATTATTATTTAACAAGTCACACTGTGCATGAGCCCAAACCCAAGATCAGTCCAAGATATTTAAAGGGAAACTACACTGTATTGAAAATGGAATCAACATGGTTTGAAACTTTCTAATATGCAATCCCATAGTGCCCAAAAGTCGTGTAACTATCCTGAGTCCTAGTGTTGAGTAAACCGAACCAGTAGAGTCCGGCTTTAGGTCTAATTTTGCTAAAAGAACTTTTGGCATGAACTCAAACCGAGCTCATAGTAAAGTTCGACCCAACACAGGGCTCTACTCGTTGTGTTCACTCAGCACTAGTCCTGAATATTGGGCCATTAAAGCCTTGTATGTATAACACTTTCTAAGAGCCATAAATCAGTTTACAGGGTGTTGGTGAACTTCGGGTTCAGTTCGAACTAAATCGGACTGAACTAAACTTTTTGCAAAAGTTCAGTGAACCAGCCAAACCAAACTTTTCAAAAGTTAACTCATCACTATTGAGGCCCAAGAAGGCATACAGTTTATTCAAAACTGTCCATAAATGTGGAGGTTTCCCCAATATTTTGGTGTTCCCCAAAGAAAAGTCCTGGATGTTTCATCCTGAAAGTTTCCCTGTATGAAGAAGCTCCTCCAAAAAAATGTCCTCTTCGGTGTAGGAGAACACTTCCCGAAGGAGAGGTCTAGGATGTGTTCTTACATAGCTCCCCTGAGCCTTAAAAACAAGGATTTGTTGTATATTAGTAGTTGCACCCTGTTCTACATTCTGATTTTATCAGGACATGTATGTCAGTGCTAACAAGGTTACGTCAAAGTTGGAATCTTGGCAATTTTTAGCTTGATGACAGGTTAAATAAAATATACCGCGGCGTGGTGACAACATATAGAACATGATGAATGTGAGTGCTGTAATGAGATCTTGTATGTAGCAGATTGGATCTTGTAATCTAATGTAGATAATGAAGATATCAAAAGATTATGGATTGTAAAGAAATTAAAGTAAGGGTTCCTCAAAGTGCATGTATTCCTAGAACTACGTATATCCATACATGCCTTAAAGAGTTGAAGCAATAGATGCTATGTCAAACATCGATCAAGAAGATGAATATCATAAGACTAGCTTATCCCAGAGGGTTCTTATAAAAAGGGAGAGATGATAATTCAGTTGCAACATAGAGAAAGGCAATTACTCTCTTACGGCATTCCCCCTACTTTATTAAATATGTCAATTAGCAGTAGCAAGCCAGTCGCCCCCCTCACTCCCTTCAATTACAGTATGGGTGATGGCTAGCTGAAAAACCATCTCCTACAACTTAAACTCAACATTAACTTACGGCAGTTTTCAAAAACAAGCCACCATCTAGAACTGCGATCTCCAAATGTGGCTGTCTAGCTGTTAAGATACTATAACCTTCGGCGTGCCGGCAAACCATGAGTTGGAGACCATAAGTTTGGAGAATCTCTTCTCATCCATTCACCCTGTACACAAGAAGCATTTTAGAATGCAATCTTCCTTATTTTCCACCACTGAACAGATCATATCTTGCAGAGAAAGGTAACTATTATTTCAAAGAGTTCCCCCTACTTTATTAAATGTGTCACCTGGCAGTAGAAGGCCAATCCTCCTTTACAGTTTGAATGACAGCTAGTTAAAAAACACATTTCCGATAACTTAAACAACCTCAGCACTTTCAGGAAAAAAGTTCACCTATGGCTGTATTTAAAAACAAATCACCCTCTAGGGCAGTGGTCTCCAAGTGTGGCTCTCTAGCTATTACAATACTATAGCCTTCAGCATTCTGGGTAGGACCAAGAGTTGGAGACCACTGTTTCAGGAGGACCTTCTTATCCATTCGCCCCTTCACCATTTTGGAAGGCAAGCCTCCTTGTTTACTACCACTGAGCAGATCATGTCTATAGAAGAATCTTCAGAGAGTCAATCATTCTAAATCGACATTAGGTGGCATGTAGAGCATCTTTCAACAAATGAAAACTAGCTTGAGCAAGGAAAATAAGACAAAGAACACTTTGTTGAAGACCACTACCATCCAATAGCATGGATCGAACTTTGTCACTATGTGTGTTTACTGGTGTCCATGCAATGCGCCAGGTAACCACTGACCTGCCTCATCTTTAATGACCATTTCCATAAACATTCACATCTCCAGAAGAATAACCTGCCACCCACCACAAGTCGTTGGATTTCTTTTGGCCTACATTTACTTTCCACCAGGTATATCTGCATAAATGTATTCAGCCTATTATATAGGGCTTTTCCAACTGAAAATTACTGATGGCCTATACTCAGAATAGGTCATCAGTGGTAGATCAGCTAGGGTCTGCCTTTCAGAACTCCCATCACTCAGCTGTTCTCCAAGCTGATGCTATTATGGACCAAGTGCATTTCTACAGGAAACAGACCGCTCCATTCTCTGTGGCCAGACTTGGTATTACAGGCAAAGTTACCACTAAAGCAAAAGGGAACTTTGCCTGTAATACCAAGTCTGGCCACTGCAGTGGGAATGGAGCTGTCTACTTCCTGCGTAAATCAGCTCAGTGCACAAGCTCACTGCTTTGTCAAACAGCTGATCGGCAGAGGTCCCTAGCCAATCTAATATTGATGGCACATCCTAAGGATAGGCCATCAATAGTTTACAAGTAGACAACCCCTTTAAGAACAACCATTTCCCTCCTTTCACCACCTTAAAGATTAGGCCTGAATTTCAAGCTGGTGATACAAGAATGATCTTCTAAATGGGCAAGGAACTACTAATCAACATGCAATCTTGGTTCGGAATCGTAAGAATAGGCAAGAAACGTCCATGCAATGTTATAGACATCTCGGTACTTGCCATCACCTTTGCTGAAGTTCCACCAAGAACTTTTGCACCTTCTAAACACCTAGAAAAAACTGTGTATAAAGCAAACCCTTTTTATGTATCCAGGATTTATATCTTACTCCATAATTCCACTTCAGATTCAGGGCAGCATGACAGAGAATAAGAAAAGAACGAACATCTGTTGGATTTTTTGAGCTCTACCAACTTGAGGTTTTTTTTTAGAAAGCGTTTTGACAAACAAGCGTCTGAGATGAACATCTAGTGAAATGTGATGGTGTCTGCTTTCTACTCCGTGTCTGACAAGCCAGCCAATCTGCAAGGAAATACCTTTACGAGAATGATGGAAAAGTTCAATTGACTTTATACAGTATTCTATGCTAAGTGTACTTCATCGCTGTCCACTGAATTATACATTAACGCATGTCAAAAATGTGTCCCGCCTTGTATACTGTTCCAGTCCAGCGAACAATTATTGAAATATTTGTCAGGAGAGACTAAAAATACAACAAAAATGTATTTAATTTTTTTTTTTTAAGGCAGAACAGTTGGTGCCTTTTATGGTTATTATATACGGCATAGGTACTGAGCCTCATCTAAATCTCTGAACTCACTTCACAAGACCTAGAAAACTAGTCCCTTGAAGGTACAGTAAAATCTCAGTAATTTAAGATTATTGCAAAAGAGCAAAGGGCACAAAAGGCTTTTTAGTACCCTCATTTCAACACTTAACGCTCTTCATTACGGGGGTTAAACGAGTTTCTCTAACGCCAGTACTTAAAGTAGCTTATATCATAAACAAAATCTATGGTGCCGCCTGACAGCCCCTAATATATTTCCAGCACATTTAAGTAAAAACTATAAAAGTTTAAAGTATATGGAGTGGTGCTTTCACGGCCCCGAAAATATAATGACATACCTGATCTGACGGAAGGGAAAAAGGAAAAAAAAAAAAAAGACACCTGGAGTGGTAATTAATTGGCACTATCGTTTTATGGTTGCGAATGAAAAAAAAATCACGATCATTTTTGTCATTTAAGAAGAAACTTTTTTAAAGAACGTATCCCATTACACTAAAGACATAGGGCACACAGTCCACATGCATTACAGCTTTGCACAATGGTATATTATTAGAAGCAAGCCAGAAAATACAATCAAGGATCCAAAAATAAGGCTAATAAAGAAAAAAAAAAAAAGTGGAACGGCAAAATGAAATCATCCCCTATTCATCCATCCATAGGTGCCTGATTAAAGCCTATAGAACACGAGTATTTCTACGGTGTGCAATTTTATTTTACAAGTTGAAGATTACTCAGCCTCGAGCGCTAGCAATTGGATTTATAAGGGAATGTATTTTTAATAGTAGTAAAAAAAAAAATTAAAAACCTATAGAAAAATTGTATTTTTGGGGATTTTAAGAAATCTTGGGAAGCAAGAGTTAATAACTACATAGTAGAGTTAATAAAAAATGTTTAAATATAGTATTATTATGGCTAGTATATACTTTAGAAGGGAGAGTCCGGTTTTGCCTATGAAAAGGAGGCAGCTACTTGATACAAAATGACCATTAAGTGTGAAAGAATTTTTTTGCCCAAAAAATATGAAATTTGCAAAAATGTCATTGGAACAACAAAAAAAAAAATCCACGTTTCATATATCCCTGAAACCGTGCTCATAATTCTACACCTCTTGCTTCCACCACAAAGGCCAGCGTTTGTAATAGTCCATTTCTGCATAAGTGAACTTGTAGGCTTGCTAACCCAGAGCCAGCAGCCAGCCTGTACTTGACAACAGCTCAGTAGAAGCTTCGTTTGATCTCCACTGCACTCCTTAATCTAGGTTGTCAAGGTTCACTTGTTGAAGACTGTTTACTTATTCTCCCCCCCACCCCCACCCCTTACAAAAAAAAAAAAGGGAGATTTTTTTTTTCCCCTCTCTCTCTCACTCAGACAATGACTAATCCGGAGACTACAGAAGAGAAAAGAGAATGCTTCCACAGCAATATATTAAACATACAATACTTCTCTTTTGTGGCTTACTTGGAATCTCACACATTTTCAGGGAGTTTTTTTTAGTTTTGTCAGAAGAAAAAAATAAATAAAAAAACAAAATGACAAAATAAACACAAAAATATAAAAAAAAAAATATATATTTTGTCTAATAGGCACATAGGTCTGTATGTATATTGTAATACACACCTGGCTGAAGTCTTGATTTCAAAAACTAAATGTTTGATTTTATTTTCCCTTCCATCACCTACAACCGGGGCCTGGAAAGAAAAATACAATATCACTAACAGTTTACATTACATGGAAAGTGTTATTTATTTATTTATTTTTAGTATATAAAAAGAAAAATGTAACAGGTGTAAGTCTATACACCTTCATAGGAAAGGTAAAGTATGGACCAGCTGCAGCTTACAGGTCTCCGAAATACAATAGGGAAGAGTGTGACCCATCCTACACAACACATAGTAACATAAAGAAAAGACATATGTCCATCCAGTTCAGCTATTATCCTGCAATGTTGATCCAGAGGAAGGCAAACAAAAAACAAACTGCATGAACTATAAGCCAATTTTACTCATTTTTGGGAAAAAAATTCCTTCTTGACTTCAAATCTGGCAATGAGAATAATCCCTGGATCTGCCTAAACTTTGTAGGTGCATCCTATTGTTACATATTGTGAAAGCAAAGCCGACTATAATCAGGTAACACAATACTATCCTCATATGAATTTGCACCTCGTCGGCTCCTTTAATGCCTAAAATAGCAATGTTTTAGAATTTTTGGATATCTTTCTTCAGCCTATTGTGCATTCTTATTAGATTTCGGTTAAAAAATAAAAAAAAGATCATCATGTCAGATGGTTCAAAGCCTCAGCGTTTATCATTTATAATCATCTTACAGATGGTATTCGTAGCAAAAGACTTGGAAATTATTATACCAGCAATTACAAGGGGAAGGGAAGGCTGTCAACTTTCACACTGGCATTTGGAATAAACTTTGCTCGGTAATTTTTATCTATAGAGGTTATTTTCAGCATCTCTCCATTTTTTTAATGTTTTTCTTTTTTTTTTTACATGCCACTCTTCGATGAGATCTTACATTACGCGAGCACTAATAAAGAAAGAATGGATGCAATGTATTAGGACAGGTGGAGAATTTTATTTCCCATCAGACACAGAAAAATTCGTAACATTTAGAGACCTTTCACACAGAACGGAATTAGTCAGCGCAGATATTTCTGCGGCACAATGTTACCCCTATGGCATGAATTGCGCACCTGTTAAAATCCGCTAGAAAAGCGAAAGATTGTATCCCACAGCGGAAAACCTTTCTACTGCGGAATTAAGGACGGCTCGCGGAAATGTTGTTGCGGATTTCTAACATACAGGAGATGTAATTCCGCAATTAAAGTCTGCGGAAATAAGCGCTAGAAATTCCGCAAGACTTTCCACAGAACACATTCCGAAGTTAAAAATGCAACAAAATCCACACTAATTGACAATATCCGCATCTTCGCTTTCTGTCCCGTGTGAAAGGTTCCTTAATTTTTTGGTTTTTACAAAATTTTAAAAACTTTTGAAACAGACATGTTAACGTAGAATTAGGCAGGGTGAATACTAGAGCAATGGGAAGACATGCATGTGGATGATGATATGGAGGGTGAGACATGGGATTGGGTTATCTCTACACTAAGCTCAATCACTTCCTTGCAAGATACTCAAATAATATTGTAGTGAACTCGTCCCCATAAGAAGCTCAGGAAGTCTTGAAACTTTAGCAAGCATAAGGAAATGCTCCTACATGACAAGCATCTTGGGCTAACACTCAGCCTGTGCCTCATAGTCACTCTCAATGGGCCTTTCTGAGGATAAACTGACCCTCCATACAATAGAGAAGAAGCCAAAAGTGTAAGAAGCCCTCGATTATAAATCTGGAGATTCGCCATTCTGTCTGAGCTGTTACAGGTAATGCAAATTCTGGATCTGGAGTCACTTACACCTATGCATAGGCGACTACGTTAAGAGTGCTAAGGAATCAAGAGTAGGAAAGTAGTCCCTACTGTCTTGCAAGATACATGAGGGACAACTCAAAAGCTTCAATAGGGTTAACCTAGTTATTATTTATCTGACAACATATTGCAACTTTTTAGCAGAGAAGAGACAAAACATATTTAGAAATCTTCTCTGTTTTGCTGTCAATTAAAAACATGTCCAACCTGCACTGGAAATATTTACATTGCCACATTCAATAGGTGAAAGTGTCAAATAGTTGTAGCAGATTGTATCACTCTAGAAGAAGACATAAGTGTCTAAAACATTTCCCACTGCAGCCCCATTCACTCCAACTCTCAAATTGGACAACTAAATGGATTTTGCCATTTTGCACAAGTTTTTAAAAACTTCCCCACAGTTTACTGAACCGGCAAATCAATCCCATCCTTTATAGAAGATAACTACATAACAATGTCATTCTTGAATAGGTAACTATGCAGCAGCAATGTTAACTTGGCATACTTTGTAAAAAGTTTAAGAAGTTGCCAATCAGGGGCTCTTTCAAATCCAGACCCTGGCGAGTCAATTTACAATCATCCCAGCCCTTGACTTCCTTCTATGACATGATCCTATAGGGACCTTTCACATGTGCGGAATATTTCTGCAAGAAGCACCCATAGACACATCTTACTCTGCTGCTGTGTATGTCTGCTCCATAATCCACATGTATGCACGCAGATTTTGGTGCAGAATTTTCTGTGTGAAAGGTCCCTGCAAATTCTGCACCTTGCAAATGAATTTTACCACCTCCTTAGGAGGGCATACTTGGCCATCCCATTTATTTAAAATAATTTCTAGTCTTCATCTTCCATAAACCTAGCTACTGTATGACATCCTTCAAGAACACTTTTGCACATCAAAGAAGGGGAGGAGTGGGGAGGGGGGGGACAACATCTTGAGTGACCAAAGATTGAGGCAGAAGAGTTAAGAAAAGTTACTTTTAAAGTAGTTAATATGACTTTTTAAGACTGGGCACTGGTGTTTGACAGCATAAGAGGATATAAAGGAGGGGTGGAAGAGGGAAGGGAAAAGAAATTAAACTTGCAGAAGAAGAAAGTAAGGAAATGCAATAAGACAATAGGGCAAGAGCAGCTTGGAAAGTGCAGCCAAAGCCGCCTAAACACTCACCCGCAGCGGCAGCTCTCCAGGCACCCTGTCATTCAGTGTCAGTGTGTGTGTGTTAATTTATTTTCTTGCCTTTTAAATGCACATGCGATCCCAGTACAGCATGCAACAGCCACACAATAAATAACAATAGATTACTCCGCTGCTGGGGCTGCTGCTTGGCTCTGGCAGGACACTCACTCCTGTGCGCTCTGATGGATGGAGCGCACCGGGGGCCCCTCTCCAGCTCTCCAAAGGCGCAGCCAGGCGCTCGCCTCCCTCCAGTGCTTGCAGGCTGCAGTCCCTCGCCCCCCACCCGACCCCTTCTTTGCACTCTTGTTGTTGTTGTTTATTTGCTCCCCCCTCCTCCTCCTCCTTCTTCTTTTCTTCTTCTAGGATGTAGGGCTCTTGGATCAGGCACTATTTTCTTGCTCCCCCCTCCTCCTCCTCTCTCCTTCTCCTTCTTTCCACTTTGCTAGTGGTGCCCACGCTGGACTGGCGGATTTAGATGTTGTTATTTTTTGCTGTGTTCAGTCCCTGACGTCACATCCACCTGCTGGGTAAACAAGACACAGAAGCAAAGCAAGCAGAGAGGGAGCAGGGAGCATGCAAGGGGGAAAAGGCACAAAAAGAAGGAGATTGGAGAAAGAGGAAAAAGGGGGAAAAGCTCAAGAGAGGGGAGGAGGAGGAGGGGGATTGGGCAGGAGGAGTGCTCAGCTCTAGACTGGCAGGGGAGCTGGGAACAGGGCTTGTGCTGTGGAAAAGGCTTGGTTTAATGGAGTGATGATTCCTCAGCTGCTGCAGAACCTCTTATTAAGGCAGTTCTTCTAAGGATTCTTTGCAATGATGTGGTGTGCATTGTACGAGTTGTAGCTGCTGGTAAATCTGCTAGATACATTGTATCTGTTTGGGGAAATTTGCAAGATACATTGTATCTGCATGTGTGAATAGCATTCTACTAGCCCTGCTGCTGCTGCAGAACTTCTTGAAAGGCAGATCTTACAAGGAACATTTTGCAATACTGTACATGCATTGCTGTAAGTAATTATTGTAGTTGCTGGGAAATTTGCAAGATACATTGTATCTGCATGTGTGAATAGCATTTTACTAGCCCCACTGCTGCTGCAGAACTTCTTGAAAGGCAGGTCTTCCAGGGATCATCTTTGCAATACCGTACATGCATTACTGAAAGTTATTACTTTAGGCGCTCAGAAATTTGCAAGATACATTGTATCTCTGTGTGTGAAAGGAAGTGGGATTTGTGATACTACCATTCTCGATGCTGCTGCAGAACTTCTTAAATATTCTTTGCAATAATGTGTGCATTGCTTGAAGTTACTGTAGCTGCGCAGAAATGTGCAAGATGCATTATGTGTGTGCAGAAGGAAGAGAGTGGGGTAATCATTCTACTAGCCCCACTGCTGCTGCAGAACTTCTTGCAAGACAGATCTTTCAAGGATTCTTTGTAATTTTGTGGTGTGCATTGCTAGAAGTTACTCACTGTAGCTGCTGGGAAATTTGCAAGATGCATTATGTGTGTGTGTGTGGGGGGGGGGTTATCATTCTACTAGCCCGACTGCTGCTGCAGAACGTCTTGCAAGGCAGTTATTCCAAGAATTCTTTGAAATACTGTAGCATGCACTGCAAAAAGTTATAAATTGAGCCATTGGGAAATATGCAAGATACAATGTACCTGTGTGTGTGAAAAAAAGAGAGGGGGTATATCATTCCACTAGCCCCTCTGCTGCTGCAGAACTTCTTGCAAGGCAGATTCTCCAAGAATTCATTGCTAAAAATTACTGACTACAGCTGCTGGGAAAAGACATTATATCTGTATATGTGGAAGGAAGGGAGGGGGGTGTATGTCATTCTGCTACTCCCATTGCTGCTGCGGAACTTCTTGCATTGTAGAGTGCTGGCAGTATTTTGGTTTATTGCGCAAGACTTTGCTACATAAGTGTGCATTAATGGGTTCTCTGCAGCTACAGAGCTTCTTACAAAGAATCCTTGGAAAATCCGCCTTGTAAGAAGTTCTGCAGCAGCTGACAACTCCTACACATGCACGTAGCACACTTTTTCCTGACAACATTTTGAAAAAATCTGTAATGCAAAATGTTCTGCGGGCTAATAAAATAATAGGACCCCTACACCTACTCATCCCCCTTCACCCACAGCTACAATGTAGCATGCAAATTTCCCAGCGGTTACAGTAACTTCTAGCAATGCATGTATAGTTTTGCAAAGAATCCTTGGAAAATCCGCCTTGTAAAATACTGTAACATGCACTTCTGCAGGATAATTTGCAGGATACATTGTATCAGTGTGTCTGAGGGGGAGAGTTTCTAGTATTCTGTTAGCACTGCTGCTGCAGAACTTCTTGCATTACAGCTATGCTGCTGTAGAACTTCCTGCTTTACAGCTATGCCAAGTTCTGTCACCATTCATTTTTAGCACAACTAAAATGTGTTGTGTAGCTGCTGGAGTTTGCTACGGAAGTGTCTGGGGGGGGGGGGGGTGAGGGATTCTTTTCTGCTGCAGAACCTCTTCAAGTTATACAAATCATTTTACAAATAGCTATATTACAGTATGTTTTGTATACAGTACTTGATTGATAGCTAGGATGCCCTGTGGTTGATGTGGACTTTGCAAAACATTAGTTATGTAGACATTTTGAGAGGCTGCTGCTGCAACACCTCTTGCGGCAGCATCTGCCAAATGCTGTTATAATTCTTGTTAAAACTCTGCAAAACTTCAGTAGTGGAGATACTTTAAGGAGCTCAGCTGCTGCAGAACTTCCTGCAGTACAACAATAGCCAGTGCTATATATAAATGCCTAATCACCTTGCTGCTGCAGAACCTCTTGACAGACAAATACCAAGTATATTTTGCATTTACTTTGCATTGTTTTGTAGCAGATGAAAACCTTCTAAAAGCTCAGCAGTGCTGAAGCCCTATAGTTCAGCAAAGGAGCTGCTGCAGAACCTCTTGCTGTCTGCAAGGCTAGTGTAGTGTGTTACAGATTCTATGGAGAAACTTGAAACAGTGTGATCACTTACAACATATTACAGTAGTGCCTGTGCCGCTTGCAGTTGATTTACTGAGTCACTACAAAGAAGTTCTGCAGCAGCTGAGACCTTTTAGCAGACCGTATAGTCCAGTTGACCTGCTCAATAAACCCACTGCGCTCTGATCACATGATTTTTGCATTACCTCTATGAGTTATTTTACACGTAATGTAAGTGCCCCCCATCCAATTCCATTAGCCCAGACTCTTTCTTGGAGGTGATGCTTTTAGTTGAACCCTCACAAATCTTACTAGTGGACTGTGCACACAGGGAAGGGGGTCACAGGAGAGGTGATAGGGGAGCAGCCCCCTCCTCTCCCTTCTGTTCTCTTTCTATTTTAACTCCATTGCCCCCTTTTCTTTCAAGTCACCAATAAAAAAGAGCGCAGAGTTCGGAAGGTGAAAGTTCATCCGCAGGACAACACCCCTCATCCCCCTCTCTGGACTGTGTGATCTGAGGTAGCGGAAAAACCCAAGGGATTCCCTTGCCAGCCCCTCTCATTGTGGGGACCCTTGGCCTTTAGTTTTGTGGATTTTACTTTCTCACTTCAGGCCCCAAGTTGCAAAATTTACAGAACCAATTAATTCCAGGCTGATTCCAGAGAGTAATAGCACCTTGTTGCATGCTGCTGTGTATAAATATGTAGCAGAACTGAAGTTAATTAACTATCAAGATGATGCAGTAGGTTTCGTTCTATTGAGAGTTACAGATATAAGAATACGTTGTACCAATAACTAAGTCAGCTCAGCTATGCCTGACAGACAATCTCAGCTCTGCTACATCTCAAGATGACACAGTGGATTTACCTGCCGTCCTGTTGACAACCACCAACATTAGAATGAATGATAAAGTCAGTACACCTACATCTTACGAAGACAATTTCAGCTCTGCTACATCTCAAGATGATGCAGCGGGTTTACTTCCAGTACTACTGACAACCACAGATATCACATTGAATGGCAAAGTCAGCCCAACTACATCTGACATAGAGCATCTAAGCTCTGCTACATCTCAAAATGATGCAGATTTACATCCAGTCCTATTGACAACCACAGATTATGAGAATGAGGCGTGTCAATTGACAAAATCAGCCCAGCTACGCCTGAGGCCATATATACATATATATACAATTAGTTTCTTTGGGACCGAACACCATCTCAGCTCTGCTACGTCTCAAGATGATGCATTGGGTTTACCTCCAATCCTATTGACAACCATGGATATCAGAATGAATTGTGCCAAATGACAAAGTCAATTCAACTACCTATGACAAAGACAATCTCAGCTCTGCTACATCTCATAACTTTAGCTTTGCTGCATTGTTATCTACAGTCCTATGGAAAATCATTGATACAAGTATGAGTTGTGTCAAAAAACAGACTCTACTCTTCTACATTTGACAACCTCAGCTCTGCTATATCTTTCAGGCTGCTCCATTATAACTCTCCATGGAAAGATTATAGTGCAGATCATATAATTCTATGGAAATCCACTGGTGATATAGTGAATTGTTCCAAATGACAATCCTAGCTCAGCAACATCTGACAATTCCAGTGATGGTGCATCATTATAGCTCGCCAGGTAAAGACGATGCTGAACGTCTACCTACAGTCTTACGGAACACTACAGATATCATAAACAGCTTTATGAAATGACAGACTTGTCTATCAGCTTGTAGCAATGGCAGCTCTGCCGCATCTGTTATGGTGCATCATTTTAAGGGCCCATTCACACGACGGTATATTTGGGCAGTCTGTGTATTCCATGGACAGCACACTGCGCCATAATATTCTATAAGCCTATTCAGATGTCCAATTTTGGGTCAGCGTGAGAAAAAAAACGCTGCATGTCCTATTTTCATTCTTTTTCATGGAAAAAATAGCACACACTTAGGTTTGCTATATCGCTTATGTAAAAATCTTGCATCAGGTTTATCTACAGTCCTTTGGAAAACTACACATCTCATATCTATCTATTAGGGATGAGCGAGCACGCTCGGATGAGTCCGTTACTCAAGCGAGCCTCAAGGTGGGGGGGGGGCTTGCAGGGGAGAGAGTGATCTCGCTTGAGTAACTGACTTATCCGAACTTATCTATCTATCTATCTATCTATCTCATATCTTCTATCTATCTAATATCTATTTATGTATCTATCTATGTATCTCATGTCTATCTATCTATCTATCTCATATCTATCTATTTATCTATCTGTCTCATATCTATCTAACTCATATCTTCTATCTATCTATCTATCTATCTATCTATCTATCTATCTATCTATCTCTTGTTTATCTATCTATCTCTTGTTTATCTACCTATCTCCTATCTCCTATCTCCTATCTCCTATCTCCTATCTCCTATCTCCTATCTCCTATCTCCTATCTCCTATCTCCTATCTATCTATCTATCTATCTATCTATCTATCTATCTATCTATCTATCTATCTATCTATCTATCTATCTATCATCTCATATCTATTTATCTATCTATCTATCTATCATCTCATATCTATCTATCTATCTATCTATCTATCTCATATCTATCTATCTATCTCATATCTATCTATCTCATATCTATCTATCTCATATCTATCTATCTATCTATCTATCTATCTATCTATCTATCTATCTATCTATCTATCTATCTATCTATCTCATATCTATCTATCTATCTATCTATCTATCTATCTATCTATCTCATATCTATCTATCTATCTATCTCATATCTATCTATCTATCTATCTATCTATCTATCTATCTATCTATCTATCTATCTATCTATCTATCATCTCATATCTATTTATCTATCTATCTATCTATCTATCTATCATCTCATATCTATCTATCTATCTATCTATCTATCTATCTATCTATCTATCTATCTATCTATCTATCTATCTATCTATCTATCTATCTATCTATCTATCGTATATTCTGGTATGAAAAAGTCACACATAATTCCACAAAAATCTGTAAATGTTTATCCCTTTTTCACCACTCTGGACACTTTGGTATAGGACCAAAAGATTTACTATAATTTGCACCAGAAATAAGCATCAATTCTAGTGCAGATCTCTGCCACCCCACATCTGCAAGAGATTCCAGTTTGTGGCACATGGACAGCCGAAGATACACCAAAACATTTTTACACCAAAAATGTATTAAGATTGGCAATTCAGCCGCTGGTCTTGATGGAATTTCGGCTGGCGCACACCTCCTCATATATTAGGCTCAGCTCGGCTCCTCTATGCGCCTACACAGAAATGTCCACGGATCGGACCTAATCTGGTATACATTGCTGGCATAATTTACTCCAGTATCTGGTGTAAATTATACCTAAATGTGTCAATCCGGAGTGACCAAACCCCCTCCTGACAATCTATGCCCACTTTTTGGGAATGTGGTGTGCAGGACAAAAGTTGCTAAATTTTAGCACAAGCAAGACTTGCACGAAATTTTGTGACTTTTTTACACCAAAAAACTGGCGCAGAAAGTCCCCAAATGTGTTAAGCAGATGGCACCTCTTAATATATTTGGCGCATCGTTCATCAATAATAAAAGAGAATTAGTGAATTAACTCTTTATTGGAAGAAGATCTGGTTTCAGGCCGCATGCTGTCGATCCATAGAAATGAAAGTCTAAGGCTTCATTCACACAAATCGGTCGCCAATGATCTCGTTTTGGTGGCGCAATTTTTTCACGCGACCGAAAATCGCTCAGGTGAATGAATGCATCGGAATCCAATGCTTTACATGGTCGGAATTTCTGGCCGCCATTTTTTTTAGATCTATTGCTAATGAATAAAAACGCTCGTGTGAATAAGGCTTAAAACCAATACAATGAAGCATGACACTTTTTTAGAACTACAACTCCCAGCATGCACTAGTTTTATTTCTTTAAAACTTGAGGAGCTGGAAACTTTTTTTATAATGTAATAATATAGATTTTTTCACATTTGATTTCCTTTATAGTGATCTTAAATAAATGTGGTAGAATGTCCATAAAAGACACTTTTTGGGCCTTAGGGTCGCCTTTTAAAGTGTTTTTGTAGTTTATGTAAGTATTTAAAAATGTTAAGAATTCTTTTTCTTAAATTATTTTTTGACGTATTTTTCTTTTTACTTTAATGTTTACTTAATAAGAAAAATTGCAGAACTTCCCAAACAAAAATGCTTTTAAACAGTGAGGCAAATTCCCGGATCACCGACCCCTCTGAAGTAATCAGCGACGGTAACATGTAATGTTGTAACACTCAAGAAATGCATCCAGGCCCCTCTTGTATTCTTTTAGTGACTTCTCATCACCACATCCTCAGGGCTTGATTAGACGACCATATATTGGCTCGGTTTTTACGCCTAGCCGATATACGGTGTCCTTGTCTGCAGGGGGGGAGGATGGAAGAGCCAGGAGCAGGAACTGAGCTCCCGCCCCTTCCCCGCCCCTTGCCACTATTTGCAATGGGAGGGGCGGGATGGGGCGGAGCTAAGCACCGATACTTAGAGGGGAGGGGGGGGGCTGGGAGCTCAGTTCCTCCTACTGACGGTTGCAAGTTCAATCTCCACTTGGTTCAGGTAGCTGCCTCAATGTCAACTCGCCTTCCATCTTTATGAGGTCAGTAAAATGAGTACCTAGCTTGGTCAGTGTAATAAATAAATTACTTGAAAGTGCTATGGAATAAGTTGGTGCTATACAAATAACATTTTCTATGGTTTTCTTTGCATTTGCGATGTTTTCACTCCCGCGATGTTGTGTGGAAAAAAAAAATCGCAGCATGTTCTATCTTTTTTGCGATATTGCCCATTGAAAGCAATGGGTGAACTCCATGATGCTCTGCTGCGGCTGTGACAGCAGCGGCTGGGGGAATCCCTTCAGTCGCTGCTGGGGGGATTCCCTTCATTGCCAGCTGGGGAATCCCTTTATCCCTGTGGGGATGAAGGGATTTCCTGTAGTGATGCATGGCTGTTTTCACATGAAAACGCCTCACATCCACAGGGCTTTAACATGATGGAAAGTGCGATTTTGGTCTGTCATTCAAGGCACTCATAGCCAACCACTTTGCAGGGAACTGCTGCATAGCTCTAGCCAAGTGAATGGGCGGTGCTGGGCTGCCATGAGCGCTGCTGTGCAGGAGAAAACTTCATTCTGAGGGCAGTTGTTAACCCTGCAAAGCCGCCAAGGTTTTCTTAAGACCTTTTCACTAGTGATGAGCAAACCTTTAATAAGTTCAGTTCTGCTGGTTTGCCAAATTTTGGCAAAAAAGTTCAGTTTGCTCCAAATTAGTTTGAACCAAAAGATCACCAAAACCGTTAAAACTGGTGTATAACACCATCTAAGAGCCATAAAAGCCCGTATAACACTCTGAAAGAGGCTTAGACAGTATTATACGCCAGTGTTCAGGACGGGTGTTGAGCGAGCCAAACCTGTAGAACCCTGTTTCGGCTAGAACTTTGCTAAAAGCTTGGTTCGGGTTCGTACTGAACTGAAGTTTTAGCAAAGTTCGACCCGAAACAGGACTCTACAGTTTTGGCTTACTCCACACTACTGCTCACATCAGCGTTGGAGATTCTGTTTGGAATTTCCATTGCTGAATTCCGCTAAAAAGCGGGATGACATAGCGTTGCGTATACTACCAAATGCTGTAGGATGCCGGCTGGCCAGAAACCATGCAGACCCCATTATAGTCATGTGATGATTTCATTCGATCACTGGGTGCCGTTTTTAACAGAGCAGGAAACAGACCCTTAAAGTGTGAATGAGCCAGAGACATGCTATCGCTTTATGAGATGGCAATACTCCTTTAGGCCCCATTCATACAGGGCAGTTCGGTTGCAGTAAAAACTGCACCAAAAAGTGCATTAGTGAAACCGTGTGTGTTTTTACTGTTTATAGTAAAATGTGGCAAAAAACAAATGCAGTTTGGCAAATGCACTTTTTGGTGCGGTTTTTGTTTCAACCGAACTGCCCCATGTGAATGGAGCCTTAAAGGGGTTTTCTACCTTTTTTTCAACTGATGACCTATCCTCTGGTCATCAGTAGGTGATGAATGGGGGTCCCCACCCATCGGCTAATCATCTGGCCTCATTACAGTGGGCTGATCTCATCACCAGCGGACGGGGGAGGAAGTGGGAGCGCCGGCTTCACTCCTATTGGAATCAATGGGAGTGCCGCTCTACTGTTCCACTTACTACTCCTGCTAATGACATCCTGTCCTGGGCAGGAAGTGGAGTAGCAGTACAGTACTTCCATAGATTTCAATGGGTGTGAAGCCGGTGCTCCCACTTTCTCCCTTGTCTTCAAGCGTACCGGACAATCAGCTGATGGATGAGGATCCCGTGGGGCGGACCGCCATTCCTCAACCACTGATGACCTATCCCCCTGAAAAAGGCAGAAAACCCCTTTTATTGCATAAATACACAACTCCTTTGCAAGGCTCAAGGCGATCAGCTGATTATACGGGAGGAAGCCGTGGCCAGCCTCACATTTCCCATGCAGCAGATGTAGTATTATAGGATGTCCATTAGCATGAATGGCTGTCCTATAATATTAGGACACGTGTTTGCCAGAATGGGAGCCGTTCCTACTTCCTTCATATGGAGTACTAATGGGACATATGAACAGGGAATGCCACCAATCCTTTTAAAGCTGTTGTCCGTTTAGCGGAGAACTTCCCTCTAATTGGGCGGCCTGAGCAGTACTTACCTATCCACCACTGCTGGTATCTAACATTGCAGTCCTGCTGCGGTCCCGGTGTCTGATATTACATGAGTGCAGGTGGCAACGCAGCCCATCAGAAGCCGCACCGTCACCGCTCATTCTGCTGGCATTGGCGGTCACATTCCAAGTGCCATGATGCCAGGAGTTTAGGAACGCAATGCTGCAACTGTAATCTGACGTCCTATGACATCAGCTGTCCCAAGAAACACCGGGATCACAGCGGGGCTGCAGCACTAGATCCAGTAGGCAGCAAAGCATTCAGTACTTCTTAGTTTATCATGTTACTGCAGACAGCCCTATTAAAGGGATGTACTGCAGTAACTGGACAGCCCCTTTAAAGCTAAGTTCTTGGTTTTATAATGTACTTTAGGACTTTTCGCTACAGTCACTACATGACAAGCTTTATGAATCTTAATACTGTGCTCCATTAGCAGTCCTAATCACCCCAGTTTGGAGGATTTCTCCTTCACTGGATGAGGGGAAGGGGGGTCGCGCCTTGCAATTTGTGTGGTGCCTTTTATAGAGTTATTTGTGGCTGTCTGATTTCTTTGTTGTTTTCTGCAAACACTTTCTAAGGGAATGCTTAATGAAAATGTCATCAATCCACTGCGCTGTTTGCTACATTCAAATGACTTGCTCATTGATGCTACAACAGAAGTGAGTGTCCATTTGGTGTACATTAGCGAGGAATTTAACTGCAGCCTGACATATTGTTCATTTTCAACACTGTCACGTTGTGTTCTCGCCGAGCACATTTTAATTTTTTGATCAGTAATCAGGCAGAAGTTGCTTTTTAGCATATTAAAGTCTTATCGGTCTTATTAAGGCTCCTATGGGAAGGGAAGGGTCGCCATCTAGTGACCGAATGGCGAATTGCACTTGGAATTTTAACCGTCTAGTTAGAAAGTTTCCTTTCTGCGTTTTTGCTTTTCTAATGTGTAAGGGCTTGTTCACATGGGCGTATTATGCGCACAATATCCTGAAACCCCATTGGTTTACATTGCAGCGTATTTTTCACATGACTTTTGGTTAGAGATGAGCGAACGTACTCGGATAGGCACTACTCGTCCGAGTAATGTGCCTTATCCAAGTACCGCTGTGTTCGTGCTGAAAGATTCGGGGCGCTCCACTGCTGACAGGTGAGTCGCAGCGGGGAGCGGGGCAGAGCGGCCGGGAGAGAAGGAGAGAAAGATCTCCCCTCCGTTCCTCCCCGCTCTCCCCTGCAGCTCCCCGCTCCGCAGCGCGTGCCGAATCTTTCAGCACGAGTACAGCGGTACTCGGATAAGGCACATTACTCGGACGAGTAGTGCCTATCCGAGTACGTTCGCTCATCTCTACTTTTGGTCGCTTGTATAAAAAAAGAAAAATGCAGCATCTGCTATTTAGGTGCGTATTAAGTGCTGAAATACGCAGTAAGGGCCCCTTCAGACAAACGTTTTTCTTTTTTGTGCGCTCATTTGTATATGTGGTGCTGACAGCATGTGCCCGCTCAGCTGATCGGTCAGGGTCCCGAGTGATGGACCCCAGCCGATCAACTATTAATGGCCTATCCTGATAGGTCATCAATAGTATTTCACTGGAAAATCCCTTTAACTACGTGGAGAAAGACAGGGCAAGTCCTCTCTTTTCTGGCACATAGTAGTGGAAACGAAACCATTGAAATCAAAATTGCGCCCATCTCTTTAAGCCCTCAGGTTTCACTCAAATGGGCCGATGCATTTCATGTATTACGTGCGTATTTTTCACATGCATAAAATGCGCAATTCACAGCAAATACGCATGCATGCAGTTTATTCATACATTTCCAGGAGGTGTGAAGGAGGAACTGTACACTATAGAGTACTAATGTTATTTTATGTGAAAAGTTAAAAGATCTAAGAGCTTGTTTACATCTATGCTGGAGGTATCATTTGAAGTCTTTGTTGTAGATATCATTAACCCCTTAACCCTTTCCAATCCACTGTCTGACCTCTGAAGACATTATGATTTAAGACTGTACAGCTTCGATGTTGGAAGACGTCCGTCAGGGTTCTCTTACTGTATATTGCCAGCCTCTCTGCTGCCGGAGCCTATCCAATGTGTCACCTCATGCAGTACTGGCTTTAGCCAGCAGATAGCGCCATTGTATAATGGCAGAAAAAGAGTAAGCCTCCTAGGAAAACCAGGATACAAATTGGATTGGAAAGGGTTAATAACATGACCTCTAGTTTTTTTTTCTCCATTTTCCTCCCCACTTTCAAAAAATCATAACTTTAATTCTTCCATTGATGCAGCGGTCTGAGGGCTTGTCTTTTGTGGGACAAGTTTTTCAATGTTACTATTTAATGTACCATAGAATGTACTGAAAAGCTTTTAAAGATTCCTAAGTGGAGTGAAATGGAAAAATAAAATGCAATTCCATCATCTTTGGGAGGGGGGGGGGTGTTTTTATGGTGTACAACAAAAATGACATGATGACTTTATTGTATGATTCAGTGTGATTACGATTATACCAAATCTTCTGACAGCTGACCCCCAGCCCCCCACTGTCTATGGGTGGTGGGACAGAACCGTGTGAACGAGCCCTTCAACAGTTATGTCAGGAGAGCTGACTGGTGCGGACTGAGCAGACTGATACATTGTAACAAGCTATCCCAGCAGGAGAGAGATCTTTGCTGCTGATGAGTTTAGCTCACAGAGGATTGTCTACACTAGATACTATTGTAGCAAACCATCAGCTCTAAGGCCGGCTACACACGGCCGTGACGGGCTCCGCCGCGGAATATTCCGCAGCGAAGCCTATCACGGCGCCCCCCAGAGACCCCATAATTACCAGCGGATCCGGCATTCTGGGTCCCGCATGACGCTTCCCCGCCCACCGCCGCCGCGTCATATGACACGCCGGCCACGTCACATGACACGCCCACCGCGTCATATGACGCGGCGGCGGTAGGCGGGGAAGTGTTTTCACGCTATCTTCCACTGTGTTACAGCGGGAGATAGCGTGAACGGACGGCTTCCATTGACTGCAATGGAAGCCATCTGCGCGTACACCCGCGGCAAATAGAGCATGCCGCGGGTGAGGACGGGAGATTTCACGGTGTGGAATTCCGCGGTGGAATTCCGCACCATGTACCCTAAGCTATTAGGTTCAATAGAACCCAATAGCTGCGGGCAACGCAGCGGATTTTCGCCGCGAATTACGCGGCGGAAATCCGTTCGTGGGAAGGAGGCCTAAGGGCGGTTCAGACCAGCGTATGCGCCAATACACTTTCTTCAGTGCAATGTAAGTGCGCAGTGAACGAGGCTGATTTGTGTGCTTATTGGACGCATTGTATTCCTTTTTTTTTTGCGCACGCAAGGCCTGATCATATGCACGCAACACCCCTGCCCTGATTTAAAAGGCTATTTAGCCTAATGAGGTCCAGACGTGCTCTTTTCCCTGCGGTTTTGCGTAGCATATTGCGCATCCATTTTCATGTTGAGTGCGCATTTGCGCACCTCCCATAGACTTCTATAAGGCCCTTTGCTGTGCAAATACGCAGAAAGATAGAGCAAATCATTAATGGGAACGAATGAACACTGAAATCAATTGATTATATTTTCTGCGTATTGTGTGCGTATATTTTGCACACGCAATTACATCCGTGTGAAGGAGCCTTAAGAACTATTAGGCCCCTTGCACGCAAGCATATCTAATTTTGGTCCATGAAAAAAAGCACCATTTTCATGGCGTGTATGTGCGTGTTTGCTGCATATACATCTTTTTTTACTTCCATCTTGCATCTCTTTTCACTGCGCTGTTCACGTGCTCAAAAAAAATAACGCAAGAAGGCCCAATTGATGTCGCTGACAACATGCTTAAAAAACACACTGAATCCGCGTACAGCTGCAATTTTACACAGACTTTAATGCGCATTCCTGATCCGTTGTTCGGACCAAAATCGGACATGCTGCGATTCGTAATATATGCACGTCTGAAAACACTTATGTAAATCAATGATGTTATATGCTGTCCTTAAAAACATATGGACAGGCCCTCATGCATCATACTTGAGCAAGGCATGCGAGTGCAATGTGATATTTTTGGCTCCCATAGGAAAAAATCGGTGATATCGCACCAAAAAAGGGAATGATGCAATTTCTCCATCCTATAGGCATCGCCGCGAGAGAAATATCGCACATGTAAATCCCTCCATTGCAAATAATGGGTTCTGTTTCCGTATGAGTTTTGTGCGGTTTTTTTTGGACCGAGTAAAAGAAGAAAATCGCTGCATGTCTTATTCTTGTCCGATTCTTAGATGGAAATAGTACATTGCATCCCTGTGCGGGGTTCTGCATCTCGGATAGATCATCGACGGGGTGCCCATGTACTGTCCAATGCAACTTGCGCCCAAGAATCTCAGGCGCAAATTTTAAAAGTCTGTGTGTCTGTGTGTGTATAGCATTAGGCCGGCATTTCATGCGCCATACCCCCTCCCGACAAGCCAAGTTCCTTTTTTGTGGCACGGGGCAAAAAGTTGCAGAATTTTGTGACTTTTTTTTGCGCCGAATTCTGACGTGAACTGTTTTATGAATTCTCCATAAAGTACAATAGAAAATTGCTCAATTTTTCATAATTGAACTGTTTTTACGCATAACTAAAGCTTAAAGCCTATTTTCATCCTATTAAGTGTGGGCACATCACTAGGATGTACAGATGCAGCAAACGATAACTTGACATTTACCGTGTTATGATAACTTCACTGTGTTGAAAAAGTATTGCCCCCACCACCACCACCAATCCTGTGCTGGCGGATGTGTGAGCATTAGGTATAAAGGAGAGGATCACACAGAAACCATCAGATGCCACCAGGTGTAGAGCTGACAATGGGGTCTGGTGGTGGGATGTCACCAGGTGTAGAGCTAACAACGAGGTTCGGTGGTGGGTTGTCACCAGGTGTAGAGCTGACAACGGGGTCCTGTGGTGGGATGTCCTCAGGTGTAGAGCTGACAATTGGGTGTGGTGATGGGATGTCACCAGGTGTAGAGCTGACAATGGGGTCCGGTGGTGGGATGTCACCAGGTGTAGAGCTGACAACGGGGTCTGGTGATGGGCTGTCACCAGGTGTAGAGCTGACAACGGGGTCTGGTGGTGGGATGTCATCAGGTGTAGAGCTGACAACGGGGTTGGTGGTTGGATGTCACCAGGTGTAGAGCTGACAACGGGGTCCTGTGGTGGGATCTGTTGTGTGTGTGCGGTGCAGCCACATTCGGGGAGACGCCGTAAATGGACAGAACATTGACAACAAAGACTTATAGGAGCTGTGAAGGCATCACACACATTGTCTGCTGAACTTCCTGCTCAGGAAGTCTCACAGGCCATTAGAACATCTATTAGCACCAGAACCATCTGTATGGTACGGCATGTGAAGGGTTACCATGGACGAGCGGCTGCACACAACATCACAGCAGTGAATGCGCAGCGGCGCCTGCAATGGGGCTTGGAGCGTCATTCCTGGATTGCAAATGAGTGGAAGAAAGTGTTGTGGATGGCTGGATCACAGTACACCATCCGATCAGATGGGCGTACTTGGGTGTGGGGCTTTCTTTGTGACTGCATCGTCCTAAGCTTTAGAGGAGCTTGTGTTCTGGTGTGGGGGTATTTCTGCTGGGAAGGATTAGGGCCATTGGTTATAGTGAAGACCACCCTCAATGCCAATGGGTACAGAGACATTCCGGACAATGTGGCATCACCTACCCTGTGGTAATACTTTGGTACAGCTCCATGTCTCTACCAACATGACGAGCACCATGTCATACAGCACCAGTGTTGAGGTTTGGTTTGAGGAGCAGAACATCTGCAAACTTCATTGGCCACCCTGAAGTCCGGATATCACTGCTATCGAGCATATTTGGGATAAACTAGAACACCGTATCTGTGCAGGCCAAAGACGTCCACCATCCACCGCATCACTATCTGAAACTCTCCTTGAGGAATGGAGGCAAATCCCTCCACACATCTATGGCAATTTGGTGGAAAGCAGCCTAGGAGGGTTACTGCTGTCATTGAGGCCAAAGGTGGCCCAAAACCAGATTGAAAAATGTGAATAAAATTAAATGTTATCACCTTCTATGTGTGTCCCAATACTTATGTCCACATAGTGTATGTGAAAGTGGGAAGGGGCTAAGCTAAGCTGACTCCCTCTCCCCAGGCTTTGGTCAGACTGCTTCAACTGGTTTTGTCAAAGACAGGCTAATAGGCATTTTTATCTGTGTCTGCACCAAGGATGGAGCCATAGTCCCTTTTTCTACCATGATCATCAGTTCCTTTACGACCTGGATCTGACCATAGCAGAGATGGAGTGGGCAGATGGGCCATCTCTTTATAATGGATGTAATCGGTGGTGATGATGCATATACTCAGACATCTTTGAATAGGCATTTATTAATCAGACGATAACTAGGCCAGTCCGGCTGCAAAGTTCTTCCATGTCCCTCTGACACGGGTGATATAAGTAACTTTAAACTGTAGCAACAATAAGGCCATAATTAGCCGTAGTCCTTATTTACATAGGAGTCCGTGAACGGGTAACAATGAGAGAAAACTATGTGAGCGCAACAAAAGTCTTTAGGCCCTGGTGCTCCTGTCTCTGTGTACCCACAGAAAAACTTGTGACGCGGTCCTATATCCAGGCCAGAAGTCAACATGGAGGAAGCGGAGTAACCAGGAAAGCTTGAGTGTGACCCAGAGGCGAAACTTGAAGCTGCTGGGTCCCAGTGCAAAATCTGGAACTGGGCTCCTAACTATAAACCTTCATTGAAAGTATTGGTTTGCAATATGGGGAAGAGAGACTTTATGGACCCCCAAGGGCGACCACATCCTCTGCACCCCTTATAGTTACGCCAGGAGGGTGACCTCTCCAAATCTTAGATGCAGGGGATGGCAGACCTTCTGTAATTTCACCAGTAGGGCCAATGATGCTGGTAACCTGTAGGGGCAAACATCTGCAATCCCAAGAGGTGCCTGTCTTGTGTCCTATAGCCTCAGGAGCCCACCAAACTCTGTCCTCATCCCAGAAATTGGTCAGATGTGTCACCTGACAAGAAGCCGTCGCAACCAGAGGTCCCTTGGCCTGCCGTTTTAAGTAGCCAAATTTACAACAATAATAACATAAAAAAAACAAAACAAACTTTGCAGTTTCAATAAACTGGGGTTCCCCCTTTACAACTACAATGTAGTACAATGCTGTAAATAGAGTTACCGTGAAGCGCCAGGCATTTCAAAGATTGCAATATCTATACCATCATGTTATGATCGGTGGAGTCCGGCCTCTAGGAGAATGAATGAGCTACAGTGCCGATTTTGTTCTGTAGCCCCTTCATGGTCTTTATCTTCCCAGTGATACTCCGGTCACTCGCTGCGCAGAGTGCTGTAGCACAAAACCAATTGTAGTGAATGGTGCTGGATGCAGTTCATTGCGGTTGGAGGCCGCTGTGCAGGAAAACAGTAATAGAACTACAACACTGAATCATTGCTGGAGCCCTATCCATTTTCAGGATCACTGGGGACCCCAAAGGTCAGACACCACCAATCATAAAGTGGTGGTCAAGCCTAGTGGAAACCATATCGGTTATACTATTTTAATCAATGGATAACAACAATTTTAGCAACTTTCTAACAATTTTTGTGCTTCAGTTTCAAAACATTTGCTTGCTTTCAGTGAAAGGAAATAGTCTTATTTTACCCATAGAGTGAAAAATGGAGCGGACCCATAGCTGAAGAGATGACTGGGGAGATAAAGACCTTGTCACGGGTGGCTCTACTATCTCCACCCCTGGGGGTAGCTCTTGACCCGTCCACATTACTGCTGAGGGAGGTCATAGGGAAAGGGCAACTAGTAGTTACCTTGTAGTTCGTTGTCACACGTGACACCACTGTTCTGTCTTCTGCGGTGAATCCTGCAGATGTAATAAATAGTCCACACAGAGGAATAACTTTCTGAGCAAAACCGTGAACAGTCAGTAGAGCTCATTTACTTAAAGAAAATATGGCGAAACAGTCCATAAAAGTTACATCCGCCAGTTTAACACAGGATAATGGTGTGACAGGGTGGATTCTCAGGATGGCAGACAAAGCCACAGTCCCAGTTATCTGTGGGGTTCTGCTTCCGGCTACTCTCTTCACTCACTTTCTCCAGCTCTCTACTGGTACACACTCACGGTTGGAAGTGACACTCAGCGCGGTGTGTTATCTCTCACACTCAGCATGTCCTAGTAATACTGAGGCTTCCTGGGTGAAGTGGGTCCAGGACAAGTAGTCGACCATCTCTCAGCTTCTTCCATCTTGGACTCTCACTAATACGGCACAGTTTCTCCTACTCACGACAAGCTTCCCTCTGCTTCTTGCGTGCTAACTCACTCTGCACCCTTCCTTAGACTAACTCAGACCGACTAGACTGACTTGCAAAGCAACCTTGCAAACTCATATATGAAACATGGTCACATGATACACAACATGATACATTTCTCAGACAAAACCCAGACGTTAACCCATACAGGCCTGCAATACACATCAAATGCAAACACAACTAAGACATTGACAATACAAAGGAACAAGACAAACACATTCATACTTATGGAGGGGCCCTGTTAACTCTGGGCTACTACACCTGATCAGCGGAGATGGCAGCGCAACTTTGATGATGCAGTCCCACTGACTTTATTGCACCTCTTTTTTTCTTTGTACTCACCCCCATTCCCCTGCACTTTTTCAGCTCCCAACATTTGTCAAGTAGGTGGTCTCCTCTACTCACTGCCAATAGACAACACCGCCCACTTAGTACCTTCAAAGCGCTGGGAGACAAATGTAATGGAGGTCAGTGCAGGGCATGGGAAATGAATACAAAGAAAAGAAGAGGTGCGCTAGAGTTAGAGCACTCGTCCCCAACCACCGGTCCGCGGACCGGGGCCGGGCCGTTAGGTGTCTAGCGCCGGTCTGCGGCACTGCCCGGAACTTTTCTTCTAAACACAAGGACCGCAGGCAGAATCCGGCCCGCTGCCTTGTGTTATGTGGCCCGCGGCGTGCCGACGCTGCTCAACACTGAAGCGATTATCAGCGGGGGCACCGCAGCTCTCCGCTGGTAATCGCGCTGATCCCGGCGCACACTGACGTCAGTGTGCAGCCAGGATCCTCCTCCCCTCCTCCCCTGCTCATTAGTTCCACAGGAGAGGACTCGGGGAGGAAGCATTGCGGGCTGCACACTGACGTCAGGGCAAGCAGAGAGAGAGCGACGCTGACAGCAGGGAGGAGGTAAGTATATGGGGGGGTGCTTACTACTGGGGGGGCTGCTTAATACTGGGGGGGCTGCTTATTACTGGGGGGGCTGCTTATTACTAGGGGGGGCTGCTTACTACTGGGGGGCTGCTTATTGCTGGGGGGGGGCTGCTTACTACTGGGGGGCTGCTTACAACTGGGGGGCTGCTTACTACTGGGGGGGCTGCTTACTACTGGGGGGGGGGCTGCTTATTACTGGGGGGGATGCTTACTACTGGGTGGGCTGCTTATTACTAGGGGGGGCTGCTTACTACTGGGGGGGCTGCTTATTACTGGGGGGGGGCTGCCCACTACTGGGGGGCTGCTTACAACTGGGGGGCTGCTTACTACTGGGGGGGCTGCTTACAACTGGGGGGGCTGCTTATTACTAGGGGGGCTGCTTATTACTGGGGGAGACTGCTTATTACTAGAGGAGCTGCTAACTACTGGGGGGTGGGCTGGTTATTACTGGGGGGGGCTGCCTATTACTGAGGGGTGGGGGCTGCCTATTACTGGGGGGGGCTTATTACTGGTGGGGGGGCTGCTTATTACCGGGAGGGGGCTGCTAATTACTGGGGGGGGGGGCTGGTTATTACTGGGGGGGAGGCTGCTTATTACTTGGGAGGGCTGTCTATTACTGGGGGGGGGGATAAATTATATGCTGCCCTATGTGTGTGCTGGGGGGGGAGTTAAATTATATGCTGCCCTATGTGTGTGCTGGGGGGAGCAGTGGGGGGGGGGAAATAGATTATATACTGCCCTATGTGTGTACTGCCAGGACATTCTAAATGTCAGAATTAAATAAGTATGCATTAAACTCCAACCCCCTTCATAACCCCGCCCCATATAACCAAAGCCCCGCCCATGTCCCACCCCACCCTGCCGGGCCTTGTAAAAATGTTCTTGCTTGGAGCCGGTCCCTGGTGCCAAAAAGGTTGGGGACCACTGAGTTAGAGGGGTCGTGGCAGCAAAGCTATGCAGCCGGCCCCTCTGATCTGAGGACATAACAGATACTCTTTAAAGGCTTATTCCCACGGGTGAGCTTAACATCCAAGTTCTGTTCAAGTTTGAAACTGATAGAACAACTTGGACCCATTAAAGTGCATGCAGTTATTCACATGTGCGATTTTGTTTTCACGAACAGATGGTCCGTGTTAAGAAAACGCAATACAGCTAGGTGCACATTTGTAATGAAAAATGGTTGTTTTTCCATCCGCGTGCAGATCCATATGCTATCTCTATGTAGTCCATGTGTCTGTTTTTTGACTTCCGAATGCCAACCGCTTTTCACGTCCGTAAAAAAGATTGAAACGGGCTCTCTTGTATTTTCTGCATTTCTTAAAGAAAAACGGATGCCACACGAGTTTTTGCATGCAATTTGTGTGGGTGTGAAAAAAACTCTGTGCTGTGTTGTCGCATTGACTAATATGCGTCCTTATGCTATCTGTGTGTAGTCCGTTTTTTCTTCGGACTCTATATGGACAAAAAACCCGTTAGTGCGCCGACGGACTAAGTCCTACGTTGTTGCATTTTCACGCAACAAAATCTCCCATTTAAGTCAGTGGGTGTGGAAAAAAAAAACAAAACAGAACATCATTGCCTGGCATGTGTGCGCGCTGCGGGGTATTTCCCACAACCATTCAATTTAGAGGGAATTTTAACCCCTTAGTGACAGCACCAAGTGATTTTCATTGTCACATTGCAAGAGCCATAACTTATTGACATAGTCGTGTGAGGGCTTGAGAAAAGTAACAAAACATTTTCCTTGTCTGGGTAATTACGAAAGTGGTAATAATTGATATATTATTACGTGTTGCTTTTTTTAAAGACAAAAATTGGCATTTTATCCATTTAAAAAGTTTTTTCGTGGGCGAAAATGCATTTCTTTTAAATTCAACGTTATTAAACTTTTTTTGACACTTTTTCTGACCCTGAAGGATTGTGGCTGTCAGTACTTAGCCAAGCCACTGCCTTAAAAAGATGTAAGCCCATTAGTGAGGTCAGTAAAAAGTCCGCACGGCTCGCCATTAGACATGCGCAGTATTACATTTTTTTTTGGGTGTAAACTCCGGCTTTTCCAGCAGCATCCGCAGCCCTTCCACAATGTCAATTGCAGATGGGCCGTAGGTTGGACGACTTACATTGACTGGAACGGAAGTCGTCAGTGTGGAATTCGCAGGAAAATTGAGCATGCTGCGATTTTTCATCCGAAAAGCGGAAACTGGTTTCTGCTTCTGTATGAAGAATCGCTTTTGCATGGCATGCTATGGGGGGTATTTGCTGCGGAATCCGGAGGCGGTTACCGGCTTCGGATTCCGTAATTCAATTCCGTCCGCGTGCATTCACCCTCAGTGTATGTATAAAGGGAGATCAATGGCTGATCCAGCTCCATGCAATGTGGCAGTTGGCTGTCTCCGAGGGTGCCTTCACATAGCGATTGTGATATCGCTACGTTTTTTTTTTAACTCAATGCCAATAGGCTTTTCTAATGTTAAAAGCGCATCACACAAAAATCACCAAGCACAAACTTGCAATTTTTGTGCGATGCATTTCTAACATTAGAAAGTCCTATTGACATTCGTGTTAAAAAAAACGAAGCGATATCACGATCGCATGTGTGAAAGCACCTTACAATTGACACCATCCTGCAAGGGCTCTAATCAGCACTCCCACCTCTCACAGCTATTAACCCTTTAAATGCCCAATCGATGTTCAGGGGTCCCAAATGGCCCACCGCAATGACATTACGGAAAGCCGTTTGATTGCCACGGCAGCCAGGGGCCTTCTGAAAGTCACCAGAAATGCCATTGCAGATTGCCTAGCAAGCCATGCCTATTACAGCGGGTACTTCATTTCCAGGCAGCGCCCGCTGCCACTGCCAGAGTACACAGGGGTCGGAGTGGAAGCCGCTGCTCTAATCCCTGCGTAGTAGTCGATGCTTGTAATTGCAGTTGCAGCGCTCGTTGAAATCATTGGGATCCCAGACTGCAATTACAAGCACCGTTCCCATTGATTTCAATGAGTGCTACTCCTGCAATTACGAGTGCCGGCCACTACACAAGGGTTCGAGCAGTGGCTTTCGCTCCGACCCCAGTGTACCCCAACCATGGACACGGGTGCTGCCTAGAAAATCCCTTTAATGCTACTCCCTTCCAATAACAGAGAGCAGCCCAAATCCCGATGTATCGTCCTCTGATTGTCCATCAGGTTTGCAGATAATGGCGCATCCTGTTCCGGGCAGTAAGTTATGTCCCCAGTATAATCTCCGAGGAAATTAATCTGCAAAAGTGACAATTGTCGCCAAAGAAAGACGCGTGCATTATACCGTTATTAGCAGCCGGCACACACCTCCTTAGGAAATGTTACCGTGTAATTACATTAAAGTTGTCTGTGTCTGATTCGTTCTGCTAACAGGATAATGTGAGGTGGAGAAGAGCGATCACCTGAGCACATACAAATCTTCACAAATAGGTGGAACCGCGGGATCTTTACTTGTCGGATTATGTTCACTGAGGGGACATGTTGGAAGGTATCAGACCCTATGTGCCCTATTATATGGATGTCATTGAGAGGGAAACATCAAATAATCTGGCCTCCTGCGGTTAAAGGGTATGTAGACTTTTGCAACAAATTCTGTTTATTGTTCCAATGCATCTGTAATAACAAAAATGAAACAACTTTGCAAATAGTCTCAATTTAAAGATTTCGTACCTCTAAGTGTATACAGCTACTATACAGACCTCCACTGAACGCCCACTTTAATAGAGACTCCGGCCCTTTTACAGTTTCTTTGTATGGAGATTAGAGCCGTGATCCCAGAATGCAGAATAAAATCATGTGACAAGTTTTCCGTGGATCAGTTTCAGACTGGATCCAACGGCCCTCGGGATAGTAAGCCCACTGAAAGCTGGGAGAGTGCAGGGGGTCCATTGTCCAAGGCTGGAGACATCCTATATTTCTTTGGATCAGGAGTTACCAGTGGGCGTCGAGAGTTCCGTCAGCCAAGTATAGTAAATGGGGCCGACCTCCAGAAAAGCTGAATGTGTGCACTAGAGATGAGCGAACGTGTCCGTTACGGACACATCCGCACCCGGACACCGGCTTTAGCGAACACTGCAGTGTTCGCGCGTAAGTGTCCGGGTGCCGCCGGGGGGCGGGGAGATGCGCGGCGGCGCGGGCGGCAGTAGCGGGGAACAGGGGGGAGCCCTCTCTCTCTCCCTCTCCCCCCCACTCCCCGCCGCACCCCCCCGCGCTGCCACGGCGGCCCCCGAACTTTTTCGCCCGAACACCGAGGTGTTCGCAAAGTTCGGTGTTCGGGCGAAAAAGGGGCGGGGCCGAACGTGTTCGCTCATCTCTAGTGTGCACATGTATAGTGACTTTTAGGGACTATGCAGGCCTTCTAATTGCATAACACTGATCTGTGAGACACTAGTAATTTCACAGCTCCAGTACATATTGTAAGGACTGAGACTTTATTGGAAATTTCGGACATTTGGGTTACTGCCTTAAGAATTTACAACAAATTTGTTAGTGGTGGACAGTTCTGTGGTTAATCACAGACTGTGGGTGGTAATCTGCAATTACCAGTTTACAGGTTGCTGTCGGAGTACTTCCTGTTCTATCGCAAATATGCATAGTTGAATTTGTAACTAATTATCATTATTCTATAGAATGCATATAATAGACACTATCATTACTCGTGGGAGGGTCAGGACTTGGCGCAAACAGTATGACTCGATGAACCTTTCCTTCCTGGTAGAGGTGGAGTAATGATGTGGGGAAGGTTTTCTTGGCATACCTGGGGTCCTCTGATACCTGTGGATGGATGCCACGATTTCTGCAGTTCTGAAGTCAAAGGAGGTGCAACACACCACTAGATTTGGGTCTCTAATAAAGTGGCCATTCAATGCATTCTGCCAATATGTTAAACTTGGATCGTGAACTCATATTTCCGGTTACTGTATCCCCCCATCATATATTGTTTGAATGAGCTCCTGCCATTGTTTCGCCACTACGCACAGAAGGCTTTGTGTCCTCCAGTGAGGTTCATGTTAATAGTGCGGTCTGTGGGAGCCGGGAGCCTTCAGAGCAGCGACTCCTGCAATTGTCTCGCCAGTGCATATGATACTATTGATCTCCTGCTAAAAGATGGACCTTCTCCTTTTGGATTTTAAATCTTATCCAATTATCCCCCATGGAGCCGCGAGGTCTGAGGCACTGCATTAAGTGACACAGTGAGAGAGCACATCCCGCCATGTAACCTGGCACCGGGGCACCGAGGTTAACACACTGTGTGATACCTCAGGAGCCCGGGGAGTGTGAGGATGAGGGCAGATCACATGATAACGCAGCACACAGCTCTTGTCCCGTGGGCTTACGCTCGTTCATCAAAAATATATGAAATCAAAAACCTGCGCTCTTGGGATTGTTGTTTGACCGGTTAAGACAATGGTGGAGGTGAGTGGGAATGGAAATAGTGTAAGGAAATACCTACAGGAGACGATTCTCTGAAGAGACAGAACAATGAGAATCCTGTGGATGGATAAGTGCAATGATGATCTATCCACAGAAGGAAAGCAGCATTGTGTCCAAACAACAAACAACGGCGTGCCAGCGGGCCGCCTCCTGATCATCAGCTCTAGGAACGGCTCCAAAAAACTCACTCACATTACTTATCCTGTACTGCTCCTGAGTTACATCCCGTATTATACTCGAGAGCTGCACTCACTATTCTGCTGCTGGAGTCACTGTGTACATACATTACTTATCCTGTACTGATCCTGAGTTACATCCTATATTATGCTCCAGAGCTGCACTCACTATTCTGCTGGTGGAGTCACTGTGTACATACATTACTTATCCTGTACTGATCCGGAGTTACATCCTGTATTATACTCCAGAGCTGCACTCACTATTCTGCTGCTGGAGTCACTGTGTACATGCATTACTTATCCTGTACTGATCCTGAGTTACATCCTGTATTATACTCCAGAGTTGCACTCACTATTCTGCTGGTGGAGTCACTGTGTACATACATTACTTATCCTGTACTGATCCTGAGTTACATCCTGTATTATACTCCAGAGCTGCACTCACTATTCTGCTGGTGGTGTCACTGTGTACATACATTACTTATCCTGTACTGATCCTGAGTTAGGCCTCCTTCCCACGAGCGTGACGGGCTCCGCCGCGTAATATTACGCAGTGAAGCCCGTCACGGCGCCCCCCAGAGCCCCTATACTTACCTGCGGGAGATAGCGTGAACCCACTTCCCCGCCCACCGCCGTTGCGTCGTGTGACACGCCCACCGCGTCACAGGACGCGGCCGGCAGTGTCACGTGACGCGCCGGCCGCGTCAAATGACGCTGCGGCGGTAGGTGGGGAAGCGTTTTTTCACGCTATCTCCCGCTGGTTACAGCGGGAGATAGCGTGAACGGACGGCTTCCATTGACTGCAATGGAAGCCGTCAGCGCGTACAGCCCGTCCTCACCCGCAGCAAATAGAGCATGCTGCGGGTGAGGACGGGAGAAATCGCGGTGCGTAATTCCGCGGTGGAATTACGCATCGTGAGCATTGTGCTATTAGGTTCAATAGAACCTAATAGCAGGGGGCCATGCAGCGGATTTTTGCCGCGAATTTACGCGGCGTAAATCCGTTCGTGGGAAGGAGGCCTTACATCCTGTATTATACTCCAGAGCTGCACTCACTGTTCTGCTGGTGGAGTCACTGTGTACAAACATTACATATCCAGTACTGATCTTGAGTTAACATACTCCACAGCTGCATTCACTATTCTGCTTCTATCTCCTATCTATCTATCTATCTATCTATCTATCTATCTATCTATCTATCTATCTATCTATCTATCTATCTATCCATTATCTATATGCAACTGTATCTTTCTATGTCACGACTATTTGTATATCTATTTATCCATGTCCATCCATCCATCTAATCATCTAATCATATCACTCTCTGTCCTTCTATGATCAATATCTAATCATGTCTATCTGTCCCATGACCATGTGTTTATTTATCCATGTCCGTACATCCATCCATTTATTTATGTTCTATCTATCTATTTAATATATATTTCTCTATCATTCCTTTTTTGTTTATATGTAAAGGCTCATTTAGACACAACGATTTTCGCTCAAAATTCGCTCAAAAGCCATCTTTTGAGCGAAAATCGTTGTGTGTAACTGCACTGACATCATGCAGTTTTCGTTAAGCCATCGCTCATCGTTGCCTTTCAGCATCCTGAAAGACAGTGATGAGCCTAATCAAGAATTCACAGGAGGATATCGCTGATACTATTGTTTTAGCTGTATCCCACTCCCTGATGATAGGCTGGATATGAAGAACACAGTAGTCCCGCTTGTCTTCTGCATACCCTGCTTGGAGCGCTCAGCTGTATACCAGCCAGGCGCTCCGAACAGAGAACAGCTGGATGCAGAGGACAAGCGGCCCCGCTTGTCTTCTGCATCCCCCGCTCGGAGTTCAAGGTGATCACTCAATGTTTGAGCGATCATCTTGCCGTGTAATGCACACAACAATTAACGCTCAAAAGACATCTTTTGAGCAATAATCCTTGTGTCTAAATGCGCCTCTACCAGGTCACTCTATCTCAAGAGATATCTGTATATCCATTTATCCATAATCACTCATCCAGTCATGTCTATCTATCTATAGCTAATCATGTCTCTCTATCTAATGACTATTAAATCTCATTCATGTCTATCTATCTATCTCATGTCTATCTCTCACATCTATCTATATATCTATCTATCTCATATCTATTTAACTATCTATCTCATATCTATTTATCTATCTATCTCATATATATCTATATCATATTTATCTATCATATCTATCTCACCTCTATTTATCTATCTATCTATCTATCTATCTATCTCATTATCTATCTATGTACCTCATATCTATCTCTCTATCTATCTATTTATCTATCATTTCCCCCAGGATATAACACTCCACAAAATTGAATTAAAATGGACCCCCTTTATAGTTCTGGGTGATGCCAACCCCATCAAGGGCTTGGTGCTGGTATGCCCTCCCACCCCCTTTCTTCTATGACCTTGTGTCCATTTTACCCTTTGCTAACATTGCAGTGCTTATTGAAAATGAGTCCCTCACACGTTCTCAACACCCATTTGTAAAGGGGATCTATTGTATTTTTCCTACTCCGCATGGGTGGTACTTACCACTAGGAGGAGCTTAGTTTATACCTTGCACGTAAACCTGTTCTAAGCCCCTCCTAGTGGTGGCTAGTCAGAACTTTCTGATTTATCTTTATGTCTATGGAGATTATATTTGTAGTTGTGTAACATGGAGCCGCAGCCCTTGTAAAGATCTATTATGAAATTAATTTGAACATTTTGGACCCCCTCCGACCTCCTCTGTGGCATGTGAGGTTGTGACCTTAATGAGTTCTGATAAATATTAGTCACATCCTGCACTACATTTCTGGAGTTTGTTTGTTAGAAACCAAGATTAGAAAAAAAAAAGTTCCTTGGCAAAACACCTTATTTAGAAGAAGCAGAGTGTTAATCGTGCAGCGGGGAATGCCTCTCCCCTAGGGTGACAAGGCTGACTCTTTATGCTGCAAGCTTTTCCAAATACCTTGGAACCAAAACCCCAGAAATTAATCTCCCTCAGCCACTAAACAGATTTGTTTTTGTCGTGTTTGTTTTTTGATGTTTTTCGCCCCAAGTCATTTCCATCCAGCAACTGATTTCACACACAAGGGTTATAATTACGTGCATAATGCGACTGTTGTTACTTTTATGCGGCCTCTGACTATTCCTAATAACCCCGAGTGCCAGATCCTGTAGAGAAGGGCTGGTGAGAAAAGTGTAATGCTTTTGTTCTTTCAGTATTAATATGTGGGTTTTAGTGCTAATGTCAGACAGACAGACAGGCAGATAGATAGATAGATAGATAGATAGATAGATAGATAGATAGATAGATAGATAGATAGATAGATAGATAGATAGATAGATAGATAGATAGATAGTATAATACAGGATGTAACTCAGGATCAGTACAGGATAAGTAATGTATATACACAGTGACTCTACCAGCAGAATAGTGAGTGCAGCTCTGGGGTATAATACAGGATGTAACGCAGGATCAGTAGAGGATAAGTAGTGTATGTACACAGTAACTCCAACAGCAGAATAGTGAGTTCAGCCCTGGAGTATAATACTGGATGTAACTCAGGATCAATAAAGGATAAGTAATGTATGTACACAGTGACTCCACCAGCAGAATAATGAGTGTAGCTCTGGAGTATAATACTGGATGTAACTCAGGATCAATGCAGGATTAGTAATGTATATACACAGTGACTCCACCAGCAGAATAGTGAGTGCAGCTCTGGAGTATAATACAAGATGTAACTCGGGATCAGTACAGGATAAGTAATGTATGTACACAGTGACTCCACCAGCAGAATAGTGAGTGCAGCTCTGGAGTATAATACAAGATGTAACTCAGAAGCAGTACAGGGTAAGTAATGTATGTACACAGTGACACCACCAACAGAATAGTGAGTGCAGCTCTGGAGTATAATACAGGATGTAACTCAGCATCAGTACAGGATAAGTAATGTATGTACACAGTGACTCCAATGGCAGAATAGTGTTAAGGAAATTCAATTGTTCCATCAATATGCTGTAAGGCTCCAAATCAGAGGTGTTTATGGCAATGGACACAGAGATCAGGACTGTGTCTAAAAGCAATCTGTCTCTGTTACAAAACATCTTCCTTTATATAGTATTTTTAAAGGACAGTGGTCAATTGTCAATATGTGTACATTTCAGTCAGTCATATGCTTTTACATAGATAGCAGTTAATCATTAAGGCATTGTCTTTACTGGACACTGTTGCACACTGACCTTTGAACAGTGTAATAGAAGATAAGGAAAGAATGTAAGTTATATATACTTTTGCTCAGTATTTTTCTCTATTTCTATTCCTGTAACAATCCAATCTTACTATGCAAACAACATATAAATGTATAAGCGTATATCAGAGACGTTCATAGGAGACAAGATGAAATACATATGTATATGTTTAGGCCCATAGCCTTCACAATCCCCCATTTGAAAAGAGCCTTTGTAGTGGTACTTTCAAGGGTTCTAAGCCACCCCTGCCAGTCTTTCTTTATTTATTGTCTTCTTTGCCGGATCCCCACTGTTGTTGCTCTTTACGTATGACTGTTTCAATGATATCATAGAGGGAGCGATTCCAGATAATTTGCTTGTCTCCGTATTGCACTGAATGTCCAGAAATTGCAAACACTCAAAAGAATGAACAAAAGAAACAGTATTAGTAATGGGTGAAACATAAAATCCATCATCTTTCCTGTAGTAGGTGTCCATCCAGTAAAAATATCATACCAGTGATACTCTGTGTCTACCTGGATCTTAGTACCTATGCTGAACAACTTATCTCCTACCCATACAATTTGTTTTTCTAATTCCATAAGGTAGAGGTTAGTAACATCCAAATTCTTTTGAAGGTGCTCAGTATCTTTTATTAGTCTTACAATTCTACCCAAGGATACAGTCAGATTTGACATAGGGATAGCATCTGGGTGCCAGTAGTACCTTAATGTAGCTTCAGCATCTGGAAAAAAAGGTGTAAGTTTCTGTAAACCAATGTATCACCGATATGTTTTTTAAACATCTACAAACTGGAGTGGTGAGATTATACATACTGGTGGTGTTAGTTTGGTTGGTAACAAAGCATATATATTGGGGGCCAACTTCTATCAGCATATGGAAAGAAGCAGGTAGAGCCGTCCAATCACATATGCTGACTGAAGGCTGTAGGAAACATGGCTCATATATGGCTGTACTCTGTCCGCATACTAGGCAATCCAGTGTTTCTTCACAGTTTTCTATGCCATGGGTTTTATTTTTACAATCAATCATAGTACCTGTGAACTTGTGCAACCAATATTGGAAAGAATCTAGAGGCGGTCCAAACACCACAGGTAGTACTACAAACTTACACATCAGGCTGGTGTCCTTTACCTCATAAAAAGTCATTTTTCCAGTGCAATACTTATCAGAGCATTCTACACTATCAGCCCTGGGCTGTATCCAGGATGCTACTGGAATTACATTCTGGAGAATATTTCTCCACAATTTTTCATTATTTGTCATCAAATCTGATTGTGCTTTGTCCTTCTCGTGAATCATATATACATATTGCAGGCTACATTGTGTATAGTTTATGAATTTACTCATATTTACAAACAAATCATTTTGAACCGCAAAACTCGTTAATACATTCTTATCATATCCTAATGCAAGATGTTGGGGAAGGAATATGGAGGGCATCCATTATGCCTGAATGTTGACTAGATTAGACACATCTCTTCCTGCCATCTTATTTTACGTTACTTCTAAATCTATTGAATTTAAGACCCCTGTGCCTGATCATACTCCTCCAAGAAGAGTATCATACCATTCTCTCTTCATTCTAGAGGATGATTTCATTACAGGGAAAGATATATTAAAGTGTACTACTGTCCTCTGTTGTTTGGTTGAGACATTTTTACAAGTATGGGGGATCCTAACTAAATTATTGGTGTGTACCACAGGGGTTGTTTCCAGGAGGGTCAAAAAGTTTAACCACATTAGAGAGTTAGCTATAGGAGTACCACTTATCCTTTCTACCTTCCCACTACTTTGTAGATGATAAGGTGTGTGAAATGCCCGGGAGATACCCAGGGCAGACATGATGTGTTGCATTATTTCACCTGTGAAATGTGTACCCCTGTCTGACTTGATTACCTCTGGTACCCCATACCTGCAGATTACCTCATTCATGAGCTTCTTTGCAGTTGCCTGAGCAGTTGCCTTGGTGACGGCATAGGCCTCAACCCAACCTGAGAAGATATCAACAACAACAAGCACATATTCATACTTCCGAACAGGTGGGAGCTAAATGTAGTCGATTTGCAATCTCTGAAATGGGTAGAGTGGCCTAGGCAAGTGTTTTTGCGGGACCTTTACCTTCTGTCCTGGATTGCTTATGGCACAGATCATGCAAGATTGGACAAATGATGTAGCAGCTACAGAGAACCCAGGGGCCACCCATTCTCTCTCAAGCGTCAGTAGCATAGCTGCCTTCGATAGGTGAGTCTTTCCATGGATCAGCTGGGCCATCATGGGGTACAGGGATCATGGTAGGCAAGTTCTGCTGACTGTTCGCCATACGCCATCCTGTTTTGCTGCTCCCATATTAGTCCAATTATCCTTTTCTTCTTTGCTGGCTTGTGACAGTAATGTCTTTAGTACATCAATGTCCAAAGGTTTATCAATGTCCAAATCATAGTCTCTGACTTGTGCGGTCAGTATATTCTTTTCTTGTTTCTTCCTCGGCTTGAGGGCCACTGCCTTTGCTGTGAAGTCTGCTAGGGCATTGACTTTTGCTTCTGCAGTGTTGGCTTTAGTATGAGCTTTCACCTTTAAGATTGCTACTTTGTCTGGTAGGAGTAGGGCTTTCATGAGGTTCTGTACTGCTACACCATTCTTAATGGGTTGTCCTACAGAAATTAAAAATTGTCTGGCCTTTCATATTGGGCCGTAATCATGAGCTATGCCAAATGCATATGTGGAATCAGTGTAAATGTTTGCCGTCTTACCTTCTGCCACTCTACATGCCTCAGTGAGGGCCTTCAGTTCTGCTTCTTGTGCTGAGACATGCGGAGGCAGAGCTTCTGCTTTTAGGACATCATGTTGTGTGACTACTGCATACCTGGTATGGAATTGGCCATCCTCACCTTGGTACCATGAACCATCTACAAAAAGCTCAAAATGTGCATTGTCAATAGGCATTTCAGTAACTGATTCAAAACCTGCAGTCTCTTGCTGCATCAATTCTAGACAATCATGTTGGTGTTCTGCATCAAAGAAATTAGAATCATGCTGTAAAGAATTTTAAAATAACTGATCTGCAATACCCAGATCCCCCACTCCCCCATTTGAATCGGGATACACCATTGGAAAGAGATGTTAGGGGGCATGAGCAAGGCACATTGCAACCTTATTTGACGAGCTAGAGACAGATGTTTAGGTTGTACTTGAGTGAGTATACTCTGGATGTCATGAGGGGTGAGAACCACTAGGGGGTAGTCCAGGACCAACTCAGAAGACTTGTCAACCATTGCTTGTACTGCTGCCACCGCACAGACACAGGAGGGGGCTCCTCAGTCCACCGGATCCAATCTCATGGAGTAATACCCAAGTGGCCGTGGACTTCCTCCATTTTTTGCATCAATACTGCCGCCGCATGACTGGAAAGTTCAGTGAAGAAGGGGGTGAAAAGTAAAGTGTAGTTAGGAATTCCCAGTGCTGGAGAACTGAGAATAGAGAGTTTTAGTGTATGGAAGTTGTCAGTTGCTTCAGGAGGGAGAGAGAAAGGAACGCTTGGAAGTCAGTCGTAGAGTGGTTGCATCAGGGATGAGGTACAATGGATCCAAGGACAGCAGTATGAGACAAGTCCCAAAAAGGTGCAGAGTTTGGCAGCAGAAGGAGGTACAGAAATGGCTTGAACTGCAGTGTTGCGTTCTTCTGTGAGATATTTAGTCCCTTGAGCTAGGCAATGGCCTAGAAACACAACCTTTTGTTTACAAAGCTGTAATTTTTCCTTTGAAGCCTTGCAGCCATTTTCTGTTAAAAATTTTAGAAGAGAAATGGATGCAGATTGACATGTTTTCAGATCCTCAGCACAAAGCAGAAGATCAGCAACATATTGCAACAGCACAGTTCCATCAGGCAGAGTCCAGGCCTGCAAGACAGACTGGAGTGCCTGGGGGTACATGTTTGGAGAATTCTGCGCACCTTGTGGCAACACAGTCCAAGCATCCTTTTTTCATTTTTAAGTTTAACTCAATGCCCTTTGCTGTCTGTAAAAGGGACGGAGATTCAGACTGTCTCCACTCTGGCTTATCGTCTATGAGTTTAGACTTTCGGAGTTCCCGTAAACCTTCTACAAAGGCCATACTAAGTACATGTTTGCCCATTTCTTCTGTACCATTATACTCTAGATCAGACCATCGTTGCTGGAGTCGGACATAGAACTGTTCTACACCATCTTCTTTGTCCTGTATTATGTTAGAGAGGGACAGAGAGCACTCCTTTAATTTTTCCTTTGCCCAGCTCTGAGTTACATCTGGTATATACTCCAGAGCTGCACTCACTATTCTGCTGGTAGAGTAACTATGTGCATACATTACTTATCCTGTACTGATCTTGAGTTATATCCTGTATATACTCCAGAGCAGCAACAGTTTTTCTTAATGGAAAGGCTCTCACAGGTGCAAATGAAGAAGCAAAGCCTGTAATATCTGCTACTGTTTCCCGAGCAGGCCCGCTGGGGAGAAAAGTGGTGCGGGTTGTCTGGAAAATATCATGCACAATGTGGATGTGGCTTTCATCCTGTACCTGCTATTCCTGTTGCTGCCCTCCGAGCAGACCTTTCACTGGGTCAACTGAAACTGCCCAAGCATAAGCAGCGCCAATTACCTATGAAAATCAGGAACAGTGCTAGTGTTGATGATTCTGTTACTTTTAATTCTGTTTATCTTGTATCTATCCTCTCAAGCAGGCCTGTTGTGGAGAAATCAGGATCACGAGATCAGCGGTGCCCTTCTCTAAAAGAAACTGAAAATATCTCTAAGCCTGAGGCTTAGAAATGCCTATTGTTACTGATAAAATGGTTTTTGGCACTGCAGCTCTGATGAGTGTTGGTCTATCCAGTGAATGTGTGGCTGGAGTGAATGGTGGTGGGAATAATGATGATGATATGATTGTTGATGGTGGTGAGAACATTAATGTGGGTAATTAATGATACTGTAGTGGCACATACTGACTCTTTTGGTCCATCTGCCCTCTCCCCGGTGGTGGCACTGGCTCCAGCAAAGAGCTATGCTGAAGTCACTGCTGGAAAAGTAGGAGATCCTTGTCTGATAGTTCCGGGGAACAGTGGTTTTCATCAACATTTCCTGAAGGCCCTTAGGAGAGAAGAGAGATCAATTATGGTAGAGAATTGAGAGGTGGACTTTGTTTTTTTTAAGAGGCATGATCTTTTTGCCTTTCAAGAGCAAAGAGAGCGAAGAGACTGTTTGGTCTCTTCCTACAACCATGCCCAGGGATGCTAGGAGGAATGTGGTCCATCTTCGGTGGATAGGCAATGATACTTGTCCCTCCTGAGGTGTGATTGTTGAGCTTCTGCTGAAGATGGATTTCAAGGCTTATGAGATCTTTGCCTTGATCCACCCTTATGGCACTCCTGAGGTTGATGTCAGTTTTGTATGGCCAGAGGCGCTCTTCTGGTCTAAGTACAAGGTGGCACAGATGAGTGGCGGAGTTTCGTTGTACAGGCAATATCCTGCCAGAATAATGCTAGGAGAGTGACTGTTTTGACCCGTAACGCTCTCTTATGTAAATATCATGACGTGGCTTAGTAAATGCAAGGAGATTATGCAGCTTCCAGAAAACAATTGTGCTGAACTTGGTATTTGGTCAGGGGCCTGGACTTTTATGATAAAGTTAAAGCTTTCAGGCTATACCGTCACCCATCCCTTCCTCAGTCTTTTAAGGCAGTGGTCCCCAACCTTTTTTGCACCAGGGACCAGCTTTGAGCAAGACCATTTTTCCATGGCCCAGCAGGGCAGGGGCGGGGCTTTGGTCATATGGGGTGGGTTTATGGAGTGGGTTGGAGTTTAGTGCATATTTATCATTTAATTAAGACATTTATAATGTGAATGTGACTCAACTTACCATAGGTTCAGAATGAGTGGGAGCACTAGGCTTGTTTCCTTGGATCAGTGGGAGCAATGGGCTTTTTTTTCCTGCAACAAGACGGTGATGGGAGACAGTGACACCAAAAGTGTGTTCTTTATGTAGATTTTGACTGTTTTTTAGATGCAGAAATGCTGCAGAATTTGCCACAGAAATTTCCATTGAGGACATTCAGCAGCATTTTCACCACATGTAAACATACCCCAGCAGTAATAGTGACCCCCAGAGCGGCCCTAGCTGTAACAGTGACATCCCACAGCAGCCCCAGCGGTAACAGTGACATTCCACAGCGGCCCCAGCAGTAATTGTGAAAGCCCACAGAAGGCCCCAGCAGTAACAGTGACAGCCCACAGAGTGGCCCCGGCGGAAGTAGTGACAGCCCGTAGAGCAGCCCCAGTGGTACAGTGAAATCCCACAGCAGCCCTAGCAATAATAGTGACATCCCACAGTGGCTCCAGTAGTGATAGTCCAAAATATCAAAAAAGAGAAGTGGCAGCAAGTATGGTGCAAAATATTAAAAGTCCATTTTATTCCTCCACATTAAAATCAGCAACTGTATTAGTCTTTGTCAATAACATCTCACAGTGGCCCCCAGTAGTAATAGTGACATCCCATAGTGGCCATCAGTAGTAATAGTTACCCCCACAGTGGCCCCCAGTAGTAATAGTGACACCCCACAGTGGCCCACAGTAGTAATATTGACATTCCACAGTACCCCCGTAGTAATAGTGACATCCCACAGCGGCCCCCAGTAATAATAGTGACATCCCACAGTAGCCCCAGTAGTAATAGTGACATCCCACAGCAGCCCCCAGTAGTAATAGTGACATCCCACAGGGGCCCCAGTAGTAATAGTGACATCACACAGTGGCCCCTAGTAGTAATAGTGACATCCCACCGTGGCCCCAGTAGTAATAGTGACACCTCACAGTGGCCCCAGTAGTAATAGTGGCACCCCACAGCGGCCCCCAGTAGTAATAGTGACATCCCACAGCAGCCCACAGTTGTCCCCAGTAGTAATAGTGACATTCCACAGTGGCCTCAGCTATTACTACTGGGGCCGATTTAGGGGACACTATTACTAATAGTATCCCCTATATCAGCCCCAGTAGTAATAGTGCCCCTCCTGAGACCCATATACTTACCCCTTCCTCCACGTGGAAGCGCCACTGCTCCTCTGCCCAGCACGCCACTAACAGCGCTGATCCTGGTGTACACTGTGACATTAGTGTGCTGCCGGCCACCTCCTCCCCTGCTCTCGTGGAACCAAGTAGTAGGAGACATCAGGGGAGGGGGATTCTGGCTGCATACTGACATCACAGTGTGGCCAGGATCAGCACCGCTAGTAGCGCTTCTTAGTGAACATCGGCAGGGGAGCCACGGCCCTTGCCGGTCTTCACTACAAACATGGTGAGCGTCCGACGGCGGCGCTGCGGACCGGCAAAAAAAAAACAACGGCCTGGTCCCGGTCCAAGGATGAGTAGTTGGGGACCCCTGTTTTAAGGAAGGGACAGAATCTTTATCTTCTAACAGGTGCAACCAAAGCTGTGCCATGAGTGTGGTGATACCGCACACTTCAGTGGCAACTACCAACTGCAGAAGTGTGCAGTATGAGAGAGCTGCTCCTACTGGGGAAGGGGCTTGTGAAGGTGGGGAAGCTGAGGGGTTAGTGTAGAAAAGCAAGAAGTCAGTTACACAACTAAGGTGACTTGAGAAACATTATAAACACAGGTAAAGGGTGAGAGATAGGATGACCTCTGGCCTTCATCAGAGCCTAATATTGCTGCTGTTACCACTAGGGGCAACAATTTAGATGAGAAAGTCAGTAGGATTGAGAGGGAGACATAATTTACCATATCAGATTTTTCCCACTATGAGTTTGGATGAGGATAATGGAAAGTGGCTAGAAAATAAACAGGGTGCTAGGAAAAAGAAAAAGAGGAGGGGAGGCTCTCCTTCCCTGGAGTGAGATCTATCTGTACCACTGACCCTGATCCAAGTACCTGGCTCCCCTCTGGTTGATTTCTCCAACAGATACTAATCCCTTGATTCCATTGTTAGTGCAAACAAAATTATTTGCTATATGATATACTTGTGAGGTCCAAATTCTTAGTTAAAAGGGGAGCCGAGCTCGGGAGAATAACTCTCACCACAATAACACTTAGAGTGATCAAAGTTGTCTGTTTATTGACTGACAGGCAGCAGTTTTTATAGGGGCACATGCTTCCATTACAATAATTCAGATTTATTATAATTAATTTATTACCATTGGTCAAAGAAACAAACACAATATGAATATGCAAGATAAGGAATTTAACATCTAAAAGTAAAGACAAAGACATGCAATCGCAGAAGAATCATATGTGATTAACGTGATTAACTTCTTGGAATACAAAAGTACAGTAAGTATAAACAATAAACTGTTTAGAGAGTAATGGGAGAAGAGGGCGCAATGACCCGAAGACATTCACTCTAGAGCCTTGAAATGTTCTAATCATTGAGGTCCCCTATATTTGAGCAAATCTTGTTAAAGGAAAAGTACAAAACACTGACCCAGACTATATCATACAAAATGGAAGGAGCATACTATAAGACAGTGAAGGGAAAATGGAGTCATATTCATTTCACTAACACCATCTCCCCCTCTTTTTCGGAAGGGGAGAGTAAGGATGAGGTGCCTGAGGGGGTGTTAGGGTCTAAGGGGGGGACTGATCCTCTCATTTGGGGGCTGCAAAGTCATCAGAGAGAGAGTTTAGCCCGGTGTCAGCAGACAATTACCCCAATATAGTTGACATGGATTCAACTGTGCAATTTAAGAGGGCAAATGCTTCATTAGAAGGGGAGGCTGGAGGGATAATATGAAAATCGATATCTAAACTGATTACTCATGATGGCAGCACTCATCCTGTTGACATTGGCAACCACTAATGTTGCCAGCATTAGGTTAAATGCAGCCTGATTTGCAATCTTTGATTTTCTTGGCCATTTTATTTTTGCAAGAGACCAGGCTGCCATGTTTGGCAGTTGTGCGTAAGCCGAAGCCGGAGTGAAGGCATGGGTCTTCTCATTGGTCTCTTGCAGCTAAGCCATATAGCTGGCTGGCAGTCCTTTTTAAAACTGCACAGGTTAAATACAGTTGAGTGATCGTAATAGAAATGAGGAGATGCCTGATCCTAGATACTCTCATAAAGGGCCAAGAGATTTGGCTCATTAGCATCTACGGTCCCCAAAGTAAGTGGGATCAGAAGGATCTCTTTATGAGGATCAAGCTTTTTTTTTTTTTTTTACAAGTCGGCAGGTGGTCTTTAGAAAGGACTTCTATAGTGTCACGTGCCCCAAATAGAGTGAGGCTCATCTGGTGGATGTATACATTCGGCACAGACCAGATTGAGCAAGGTTCACCTATTTCAGAGGTAGTGATTGTAGGTCTAGTAGTTAAAGGAGAAATCCATCTCCTCACCGTCATCAGTGGTCTTATTATGTTTTCTCTGAATGTTACAGAGACCCCTTGGATGAGCAAAGGTTTGCGAAAGCTTAATTCATGAATATAGACAGAAAGGTTAAGCAAAAGTACTTTGCAACAGGCGGTAAAATTTGCACCTCATCTTCTTTCAGGGGCCTTAGTAGTGCTCTGTTCTGGGTCACAGTGCCTGTAGTGCTGTGCTCAGTGTCCAGGAGGCGGTGGAGTGGGGCAAAGTGACTTGCATAAACTTTCTTCCTCTCTCAGCACCTCCATGACCGATCTAGAGGACAGAGTTAGTCACATTAAAAAAAAATTGAGCGAATTGACCTAGCCTCATAACAACCTAACTGATGTTCACTGGATCTTGAAGAGCTTAGTAGGAGAAATAACGTGAAATTAAAGGGTATCCCTGAAAGGATCACCCCAACGGAACCTAAAGATTTTCTGCTTCAACTGCTATAGGACCGGAGCCGTACAAGTGTGTCTGTACAGTTTGTGTGATCACAATGATGGAGATGTTGGAACATGCTATTCTGGATGTCACATACCACGACTTGTGTTCTGTTGGTTTAATTAAATAACTGACAGATGGAGTTTGTTTGCTGGAGGCACAAACAGAGAATCAAAGGTTTGTTTGCACGTGAGAACAGAAAGAGTTTTATAATGTTTTATAAGTTAATTCTCCAAACACAAGTCCATCTAGTCGAGGCCCACAGAGCTGATCCCATGGAGGCTTCCATCGTAGATACAAAAAGCACAAATCTTAGTAGTAAATGCAGGTTCTTGAATATTTAATAAAGTCGTCTTATATTCTCTTCAGCCATGTCTTAAAGGGGTTTTCCAGGTGAGCTTGATTGATGACATATTTTCAGTATAGGTCATCAATAGTTGACTAGCTGTGGTTGGCCACTCGGCACCCCAGCTGATCAACTGTTCTATTGCCCGCTGTACCTGGCAAAATGCAGGGCACAGAGCACAAGTAGATTGCTCCGGCTTCTGTGTAGTGAGCGGCGTAGTTAATTACAGGTGCAGCTGTCATTGATTTTAATGGTAGCTGTACCTGCAATTACCAGCACTGGCCAGAAGCCACACTATACAATGTGTTTTGTTGGTTGCAGTGGGCACCCAAACAGCTTATCGGGTGTACTTGGGTATCATCAATAGAAATAGCCCAGAAAACCCCTATAACTATTTCTGCTTCTTGGAAAGTTAGGTGACAATCCCACAGTTTTTCCAGACTCTAAAAGGGCCTGGTACAGCATCCAACTGGCACCAATCCTTTCACGCCAGCAGGGGCACTTCCTTCTGCTCTTTAGCTATTGTCCATGCCTTTTATTAGGTGTGTGTGACTCCGGCATTGGCACGCCTCACATTGTCAGTCGCAGCCAATTAGAACAGAATAATATAAATGCACATTAAAAATAAAAGTCTGAATAACAATATCACAAGTTGGACTTATATTTAAAGCACCACACTATGCAAATAAATATATCCTGTTACTTGACAACCAGTAGAACTATGGCGTATACAAGGCAACACCCTTATATATGCATGACCACCACTCCAGTCACTGCTGTGGGACGGAGGGACATGGATGCACTTGGCAACCTTTCTCCATCCCATAGAAGTGAATGGAGATGTAGTCATGTGCCAATCCATTCACATGAGGCACTTGGGTGCCAGGATCACTGCAGAGGCATGACTAAAGTATTTTGGGCCTGGATGCAAGAATTCAGCATAGAGCCCCCCCACAACTTTCTTCTGCATTCTTGTGTTTCTTAAGAAGCCCATTGCTGCAACATTAGCAGGCAGGGGAATTGCTAGAATAGGGGGCCCAATGCAAAATCTATAACATGCCCCCCAAACGTATGTGTGCCATTTATAATACTGGTGTTTTCTTACATGATAAAGGGACCTTTGGGCCCCCTAAGGCTCCAGGGCCCGCTACTAACTGCTACCTCTGCATTCGCTGTTGCTGAAGGTCATAGAGGTGGGACCACCAGCAAGTAAACATTTATCACCAGGATAGGGGATAAATGTGATTAGTGGGAATACCTCTTTAATGATAAACCTGCACCCCCTTGTCATATTTGCCATTTAGGAAGCCATAATGGTGGCCATGTTTGTTGTCACCTGTTTTTTTCAGGAAATATATACAATTGGGCATGTTTGACTTTCCCCGGTATGATCCTATACTGTCCTTGAGACAAGGGGTGCTCTGAGTTATCTTGAAGCCACTTATCTCCATCCCTCCATAGAAAAGCCGTTAGTCAAAAACTCAACTACATTATTAAACATTACACAGGTCACCCAGACCTGGAATTAGCACCGGCTGCTTTCCTGCCCACCTTCACTTCCTATATACAACAACATATTTTTCGAGATCGCAATCTGGTCAAGGCTAAAATGAAGCGCTAAAAACAATATTCTCCAGTAAGTTACAATCTTGATGTCGGAAGAGTTTATGAAACGCTTTCCTGCTGGCGCTGTTGATATGCTAATTCATCATCATCACCGAGATAGCTACACTCCGTTTTACTATAATGATAGATTAGAAAATGATGAGATTTCACAGTAAGAGCCCTTAAGACCAGAACTGTCCAGACGCAGGCTGTTCCAGGAGCTTAGGATAAACACTCTGATTTCTCCCCGCAGTTTATTACCGTGTCGCATGGTTTTTCGCTTTTTAAATTGTGACAAAAGCCCTCAGCAACCCGGAGTTTCGCAGCGCCTGTGAATATTCTAATAGATTACTATTGAGTTTTATTATGGATGGCTTAGATAAAATGAGTTATTTCAGCTTTGTCCACTAGGTGGAAGCACGTGCTGGTCGTTTTTAGTGAGTGAAGCATCAATATACTGCAAATACATTCATTGTCATAAACCAATCCCTTCCTTAGAAGATGTTGGAATGGAATAAAACTTTCTCTGTGTGATTGTAACATTAATATAAATAAGTAATTACAATATCAGAGCAAAAGAAGAATTTATTGTGGAGAACTGACCCCGTGGGAGGCTCTAGTACCCCGCCGTACCGCCTCTAGCTTGGATACAAGATGTGATACGGGCAGGCATGGAGGCTCTAGTACCCTTTTGGGCCGACTCTAGCTTGGATGTAAGATGTGATATGGGTGGCATGGAGGCTCTACCCTGTTGTACCACCTCTAGCTTGGATACAAGATGTGTTACGGTTGGGCATGGCGTCTCTACCCTGTTGTATTGCGTCTAGCTTGGATACAAGATGCGATACGGGTGGGCATGGAAGCTCTCGTACTGTGTTGTACCACCTCTAGCTTGGATACTAAATGTGATGCGGGGAAGCATGGAGGCTCTAGTACCTTGTTGGGCTCCCTCTAGCTTGTATGTAAGATGTGATACGGGTGGGCATGGAGGCTCTAGTACTGTTGGGCCACCTTTAGCTTGGATACAAGATGTGATATAAGCTGGCATGTAGGCATACAGGTTCTATATGTTATTCTTCTGCATATCGCTCCACATTTGCTGTAACTGAGCCTCTAGGTTGTGTAAACTCATAGGCGGTCGAGGTTGGTGTCCCAGATGGTCCCATACATGTTCTATTGGTGAGAAATCTGGTGACCGGGCAGCCACGGCAGTGTGATAATGTTATGGGGACATTCCTATGACCACCTTGTGTGTGCGGCCGAGCATTATTCTGCTGCCTCTTGGAAGCTGCCACGAGAGGAACACATGTGGCCACAGGATACCCTGAACATATTGCCAAGCTGTCATTGTCCCTTGTACCACTATTAGGGGGGGACCAACTGTCGTATGTGATGCCCCCCAGACCACCACACCAGTACTGGGGGTAGTGTGCCACTGCACAGCAAAGGTAGGATTGAGGCGCTCATCTCTAGGGCTCTAGACATGAACTCGGCCATTGTCCATGCTCAAACTCAACCTGGATTCTCGCTCAAGACGACCCGCTTCCACTGTGTAGCGGTCCAGTTTGTCGTTCATGAATCACCTGCAAAAGATTTTGCAAATTCGTGAAACCACCATCGTGGAACCTCAGCAGCTGATTGATGAAGACATGTATGTGTTACCATCTAGTTTGTGTGTATGATTGAGAGAGGGAGTTTCATAGTTTGTCTGGATGTAGCTCATGGGAGGGATGAAGTGTGTTGTAGATGCTATGGTGATGATGAGGGCGATATATACATCTTAAGGCCTTTTACACAGAATGATAGTCATTCGGATTCTTGCTGGATCGTCCAAATCTGAACTAGAATCTTTCACTGTAAATATGGCCGGCGACTGAACAACAAGCCATAATTTGTTTGCTTATCATTCGTCGTTCAGGCATAAAACGCAATTGACAATTTGCCTGTTCACTGCGAATGAAGGTGGCCGGGTGGACAGAGCACTCTTCAGTCTGGTCCACCTCCATTGACTGGTCATCGCTTTTAAGTGAGCACTAATTGGTGGGATGCCTGTTGGGTGCCTAAGTTCCTGTCAATTGTCCTGTGCAAAAGGACCCTTAGGCTAACTTCACACGGATGAACACCATATTGCCTATTTGCTCATGTGAGGTCTGAGCGTCAGCGATGCTTTTTTTCTAAATAATCATCTTACATCGCTGCTGCTGCTGCTGCTGCCTGTAATTTTCTTGCACGATAGCAACTCCTGTTATAGCCTAATTTTAAAACCACTTTGCACGAACATCGCAAGTTCATGTGTTGCAATGCGATAAATTAGAGCCTCTATAGGGGACCGTGAGCAAGAAAAAAAAATAGCAAAATGCAGAAACATAGGACATGCTGCAGCTTCCAAATCTCTCAGGATTAGAAACATCGCACATGGCCATGAAGCCGTTGAAAGTCACGAGTTTCAAAATTCAGCATTTTCTGGCACTCTTCCATAAGTCCAAACCCCCCCCCAAAAGTCCAATTTTCTCACCCGTCTGAATCCGGCCTCACTCACCATAGCATCTATGCTATGGGATGGGCCACAGAAAAAGTAGCCTGTGACCACACACTGTCTAAAAGAAAGTCTGTCTGTTTCCCAGAGCAACCAATCACAGTACAGCTTTAATTTCTTATACTTCAGTGGTAGCATGAAAGCTGCACTGTGATTGGTGCAGTGATCATCCTATGGGAGTAGAGGAGTTTTGATAATAAACTGCACATCAGGCTAACATGAATATATATTAAATAACGTATACACCATGGACCAAATCTATAATTATGGCATTACAAACAATGATGCATAAAGATCACAAATTTCATAATGAAAAAAGAAAAAGGGGGAAATCCTTTAAAATAACCCTCTGGTCCAGGTATATTGCCAGCCCGTCCTCTGTGCTGTTGTGCCTCGCATCCACCAGCTTCAGGCCAGATTTCTGTTTTCCAAGAAGGACAAGAGTTCTATATGAAACCATTGATTCTAATAGAAGCACTTTCTGTGCACAACTATGCTGCACTAAACTAGCGCTCGTGTGAACGAGTCCTAAGGGACACCCATCTGTACCGTGCTCTGTATTCATGAGAGTCAAGAAGGGAAACTTTTTTGTTTGGGCAGGGAGTAGGATGTGCTTGGAACTGGAAACCAATATCTCAGCACTGAAGTGATTGCTAAATTCTCTGTGCAATATGCGCCGTGGTAAAAATCAGTTAAACAAGCAAGCTATAGGTACAGTTTTCTTAGACCCATATTGCACTCGCCCGTGCAATTATTGCCAAGGGTTTAAGATGATTAGAAAAACCATTGCTTCTTTTCTGAAACAGTGCCACTCTTACTCTTGGACTGTGTCAGGTATTGCAACAAAGGGATTTTCTGTGACTAAATTACTGATGAACTATCCTCAGGATAGGCCAAAAGTTGGTCAGTGGAGGTCTGCCAAAAGCACCACGGACTCTTCTCAGGCTTGTGAGATCACATCCATCAGTGACTGGCTCCAGCGCTCCTCAGTCCCTTTCAAGTGAATGGGACTCAGCTGCTATATCAGGCAGAGCCGCTATACAATGTACAGTGCCTGGTATGGAGTGGTCACAGTGCTCACTCAAGCGCCAAGGTCACTACAAATCAGCTGATTGTCATACGTCCTGAGCAGGAGACCCCCATGATCAACTGATGAACTATCCTGAGAATGGGTCATCAATAGTTAAGTCCCGAAAAGCCCTTTAACCCCATTGACTTGAATGGCGCTAAGCTGCAATACATGAAAGCCCATGGCCAAGAACGTCACGGTTTCTGGGAGGAAACAGCAGTGTTTTTCCAATCTCACATTTAATGTTTTCACCTAACCCACCAAAGGGCACTTGGCAAGGCCACGGTGTTCCATGTTCACTTGTACAATAGGACAGGATGTTGCTAGGTAGGGACATTGCTTCTCTATAGTACATCTAGCTCTACAGCATAGTATAAAATATAAGGGGTACTCCCATCTTGGCTTTTCATGGGTTATATGGGAAAACCCGTCCCTCTGTTTCCGACTGCCTGTTGGAAACTGGCCAGGGCTTCAACAGATTCATTTCTATGAGAGCTACAGAAACCGTAGTAGGTTGAGGCACTCGACTCTCTCCAAATGGCGTACTGCTAGGTGTTGCAATTGAGACTGCAGCGCCCCCCTCCTTTAACCCCTTAAAGGGGTAGTCTCGCGAAAGCAAGTGGGGTTATACACTTCTGTATGGCCATATTAATGCACTTTGTAATGTACATCGTGCATTAAATATGAGCCATACAGAAGTTATTCACTTACCTGCTCCGTTGCTAGCGTCCCCATCGCCATGGATCCGTCTAATTCTGATGTCTTCTTGCTTTTTTAGACGCGCTTGCGCTGTGTGGTCTTCTTTCTGGTGAATGGGGCCGCTCGTGCCGGAGAGCTGGTCCTCGTAGCTCCGCCCTGTCACGTGTGCCGATTCCAGCCAATCAGGAGGCTGGAATCGGCAATGGACCGCACAGAGCCCACGGTGCACCATGGGAGAAGACCCGCGGTGCATCGTGGGTGAAGATCCCGGCGGCCATGTTGGTGAAGGAAGAAGAAGTCGCAGAGCGGGGATTTGGGTAAGTAATAATTTTTTTTTTTTAACACATCCTTTGGGGTTGTCCTGCGCCGAACAGGACTGGGGCCTATAAAAAAAAACAAAAAAAAAAACGTTTCGGCGCAAGACAACCCCTTTAAGGACCAAGTATGGTAAATTTATAGCACTTGATCCTAGGCTTTAGAAATACAGTGCGGGATTAAAGTTTGCCCCTGCAATCAAGCAGGAACAGTTCGGGTCCCCAGCTGTCAGACAGGTGAGGGCCTAGATGAGTTTTTTAATGTCTTCTGACTTTCCCTTTCCCAGAATCATGGTGCTATGTGCTAAAAAGTGAAAGTATTACTTTCATTATGCAACCCGGGAATCAGGTGACCGCTGGGTGGCCCCTGTTACAGCAGAGCTGCAGGGTCCTAGCAGACCCTGTTTAGCTCTGCCAGGTGCTATTGTAACTACAGGGGATGTTTTTCCCCTTTTAACTGGGGCTCCAATGGATGCTCGAGCTACAGTGGAAAAGTGAGGGCAAAAAAAAAAAAACCACACATGACAATGTGAATGACCCACAGAGTTCGTATATGATGTCATAGGGAACACAGATAGGAAAACAAAAACAAAAAGTTAAAAAAATTTTTAAACAGAATTTTTTAATTAATTTTTTTAACAAAAAACACCCAGACGCCAACCCAAATAGTCATCATATGCGCACGATAATCCAAAACTATATATTTTATATCATAACATTCAAAGCAAAATGAAGAACCCACTCCCACGGTATATTTACGCTAAAATAAAGCAATTTATTTTTAATAGTTTTTTTTAATTTTTACCCCTAATAAAAACAAGTCAGTGAAAAAAAAAGTAAAAAATTGCTGAGAGAGATGGGGGAAAAAAATTAATTTTGGTAGCTGAAGGAGAAAAAATAAATAAATAAAATTTGGGCAGTAAAGCCACCACATGGGTGAAATCCCTAAAAAAGGGTCTGTTACTATAGGACCAAAACACCCTGGTCCTTAAGGGGTTAAAAAGTAAAACTAAAAATTATTCCCAAGAATAAATTTTACCCATAGATTGCAAGACCCGTTTTCTCTGACAAACCAAAGCAGCAACATTTAGGGGCACATTTAAGAAGGTTTTACACCAGAAAGCTGTAATAGAGGTCACTAAATGTGGCACAAAGACAGCAAAACCTGTGACATCTCAGCCTTCTGCGCCAGCATCACCAGTTTCAGGAAAAGTGAGCATGGTTTGTTGGGAGGGGGACGTGGCCACCCTGGACAGATGTGTATAATGTACACCAGAAACTGCGCTGAATACACGAAGAGGCGTGCGGCAGTGAAAAAAATCATCCTAAGTCGGATGTTGGAACTGCCAGGCTTAGCACATTTCCCCCCATAGTTTCTGAAATACAATTTATCTACCATTTTTGTTATGGCTCATGTCTCTTGTCAAACAGCTGCTGCAAGTCCATATGCACTTCTGAAAATGAACACTAGAGGGCAGAAAAATCATAGGAAATCTAGCAGTAACCCTACCCAATGGCTGCATGTCAAAATTACAGCTGTACAGATAGGCGATTGCAGATCAGAGGGGTTCAATTGGTAGCAGAGAAATTAAGCAACTATTCATAGTACTAGGGAATATACTGTAGGCCATAAGCACTGGATCTGTAATATGGCCATGTACATCAGCCTTAACCACATGCAGTGTAGCAGCGGCCTAGACAAGTATCTGATGGGGGTTCCAGCTAGAACAGAAGCCATGATATTTAGAAGATAATCTCCCTCCCCCAACTTTAAAAAAGGGACTTTCATTTTCAAGAAACCCTATACACTAAAGTTATGGTGTCATAGGTGGGCGGCACCGAGTCCAGGGATGTGACCGTTAGGCCATCTTTACATGTAGCATAAATATGAAATTCTGCAAGATTTACAGTACAAGCCACATGGATGAGTTTTCAAAAACTTCGCTCACGGTGCAGAAGTTTCTACAACGAATCTGCAATAAATTTTGGAAAACACTATGGTTTCTGCAGCATCTCTACTTATGCTGTTGACTTCAACCCTTGCAATGCTTGGGTTAAATAGAGCAGCAGATCCACAATTCTAAACGTGGCCAAATCTACACCACTGGATTTAAAACCCATTTGGTTGCATATCTTCCACTGCAGAAAGCCTACAGCTAGTCAGCCACATGTGCAGGTAGCTTCTATTTCTATAGATTTTCTCCCCTGTCCCTTAATGTCTGCCCACAAAGCTAGATCTCCATACATCCCATGGGTTACTTGGGCACATGCAAAAATGCTCGAGTCTCCTATTATAGTCAATGGGGTTCGTTACTCGAGTAGAGCTCTCGAATTTTACGAAAAGCTCGACTCGAATAACGCAGACCAGAGCATTTGGGTGCTCGCTCATCTCTAATAGGTAGTCCGCAAAAAAAAGAAAAAATTATATACTACACACACTTTTCTGACCATTATTGTATCTAATCTATTAAAAATACATTTAGAAAAATATATACAAGAGATGTATGCACATTAGTTAAAGGCCAATGACATCTTTCGGGGAAGGGGGCACAGGAGGGATTTTTCCCCCCCCCCCCATACACACATTTTAAGCAGACCATTTTTTCAATAGGGTTCAATTGAAAATGTTGCACCATTTGTCCTCTGCAGCTTCTACATATCACTGTATATAGAAAGTGCAGTCCAAGTCTCAATAGGAGATGCGTCAGTGAGGCTGGACTGACAGCTCGGTTTCACTCTGCTCAATCCTCTCCTGCACCTTCTCAGCTAAATTTATGTGCAGAGTTTTTGATCAAAAGTGCAGGAGAGGAGCAATAAGGGCTTAAAACAAACATTTAGTCCAATCTCACTGACTGATCTACTACAGAGGGCTCATGCAGCATTTCACTATTTAGTAAAGGCCAGCTCTGCACAAAGACATGCGCAATGACTTTTTATTTTAATTCCCCATTCATTTTTAGAGTGAGGAGGTGTAAGAAAATGTTGCCCATATGCAGTGTATTGTGTATGGACAGCGTTGCATATGCAGACTATACACATGTATAGGCTCATGCAGCCCAGAGAAATACAGCATGCTGCGATCTATTTCTTGTGCGAATTGATATGCAGTGTCTACAGACTGGTATGCATTAAAGAATGAAAGCCCATTAGCTTTCATTGACTCCATTCACCGTGCATCATGCATCTGTTCAACGAACACGTGATACATGGTGAAAACAAAATTTGTGGTCATGAGCCCTGGGAATCAGTCAGCAGTTTCAATATACAGCGATATGCAGAAGCTGCAGAAGACAAGCAGGTGCATTCACTAAACCAGCACTGCATCCACTTCATTCTCAGGATTGTTGGAGGTCCTATCAGTTAGACCCTTAATCAAAGTGCTGACATATTCTAGAGCTATGCCTTACACATAAGAGTAGAGGACAGCTTAATGAATTAAGAAAATCTTTATTCACAATACATCTGAATACACATATATAGGCAGTTTATAAATATAGAGGGAGGGAAAGGAGGGGAAGAAGGAGAAAAAAAAAAAAAGCATAAAAAAAGGTTTCCAGAAGAACTAGCTCAATTAAGATCTGACGGCTGATGTGAAGGAAGTCAGCGGAATCTTCTCCGTATTACAGAACGGGTCACACTTCACATAAACCCTATGCGGGCAGCGCCAGGAGACAAAGCAACTCCTAACATATTAAGGGCAGTGCCCTCAAGCACCCACCGAGCCATTATATGAATGTGTCTAGGTGGGATGCCTAGTGAGCTTATGGGTAGAAAGGGCACTCACCCTAGTTAACGCATGCCACTGCCACCACATCTAGCCAGCAGGCACACTTCCATGATGCAGGGTTCTGTACATTCAAAGCTAACCTTAAGGCATGTTCACATGTAGTGGAAATGCTGCTTATCTGCAGCAGACATTAACCTGAACGTGACGCTCTTCTCACCTCACCGGGAAAACCGCTCTTCCACATCACCTGACCGGCGGCGCTCAGTAGCGGTTGCTGCTGCGCGTTTAGTGCTGTCAGTGCTCAGTATTCAGAGGAAAGAGGAGCTTTATATGCAGGCTGAAATCAAGTCAAATGGGGAGTTTTGTTTTTTTGCTTTTTTAAATGGGGAAAGTCTGCAGAATTTCTGCTATATGTGAACGCACCGTTAAAGTGAATGTCCTGCTCTGAAGACTCTGCTTTTTTAACCTATATAGATTAAAGGGTTTTTCCCCGGACTCCGATATTGAAGACCCACTGTTAGAGTAGGCCATCAGTATGACCAGTGAGAATCCACTGCTCGGGGCACCCACCGATCAGCAGTTCAAAGTGACCGCTCAGGAGAACGCTGCAGCATCTCCACTGCATACCAGGAACCGCCACTATGAAACATACAGCGCTGTGCCTGGTACAGCAGGTCAATCCCATTCATCTGAATAGGACCAAAGTGCTCTCAGGCCATCCGGACAAACGTGACATTATTGGTCAGAGAGGCAGCTATGGTGCTCACCCGAGCGCTGCGTAATCGTCAAATAGCTGAATGGCATGGCAGAACCCCACCAAATGGATATTGATTGCCCATCATCAATATTGGAATCCTGGAAATGCATTTAAAGGGGCATTCCAGGCATTTACCATTGATGACCTATCCTAAGAATAGATCAATAGCCGTTTGGCGGGGGTTCGCTGCTCTGGATCAACCAGCCTGTTGATTCCAATGGGTGAAAAGCAGTCAATTACACTTCCGGCCTTGATGTCTGGTGAAACCGTCCGACTCTGCTGCACTGACAGCAGGCCGGATGATCAACGGGGATTCCGAAGCGGTGGACCCACACTGATCAACTACTAATGACCCATCTGAAGCATAGATCATCAATAGTAAATGCACAGAAGGCCCCTTTAGTCACAGAATTTTGATTCTTTCTAATGCTTCGACTGCTGTAAAAGATATACTAATAAGTTGGCACAGAATCGTGAACCTAAAAACATGGCGCCAAAAAGCGGACATCCACTTCAAAAATCACAAAATTCTACATCTTTGGTTCCACGACATTACAAATAAGAGCCTGAATCTCCCATGAGATGGGCAAAAAGCCCTCAAAAAGTATTAACAGTAATAATTATCGCTTGGATCGGTGTACAATTATTGTGCAAAATGTGTAACAATGCTGCCCAAGCAGCATAGGGTTAAACCAGAATGCTACCAGGATGGGAGTATTGAATACGCCTCCTCAATAACCATCATAGAGAGTAAAAGTGACAAATAATGCTTTTTTTAAAGGTGGGAGTAATAAGGAAGGTGAAGGAGAAATAGGGGGTCAATTGCAAAATGACATCTTCTGTAAAACTAAGTCTAGTCACATATAACAAGGTCTCTAAAATAAACAGGGGAGAATTAAAAACACACAATTCAGACATCCCTTTCCAAAACACAGTTGCTTAAAAGGTGTTTACAGAAACTGAGAAATTATGGTTTCCGTATGAGAACAGTCTTTGACTACAGCTAGATGCGTTGAGATCTGACTAAGAGGGGCATAGAAGTTTTTTGGGGGGAGGAACTGTGCGGCGCTCGGCTCCAGTTCCTGTCTCCATCACCACACCCTCCTCGGGTCTCATCAACCCATCCTAGAACAGTTTCATACAGCAGCCATGACTTTTCAGTTCCTGTACGACTTGAGAGCAAAAGATTTGCAGTGATGCAGTAATTTTCGAGCAAGTGATATTTTATCAGTACAGCCCCTGCTGGGCCGAGACCACCTCTCTCCACACACCATTCAGTGCAATAACCTATCCAGGGGTGCTTTATAGGAATGTGCAAAAAGGAGAGGTGAGGGCCAAATAATTGCATATATGATCAAACACAGGGATACCAACATCTGCATTAGTAGATTACTGCAAAACACCATGAGGGTGGGGGGCATTGAGAGAGGGGCTGTTATCTATAAGACAGAACAGAGCAACCGGATAAGCGGCGCTCCACAGAATGTAGCCAATCCTGGTTCAGACATGTCGTAGTTTACAAAAAAAATTCAGGAGCAGCCACTGAGGACTGACCGCTACACAAAGAGTTCGCCCTGAGTCACTTAACACCTCCACTTCTGGACAGACTAGGATAGGGCAGCCATGTTTGATCTTTCAGCAGCAAAGCCATCATACAGATTCAACGTGCAGAAAATTGGTGGGAGAAAAAAAAACGAGTTCCAAGTTTCCAATTCTGAAGCTGTTAAAAACGTCTTAGGAGGAAAAAAAATTTTGTTCAGCAGAAGGGAAAAAAACCCCCAAAAAAACAAAAAAGAAAGTTTAAAAAGAAAATCATCCTGTGTCTGGTCTTTCCCCTGGTCCGATAGTAACCCTCACTGTGGCAATGGTGAGGCCCAGCAACACTGCATATAAGACCCATCCGGAAGTTAAAGGGTGCAGAAAAGAAAGATTCTGGGAGATCTTCGCTAGTGTCTTGAACGTCCACCTTCAAACGCATGATGCTCTTCGTGGGCTGCAAGAGAGGGACAAGGCTGCGGTCAAGAGTAGGTTCATACCCTCAGATTACAAAAAAAAAACCTCCACAACATCAGATAAACAAGGAATACATTTTAACAAATGCATTTAACCTTAAGTGTAAATTTAGCACACAGTAAGTTACATCCTACATTATACTCCAGAGCTGCACTCACTATTCTGCTGGTGGAGTCACTGTGTACATACATTACTTATACTGTACTGATCCTCAGCTACATCCTGTATTATACTCCAGAGCTGCACTCACTCTTCTGCTGGTGGAGTCACTGTGTACATACATTACTTATACTGTACTGATCCTCAGCTACATCCTGTATTATTACTCCAGAGCTGTACTCACTATTCTGCTGTTGGAGTCACTGCATACATACTTTATTTATCCTTTATTGATCCTGAGTTACATCCTGCATTATACTCCAGAGCTGCACTCACTATTCTGCTGGTGGAGTCACTGTATACAAACATTACATTACTTATCCTGTACTGATCCTGAGTTACATCCTGTATTATGCTCCAGAGCTGCACTCACTATTCTGCTGGTGGAGTCACTGTGTACATACATTAATACAGGCTGTAACTCAGGATCAGTACAGGATAAGTATACTCCAGAACTGTACTAGCTATTCTGCCAGTTGCTACTGGAAACTATTAACAATCGTGCCATCTGAAACACTCCTTACAACTTAGCTGTTATTGGGGGCGCAGATTTAAATGTAGCATTTAATGGACTAATAATTAGTTTTTTCCTGCATTGACGGCACTTCCAGAATGTAAGTCATCATCACAAGTTATGCTGACACTGAAACGACAAACATCTGGGAAAACTCATGGAGCTTTCTGAGTGCAGCTCCAGAGTATAATACAGGATGTAACTCAGGATCAGTAATGTAGTAACAAAGTTTCATACTTTTTGAAATCAATAAGAGTCATCCAGCCCTGCTGCACCACCAGCGGGTTGGTGATCAGCTGATCACCAGGCATGCCAAGTAACGAATTCCCACTGATAAATTATTGGATGACCTACCCTTTGAATAGGTTAATAATTAGAGATGAGCGAGCATACTCGCTAAGGACAATTACTCGATCGAGCATTGTCCTTAGCGAGTATCTCCGCTCTCGGAAGAGAAGGGTCGGCTGCCGCCGAAGACAGGTGAGTTGCGGCCATGAGCAGGGGGGAGCGGAGGGGACAGAGGGAGAGAGATCTCCCCTCCGTTCCTCCCCACACTCCCCCGCTGCTCCCCGCCCGCTGCCGGCAGCTAAATCTTTGCTCCTGACCGGGCAGGTACTTGCTAAGGGCAATGCTCGATCGAGCAATTGCCCTTAGCGAGTATGCTCGCTCATCTCTATTAATAATGAAAGCCTGACAACCCCCTTTAGGGCCACTTTTATACATAAAGGCAAATACTTACGCTTATAAAATACAGCTTTAAAAGACGTGTTTGGCAGAAGTTCATAGATTTTTTCTAGGACTGTTGCTTCACCAACAACTGAGGCATTTCCATTCCAGACCTGTACAACATCTTCACGGTCACGTACACTCACACTGACACCAATCACTTCATCCTCTAAGTACAACAGAAAGAGAAGAAGTTATAACCATGAAAATCCAAGTCCTGAAAGGAAATAAGCCACAATTAAGCTTTTTTTTTTTTTTACTAGTATAGCGCCAACTTATTCCGCAATGCTTTTAAGTCATTTATTAACTACCCCCCCCCACCAAGCTGGGTACTCATTTTACAGACTTCGGAAGGATGGAAGGCTGAGTAGACCTTGAGCCAACTACCTGAACCATGATTGAACTTGTAACCTTCAGGTCGTGAGCGAGAGCTTAGGACTGCATTTCTGCTGCCTTAGCACTCTGCGCCACACAAGGCTCCATTTCTAAAGGAGGAAGAATACTTCATCCAATTCTTACAACTTCCTCAAAGGGAACCTGTTATAAGCACCATAAACTAAGTTATGATGTTTCTAGTTTAGAAGGAGAGTTTTGTCTTATACTCACCCGATCCTCCATTCCTGCAATAGCCTCTGGCAAAATCAGCATATGCACAGCAGCTCAGCTTTTCAAAAAGCAGTGTGCACACTACCAAAGAAATGAATGAGAGGTGCACATGAATTTGGGGGGAGAAAGTCAAGCTACTGTGCTTGCTGTTTTCACCAGGGAACACCGCAAGAATGGGGGCCGGGTGAGTACGAGGTAGCGCGGACTGTGTCAATTAAATTGGAAGCACTATAACTTAGTTTATGGTGCTTAGTTTTTTTTAAAATTGTTTTATTTAACACAATTGTCAAACAAAGACAGTATACAATGATGTAACATGGAAGTTGCTTACAAAGACAGTATTGTGTTTTTCTAATTACAACTGACAATAGTATCAAGATATACTGTCTGTTATCATACAGTATTAATAGATTAGTAGGCTTAAAAAAAATAAAACATTCAAACCTGAACTCAAATTTAAAGTTACTACATATAAAAGACGAGAAGAAAAGTCTCCCAAGGGGAAAGTTAACTGTTATGGTGCTTCTAGTTGAGGACAGATTTCCTTTTAACATTGTGTCTATACTATGCACATGTGAAGAAGGGTCAGCATATAAAGATTAAGGCACATTTACCTGCGGCACAGCGATCTGTAAACTGTTCACCAATAGTAGCTAGCAATAATTCTTTCCAAACGAGGGCCTAGAAGAAAGAAAAAAGTTTCTATGGGTTTTCCAGGAGAGAAGTCAGAGGAGAGAATTCCGCTGCTACTGCTACCTCTGTGTACTTGCGGCACTGTCAGTGGGCGCACAATCAGCTGATTAGTCAGGGTGCCAAGTGACGGACCCCAGCCGATCAACTATTAACGACCCATCCTGAGGATAGGTCATCAATAGTATTCTCCCTGGAAAACCCCTTTAAATATACTCATATCAGTCTCAACATATTCTACATACAACTTAAGTAGTCATTACATTGGCAATCTGATTGTGGGGTTTTTTTTGTGCCAAAGACTAACAATGTCACACCGCGTTACAGCTGCAGCACCTTCACTACCCACGGATCTAGCGAGTCGAACTTAGCTGTTCATACAGTTCTGTGGTTCTCACAGCCCGGTATAGTTGAACCACAGGTGGTCTGGGCACTGCGGCTGTAATCCAGCCATTAAAACACGTTTCTATGAACTCCGTAAGTGCAGGCATAGACCATGCCAACTTCTTTCCATTTATAGTTATCAAGACATCCTCCAGCATCACAAGGTCTGTACCGTGCTGTCTTTGGGGACCTTCATTTTCCACACTCCTCCTTTAGCATTACTTTCTTCTTCCCTGAAAGACAGGATGCGGATCATTGCAAGGTACTTCTGCCTGCCACATGCTTGTGAGGTCTACAGATACACAACTCATGTCAGTGACACTAAATCACCCCATATAAACCAACCATTCTAACAAGGGTGACTGAAACGACTGATACAGTGCAAGTGTATATATTCACTGTTTTGAAGATCTGCTTGCAATAGAGTGGAAACCATAATGGGAAAACAGAAACATTTGGCAAGTTTTCATCTATGCAAACATTTAGGTATCTATACAATCTACTGTGAGATTAAAGGCCCATTTAGATGGGGCGAATGTCAGGCAAAAGATGCCCGACACTCATCCCCGCAAATATCCACTCATGTGCTTTTGCACAGGAGTGGGTATCGTTGGTTCACAGCGGGGCAGCTGCAGGAGATTTCTCTCCTCGCGCCTACCCGCCCCTCTCCATTCACTAACATAGCGGCCGTTCCGCGCTGCACTCATCGTTCAGGAGGTTATGCAGCTTAAAATCCAGTACTGAACGGCCGCTATGTTAAGTGAATGGAGAGGGGTGGGTGAGAGCAAGGAGAGAAATCTCTTGCAGCCCCCCCGCCCCTATCATCTGTGAAGCAACGATACCCACTCCTGTGCAAAAGCATGTGAGCGGGTACTTGTGAAGACAAATGTCCGGTATAGTTTCCCTGTCATTTGTCCCATCTAAATGGGCCTTAACACATCAGCACTAGTCTCACCTCTTCAGTTGTTACAATGGACCAGTGCTGGTAAAATGCATTAAGGTACTTTTAGACAAAACAATTATTGTTCAAACAAGCGAAAACGAATAATCGTTTGGTCTAAATGTGAACCAACGATAACACTATGCAACAAATAAAAAAAAAAAAAAACACCCCCCCCCCCAAAAAAAACAAACCAAAACACTTTCATAACAGAAAGTAATTAATATGCTTCTGTAAAGAACAACCATTTCCTTTATTTAACCCCTTTGTGACCACCAATACAGTTTTAAAAAAAAAAAAAGAATACATACATATTTGGTATCTGCATTCGTAAAAGTACGATCTATCAATGTAACGCATTATTCACCCCGCGCGGTGAACATAGTCAGAAAAAAATAAAGACTGCCAAAAATGCGCTTTTTAGAAACACAGAAACAAAATGCAATAAAAAGCGATCAAAAAGGTTGTATGTATTCTAAAATGGTACCAATGAAAACTACAGGACGTCCCGCAAAAAAGGAGTCCTTGCACAATTATGTCGATGGAAAAATAAACTATGAAATTTATCATACCCGTAGAATAAAGTTATGTAGTTTTGTTGCAGTTTGTGCGCTGTAGGAACATTTAGAATTTTTTGAATTCTACTTCCCTTTGGAACGGTCTTCAAAACCTTAGATGTATTGCGGGTGTAATACGCAGTGAAAAGAATCCATAGATTTTAATGGGTTCGTTCACATGAGCGTATTTTTTTTACACGATGTACAATCGAGTGAAAAAGATACGCAGCATGACCTCGTTGAGGCATATTAAATACTACATTAAAGGGGTTGTCTCGCGGCAAAAATCAAAATTTTACCTTACCCCATTCCCCCTGTCACCCCCCTGGCATAAAATAGCAATTTAAAGCATTTTTTAAACCGCTTGCTACTCACCGATCCGACGAAATATGGAGTTATAAAAATCTTCTCCCTAAGATGGTCACCGGTCCTTTCCCAGGGATGCACTGCGGTTTTCTCCCATGGTGCACCGCGGGTCTTCTCCCATGGTGCACCATGGGCTCTGTGCGTTCCATTGCCGATTCCAGCCTCCTGATTGGCTGGAATCGGCACACATGATGGGGCGGAGCTACGATGACGACGCGGTGACCAGCTCTCCGGAACGAGCTGCCCCATTCACCAGCCAGAAGCACGGACTGCGCAAGCGCGTCTAAAAACGCCAGAAGACATCAGAATTAGACGGATCCATGGCGACGGGGACGCCAGCAACGGAGCAGGTAAGTGAATAACGTCTGTATGGCTCATATTTAATGCACGATGTACATTACAAAGTGCATTAATATGGCCATACAGAAGTGTATAACCCCACTTGCTGCCGCGAGACAACCCCTTTAAGCCATTGAAGTGAATGGGCGAGCATTACATTATTCCCCAAAACTGGAAAAGCTTACGTGGCAGGAAAATAAATAAAAAGTTGGATCTCATATTTGAATGCTGTCGGTTACAAAAATTGAGTTGCAGTGTAATTGTTCACTTTTCGCTCATTCATTTTATGTAGGTATGAAAATCAGTGTTGGCTCGTTCACTTATCGTTCAGTCCTTATTCACTTATACCCCGACTGTGAGAGACTGAACGATTCTGAGCTAGCCAACAATGTATCCGCCTGTCTAAACAGAGTGCAAGAGCTAGCGACGGCTTCACTCGCTCAAACAGTAAATCGGCTCATCTAAAAGAGACCTTAGTCTGGAGAGCGGCCTGCTTAATAGATAGGGTTACCAGATGCAGCTTTATCAAACCATTAGGTCTCTAAAGATTGTAAAGGCCCTTTTACACCGGACAATAATCGTTAGTAGTTGTTCAAAACCTTGCGCTCCCCCTGGGTTTTGGACAATAGTCGTCCCGTGTAAATGCATGCAGAGACTGAACAACAGAGCGAGAGTCGTTCAGTACTGAAGAACTGCTTTTTACACTGAACAGGCACTGCTTACAGTGAATGGTGAGGATGGGGAGACTGCTCCCCAAGCCATCCAGCCTCCCTGCTGGCCGCTCTGTCAGCGATGCTCGCTCCTGTGTAACAGCATGGGAGAAAGTATTTGCGGGGACGAGTGTTGGGAATAGTTTGCCTGACACTCGTCCATTGTAAATGGGCCTTAAGGCCTCATGTCCACTCGAAAAATACAATCCGCGCAGAATCTGCAGCGGATTTCCGCGCGTATTTGTTTTAAATGGTTTTTTGCATGCAGATATCCGCACACATTGCTATCAATGTGATAGCAATGTTGCTGATCCGCGCAGAATCCGCCGCAAAATAGAGCATGCCGCGTTTTTTCTCCCACGCGTGAAAAACGCAATTCTTTTAGAATGCCCTCTACGGGTGCAAAAGTCAATTTAAAGGAACCGCGGATGGCCAATGATTCCCTAGGGGCAAAATCCGCTGCGGATTCCGCAGTGGAAATCCGCAATTCCATTTAGCTAGTGGACATGAGGCGTAAGTCTCAAGATACAAACAGGGATGTTTTCATTCACTGCTAGCAAACCATCTTTAAACTGTAAGAAAGTTGCAGAACTTTGTTATACAATGACCAAGCTTTAGAGAAAACCAGTGAAGTCCTTTACATCAACGGCAGCTGCTACCGTAGTAGCTCAGAAAACTCTGTACTTACCATAGTGGTTTCCTTTCGCCCCTCATTAAGTGGTAGCTACATCTTAGAGGTAGGTTTGTCACTGGGGGTATATTGTTATACACACTCCAGAAACTCTGCAAAACACAAAGGAGAAGTCAGATGTACCTAGTAAGAATACATTAAAGGAGTTGTACCAGAAGTACAAGTTACTCATAGGATAGGGGAGAACTTGCTAATAGGTAAGGGAAAGGGGGTCTCACTGCTGAGCCGTCCACCTCTTCTGAGAATTGAGGTCCAATTTGCCCCTCTTCTCATTCTGGGGGATGCTTCTCCCACCTACAGGCATGTCACACCGAATGGAGCGATGGCCTAAGATTCGCAACCGGCATTCCTTTTTAATGGGACCAATGAAAATACCCAAGCGTTTGCCTATCTCCGGCAGTCTAATAGAAAATCAGTGTACCAGAATTACATTAGAAGGAAGGGACCATTATCTTCCACTGATCCTGAGAATAAAGGTATGGCAGAGTTAGTTTGCACTGTGTCATCCTTTCAAGTTAGCCCTGCATAATGGCACCCCCAGCTGTGCAGTCAACTGAAGCCAGGTTCATTCACTTAAATAGGTACATGCACCGCAGGTGGCTGGAACACTGCTGTGTAGGAAGAGACAGTGAAGAGGATGCAGTGCTGGGAGGCCCAGAAGTCAAACATCCCCTGATCAGTCATGGCATATCCTAGCGATAGCAGAGGCAATGCCTTTTGAAAGTTAAACTGATTGGAGGAATGTTCATAGAAGGGCTGCAAACGGAGCAAGATGCAGAATGACTTGTCTGTTATTTGGTGCTCACATGAGGCGTACATGAGATCGGAGAATCATTATATAGCACCAACATATTCCGCAGCACTTTACAAGCCAGATGATACATGTACAAACTGGATCAGATATATACAGTATTAAAGGGGTTCTGACATTAAAAAAAAAAAAAAAAAATTTTACCTCACCTTGTCTGGCTAGGACCGATCGCCAGGCATGTCCCCTCCAGCCAGCATCTTTTTCTGTGGCTTGTAGAAGCAGAGCAGGAGCGGTCAAAATGACCGCTTCCTGCTCTGCTCCGTCTGTGAGCCACTTCCGAGGTGAACGGACGGGCCGCCCACAGCAAGCACGTCACAAGCAGTGCTTGCTGTGGGCGGCCCGGCCGTCCTGGCTGAACTCCGAGATTCTGCGCGTGCGCAGTGGAGACGCGGCCCGTCCTGACTCCTGTCAGAGGGCACCTCTCCACTGCGCATGCGCGCGATCCCGGAGCAGCGCGGCTCGTGGAGGAAGAAGAGGAAGAGCAGCGCCTGCTGGGAGATGACCCCCCCCATGTCAACAACAACAGGAGACAAGGTAAGTATTATGTTTTTATGCTTTAGCAGCCATTAAGCCGCGGGTTCCCTGTGTCCATTAGGCAGACCAGGGAACAATGGCTGCTAAAGCATAAAAACATTGTTCATGTCAGAACCCCTTTAAGACAAACAATTGAATAGGACTGAGGGCCTTGCTCACAAGAGCTTACAATCTATGAAGAAATAAGGGTGACAAGAGGTGGCAGGGATTGTTCTGTTTTATATAACTAGGGTAGTAAATAGAGCTGTATGAACTGCTCACCAGCCATATCTGTATGTGTACATACTAGTAATCATTAGGAAATTATATAGTACCAGTGTTGCTGGTGACGCAATGCGCCACACAGCTGTTACAACACACACACACACACACACACACACACACACACACACGACAGGGATGAAAAGCAGCACAGCAGAGTCCTGCACACACTGATCACCCCCTGGTCATGTGACCCTGGGACTGCTCCCACAGAGGTCACATCACGACAGGTCCTGTAAGCACACAGCTGCCATAGGTGTTCATTAGTATTCCATCCCCTACAAACCCCCTGCGTCCTCAGTTGCTATAGAATACTAACGAACACCCAGCTGGACAGCAGCCGTGTGCTTACAAGAATTTTGATGACGTCACTGTCTTGTAATCAAGGGCGTAGCACGTAACTTGCTCCCTTTTGCTCTGCCCCTAGTCACATGACAGTGACATTATCACAGGTCCTTCATCTGGAGGTCATCCCGAGTGAGTTATGCATCCCCTACAAAACCCTGCAGCCTCAGTTGCTATGGAATAGGACCTGTGATGATGTCACAGTCATGTGATCAGGGGCAGAGCATGTAATTCATAGATGGACAAGTGGTCGTTAGTATTTTGAGAATATGAAGTGCATCAGGGTATATGCAGTGTGGGGGAAACAATGGGATGGGGGAGATTGGAAAATATTTTCTGGAAATAACCCGATTGTTCGGGTTAGCGCATTCCAGAAAATTAGTGCAGTTCGTGAGAAATCTTAGAGAGGTTCAGATTAGAGATGAGCGAGCGTACTCGGCCATGCCCCTTTTCCGGCCAAGCGCCACGATTTTCGAGTACTTCCGTACTCGGGCAAAAAGAATCGGGGGTCGCCGTGGGTGAGAGAGAGGGAGAGAGGACTCCCCCTGTTCCCCGCTGCTACCCCCGCTCCGCCACGCCTCCCCCCACCCCCCAAATCTTTTCACCCAAGTACGGAAGTACTTGAAAATCGCGGTGCTCGATCGGGTAATTACTCAAAACGAGTAGGTTCGCTCATCTCTAGTACAGATTAAAAAGGAACTTAGTGTAAGGTCATTAGCAGAATTAAGAGAATAGGATAGGGTGAAAGAGGAGATATAGGGCAGTGCAGCACTGTGGAGAGCTTTATGGAGAAGCGTGATGGGTATACATTGTGCTCTATAGTAGATGGGCATTGGTGCAGGGACTGGCACAGGGTAGAGGCAATGTGTAGTAGATGTACAGTATTTTACCTGTATTGTTTGTACGGTGTAAATTTTCTTCAGGTTGGATTCACATTCTGCTGCGGTTGTTCCAGGGAGAGACCTGCAGAGAGAGTAGACAACATTCATTATTGAACTGCTACTAAAGCCCCAAGTGATCCAAAGGCCAAGCCTGCATGTTTAACAGAAGGTCAAGCTTGTGCATTTCAAGCCACATAATCCTGGTCCTTAGTCATAACTAAGGCCCAGGATTATATGCCTTGAAGCATGTAAGAGTTCCTTTTATCCTCTGCTACCCCACTTTGTTGCCTTTTAGAAGCATCCATAAAAGCTACGTTTTATTTATTGAGTGTGGAAGACCAGAACTGGGGCCTGTAAACTGGTGGATCCGAGGGAAAACTTCCAGCTTCAGTCCCTAGAGTTAGAAGCTCCAAGAGAAACATTTTATGATGTATGTAAGGAATGATATTTAAAAAGGCACAATGGCCTATCTGCAGGAGAGAATCAAAAAGTAGGTCAATGTGGATCAGCTGTCTGCCAGGTCGGTGCAATCATGCACTGAGCCGATTTCTGCAGAAAGCACACAACTCTGTTCCTACTGCAGTGGCCAGGCTTGGTACTGCAGACCATTCACTTCAATGAGAAATCTGCCTGCAATACCAAGCCTGGCCATTGCAGAGAGAATTGAGCCACCTGCTGACCAGACGAACAGCTGATCGGCAGGGGTTCTGAGAGATGGACCACCACAGATATGCTATTGATGACCTATCGCAAGCCATCAATAGTTTACAACCCCTTTAACCCCTTCCCGCTGCAGGACGTAAATTTATGTCCTGGCAGCAGGGTACTTCCCGCAACAGGACGTAAACTTACGTCCTGGGGATAGCGCGGGATCACATATGATCCCGCGCTATCCCACAGCGGGAGCCGGCTGTCACAGCCGGCGTTCTGCTGCAACAGCGGGGGGGGCATCAGAGATGCGCCCCCCGCTGATAACCCCTTCCCTGCTGCGATCTAAGTAGATGTTATCGCGAGAGCCCGGCTGGTTGCTATGGCAACAGGACGCCGGATACTGGCGTCCTGTACTGCCATAGCCTATGATCGCTATAGTAAGCGATAATGCATGGCAGGGAAGAAGCCCTGTCATGCATTATCGCAGCAATCTGAAGTGTAACAGTAAAAGTCCCTCAGAGGGGCACAAGTGTTGTAAAAAAAAAAAAAAAAAAAAAAAAAGAAAAAAAAGAATAAAGTTCAAAAAATAAAAATGTAAAAAAAGTTTAAAAAAACCCTTTTTAATGCTTTTTCTCATATTAACATAAAAAAATGTAAAAAATTAAAAACCCCACATATTTGGTATCAACGCGTCCGCAATGACGCGTACAATATATTGAACATGCTTTTTATCCTGTACGGCAAAAAGCGTAAAAAAAAGCTAAAAAAGTGAGGCAAAAATGCTAATTTTTAGCATTTTGCTACCATAAAGCGCAATAAAAGTGATAAAAAAAAAAGACAGATGTACCCCAAAATGGTACCAATAAAGAAATACAGCTCTCACAGAGCTCCGTACATGGAAAAATAAAAAAACGTTATAGCACTTTGAATGCAATGAGTTTAGAAAAAACCTAAAAAAAATAATTTTGGTATCGTAACCGTACCGGCCTGCAGAAAAAAAATGTGTTGCATCATTTATGCTGCATAATTAACGCTTTTTAAAAAAAAACTAAAAATCTATGGCAGAATTGATGCGTTTTCTCTTCCTACGATCATAAAAAAAAAAAATAATAAAAGTTTTACAATTTAGTCTATGTACCCAAAAATGATACCAAAAAAAATCTACAGCTCACCACGCAAAAAACAAGCCCTTATACGGCCGCGTCGACAGAAAAATAAAAAAGCTATGGCTTTTGAAAAATGGAGATGGAAAAATACCAAAATCGCTTGGTCCTCAACGCCAAAATAGGCCATGTCATTAAGGGGTTAAAGATGGTACTACACTTAAGTTAGATGATCAGAATGATGTTTGAAAGTTATACCAGCAAGTAATTATATCGACTAACTAGTCCCTAAAGGGTAAAAGCGGAGAAGGAGCGGGGGTGGGGGGTGAGGAAGGAAACGAAAATGCACTTTGCGGTGTGATGGAGTCACATAATCGTTTGCAGCACAACTGAAGGCGATCACATGACTCCTCAAACAGGAATAAGACGTCACACAATCTTTACTGAAGAAGGATCATGTGATGCACCAAGTGATGGCAGAAAATGCGCTCATCCAATCTAAAGAGTTTCCTCCAACATTACAATACAGACAATTTTATATCCTGACCTTTCGCAAGTCAAAAGTCCTATCTACAAACAATAAAATGTTACATAACAACCTAATAAAAAAAGCCATTAAGTATTTTCTCCATGCCAAGAATTACTACTCAACCTGCCAGTTCAGACTTTATAATAATAGGTATCTGCAATCTATTGTTCACAGTTAGCAGCCATTCCAAGTTAAGGAGAGACTGAGCCTTTAGTTTGACATTTGGGTGGCTGTCTGTAATGCTGAAGACATTTGAGAAGTAGAACATCGGGTGAAGAGCCATGAGGTAGAGGGTGTACATGTGGCAAATCCGGAGCGAGGAAGGCTCAGTGGGCATACGCAGAGGCAGGTCACCTGTGTGTGATAGGCATCAGTGATACAAGAGTAGCCAGATCATTTTGAGAGATGCCATCTGTCAGTTGTGGGTCTGAAACAAGACTGACAAGAAAGGGGTGGAAGGAGTTAAAGGATGAAATGTGTCCAATGGATCTTTCCCTTGTTAGGTGGCACGAAGGCCCACAATGGTCATGGCACTGCTATGTAGTCACCCCGAGTTAGTAGGTGAGGACACGGTCACACAGCTCCAGCTCTAATTACATGGATATAATGCTCCTCTTGAGAAAGGTGTTTAAACGCCAGCTCTTGAGAAGCAAGACAAGAACCATTCATTCCACTTCTGGGATTTAATGACGCGGGATGAATGACACTACTATAGAGGATGAGTAAACAATCCAGAGCAGAGGACGATGCCAGGAATATGTCGCTCCAGAACAAGGTCAGAGAACCAAGGTCATTGTTTACAGAGGATCTGTCAGCGCTCACGGCATATCTGTTTTAGTAAATACATTTAATCCCCATAAAACAATAATTCTGAATCACCTTGTCTTAGAAGTCTACGATGTGTTGTTCCCCCGTTACTCCTCATAGAAGTGTATGCATACATTTACAACTAAGTTTTGATAAAGTGGTAGCAGCACCAAGTTGTAAATATATTTTCTGATACCGGCAGGACTAATTGGAGATGCAGACGCAGGGAAGGGATAGAACACTCCCAACGGTACTGGTGCATCTTGTGTCCACCGGAACTATGGGTGGAGACATGGGTATGTCCTGGTGGCGTTCTAGGGAACACCCATAGCTGCCAATTAGCTACCTTCAGGCCCAGCGGCAGAAGACAGTGGTGAGCAGAGGGACTCCACGTTGGGGACGACATTGACTGGGAAGCCGGGACCGGGAACAGTCACAGCGGGTCCGGGAGCGCCAACACATATTACAGCGCTAGCGGGCACTGTGACAGCAGGATCCCCACGGCACATGCGACACAGACAGCGGGGTCAGGAGGGGAGATGGGAGCGGAACACCGACAGCAGACACCCTTATGGAAAGGAGATTAGGGTCGGCAGGGGAGATAGGAGCGGAATAGCACACTGACAGCGACCGGGTTCCAGAGAGCACAGCAGGGTTGGCAGGGGAGATGGCAGCGAAATAGCACACCGACAGCGGGCGGGCTCGGGAGAGCACAGCGGGTACTCCGCCAATCAGCACCTGTGGGCGTCACCTACCCCCATCCGCTGCATCTCAACCCGGCTACACCCATACTTCTGGGGGAGACAAGATGAACCAGTACCCCCACCAACTAACAAAACCAAGTTGAAATCAAATTCCCAGGAGGAACAACAGAGGGACAGCACAAACTAGAGATCTTTGGGGGGGGGGGGGGAAGTGCTTCAGAATTGTCATTTATTAAAATACATGCATCTGGAGACCCGAGGGGGTCCTGTTAAAGGGGGGACCTGTCACCTACTATAAAAGGACCATAAATTAAGATATGGCACTTAAAGGATAGAACTCACTGACTCCAGAGGTGTAACTTCTATTTATCAGGGTCCCTGTTGCTCCAGTGTCACCCTTAGAAATTGATGCGCCATCAGTGCAAGTCTTCATTTAGTCCATGCATGCACAATCCCATAGCTAACAGTGAAGTGTGACGACTTTATGAAACGTCCCATTGAAAAACTGACCGCCAACTTATCGGTTGTGGATCCCAGTAAGATTAAAGTTACACCCCTGGACTCAGCAGGGCATATCCTATAGGCACCATAGATCCATGTGAATCATACACAGATTACCGCTATACTGCACCCACAAAGATGAACCACAATAAGCACTCATTTCCTTATTAATTATCTACTTCCTCACTGGGGATGGGAGGTGACCTGGCTGCACGTGTTCTTCATAGAAGCAATGAGAAAACAGGTTGGGCGAGGTGGCACGACTGGTATAAATGACAGGTCAGGAGTAAGATACCGTTCCTGATGTAACTGGACCATATCAGGTTTGCATGTAACCTTACTGACTGCACCCTCAGGGCAGCAGCGCCAACAGGTTGTACAAAAAAGAAAAAAACATTTTCTTCCAGCCGAGATCCGTGCCACACTTCTTCAGGGGTTGGGTCAGGCATTGCAGTTCCAATGGCACTGAAGTTAATAGGGCAAAGCTGCAATACCATCACCTTTGTACAGGTGTTGCATCATGTCTGGAAGAAAGCAGCCATGTTTTTCTATTCTGCTACAGAAGTGACTTCATAGTCTCCACATCTGGCATCTTCAGAGACTTTCGTCCCACCTGGGCATGCGAACACTAGTAATCTGCCAACAGATTCTGGAATGTCCATCCACCTAGAAGGGGGGACTGTTAGAGTCAGGCCGCATGCAGAAGGCCAAGTGGCGCCCAAGACTCTTAGGTGCAACTTGCATCGGACAGCACACAGATATCCACTGTCCTGCACACGCAGGGTTATTACATATCCTACCATCAGCCGTGAAAAGGACCAGAACAGCATATGCTGCAATATTTATTTATTTTTTGACTCGAATCATTGGTCCATTAAAGAAAAATTAAATTAAATAAAATCACTCATCTGAATAGCCTCACTGATTTTAATGGGTCTGAGTTCCATTTACTAAGTTAAACTTGGACAGAAATCAAATCTAAAAATAAGCCCATGTGAATAAGGCCTTAAACGGGTTTTCCAGGCAGTGCCAACTGCCAAAGCCGGGATATACCGGGGACAGGGTGGAAGCCACTGCTCCAACCCTTAGGTAGTGGCCGGCGCAGCTCATTGAAATCAACGGGAACTGTGCTTGTAACTGCAAGCTGGGGTCCCATTGGTGTCAATGAGAGCTGTGCCTGCGATTGTGAGTGCCCGCCACTACACAAGGGTTGGAGCAATGGCTTCCGCTCTGACCTCAGTGTATCCCAGCGGGCGCTACCGGGAAAACCCCTTTGATGTACAAGACTGTATTTTCAGTCCGCGTGCTGTCTGAGTCTACAACTGACTAGTTTGGCTCTTTTCAGCCTTTTTTCAGACATAGGGGCGGGGAGAAAAAAAAAAAAAAAGAGAACACATGTGGAACTGTGCACAGATGAGAAAGATAAAATACTAAAGTTACAGACAACATAAAGGAGTTATAAAGAGCGCCCCCTCCCATTCTCAGGCACTAATGCTAGTTCAGTCTGCTGCATATTTGTATGCATAACACTAATTTCACCATTGACAGGGCTACAGGAGGTAAGCTTACTGTACACAGGACTTTACTCGCCTGATTTTGGTTGTTTCAGCTGACCATTGTTCAGAAAAACAAATAAAAAAAAGTAAATGATAGTTCGCAATGACCAACGGTGACTGTACTCTGCCAAAAATGTCATCTGTCAGGTTGAAACATTTCTGCCATGTCAGCTGATGACAGAAGTGCTTGGCTGCTTTAACACTTTCCTTAAACTTTGCCCCCTGGACAGATTATTCTGGTTTGTTGCTGGTAGGACTGTTCAATGTCTTATGTTTAGGCTGGGTTCCCACGGGGCGGATTCCCGCCGGAAATCTCGCGGTTTGGCCGCAGGAAAAAACTCGAGATTTCCGCCGGGAGAAGCGCCGCGGAAAAACCCGCAGCGGCTTTGAAGCGGTCCGGCCGCTCGCTCTTCTGCTGCGGCCAGCGCTCCCATAGAGGAGAGCGCAGCCGCAACGGAAAGAAAAAAGAATGGACATGCTGCGGTCGGCAAAGCCGCGCCGCAGCTTCGGCCGGATTAACCGCAGCGGATTGGCCGTCCCGTGTGGACGAGATTTCTCAGAAATCTCGTCCACATGGCTGGCTAATCCCGAGATTAGCGGCTGCAGGCGGATTTTCCGCGGCGAAATTCCGGAGGGATTTTCCACGGCAAATCCGCCCTGTGTGAACCCAGCCATAAAGGCCCTTTTACAAGCAACGATTAGCGCTCAAACTTCGTTCAAATGGCCGAAAGTGAGCGATCATCGTTACATGTAAATGCGGGCAGTCGGGCACCATTCGTTCACATGTCGTTTAGCGCTGGTTTTTAGCCAACTTCAGGATGGGTGGGAGTTCAGCGGTTAGATCTCTACAATCAGCAAGTTATCCTACATCCTGTGAATGGGGCATAACTTGTTTAGATCGGACAACAACCCCTTCAAGGCGAGGTTCACATCACATTTTTGGCATGTGGTTGAAAGATACCCTATCCTACCAAGAGTAACTGGACACTTGAGGAAGAATTAATAGTAGTATTTATTTCCATATGGTAGTACTTCGAGGAGCTCCTTTGGCCCTAACGACATTGGATACTCTCCATGCCATACTTTCTACTAACATCTGATACACTTCAGCCATTATTTCCCTCCATTCATCCTGCAAACGTCTGGCAAGTTCTTTGAAAGAAGATGCATCAACTCATCTACAAAAGGAGCGTAGTCATTGAACAGTTGAGTAATGGAGGAACGTTCTGTAGAGTTACGAATCACGCGTCTTCACATCACATGACATACCTAGGTGTGGAGGAGGCTGGGGAACGCTACCTGCCCGAGTGTGTTGTACCAACAGTTAGGTACGGCGGAAATTCCGTTATGTTCCGGTGATGTGTTACATGGCATGGTCTTGGTCCATTGGTTGTGGTGACAAGAACCATGAACACGGAGGTGTACCCTGACATTGTACACAATAATGTGCTGCCGACCATGTGCTAATGCTCTGGGAATGGTCAGCCATCTTTCCCAACAAAACAATCCGCCTTGTCACACATCCAAGGCCGTTTTACCTTGGTTCAAGGATATGGACGTTGCTTTGAAAGAACACACTAGACATTTTGGTAAGATAGTGTCCTGCTGCAGTCTTCTAAGAGGTACATCTTATGACTGGCTGTACAAAATGCAGGTGGGCATTTTTTTTTCATACAGTAGGACATAAAGCAGGAGCCGACATATCTCGTTTGACCAAAAAGAACAGTAACTTTCAGTAAGATGCCAAACCTTGATGTGACCAAACCCTTATTACAAACTTAGAGCAAGATCCCAATCCCTGGAATCCTAGGGACAACCAAAGATTGAGACTTTAAAAGATGTGTGGATCATGGACAAGCCCCTTTATTGCGACACATTCAATATACAATACCTCTGTGGCCACACACTGGGTGACTAATGCCCACAAACCACCACCCTTATTCACAGAGGCTACATGGTATTTCAGTAGTGCGGTCCATGCATGTTCAATACTGAAAACCAAAAATGGACTAAGTCACCCAGCTGTGAACTGTCCTGAATCCTGCCAGTGATTGTCTTGTGTACTCCAGAGCGCTGCTGTTTACATTTTGTTCATGTTTAATACACGACACCAAAGAGAGGGACAGGCTGCAGCACATTGGCACTGATAGGTCAAACCCCAGTAGGTCTGGAGAGCTGCCATTGGTAAGTGGGTTATTTTTAGGCAGTGTCTAATTATACTTCTCAGGCCTGGATATGTCAAAGGGTTTCCAGGACCTAAACACTGAAGACTTTTCCTTAGGATACACCATTAATGTACGATCAGGGGGGTCTGGACACTGCTGGAAGCAGATAGCACTAGCCATACTGCAGTGGCTGGAGATGGTACTACAGGCACAGCTCCCATTGAAGTAGGCCAATGCAATGTTGACAGTGCCATTTCTTTCCAGCACTGTACACTCTGACAGCATGCCCGGCGATCAGCAGGGATCACGAGTAGCGGACCTCAATTAACTGTTAGTAATCAGTCGGTTATATACGAGTCTGTAATATAAAACTCCAACTGTTTGCATATAATATCTGCGCTGACTAAAAAAAACGGTTTTCCTAGATTTATGTAAAGAAATCTTATTTGTTGTACGAGAGGTTCTTAGATATTTGAAGTTTCATTTTCATGATTTCTGCTTGCCATCAGTGAATGGACACCTGGTTACAGATGCCAAAAGCAGTACTAAGGAGCTGTGTATTGCAACTTTATGACCCTCCTAGAAAATAGGCGGAGCCCCACATCGCACCTCCTATAGGAGACATCCAATCACTTAAACTCTGGTCCATATAGACATCACAAAGTGCTCAAATTTAGAAGACCCACTTTCCTACACCTTAGTAGTGAATTCAGAGTGAGGGTGACTACTGACTAGCATTTGCAAATTTGCAGCTTCCCCCCCCAGGTGTCTATAGGGGGTTTCTAATGTTAAAAACGCATCGCAGTTAAAAACAAACAAAAAAAAACAAAAACAAAAACAAAAAAAAAACAAACAGAATTTACCGCAAAATCGTGATTTTGCGCGATGCGGTCTTAACATTAAGAAGTCCAATAGACACCTGGGGGGGGGGGGGGGGGCTGCAAATTTCGCAGTGAAAAAGAACTGTAGTGGGTAGTCACCCTTAAAGGGGTATTCCGGCTTTTTTTTCACCTGATAATTGGGGGTCCGTTGCTTAGGATCCATGCCCATTAACTATCAGCGCAGTGGGGCCGGTCGTAGTCAGTAGACGGAGTGTGAGCGCCTGCTTCACTGCCATTGAAATGAATTATGGAAACAGTGTTACGTGAATGCTACGCTGTTTCCGTAGCTCCCATTCACTTCAATGACAGCTACGGAAACAGCGCTGTACTAAGCGCTTGGATCTTCCCATAGGCTCCAGCCATGTGGCCGGTAGCTATGGCAACAGTTCCCCATCTCTTCTATGAAAAGCAGAGATGGGAATGCTCCTTTAAAAGGGTTGTGTCAAGGGGGAGCGGTCTGAACACGTGACGCTCTCTGATGTACCAGAATGGAGAGCTGCTCAGTACAAGCGTCTCCCATCGCAGCTGGACATCTTGTTATTACAGTACGTCCGTCCACCTGAACTACCATCCAGTAAGGTCATGTTCACACAGCGGATTTAAAAGGCAGAATCTGACATGGAATCCATGCCAAGTCTGTGTCGAATTCCGCATCCCATTACATTGAATGGGAATCCACGCTATAAGATGCGATGCAGATTTTTTTCATGCATTGATTTCAAATCTGCATCCAGGAAGGGGAAAGAAAAAAGTCACCACTATGACATGCGCATCTTGGTGGGGATTCGGCTCTGTTTCCACGGCAGGAATTCTGCATGCAGATTTCACCATTGCAGAGGGCTAACTCCCCATGCGGATATGCTCTGGTTATCTGCATAGCTGTAGCAAAAAGCCACAACTCCGCTACGGATTTCTCGTCACGGTTGTTAGAGGGGAAATCCACGTCAGATTCCGCCATCTCAACGTAATCCAATCCTATAATTTCCCTGTTCTGCTATGTGCCGCTTCCCCAGCAAAATCCACTGTCCATGAAAAGTAGTTATTCCCCATCCACAGGACCTCCGCTGAGATGCCCACCAATCACAAGAATGGGGTCCCAAGCAACGAGAGTTTAGCAGCACTTCTACAGGACTGCTGGAGATAGCCGAGGACACGCCTGTCCATCCCGATCAGTCCGGTTGAGACGGGCAGCGTAGTGTGACCGCTGCGCCAATCATTTGGGGATGCTCAGCGGGACATCCCAGAATTTAGACCAACCTAATAAGGGATCGTTTAATTTCATGAATTTAGGAGCCGATTTGGCCACTGCAGAATTGCTACAGAGTGGCCACAGTGACTTTGCCACGCGAGAAGGTGGCCTTGAGGGTACATTTACACGCAACAAAGTTTGGGGTGGATCCGCAGCAAGAACTTCAGCACATCTGCGCTGCGGACGCCCAGCGACTTCTACACCACTTGTGGCAGATCTTTATGCGGATGAAGCTGCAGATCCACAACAGATTTCATGCTTCCGATTGAGCAGGCGACAATTGCTGAAGATCAGTCAGATTTTGGTGCGGAACTTGATGCGGAAAATCCACCCCAACAACCTGCATCAGATCCCCATACGCTGGTGCAGATCCTCAGCAAACTCTGTCCGATCAATGGAAAGGGTGCAACTGGCTGCAGATCCGCAGCAAGGACTCAGGCCTCATGTCCACGGGGAAAATCAGGCCCGCTACGGATTCTCCATGGAGAATCCGTAGCGGGTCCCTCCTGCCCCGCAGACATGAGCGCTGAAAATAAGAATTAACTTACCCACAGTGGACCGGGCAGATCTTCTCTTCTTCACGGCCGGATCTTCTTTCTTCGGCCGGCGGATGTGCTTGGCACGCCGGCAGCATACTGCGCGCATGCGCCGTGCACATCCGCCCGAAGAAAGAAGATCCGGCCGTGAAGAAGAGAAGATCTGCCCAGTCCACTGCGGGCAAGTTGTTCTTATTTTAGGTCTCCCGCGGATCCGGACGGCTTCCATAGGCTTCAATAGAAGCCTGCGGGGAGACCCGCACGAAAATGGAGCATGTCACGTTTTTTTTCATGCTCCATTTTTTTTTTTAAATTCACTTTTATTGACCATCCGCGGGTATTTATCTACCTGCGGGTGGTCAATGCATCCCTATGGGGTGCGGATCTGCATGCGGGTGATCCGCTGCGGATTTAAAATCCTATTTTGCCCGTGGACAAGACTGCTTTCACGGAAAACACCGCAGCCGAAACCGCAGCATTTTACCGCAACTTCAAACAGCGTTTACAAACACGTTCCAGCGTTTAACACATCCCATCATTGTGATGGGGGAGGAGGTGCATTAAAACGCGCAAAAGTAGCGCAGACTGCACTAAAAAATTGTGAAGCTAAAGACAGCGCTGGTCTGCGAGGCCCTATTTAAAAATCAATGGAGGCGTTGCACCGTGCCGGTTTCGTAACACCCATTCACTTCCATAGAAGCCGTATAAGGCTGCCACGCTCGTGTTTCCGTAACGCCCAGTGAGGTGGAAAACCCACCATAGAAACAACAAGAACCCCAAAGGCAGACACAAAATATTGGGGGCGCAATATCATTTGCATAATGTTATAAAATTTGCATATTTCAGGTGCAGATCTGCAGTTTCCAAAAAAGGGACCGAGTTACCATCCCCCGCCACAATAACGGCAAAATGTGAACCGATCAGGCGAAAGAAAAAATAACATTTTTATGGGAGGCAAATTGTATCAGAAGAGAAGTCATCAAAATTTGGACAAAAAGAGAGATTGGGTCAAAAAAAACCAATGCACATCCTACATGGGGGAGGAAGAGGTAAAATGTCAACAGAGGAGGAGGGGAATCCAAGGTCCTAGAGGGGGAGAGTGCAGACAGCATGGGGGAGGGGCGGCTGGCGAGGAACAGGTTAATACAAGGGAGCCGACAGCGGAAGGGTCTATTCCCGGTCGGGCGGACAAGACGCGCCACAGAGTCCCTGTCCCGTCACCCCCGCTACCTGTCCAGCCAGAAGGTCCAGGGAGAGTGCAGCGGGATGCCCTCACTGTCCGGCTCCTGCGGCAGCTCCAGGTCGCTGATCTCGGTCCGGTGATGGTTGAGGTGCAGCTGCTCGTCGCTGTCAGACTTGAGCTGCCGCCGGTCCGGACCCGCGGGGAGCGCCATCTTCCTGTGGACGCGCCGCTTACGCCCCGCCCCGGCCGACATCGTCACGGACAACGCAGCTGCTGACTCACTCACCTGACGCGGCGCACGGCTCGGCTGCTATGGCAACGGAACGCGTGACGTCACCGCAGCCGCTTCCTGACTGGAAAAGGGCGGGAGAATATACTGCCGGTCGGTGATTGGATGAGGCGGGTGACGTCACGGGCGTTGTATGGTTCTCAGCGGGTTTCCAACGGCGTTCTCGAATTTGGGCGTTTAGGATAAAAACGGCGGCCGTTGTGGTCATGAATAACGGGCTGTTGTGAGGAGGAGTTCGTGTGACTTGTGCAATATATCCCCTTTATCTCGATTGGAGAACTGTCGCTTAAGTGTGCGAATGGCCGTTTACTTTTTACACATTGTCTGCGTGTTCAATTTCACAATCGCCAAATTAATTGTTCCTGACCATTGGCGTACAAAAAAAAAAAAAAAAAGGCACACTCAATTTTCCTGCACATTTGCGCACTAAAAGTCCCCACATCAGTCGATAGGGATGGGCACATGCGCACAAAATACGCTAGGAGATGAGTGAAACACTGTGTAATTGAGAGAAAGAGAAAGAACACATCTGGAACTAATTAGTCAATTCAGTCGGTCTGTATTTTCTTGCCATGCGCAAATGCACAGTAAAATACGCCAACACAGGCGAAAAAAGCATTGTTCCTTCTGCCAAAAACGCAAGGCTCATGCATGCGCAAATACACATGCGTTCGTGTGAATTCAGCGTAAGGGCAGCGTAAAGTACGCTATCAACGAGGTTGATTTGGGGGCATATCGGCGCATTTTAATGTAATTTTTGCGCACGCAGGGCATGTTATTAGCGTGAAGCAGAAGAACACATCCTGATTTAAATGGCAATTTCACCCAATGAGGCCCAGATGAGTTATTTTTTTCACAGAATTGCGAAAAGTAAGTAGAGCATACTACGTTTTTATGCACACACAAAAAAAAAGTGCGCAAACTCATTGAAATCAATGGGTTCCACTCTCTGAGTATTACGCGTACAATTTTTGCACATGCAAATACGCCCATGTGAAGCCGCCATAACTTTGAAGACCAAAACCAGAGACCAGCGCTTTCAAAGAGCAGCTCGGACTGTTCAGTGGAAGATCACCTGCACGTATTTACGTGTTTTGGGGAACCAATAAGCATAAGGGTGCAGTCACACGGATGAGTGCGATACCGGTCGGAAAAGCTTGGACCGATATACGCTACGATGTGAGCTAACGTTTGTGCACCCGTTCAAACAGCATGAGCCCCGGCGCATATACGCCGAGGCTGCCATGCCGTTGAGCCCTCCCCCTCATCGGCTCGCCACCTCTCTCCTCCCCATTGACTGATTTCAGTAGGAAGGGGGAGACTAAGCGCTGCCCGTTCCCATATCCTCCTATTGCTGGCTGCAGACAAGAGGCGGGAGCTTAGCTCCGCCCCCTCATTGATATCAGCTGGAGGGGAGGAGAGAAGAGGGAGTTTTTCAGTCACGCTGCTAACCTCCCGTCTCCGACCGACCTCCATGGACAGTGGAGTTTGCATGTCCTCATCCATGATACAGACAGGAATAGGGCTTACCATTTTTTTACACACCCATACTGAGAGCTGTGTTTGCATGTAGATCTGTTATGTCTCTCTGCTTCCCAAAGACTGTTTGGACACCTGTAGTCCTTGTCTGTATCATATGCAGATCCCCTCTTCCCTTCTCCTGACAGGTGCGGCCTCCAAATGTCTTATGGCGGATCCCTGACACAGTTCCCTATGTCAGCACGGTGGCTGACCGTCTATCCCCCTGGTATGAGGACACTGTTAGACTTGCTGTGGAGTTTCAACTGTGTGCATGTGAGCTCTGGGTGGAGTCCGTGTTGTATACGCTACCTGTTGTAGTCTGGTGTTAGCAGTCCTGTTCAGTGCTCATTCTGTCTCTGTTTGTGGTATGAACAGGTTCTATGTGTAGTGGCTGCAAGAAAGGTTGTGTTGCAGCTTGCTGTGTGATTTATGTCCTTTTGTCTGTCCTGTACAGTTTATAATGTGTATTGTGTCCTGTTGCAGCTTGCGGTGTGAACTGTGTCCAATACCGCTGGACTCCTGGTTAGTTTAGGGACTAGCGGTACAGCCAGGAGCCGTGATATGGCCTGCTAGCTTCCATATTTTGATCAAAATGTCAACTAATACCTGGACCTGGAATCCTTCTCCCTTGACCTCTCCATCTTAGTTCCACAAGAGGGGAGGAAACGTTCCGGGCTCTCACACAGACGTCAGTGTGCACCCGGGATAAGCGCCAAGAAGAGGAGGAGCGGCGCTGACTACAAGGAGGAGGTGAGTATATAGATTGGGGCGATATTACTACTGGGGGCCACCGTGGGGTTAATGTTTCTACTGAGGGCCACCGTGGGGTTAATGTTTCTACTGGGGGCCACCGTGGAGTTAATGTTACTACTGGGGGCCACTGTGGGGTTAATGTTACTACTGGGGGCCACTATTACTACTGAGGCCACTGTGGGGAACATTATTACTACTAAGGCTACTGTGGGGAACACTATTACTACTGAGGCCACTTTGGGGAACACTATTACTACTGAGGCCACTGTGGGGAACACTATTACTACTGAGGCCACTGTGGGGAACACTATTACTACTAAGGCTACTGTGGGGAACACTATTACTACTGAGGTTACTGTGGGGGTCACTATTACTACTGGGGCTGATATAGGGAACATTGTTACTTCTGAGGCCGCTGTGGGGGACACTATTGCCAGTGGGGCTGCTGTGGGGGACACTATTGACTGGAAATCAAGCGCATACCCGCAGCTGATTTCATACTATGCGGCGCTGCCCTCACCTGCTCCGAAGACTTCCTGCCGTCCGCGTCCCCTGGCTTCTGCTACCCGGCGGCTTAGTCAGGTGCGGCTCCACTGGTCAGGTGAAGCCACTACAGGCCACTAGGACCTAGACGCCATTGAGCACTGACAGCAGGAAGCCTTCGGAGGAGCGCCGCATAGTATGAAATCAGCTATGGGTATGCAACTGATTTGCAGTCAAAATCTGCACCAATGGTACTCCAGTAGGAAAAAAAACACAGAGCATTCCTCTCTATCTATTTTGAAGCAGCACTGTCCTTTTTATAATGACGGAGGTAAAAATAACCAGTGATAAGCCCCGCCCCCTGACGTGTTGGCACTTTGCTTTAAATAAGTGTTTTTTGGGTTTCAGTTTGGGCACTGAAAATGTTTGCATTATCCCTATTCAACCTAATGAAATAAAGTCTGTGTCATGACTCACAAATTGCAACAATCGCAATTCTCCAGGTTTGGAGTTCTTGTGATTGTGTGGTCGTGGTTACATCAGCTTGAGTTGTGACCACAATTACTTATATTAGGATGCGATATATCAAGGCTTTGTTGGGATCTTTGGCCACGTAATGTGCATTATGGCTTGTGTGCTTATCGTCAACGATATGTCACCATGGAGCCCGATATGTCAAATATGTTACTTGGGTATCTTTTGTGACCAGGATGTCCAAGCATACTTTCCCTCCTAATCTGATACAGGGTATGGAGAGACATCACTGCATGCTGAAAAATCTGGTTGCCGAAGCATCTGTCCAACACCTAGCAAGTATTGTGTACAGGTTTTATTCTAAGGGCCCTTTTACATGGGATAACTTGTTAGGGGCAGATGTCCAAAAGGTCGTCCCAGCGAAAATCGTACCTCTGCTTATACACAGGAACGATCATCGCTCAGTGAATGGAGGTGGAGTGGGCCGGGGATCATTCTAGCCCACCCACGCCGCCTCCATTCACAGTAAACTGGCAGTCATTCATAGATGAATGACTGCCTGTTTACATGGGCCGATAAGTTGTTCAATTTTCTGCATGCAGAAACTAAACAAGAAGGGAATGAATTCCTGTTCATCGTTCAGTCGGGACAAGCATTTACACTGAACGATATCATTCAGATTCCCGCTGGACGCAGAAATCTGAACAATTTATTGGCCCATTGAAAAAGGCCCTAATTAGTGGGACCCATACATGACACTTGATGCCCAGTATGCAGTTGTGTCTCTCCACACCCAATATCAGATAAGGTTTGAGATTTAAGAGGTCATACATGCTTTTTTTCTTACCACAGCTTGTGCTAAACCAGTGCATGTTGCTGCGTTTCCGCAAAATTTGCTGCACTAAAAAGAGATTTGACCACACCATGTTAATAAAGCTTAAACTGACTGTCGCTAAGGGATATTTGGTGTGTTTGATTTGGAGACCCTCCCTTCTCATAGAAGACAAAGATCATGACTACTGCCAACTGGGAAGTCCACATAAAGGTCAACAACGAGGGAATCAAAGTGGTTAATAATTTTGTATTCCCTGAGGTCCCTCGTCGATCACAGTGGCAGCTCAACAGGTGAGATAAAGCTTAATTCAGTACTGGTGCGTACAGCCATGGTGAGCATGGACCCAATATGGAAGTGCAAGGATGTCTCAGTCACCATCAAACAAAGGTTAATCACAGACATCGTCTTCCCGATTGCAACCTATGGATGTGAGATGTGGACAAGGAGCATAGCAGACAAAAGAAGAATTGATGCTTTTAGGGGATGTTGTTGGAGAAAACTTTTACGACTCCCCTGGACAGCTAGGGTCACAATCAAAGCTGTCCTGGACCGTATGAACCCAGAGGTGTCCCCGGAAGCCAAGATCATGAGACAGAGACTAACTTACTTTGGACACGTGATGAGGGCGAATTCACTGGAAAAAGAGATGCTAATTGGAATGGTCAATAGTAAAAGGAAATCAAGTATACAGAAGACACGTTGGCTGGATACCATCAAGAAGGACACGGGAATGGGCATCAAGCAATTGAAATCAGTGTTAGAGAAGCATGGAGAGGACTGGCCTACAGATTATCTAAGAGTCAGACACGACTGAACGGGTAGAATTGGATTTGGAGAGCTTGTATAACGGTTGCAAGACATTGAACAACAGGACATGTGATTTGCATGTAAGTGCAATGCAGTTTTAACACATTGCCATGAGGATCCAATAAAAAAACACAGGAAGTGCACAGTAATGAAAAGCTTGCATGAAAAACATGCAAATCGTGCATGAAAATCACACGGAAAGCGGTCAGGCTTTTACTGAGCAAATCGCACTCACCTGTGTGAATGTTGTCTCAGCCTATTATCCTACAATATTGAACCAGGGGAAGGCAAAAACTCCAATGAGGTAGAAGTCAATTTTCCTCATTTCAGGAAAAGACATTTCTTCCTGACTCCAATCTGGGAATCAAAATAAACCCCAGATCACTAACCCTTCTGAAGTAATCAGCTCTTACAGTAAAGAACCCCTTTCTATGTCAGTGTAGAAACTTTCTTTCCTCTAGGCATAGAGTGCACCCCCAGTTTCTCCAGGAAGTACTCAAGGCTGTGCTTCCATAGCCATAATACATTGGAAACTAAAAACTACCTCGTAAATACTGGAAATCAGCTGTGTAAAATAGCAGATGTGGTAACACCTCCATAGAATTAAGGTACCAAACATCTTCAGCAACTGCCAGATGAACAATCGTCCGACAGCTGTTTTCCCTGCACTCCCATACACACAAATATTCAGCTAGGCTAAACGTTCGTGAGTTTAAGCCTTTCCAATCCACTGTCTGACATCTGAAGACATTCTGATTGAAGGCTGTACAGTTCCCACGTCGGAAGACATATGGCAGGGTATTCTTACTGTATATTACTGGCCGCTCTGTTGTCGGAGGGCCTCTCCGGCATGTCCCATACTGCAGTACTTGCTCTAGCCAGCAGATGGCACCATTGTATAATGGCAGAAAGAGAAAGCCTCCTAGGAAACCCTGAATCCAAAATTGGATTGCAAAGGGTTAAACTACAGACATTTCTGGTGCTGGTTTATATCCTGTGGAACAAAAAGATTGGGTACTGAAATTCAACGTCCTCTATCCTTTTAGCCAACATCATCTGTGGGGGAAAATTGAGCTGTCCCCCTACAAATAAAGTCTAATGCGTATGGGGCCCTTTTTTACAGTGGTTTCTTTTTCCTACGTCTATTCCATACAGTGGGATACAGAGCCAATACATAATAGTGTGAATGAGGAGCTATTGTTAGTTAAAGGTGTTGTACCGAGTTCTAAAGTTATCCCATATCCATAGGATGTGGGTTCGATCGCTTGAAGAACTGGAACCCAACCTATAGGGGATAACTTTAGATCTTGGTACAACCTCTTAAATTCAACTATCTGTGTAGTCATGTTATAGTGTATTCCAGCCACAGAAGCCCCCTTAATAAAAGCCTCTATTGCTGTCCCCTATAGTTCTGAGTGTGCTACTACATTCATAGCAGGTGAAAAGTTGACTGTAGCAGTTGATATTGGTAGGGTTTTTTTTTTCCAGAAGTTAAATGTAAATCAATGGCTGATTGTCAAGGAAATCTATATATATGAAGGTGAAAGCCCTGACTCACTGACTGATTCGCCACTAATTTTCTAACTTTCTGATGTCGTACAAAATGAAATTTGGCAGGAGCATTCTTTAGGTCCTAAGTAGGAAAAGTTAAGTGGTCACAACTCAAAAGTTCACTGCTAAGTGCAAAAGTATGGGCGCCCCTGTGTAATGTACCAAATCTAATTCTCTAACTTCCGGATGTCGTACAAACATGAAATTTGGGATGATCATTCTTTAGGTCCTAAATAGGAAAAGTAAAGGGGTCACAACTCGAAAATTCAATGCTAAGTGCAAATGTATTAGCACCTCTGTGTTATGTACCAAATCTAATTCTCTGCCTTCCAGATGTCGCACAAAGATGAATTTTGGCAGGAGCAATCTTTAGATCCTAAATAAGAAAAGTAAAGGGGTCACAACTCCAAAAATTCACAGCTAAGTGCAAAAGTATTAGCACCCCTGTATAATGTACCAAATCTAATTCTCTAACTTCCCGATGTAGTACAAGCATGAAATTTGACAGAAGCATTCTTTAGGTCCTAAATAGGAAAAGTAAAGCAGTCACTACTTGATTATTCAATGCTAAATGCAAAAGTATTGGCACCCCTATCTAATGTAACTTCCCAGTGTCCTACAAACATGAAATTTGGCATGACCAATGTTTAGGTCTTAAATAGGAAAAGTAAAGGTGTCACAACTTGACTATTCAATGCTAAGTGCAAAAGTATTGGTACCTCTATGTAATGTAGAAATTCTAATTCTCTAGCTTCTCGATATCGTACAAACATGAAATTTGGGATGATCATTTATTAGGTCCTAAATAGGAAACGTAACGGTGTCATAACTCGATTATTCAATGCTAAGTGCAAAAGTATTGGTGTCCATGAGTAATGTATGAAATCTAAGTCTAACTCTCCAATGTCGTACAAACATGAAATTTGGGATGATCATTCTTTAGATCCTAAATAGGAAAAGTAAAGTGGTCACAACTCGAAAATTCAATGCTAAGTGCAAATATATTAGCACCCCTGTGTAATGTACCAAATCTAATTCTCTACCTTCCCGATGTTGTGCAAAGATGAATTTTGGCAGGAGCAATCTTTAGGTCCTAAATAGGAAAAGCAAAGGGGGCACAACTCTAAAAATTCACAGCTAAGTGCAAAAGTATTAGCACCCCTGTATAATGTACCAAATCTAATTCTCTAACTTCCCGATTTAGTACAAGCATGAAATTTGGCAGAAACATTCTTCAGGTCCTAAATAGGAAAGGTAAAGCAGTCACTACTTGATTATTCAATGCTAAATGCAAAAGTATTGGTACCCCTGTGTAATGTAACTTCCCAGTGTCCTGCAAACATGAAATTTGGCACGGCCATTGTTTAGGTCTTAAATAGGAACAGTAAAAGTGTTACAACTTGATTATTCAATGCTAAGTGCAAAAGTATTGGCGCCCCTATGTAATGTACCTAATCTAATTCTCTAACTTCCTGGTGTCATACAAACATGAAATTTGCATGACCATTCTTTAGGTCCTAAATAGGAAAATCAAAGGGGGTCACAACTCGATTATTCAATGCTAATTGCAAAAGTAAGTGCACCCCATATGTAATGTAACTTCTCTTTGTCCTACAAGTGCTAAATTTGTTTCGAGCATTTTTTAGGCCCTAAATGAGGAGAGTGGGAGAGGTGGCACATTATGCAGTAGGACATCGGTACATGCAGCCTGAGGAGAATCTAACGCTCCTCTATGTGTATACATATTTTATTCCTCGGTTACTCTAAAGTAACCTTGACTTCATAAAATTTTCCTTGCAAACAACATGTAAACACCTGTATAAAATTAACTCAGGCAAGGCTGGGTATATCAGCTAGTCATCTATCTATCTATCTGATATCTATTTCATAATTATCTACCTTCAATCTATATTATACACTCATTGACAAAAAAAATAATGCACCCAAATAGAAATGTCGGATTGTTGCAGAACTCGGCCTTCTGTAATGTCTCAGGCTGATATGTAACTGATTGCAGTTGTGGGCTGATTAGACACTGGGTCTTGCCACCAGAGACTATAAAAGTCCTTCTCCCATTGCTCTCAGAGGATACTTTTGTGTGGCATACCTCTTATTGACAGATCATTAACCTCTAGATGCCTCTACAAAGCACTTGAAGACATTTTGCCCAGCTAACGGACTTAAGAGGCCCTTCTGTGTTACAGGCAACCTCCAAATTTGAGGAATCTTATAATCAGGAGTGCATTGCCCTCTGACACACAAAAAGGAACTTATCCCTGTAATGTATGAAGCTGTAAGACCTGCTCACATGGACTGATCGCGGACAGGATACAAATTCCCAACTCACAGTAGGACTATAAGATCTTTGGGAAATTCATATGTTCCACGTCCGATGTTGTGTACCTTATCTGGTGCAGCAAATGTCCTGTTGGGGACCTTTATGTTGGGTAAACAGGACAAAAACTGAAAGCCAGGATGAGATTGCACTGCCACACGATTAAAGAGGGAAAGACCGAATCACCTGTGGCAAAACATTTTTCTAGTCACAGACACAACATACAACATATGAAAGTTATTATTCTTAAAGGCAATTTTAAGTCCCAACGTCACAGAAGAATTTGGGAACATAAGTTTATAACACCTTTGATACTCTCAGAAATGGAATGAATCTCGTAGGGGGATTTTTACATCAGTAGAGATTATGCAATAGGAGAAACCCAAAGCAGAGGTAACACCTTGGTCTAGTGGTGACCCCCTAACATCAATTTACAAACCATAAAACCTTCACATCCCTTGTTACTGGACTAATTATTTACTATTATGCTCATCCTTTTCTGGTATTTATCTAAGTGCTAATTAATCACACCATGTGTGTGCCTTCTTATCCTGTTCTGGAATTCATTTCAAGTGCAAATTAAGCACATCATGTTTGTGCCCTCCCTTGTGATCATGTGTATGTGTTTTTATATAAATATGTCTTGAGATCTGTTCCATTATGCCTGAGGTAGAACACTGAGTAGGTTTGAAAGCTCGCTATAACATCATTTATTTTTGTTAGCCATTAAAAGGTATCACATCTACAAGATTACTTGGTTTCTCTTAATGAGAACAATCACACTTTACTCCATCATCGTCACCTTCGTTTGCAGTGGTGTTGTGAAAGAGAAACCTGGACTGTTACAGGCTGGAACCATATAGTCTAGTGAATCCAGGTTCTATTTGGGAGCTGACAATGACCATGTTTAAGTGTGGAAGCCTCATAGTGGTGTGATGGCTTGGGGGGCAATCACATATGACAGTCGGTCACCCTAGTAGTGGGGTAGCATCCCAGCGGACCCCTAGACACAAAGCCCATGCTGAGGAGCTGGGAGGATAGAGTTAGCACTTGTCACAGTGGCTCTTACGAGACTCCACTCCGGAGGGACGCACGCAACTTCGGCCTAAGTACCGCTAGGCCTCTTCCAGGCAACGCTGGGACAGTGATTACCTGTAAATGTATGGTAGACTGTAGACTTGTCACGTGTGATGCCACTATTCCTTACACACTGGTATGATCCTTGGCGGAGAAATCAAGGAAGTCCACACACACAATTAACTTTAGTACCTCAGTCACCGGGAACGGGCAGTGAAAAACTTGTCAGTTTACAGCTTAATACACACCAGTGCAGGTAGGACAGTTGACTTGAGGTCAGGGAGGAGACACAGGTTGACACTGGTGCTACAGTCCACGTTATCTGTAAGGTACCACTCCTAGAAGAGGAACACCCCAGAGAAGGATGGAGATAGGATCACTCCACGGACACTCACTTGATTTACGTGACACTGCACGGTGGACTTCTCTCTCTCCACTCAGCTCTCACTTTCAGATAAAGGTTCCTAGGATAGGGACATCAGGATACCTCTCCTCTTCCTCCATCACTTTACCACATGAGGGTAGCATACTATGTGACGGGACAGATATTGATATTTTCAAGACATTTCCCAGCCACTTTCAGACATTAACCTCTCATATGCTGCAGCTGTGCAATACACATAACAAGAGACTAGGCATTTTGCACAGTGCATCTACACAAAAGACATGACATGTATGACAATTATGGAGGGGGCAGAAATAGATTTTTCGCGGCACTGCAGTGGTACGAGGGACAATCACAACTCAGTGATATCTTCAGGACATCCTGCAGCCACATGTATTGCCTCTCATTGCAGGGCTTCCAAAATGCATAATGCTCGGCCCCACACAGAAGGGGGTCACAGGAATGCCTTCACAACATTGTCAGACTTCCATGGAGGTCCCGGTCGCCAAATTTATTGCAGATTGAGCTTTTATGGGAACAGCTGGGATGCCGGCTCCGGTAGCCTACGAGTGTGCAGGATCTAGAGCACACATGTCAAGCACAAGGCCCGCGGGCCGAATCCGGCCCGCCATCTCATTTTATGTGGACAGCCAGCTGTGCAGCAATCTAAAGGCTCCTGCACACTGGCGAGAGAGATATTGGGCCATGATTCACGGCCCAATATCGCTCTTGCACTTCTGAAATCCCTGGATGCGAGGTGATTTCACAGGGAAACAGCCTTGCATCACAGCAGGGCTGAAGGAATCTCTTGCCGAAGCTGTCACAGCCACGGCAGGAGATAGCGTTTTTCTCTCATTATTTTCTATGGGGCCAGCGCTGCTGTTGCCGGCCCCATTGAATATGTCGCAGCAAGAGATAGCGGCGTTCTGCAATGTTTTCAATGGGACCTGCAGCAGTAGCGCCGGCCCCATCGCAGTCAATAGAAGATCACTGAAGGAATCCCTGCTGCAGCCGTCACAATGGGAGACCCTATTACTACTGGGGCCACTATGGTGATCACTATTACTACTGGGGCCACTCTGGGACAACTATGACTTCTGGGGTCATTATGAGGGTTATTATTACTACTAGGGCTATCTATCTAATATCTATCTATCTAATATCTATCTATCTCATATCTATCCATCCATCCATCTATCTCATATCTATCTATCTATCTCATATCTATCTATCTCATATCTATCTATCTCATATTTATCTATCTCGTTTCTATCAATCTATCTATCTATTTCATTTCTAATATCTCACATCTATCTATCTATTTCATAATTATCTAATTTATCTTTACATAATAAATTTTACTAGAGATAATATCTACCAATATGTAATTGTCTGTCATTTAGTCAGCTGTCTATACAAATTTATCTATCTATCTATCTATCTATCTATCTATCTATCTATCTATCTATCTATCTATCTATCTATCTATCTCATATCTATCTATCAATCTCATTTCTAATATCTCACATCTATCTATCTATCTATCTATCTATCTATCTATCTATGTCATATCTATTTCATAATTAAGCTATCTTTACATAATCAATTTACTAGAGATAATATCTAGCAATATGTAATTATCTGTCATCTAGTCAGCTGTCTGTACAAATCTATCTATCTATCTATCTATCTATCTATCTATCTATCTATCTATCTATCTATCTATCTATCTATCTATCTATCTATCCATCCATCCATCCATCCATCCTATATGTCACCTTACATATAATGATTACCTTCTGGGTATTGGTTTCTGGATAATTAGCGTGTATTTTCTATATATAACAGGTACACATATCATCTACATGGATGGAAATAGCAATTTAGGGAATATGACATCAGAGTACCTGCTACATATGTGCTTCCCCGGCCCCCATGGATTTCCCTGACCAGACAGACAAAGGATGCAGTTGTACAGATCAGCAGGGATGACAGAGACAGTCGCCCTGCAATCAGACGTGGGCAATCTGTGTACCCAGCACACACTGTGCCTGCTGCTGTGCCTTCACCTTGCATATCTATTATAGCAGAGCCTGAGCTGCCTGATCTGCACATGACTCGCAGGCAGCAGCTGTCTCCATGGCTGGTCATGAGCTGCAGAGAAGCAACGCATCCCTTCTCCCCACTGACATCAGCCCTGGCTCGGTGGCTAAGCTGGCATCCCTGGGCATCATTGCATGTGTCAGCTTGCTGGGGAATCTCCTGTTTGCATTCATCACCCTGAGAGACAAGAGCCTGCATAGGACTCCCTATTACCTGATGCTGGATCTGTGCATTGGAGATTTTATCCGTTGTCTGCTTTGTTTCCCTCTGGTGCTGAAATCCATCAGCAGCGGATCCCAATGGACCTACAGCAAGAGGAGCTGCAGGATCGTGGCCTTTGGAGCAGTTCTGCTTTGCTTCCATGCTGTCTTTATGCTGCTATCCATCAGTTTGACCAGGTACATGGCCATAGCTCACCATAGGTTTTACTGCAAGAGGATGACAGGTTGGGCTTGCATTCTAATCATTGCTATGGCATGGATCCTGTCCATGGCTATGGCCCTGCCACCTGTCTTTGAGGTGGGAACCTACAAGTTTATTAAGGAGGAAGATCAATGCACTTTTGAGCATCGTTATGTGAAAGCTAATGACAGTCTGGGCTTTCTTCTCATGCTGGCTTTCATTGTGGGGGCCACACATTTCATCTATATGAAGCTGCTCTTCTTTATATATGACCATAGGAAGATGAAGCCTGCTCAGTTGACTCCAGCCATCAGCCAGAATTGGAGCTTTCATGGACCTGGGGCTGCTGGGCAAGCAGCTGCTAACTGGATAGCAGGATTTGGAAGAGGCCCAACGCCACCCACGTTGGTGGGCATGAGACAGACCACTCAGACTCAGATCAGGAGGCTTCTAATGCTGGAGGAATTCAAGCTGGAGAAGAGGCTCAGCAAGATGTTCTATGTCATCACCTTCCTGTTTCTTCTCTTCTGGACCCCTTACCTAGTAGCTTGCTATCTTAGGGTCTTTATGAAGTCTGCAGCCTTTCCTCAGGGGTATCTGACTGTGGCCGTGTGGTTAACATTTGCTCAGGCTGGAGTAAACCCCATTGTCTGCTTCATGCTGAACAAAGAAATCAGGTTGTCTTTGAGATCTTCTATACCTTGTAGGAACACACAAACACAAAGGGAACCCTATATTGATACATAACATCTCAGCCTAGGTTTGACCATAGGGCGATTATATTTCACTATGCCAGGGATGGTTTGTGGTAAATAATACCACCTACTACTCCAACATGTTCCATTTATGATTACTTGGATGGCATGATATCGCCTGGGTGTAGTGTTGGGGGCTGGTAGCATTGATACCAGACAGTAATTCATTCAGACAAGCTGGCTGTTGCAGTGCAGCAGGGGACTGGGTTGTCAATCATTGCTTTCCTGGAGCCGCTCTCATGATGAGGATGATGGGGGTTAGAGGATGCAGTCTAGATACAGGGTATCAGAATGCAGACTGGATACATTGTGGGTAACCATAGAAACGGGATACATTTACTGCACTCATCATCATATGTTAATAGCTTTGACATCCTGTTGGGGTTTAAGTAAAGAAATAAGGTACAAGTTGTGGGTTTCTTCATTCGCAGTCATGGTTGGTGGGGGGTCTAATTTTGTATTTTAATAGAGGACAAAAACAGGCAGTATTCTTTTATAGTCCTCTTTGTAAGAAGCCAGCACTCTTTATGGCTAAACAGTGTTATGTAAAATCTTCATCTATTTCATACACTATTTTATTAATTTGTACAGTTGCATCACAACAATCTGATTGTTGGAGCTACATAAAAGTGTTTTGGCGTACTGGTAAAAAGAGCATCTGTCTATCTAAAAAATATGTACAAGGGCAGTACTCCAAACGTTCAATGAAAGAGATGGATCTTCAGTCGTGCATTTTCCCTTTATTTATATATGTATGTCATTTCTAATAATCTTTATAATATATCTTTTGTACCTCTTGAACTGTTTTCATCAGTTCTTTTATCAGTTGGTTTTTATGTGTAACATACCGTAGAAAAAGCTCTATCCAGCTTTGCAACATATCATCTCTAAGTTTGCTACTGTATTCACTTTTATCAGTTTTTGTGTAGCCCATATAAATGGATCTATCTATCTATCTATCTATCTATCTATCTATCTATCTATCTATCTATCTATCTATCTATCTATCTATCTATCTATCTCATATCTATCTATCTATCTATCTATCTATCTATCTATCTATCTATCTAATGTCTATCTATCTCATATCTATCTATCTATCTATCTATCTATCTACCTTATCTCATATCTATCTATCTATCTATCTATCTATCTATCTATCTATCTATCTATCTATCTATCTATCTATCTATCTATCTATCTATCTATCTATGTATCTATCTCATATCTATCTATCTACCTTATCTCGTATCTATCTATCAATCTATCTAATGTCTATCTATCTATCATCTATCTATCTATCTATCTATCTATCTATCTATCTATCTATCTATCTATCTATCTATCTATCTATCTATCTATCTATCTATCTACCGTATCTCATATCTATCTATCTATCTATCTATCTATCTATCTATCTATCTATCTATCTATCTATCTATCTATTTATCACATATCTATTTATCTAATATCTATCTATCTGTCTCACATATATCTATACATAATCAAGTAATGTATCTCAAATTTATCTAGTTATGTATATATGTCTCACATCTATCTGTCTGTCTATCGATCTTTGTAACATACAGCGGGTCTGGAAAGTCTTCAGACCCTTTCACTTTTTTACATGTTGTTATGTTGTGGCCTTGTGCAGATTTTTAAAAAATCACGTTTTTCCCCACCAATCTGCTCTCCGTACCACATAATGACAAAGTGAGAACAGAATGTTAATAATCTCTGTACATTTTTAAAAAATGAAAAACTACTATTTTGCATTGACATACATATTCACAGCCTGTACTCAGTACTTCATTGAGGCCTCTTTGGCAGTGATTCCAGCCTTCAGAGTTCTTGGGTATGATTTCACAAGGTTTGCACACCTGGATTTGTGGATTTTCTGCCATTCTTCTCTGCAGATCCTCTCACGCTCTGTCAGGTTGGATGGGGACCGTCTGTTGCAGGCCATTTTCAGGTCTCTCCTGAGATGTTAGACTGGGTTCAGGTCAGGGCTCTGGCTGGGTCACCCAAGGACATTCACAGAGTTGTCCCTAAGCACCTCCTGAGTCGTCTTGGCTATGTGCTTAGGGTTATTATCATGTAAGCTGAACTTTCAGGTTTTTATTAAGATTATCTCTGTACTTTGCTCCATTCAGCGTTCCATCAACCCTGGCCGGTCTCCCTGTCCCCCAGCATGATGCTGCTACTACCAGGCTTTTAGGGTTCCACTTTAGGGAGGGTATTGGGCTGGTGATAAGCAGCGTCTGGTTTCCTCCAGACATAATGCTTAGACTTGAGGCCAAAAAGTTCAATGTTTATTTCATCAGACCAGAGAATCTTGTTTCTCGCAGCCTCAGAGCCCTTTAACCCGTTCCAATCCACTGTCTGACGTCTTCCTACATTCCGATTGAAGCTTGTACAATGTCAGAAGACATCCGACAGGGTATTCTTACTGTCTATTGCCAGCCACTCCGCTGTCGGAGCCTCTCTGGCGCACACACACTGGCTTTAGCCAGCAGATGGCACCGTTGTATAACAGCAAAAAGAGAAAGCCTTTTAGGAAACCCTGAATCTAAAATTGGATTGAAAAGGGTTAAGTGCATTTTGGTAACTCCAGGCGGCTTTTATGTTTCTCTTACTGAGAAAAGGCTTCTTTCTGCCATAAAGCCCAGATTGGTGGAATGCTGCAGTGATGGTTGACCTTCTGGAAATTTCTTCCGTCTGCACACAGGGTCTTTGGAGCTCAGCCAAAATGACTATTGAGTTCTTGGTCATATCTTTTGCCATGGCCTTTCTCCCTGATTACTTATTTGGTTGTTTCAAACTTCTTACACTGGGCTCTTGAGAACTTTCAGTGCAGCAGAAATGTTTTTCTAGTCTTCTCTAGATCTGTGCCTCCACACAATTCTGTCTCTGAGCTCTACAGGCAGTTCTGGCCTCCTCAGGGCTTGGTTTTAGCTCTGATATGCTTTGTGAGCTGTAAGACCTTATATAGACAGGGCTGTGTACTTTAAAATTATAACCAATCAACTGAATTTTCCACAGATGACTCCAATCAAGGTGTTGAAACATCTCAAAGATGATCATGTGAAATGAGAGGCCTCCAGAGCTAAATCTCAAGTGTCCTATCAAAGGGACTGAATACTTATAGCAAAGCAAAATGGCCGTTTTTAATTTTTAAAAAGTTTACATTCCGTTTTTTCTTAGTTATTATGGAGTACTGAGTGCAGAATGATGGGGGAAAAATACGTGACTTTTTTTTAAATTTGCCGCAACAACATCATAAAATGTAAAAAAAAAAAGTGAAAGGGTCTGGAGACTTTTTTGGACCCACTGTATCTCCTGTACATTTCTACTGTTTTCACTTTTATCAGTTTGTTGTGTAGCTTAGATAAAAATCTGCCTATCTATCTATCTATCTATCTATCTATCTTTGTAATATATTCTCTGCATCTCTTCTACTGCTTTGACCTTTTATTAGATTTTCTTTTATGCAGTGTAGGATCAAAATAACTTTTTGCTGCCTGGAAACCATCAGCAAGATGCTAGTAATGGATCTGTCATTCTTGTTTTGTAACGCTACTACATTGAGGTGGATGTATCACTAGGACACACTTACTAATACCAGAGTACACATGTATGTAATTAAAGTGGGGTGTATACAGTCTATTTCTCAACAAGTCTGCTGAGTATATGGCACACACTGCAGAACTACGCTAGCTTGTACCACACTTAGTTCACCACTACATTTCTGAACGAAAGATGTTAGAAAACAGTTTTTGGAAATCATTTGCACTTCAAATTTTTTTAAAATTTTGATCAATGTTTGAAAAATTGATTTCGGGCTCCTATACATGGCATTGAGATAGCTGAATGCTTGAACTTGGCTGTCTCCTATGATCCTATTAAAATGAATGGAGCAGAGGCATGCATGCACAGCCTCCATTGCTTACACTTTGGGAGGCACCGGGGCTGAAATCTTTGGATCAGTGGGGGTACAAGCAGTCAGACCTTCACCGATCGGCAAGTTATCTGCTATCAAGTAGATAGGAGATAACGTGTGGTGATAGAAATACCCCTTTAAACAGATGCCCTGTCTCTCTGCCATTCTTTAGACATCTATTTCAAATATAATCACTGGTATTGGCCACGGCAAGCAGTCAGATTACAGTGTCAGAAAAGGACAGCTGTGATCTGAATGTTTGTCAGGGGCAACTCTGCCACTAGTTTTCTGCGCTAACATTTATGAATCTCCCTCTAGATGTGCGAATAGGAGTAATAAGATAGGCATGGGGGTCATAACAGAAGTAGTAAAATAAGAGTTATCAAGATTTTCATTGATTGATTTAATTGTGCCACAACTTTTGCTGCCTGCTTAACGTTTACAGCTTGTACACTGCAGACTTTATATAATATTTTGTAAGGTATACTGTATATGAACTCTGTATAGTCTACAAATTATATTCTCACATAGCTATATCAAGAAAAGGGCTTACATTTACCACCTGGTGGCTGGATTTAGTACTGCAGCTTTTATTTTTCATGATTTGGGAAAGATTTCTATTGTTTTTATTACTAGATCACTCATAATAAATTGAAAGGGTTGTACCAGAATTACAAGTTATTCCATAGCAAAGGATAGGAGATAATTTGCTGATCGCTGGGGGCCCCGTTTCCCCTTTCTCTTCAGTGCAAGCTTACTGCTCCCCTTGCAGGAGGGGGGGTGGGGGGAATGAATGGAGCAATGGTCACGCAAGCGCACTTGCGGTGACAGACAAGTGATACTCATTCCGCGCTCTGTTCAGTGAGACGTCACTGTGATTGTGAGGAAAATCCTCGCAGTGATGAAAAAAGGGGGACACGGGACCTCAGCGGAGAGACCCCCACCGATCAGCAAGTTATACCCTGTCCTTATAATTCTGGTAAAATCTCTTTAAAGTGGTTTTCTGAGATTAAGAAAAAAAATCTCTAGAGGGCAAATAATCGTGTAAAACAAAGTTTAAAAAAAACATACTCTCCTTCTAAATGTCCCTTCAATCAAGTGCTGAAGGTTTGGTCACCTCTGGGTTAGTCTCAGAAGCTCCTGCAGCAGTCATGTGCATACATCATGTATGTGACTACAGCAGCCAATCACTGGTCTAACCAGTCATGTATCATTCCTGCTCACATGGCTGCTGAGGCCAGTGATTGGCTGCAGTGGCCACATGAACAATGACGCGTATGTGACCACTGGAGGAACTGCTTGGACCAGACCAATGGAGACTGAACCGGCAGCAATGGAGTGGTGGGACATTTAGAAGGTAAGCTTGTTTTTTTTCTTTGTTTTACACCATTTTCTGACATCTAAAAAGTTTTTTAATCTCAGTGAATTCCTTTAAACAGAACCTGTTGCTAGGTACATGCTGACTCAACCGTGGGCAGCATGAAGCCTGGACAGGTGCCCACATTATAGGGATTCAGATTGTATTTTGTAACCCTGAGGCATTTCACAGAAAACATATTTTAAAAAGGAGTCCAGAATAGGGTGAAGAGTCAGGGGGGTGGGTTTTGCCAAGTTCTCACTTGGATCGGTTAGATTGACAGTTCTCTCTTTATGCACAAACAGGGAGAGTCCTGTCAATCTAGCTGATCAGGGTTGGGAGAAGCTGGCAAAGCCCCATCACTCTGTCCATTCTCCCTGTTCCTGGGGGCTCTCTAACATATATTTCCTCTGCAATACCACAGTGTTTCAGAATATAATAAAAATCCGTATAATTTGGATGCCTGTGGGACCTATGCTCCAGTCAGCATGAAACTAGCGAAAGATTTCTTTAAGCTGCCAGGATGAATGTACTATAGAGCCAGCCGTGGCAGCTGGAAAGAGGGCCCAAGCTTAGGGTGGCATCATCCCATATCCATATGGGTAATGGTAGACTGGATTGAGATCATCCTAGTGCAGGAATCCCAACATTTTGGCAGAACCAGCTTGTAAATGTATTAGGGCACATTCACACTAGCACTTGTACTCCTGCTTGACTTCTGGTGTTTGGCTGTCATTGGAATTGAACAACAAAAATCTGGTACATCCTGGTCCTGAAAAGCAATGGATGGATCACATTGACTATAATGGGGTCTGTCCGGGTATTGGCATTCCAATCGGCATTTTCCAAGATTAAATAGCCGCAGCATGCTCTGCTACTTCATCTAGGATCTTATGCCAGATCTGTACAGGAAGCTCAAGAAGATGTGAACATGCCCTTAGATGCTTGGTCATTTCCTCTGCAATGGATGCTTCAAAAACCTGTGTTGGAATCCCCTCTTCAGACAGATTGCATTAATTGCAAACAAGGAGCTGAGGAATTGGCCCAAAGGTCATGAAAAGGGAATGGAGGAGGAAACAAACACTGGACCCTACTATCCTGAGTAGCAAAACCGTCCACCTTAGTGGGATACAGTTTTGATATTTGTATGAGGTCCAATATCTTCAATGTATATTGACTACTGTACTCTTGGTGATAGGAACCAGTACCAAAATGTGTTCCTATACAGACTCATAGCCTTCAGGTACACCACTGGGCTACCTCTTGGCATTCGTCATTCTAAATACCTAATACAGTGTATCTGTAGCAATGCAATACACTTGGCCATTTTGATGTGTGATCTTTCATGGATTTAGAGTACACTATCCTACCAAAGGTAATTGGACAGCTGAGCAAGAATCACAAGTAGTATTTATATCCATATGTTAATACTTAGTGGGTATCCTTTGGCCCTAATGACATCAGATACTCTCCGTGGCATACTTTCTACTAACGCCTGATACACTTCAGCTGGTATTTCCCCCCATTCATTCGTCTAGTAGGTTCTCTCAAATAAGACTGACACTGTTCATATTTCCTGACCTAACATTCAGTTTGTCCCAAAGATGTTCAGTGTGGTTCAGGTCGAGACCCTGTGCAACCAGTCCAATCGTGGAACATCCATATCCACCAAACATGTAATACGCCGTAGTATTTGTGACAAGGCGCATTGTCTTGTTGGAAGTATGGTTGACCATTCCCAGAGTATTGCCACATTGTCGGCAGCACATTATTGTCTAGAATGTCAGGGTTCACCTCCGTGTTCATGGTTCTTGTCACTACAACCAACGGACCGAGACCATGCCACGTAAAACATCCCCAGACCATAACGGAACCTCCACCGTACTTACCTGTTGGCACATCACACTCAGACAGGCGGTGTTCCCCAGCATCCTCCACACCAGGTACATCCATCTGATGTGAAGATGGAGTAGTGGGATTCATCACTCCATAGAACGTTCTTCCATTGCTCAACTGTCCAATGCCGACGCTCCTTGCACCATTGTAGACGGGATGATGCATTGTGCTTTGTGATAGATGACTTGTGGGCAGCAGCATAACCTGTATAGTTAATAACATGCAGTTCCCATCACAACCTATGGTGACCCCTCCAAGGGTCTGCATCTTAGGTAGCATGGTTTAGGACATGTGACATCCTAATAGGACACAATCCTACTGATAGGGGGTTCAAATACTTTTAGGAAGATAGTGTGTGGTGGGATTTCTTTCCTAATGACATTTAGTCATATTTATCCAATTAATAAGTGTAAATACCTGTAAATACTAATGCAGCTCATTTCAGAGGAGATTTGTGTATTTTCTTCACTTCTATGCATTGTTATACTGAATTCACGCCTCATTCCCTTTTATACAACGGCTTTTTAAAGAGGACTCTTTTGTATAATACAAAATGACAATAAAGTTTTAAAGTTGGAAACAATTTTTGCAATGTGAAAACAACTCTTGTTACATTTATTTGTGATGTGCTCACTTCATATCTACTCGTTTTTAATAAAGATATTAAATAGAATTATCCAAGTGATTGCTTTGTATGAATTCAGTAGCATCAAAGAGAAGCTGGGGTCACATCTTGGGTTTTGGGATCTGTTTGCTGAAATACGTAGGGCTTCTGCACATGGGCGTGATTAAGTCCCGTTAGGCGACCATGATAATCCCAGCCACATAAGGGTGCCCACCCACTAGCGTTTTTTTACTGCGAAATTCGCAGCGTTTTTTTTTTCTGCAGGGGTCTTTGGGCTATGGGACATGCAAAGCTAAAATCGCGATCGCGCAAAATCGCGGTAAATCGCGATTTTGCGCGATCGCGATTTTTACATTACAAGTCCCATAGACCCCCTGCAGAAAAAAAAAACCTGCGAATTTCGCAGTGAAAAAAAACGCCAGTGGATGGGCGCCCTTACAGAACAAAACTAAACCATTGATTTCAATGGTTTCATAGTCATTAGCGGTATTCTCGCCCATTAATAGTATGGGTAAGAAAAGATAGGACTTACCCTATCTTTGCCGCATGTAGTTAATGCTACATGCAGGAAACACAGGGCTGGACCGATCTTCCCGTTGTTTTTTTCAAACTCACACACTATGGCACGGAGTTTGAATGGCTCGATGAAGAAAAAAAACCTGATTCATCCGTCAACTATGCTCTCTAGCAGCGAGAGTAGTCGCGTATACGCCCATGTGTTTTTCCCCTTAAAGGGTTTGTCCAGTTATTTTTTGCAAATTAAGGCCTCATGTCCACGGGAAAATTCGGGCCTGCACGGATTCTCCATGCAGAATTCTTCAGCGGGTCCCTCTTTTCCTGCAGACATGAGGCCAGAATATACTTACCTCTCCGGACTTTGTGGATTTCCCCTCCGTCGTGGCTGGATCTTCTTTCTTCGGCCCGACAGATGTGCTGCGCACATGAGCCGTGCACACTTTTCTTTTAACTCCTGCTTTCCCTTGGTCCACGGCACGGACTCAGTGACAGCTGCGTTTGTGACGCGGGACCAGACAGCTTCCATAGGCTTCAATTGAAGCCATGGGAGCCATCCATGAGGGAAAACCGCACGAAATGGAGCATGCTGCGGGTGCTTTCCCACACGTGCGATCCGAGCACCGGGGAAAAATGATATCCGCAGGTATTTTATTATCTGCAGGTGTCCAATGATTCCCCATGAGCGCAGATCACGCGTGCAGGAAACCCGCGCGGATTTCTTTATTCCATTTTGCCTGTGGACATTGGGCCTTAGGCATCATGTCCACGGGGAAAATCAGGCCCACCGCGGATTCTCCATGCAGAATCCCGCAGCGGGTCCCTCCTTTCCCGCGGACATGAGGCTAAAAATAAGAATAAACTCACCTGTCCGGACGCAGCGGATCTTCCCTCCGTCGCGGCCAGATCTTCTTTCTTCGGCCTGGCGAATGTGCGCCGGGCACATAAGTCGGGCCGAAGAAAGAAGATCCAGCCGCGACGGAGGGAAGATCCGCAGCGTCCGGACAGGTAAGTTTTAATTCTGGTACGTGTGTTCCGCGGATCCGGACAGCTTCCATAGGCTTCAATAGAAGCCTGTGGGAGCCGTCCCCGCAGGAGACCCGCACTAAAATGGAGCATGTCGTGTTTTTTTTCCTGCACACGCAATCCGCGCCTCAAGGGGAAAATGACATCCGCAGGTATTTAACTACCTGCGGGTGTCCAATGCATCCCTATGGGGCACGGATCCGCGTGCGGGAAAAACGCTGCGGATTTTAAATCATCTTTTCCCCGTGGACATGAGGCCTTAGGGTACATTCACGCAGGTGTATTTTCTGTCTGTATTCAGTCCATATTATTAATGACTGAATCTGGAACTATTGAATTAAATTGGTGTAATCAGACCTGCGTTTCTTTACGTGTGTATTTTAAACATGTAGGGCAAAATCAGACAGCCATATGTGCAACTATGCTCGCCATTACGGAGCGTAGTTGCATATTAAAGGGTTTTTACATGTTTTTTCTTCAGCTATTCAATATCTGCACCGTAACGCAGGACTTTGAAAAAAACAGCGGGAAGATATCTATTAACTACGTGCAAGAAAGATAGCGCAAGTCCTGACTTTTCTCGTCCATACGATTATTGAAATCAATGGTTTCAATTATCACGATCACATCATGGGTCGAAAATCATACAACTGTGATAATCACGGGTCAAAATCACGTCCATGTGAAGAAGCCTGTAGAAAGAATGTCAGCACATCTTATTTAGGTCTGTATCACTGAACAAAATTGCCCATGAAAGTCCAAGGGATTGTAAGATAATGCTGTAAAAACAGACGTTACATGTGTATTTACTGCGCTTTTTATGCATGTTGCCAGGAGACAGTGAAAAAAAAGTTACATAAATTGAACATTCTTGCTTTTTTTTTGCGCATGTGAGAAACGTGTGAATTCAGATGGAATAGGGATGTCAAAATAAGCATATGCACCAAAAATGCACATACAAGCTGTGTGAATGAGGCAAATGCGCTAAAATAACAAATCAAACAGTACTTACCCTTCTTAACTCAGCAACTGATTTGTTATTTTAGCGCATCTGCACCTGACACTTAATTTTCAAAAAGTAACCAGAAAACCCCTTAAAAAGGACTACTTAAACCAACCTTTCGGTTCTATGACAAATTTCTGTCCAGAGACTGGAGGGGGTGTTATGTTACCTGCCATTGGTCCTCTGCACTATTGATCCCGCAGCTTCAGGCCCCGCTTTTACTCATCCAAATTGGCCACTGCATTCTTTCCGCTAGTTAATGTGCACTGTGTATTGGTAGTTCAAAGGACTTTATGCTGCTGTGTGATTGGCCAGCTCTGATCACATGTAGTGCATCGGTAGTCTAGCAGACTACCAATGCGCAGTGTGAATTAGGTAGACAGAAGATTATGGCGGCAATCATGGATGAGCGAAAACAGGACCCGGAACTGGTGGATCCATGGGACAACAGTGCAGAGGACCAACGCCAGGTAATATAACACCCCTCTTTGATCCCCGGACAGAAATTGGTACTGGAACTGAAGGGTCACTTTAAAGGAATTGTCCCACAAAAAGAAGTTAACCCCTATTCACAGAATAGGGAATAACTATCAAATCAGTGGAGGTTCCGAGAACTGGAGCCCTACCAATTAGAACAAGAATCCGAATGTTGCAGAGGTCGTGCATATGCATTATCACTCCATTCACCTCAATGCGTCAGCTGGAGATAGACGAGTTCCATTAAAATGATTTGACTGGTAGTGCGTATGCTTGACCACTGCTCCATTCATTCCAGGACCTTCAAGTCCCTCAATTTTGTGATCAGTGGAGATCCCAGTATTCATATCCCCACCGATCAGATATTTAGCACCTTTCCTGTGGTTGGGGCTTCTTTTTGTGAAAATACCCTCTTATGGATCTCTTGTAACCTGTGTTTCCACCTAAAGGTATTTTCAAAAGAGGTGATCGATGGTGACGTGACCCTGGCCCTGTTCTAGGTATAAGCCAGCCTAGGGCCAAAGCGTCATAGTGGGTACCCTATCTCTATCCCTCCTTCGGTTTGACAAGCATAGGGCATGTTTGCTTATACTTCTGGTATTATTGTATCTTGTCACCACCAGGAAGTACTGGTGGTGACAGGCTGGTGATGCCCCCTTTAGTTGATTGGCTGCACAGCTGGCTGGTGTGCAGGACCTGGCAGTGCACTAACGTTCTCCCATACCAAAGCGCTGGCAGGGGCAGGACATGCACACCATCCACAGGCAGCGTTAACAGGGAAGGACAGCGGCTAACCTGGGAGCGGGGAGGACAGCAGGTGACCTGTGAATGGTGGAGTGGTGGCGGCAGCACATGCACAGGATGCGCAGGCAAGACATGGACCTCTGCCACCGCTCCCAGAACTTCGGGAAACCTGGGAGCGGCGGCAGAGAATGCACAGCCTGCGTCGGCAGGGAGGGACAGCAGCAAGCTTGCGACCGGTGGCGGCACACCCGGCAGCAGTGGCAGGACATAGATAGTCAGAGTCCGGGAGCTAGGGGTGTGACAGGGGCGTTCCTCTATGCAAGTCCTGTCAAACTCCTAGCTTCCGGTGATGACAAGATACAATAATACCCAGACTTCCATAGGCCACCAAGCTCAGTGGGCCTGGCATCTGTTCAGTTTTGTCTGGTATTAATGCCAGTCCCAAGCTTGAACCCCGTGACCTGAAGGTTGTAGGTTCAATCTCTGCGTGGTTCAGGTAGCCGGGTCAAGGTTGACTCAGTCTTGTATCCTTCCGAGGTCGGTAAAATGAGCACCCAGCTTGCTGGGAGTAAAAGATGACTGGGGATGGCAATGGCAAACCACCCCACAAAAACACTCTGCCAGGAAAACGTCACAATGTGACATCCCCCTAGGTGTCAATCATTACTCGGTGCTTGCACTAGGGAAGTTTAACTTACCTTAGCATATCTGACTGTATATACTCTATTTTTTTGTTACCCTCGTTGGCAGACAGATAACAACTTTACCTGCCATATTAGTGTTTGTATGTTTGTTTGTCTGTGTGGCTTTACAAGGGACAACCATCTGAACAGTCACTTGAAATAGTTACTAAAGTCTACTACTGATTGTTGGTTGCACGCTTTTACACAGAGCGATTGTTGTTCTTTGCATTGGCTGAATCGCACCCTTGCTGGCGAAGTTGTTGACTAGTCATTGAAAGACTCAGGATTGCCTATTTACACCATACGATAGTTAATCGACCAGCAGCTATTTTTAGGTGAGCTGAGATGGAGCGACTAGTGAACGAATTCTCGCTTATCATCCAATTGGTGTTTGTGTTTACCCAGAACAACTGTCGCTTACATTTGCTGTATTAACTGTAGAGGTGCACTACAGAGAATGGCCTGTAGGGGGCAACAGACAGGCATTCTGGTGCCTGAGAAAAGGGAAAACGCCCATAGGTGTGGTCAGGAAGTTGTATATAAGGGTACATTCCTGCTACACCCAGAGAGATGTTGGCTGAGAGAGCCAGAGAGACAGCTCAGTGGAGCTGGGAGGGCTGCTAGCCCAAGGGTCTAGTGCAGACCAGGAAGGCAGGAGGTTGACAGGGTTGACCACCCTAACCTCAACACTCAGGTGGGGTGTTTATATGGACTTTATGTTTTACTGAAGTACGTTATATGGACTCTGTTTACGTTGTTTGTGCTGTGAATAAAGACTGGCAGGAGCCAGGTTTAAAGAAATAGGTTCTCTTTCCAGCGGAATTATGCAGCATGACACGCATCTTCTTGCATATTGCTCACACATTTGCGCACCCCCATTGACTCCTATGAGAACCTTTCGTGTGACTGAAATTCGCGCATAAGATACAGAAATGTGAACGAACCCATTGAAATCGATGGATTCTATTTTTTGCGTATTGTGTGCATAAATTTTGCGTGCGCAAATACGCCTGTGTGAAGCCAGCCTTCGTTTACAATGCAAACAGCCAGATACTGGATGGCAGCCACTTATGTGCCCATAGGAGTTATTACCCAGTTTTCCACAGATTCTGTTTGGTGTGCCCTCCACTCCATCTTTCCTATTGCTCTTCCTGTGTGTCAGACTTATGCCTTGCTCCCAGCAAAATGAAGGACATCAGTATGAAATGCTATAAAGTACCTAATGTGACTTTGTCTACTTTTGCCTGCGGCCTTTTATACCTAAAGATGCAAGATGCTCATCTTATCTTTACTGTGCTGTGTCAGTGATCACTGTAGTTCTAGCATTCTATTAGTGAGTCGGGGGATCCGAATGATAGGTAGTATAGAGCCAATCTACCTAGGAGAATGTAGCAGGCAGATAGTAACAGAATCTAAATGGTGATATGACTTATTATTTTGTATGCAAATAGGAGATGTTGCAATGACTCGACAACGCTACCTATCTTATTATTTTCTAATGCATGCAATTCTCATCTGTAAGAAATACTGCATCTTTGAAGGTAATTCTTGAGGCCTCTTAAAGGAGTTCCCCATTAATTGACAAACATGACTGTCGTTGTGCAGTCCGAGAACCCTATCCTAGAAGTAGGATGGGTTGAATGCAACTCTCGACCTTAGGCTGGGTCGGATTCTGCATTCGGGAGGCCCGCAGTGGATTCCATCTGTGAGCCCGGCCAATCACTCTGCATACCTGATTTTTCTGTTATTCGGATGATGACCACGGGGGCTCAACGGCTCAAGATGGTGGCTGATAAGTGGGCTGCACTGCATGGAAGTAGCTGCAATTGGCAGAGGAGACCTCTAGAGTGTGACAGGCAATCAGGTGAGGCAGCAGGGATGGAAAAATGTGTTTTTGCCAGAGTGGTCCTTTAACAATGAATGATCATTTCAGCTGACCAATGACAGATTGTCATCCTCTGGAAAGAAGTCACCCATATTTGTAATTTTCGCCTGCTAGTCGCACAAAAGTTCTTTAATCCACAAATGATCTCTCTTTGAAAGAATGTTCTTAGAAAGAGGTTTCGTCCGTCGCCCAGTGTCATTTCTACATGTACAGCCAGTTTAAATTACTGTTACGGCTAATATGGACTAAAATGCAAATGGCTGCATCTGCAAAACTATGATTTGATCACCAAATGATCACTCATTCAACGGTCATTCAGCCATCAACTTACTTCTATCTAATGTGTATTGACACCCTTAAAAAAAATGGAAGGGACCTCCAGGATCAAAAAACATGTATGCAAATACTGTAGCTTCATTGTTCTTTGCCAGTTAATTTCTTAAAATATCTCTGTAGCAGTGGGAGCTCCATTCTTCTGATACAGAGCTCCAAATTCCTTGCATGGACATAGAAATAAATGATAAAATTCTGTCTGCATGCAGCGACCACTAGAGGGAGCTCAGGAGCTGAGTGTATACTCCGTTCAATGCATAAACTACAGTCAGCTCCTTCTAGTGGTGTCTGCAGGAAGTGAGAATTTTGTTTTTCATCTCTATGAATATGCAGGAGATTTGGAGCTCTGTATCAGAGAAACCACACTCTGAACACTAGAAAGCTGCATTATGAATTTGATCGACACAGAATTTTGTATCTAAAAAACAACCCAGTTTTAAAATGTCCCCATTCACCTTAGGCATGAAATTGCTATGAGTCAATTTTGCATATTTGAAAATTTGTAATGTCTTTTCCAAACTCCTCACATCATCTTCATAAAGTTTATGTTTTGCAGTCCAAAAATGAATAAATGTCTGTGATTGGAGTGATAATATAACCAGTTCTTAGAGTTTATTACTTTTTGTAACCATAGCGCCATAATGTTCCACAGAGCAGTACAGAAGATGCGACCCCCTACAGGAGTCATTATGGAATAAACTAGAATATCGCCAAGCAATAAATCAGGATGATGAGATAAGAATCTCCAGAGACAATGTTGTTATTCTGATACAGAATTATTACAACGCAATATAAATCCAGAGTGACAAAATACATAGCAGGACATGGCGGGTTCCTGGAGGTCTGTGCATGACTTCACCAATGTAAAATAATTACATTTTCTTCATAAGTTCTAACCTACAATGAAATAAAATACCCACTATATTTACATATAAATACTGCATCACAATAAGTTATAGAATCATTGTTACATTCGTTCAAGGAATCTGTTACATTGTTGGATTTCTGTCACCAGACAGGCCCATAATAATAATAATTATAGTAATAATCAATAATAATAATAGTAATAATAAATAGAAGATATTGGATGCCAAATCTGATCTAACCACATGCTGCAAATTTTCAGGGGGCACATAGATATGCAAACATGATAGGGTAGGCCTGACAACAGATTTCATCAAGCATTGAGTCACCAGTAGAGATGAGCGAGCATACTCACTAAGGGCAATTACTCGATCGAGCATTGTCCTTAGCGAGTACCTGCCCGCTCGGAAGAAAAGGTGCGGCTGCTGGCGGCGGATGGAGAGCGGCGGGGAGGAACGAAGGGGAGATCTTTCTCTCCATCTCTCCCCCCCCGCTCCCCCCTGCTCACTGCCGCAGCTCACCTCTCGCCCGCGCCGGCAGCTGAACCTTTTCTTCCCAGTGGACAGGTACTCGCTAAGGACAATGCTCGATCGAGCAATTATCCTTAGCGAGTATACTCGCTCATCTCTAGTTGCCTGACAACTGTTCTCTACAGCTTGGAATATATGTATATCAGCATTAGAGTTGAGTGAAGTGAAACCCTGTTTCAGGTTTTATTTACTGAAAGTTTGATTTGGCCAAACCCCCTAAAAGAAGAGAGAAAAGGAAAATAAAGTATACATAGGAAAAGGAAAGAAGAAGAAAAAAGGAGGAGGAAAGAAAAGAAGGAAAAAGCTGAAGAAAATAGAATAAGAAAGAAAGAAAAAACAAGAAGGTAAAAGAGGAGGAAGGAAAATGAAGAAGAAGAAGAAGGAGGAGGAGGAAAAAGTGGAAGAACAAGAAAGAAAAAAAGAAGGAAATAGATGAACAATGAAAATGAAGGAAAAAGAAGAAGAAAGAAAAAGGAAAAAGAAGGAAAGAGAAAATGAAGGAAAAAACTCTTTCCTTTCCCCCCCCCCCTTTTTCCTTCCTTTTTTCTTCATTGACTTTGCCGCATAAACAGCTCAAAAGTACTTTCAGTGCTATACAAGGCTTTTATGGCTCTTAGACAGAGTTATACACCAGTCTTAGGGGAATTGGTGAAGTTCTGGCCAAATCAAACTTTTTAAACATTCGCTCATCATCACTAATCAGCAACTATTTAAAAGGGGGCTGTCCAAGAAAAGAAAGAAAAAGTTTACTTCTTTCCCACAAATAGCACCACTCTCTGGCCTGCATCTGGTATAGCAGCTCACCCCTATTCAAGTTAATAGGGATGAGCTGCAATATCTGACCCAGCCCATAGACAAGAGTGGTACTGTTTGTGAAAAAGCTAATTAGTTTTTCTAATCCTGGACAACTATGAAATTGGTCATAATTGAGAGAATACTTCTGACTGTGAGGGTGCGGGCAGACGAGCGCATAAACGGCGCATTTTTGCGACCAAACGTATATACGTGACCATCTGAGGCAATGGTTTCGAATGTATTCGTTCACATGGTCGATTTTACGGCGCGTAAAAACGGCAATTCGAAAAAAAACGGAACATATGCGACCGAAATACGCGCCAACGCATATTCGATCGCCGAAAAGACCGTTTGCAAAGTAGGAACAAACTAAAATACGCTTTCTAGCTCTGGTCGTGATCGGTGAAAAACGATCGCTCGGGCGATTATACGTTGCACTCGTGCGAACGTAAATACGCCTACGCTCGTCTGCCCGCACCCTGAGTCAGCAATCATGTTACAATACTTTATTGGGCAAGTCAAATGATTGGCTTTTGGCTCGGTGCACACCAGCGTATTTTAGGACCCCGTGCTGTCTATGTAATCCCATGGACCACACATTGCCCCATTATAGCCTTTTGGGCTGTACACATGGCTGTTTATTTCACTTGGATCGATAATCCAAATGACAAAAACTGATGATATGCCCAATTCCTGTCTGTTTCACAGACGAGAAATAACACATTCTTATGCACGCGGAGTCCATGTATATCAGACAGCACACAGATATAGTGTCTACGTGCTGTCTGATGCGAGAGGCACTCGAGTGTCTTAGCCACAGCTTGCAGTTACAACTAGTGTGCACCTAGCCTTTGTCTGAAAATTTATCAGACATACTAAAGGGATATTCCTGTTAGATGGCCTTATATCGAGTTTTATCTTGTATTCTAACCGATAGAACCCTTACCGATCGCCAGAACAGCGGTTCCCTGTTCACCCCATTTGAATGCAGTTCTTGAACGTGGCTGTCTCTGTCAATGAAATGAATGGAGTAGCATTGTGCATACTGAACTGTGGCTTCATTCATTTTGGGACCTTATGGACCCCTGTTCTGGCAGTCTGGCTTCTTTATATATGTGAAACATGATATCATATAACCGGAATACACCTTTAAAGGGTTTATGTCAAATTTTAAGCCGATTCTCTTTTAACAGGTGTCCTAAGGTGAGCTCAGAGGGGACAGAAACCTCCCATAGAGCAGAGAAGCCAAGTGTGTTTGGCTACCTCCAGCAATCCCACAGAGATGAGCGGAGCAGCAGTGTCCTTGATTGACCACTGCTGTATTCATATCCATTCATAACCCTTGTTCTTGTGATCAGTAGGAGTTCCAGTGGTACCCCTTACTGTATCCCCTATCCTGTGATAGGGAATACTGTAAGTTTGAAACTTGGCTCTACACCTCTAAAGGGGGAATCTAGTAAGATCCTTTTCATTGTCATAAATGACAATGAAAGGGTTCTATAAAGCTGAAAAACCCATTTGGCACCGCTTGGAGATATGTTAAAGGCGTTGCACCACAACCAATTTTTATCACCTATCCACCTATAGGTGATAAAACTCTGATGATGATCGGAGGTATCATTGCTGAGACCCCCAACGATCCTGAGTATGGAGTTCTCACCTTCCCCTCATCTTATCACTGCGGGCTCATTGCATCCACCCGCAGTGATGTGTCGTTTAAATGGAGTGGTGGTTGCTCTATTTCAATGGGGCTGACGGAAATAGCCGCGTACAAGCTCTGAGCAATCTACTCTTCACTGTGGGGGCGCAGTGAGTCTGCAGTGGTGAGAAAAGGAGGACACTGGGCTCCTGTTCTTGGGATTGATCGGAACATTTCAGTGGTGAGACCACCACCCATCTGAATATTGTCACCTATGTTATGGAAGAGTGACAAAGTCTGATTGTGGTAGAGCCACTTTAACCGTTCAGCCAACAGCTATCTCTTCCATCATGGAAAGCCGGAGATAAACTGCTGCCAGAAACTTCTGTCAATAACTTTTCTTCCTACAGAACAAACCCAACATGGCCGAACCTCCCTTCCATGGACATCTGCCAGGGGACAGGTCCCGAAATAAATTAGCTTGGGAGCTGATTCTGACAATTTAATGGAATCTGCATAAACTAATTTAACAAGTACAGAGAGTTTAAGCAAAAAGTCAATCAGATCAATGGCACTTTGCTTAGAACCTTGTTTCATGTTTTAATATAAATCTCCGAGTAGTGCCAAAAGGATTTAACTTCTGTATAGAAGTATATGGAAATCAGCAGTAGTCCGACATTGTAGACTTCCCCAATGTCATCTTCTCACGTGTATCTATGGCAATAGCATTTTGTTGGATTTCCCTTTAAAGCCTTAGCCCCTTTTTTATATATCTTTAGGACATATGCACCCAGTAAGGATGGGTTTCCCTAAACAGGACCAATGATGGTGACCATCACTGAAAATAGTGGTGGCCATTAAGATCACTGGACACGCTCTAATAGTGCTTTTGGTGCCCATCTACAATCAGGGTGAGCCTCCCACAGAGATTTGTGGCATTGATGCTCACAGAAACCAGTCAGGGATCAGTATTCATTTTTCCAAAGCAATTTACGCTATAAATGCTGATGTCTGATTGGCTGCTATAAGCAACAAGAAGCTGTTCTCTTTGCAGCAGTTGTCATATACGAGGACCACTATTCTAATTTGTCTTTAGCTTTCAACATGAAAAAAGTTGCAAAACAATTTTTGGCAGCAGAATTTCATCTGTCACAATCACAATTCGTAATTGCTGACATTTGCTGAAATTTCCTAAAAGTAAATATCGTTGTTTTTTAGGAACGGCAAACATTTATATATGGTTTCATCCAGCTTCATACAAGCCAAGTGTGGCAGACATGGACACGTGTGATGCATTCTCTTTCCAGAAAATGGAGTCTGTGGAAATAAAAGACACATATGATGTTATGGACTCATTTCTCAACCCCCCCAAAGCCATATTTACCCCAATTTAAATGTACTTTAAGTTCAATTCCTAAAATGTGATATGGTCTCCAAATAATATATCCTCTACTGCACAAATAATAGTGCAAAATTCCCATATAATAGTGACAAACAATCTACTCCTACTATATGAATGCTCATGTAAACTGAGATGCACAGCAGGTTTAGACTGGCCCACAGGGGGACAGGCGAATCCCTTGGTGGGCCCTGAGCCAAGGTGGACCCCCAGCTCCTATCTCCAACAAGTTGCGCATAGGATCTGCACATATTCGGTGAATGGAAGTCTATTAATCCCTGCCCACTGCATTCTCCATATACTTCAGTAGAAACAGGACAGCACACAAACGCAGCCACCTTTCTATTAAAGTATATGGAGAATGTAGTGGCGAGGAGTTTGTGAAGGGGATCAGGTAATATTTGCATGTAGATGTACAGAAGGTCCCCAGAATTAATTTTACTGGTGGGCCCACTGCACTCCAGTCCAACACTGATGCACAGTATCCACATGGCAGTGCCAGCTATAGTACAGACTTAAGAGGGTTTGTCATTAGAAAAAAAAAAACAATACTCACTTATTCCTCTCCAGGCAGTTTCCTTATTGCATCTTCTCCCCGCCGATCTTTTCAAGTCCCCCGGGTCACCTCACCACAAGTCGGCCAGATCATTTTCTTGTTTTGGAGCATCCATTCTCATCATTCTTCTTCCGGCAGGTCAGTGTAGGTTACGTCTCTAGTGATGTAACGTTCACTGCCTAGCAAGGATAGCTGAGCTATTACTGAGACTGCGCATGCGCAATCTCGGCAATAGCTCAGCACTCCCTGTCACTAGTGAGATAGCGTACATTGCCCTGCAGGAAGAGACTGCAGCTAATGGACGCTTTGTCACCGGAAGAAGAAGAATCGGCTGGCTGGAGGTGAGGTCAGCTGGGGGGACAGCAGGAGACTGGAGAAGATCGGGAAGGAGAAGATGAAGTAAGAAAACTGATGAGAAAGTAATAGGTAAGTATAGATTTTTTTATTCTAATGACAGAACCCCCTTAAAAAGACTCTTTGTAGCGTCTTCCAACACTGGATAGGAGCCACAGGTGTAGCAGCCGTGCAAGTCATGAGAGAGTAGTCAGGATAGCCAGGAGTCGTTACCAGGGAGTCTCGGGTCGCAGTACAGATGGAGTAGGTAGGTAGCTTTGTCAGGGAGGAGAGCTAGGAGTTGTTATCAGGAAGTCTTAAAGTCACTTTTAAAGGAATGGGAGAGGTGCTAGATCAAGGCTGTGGAGCACAATAATCACACACTGGTACAGTGGCAGGGTTAGGCTTTTATAAAGAGCCTAATTAGCAGAAAGGCAGGGCCAAAACAGGGGAACAGACCAGGATTATGAGCAAGGTTAATGTTCAGCAAGGGAGCTATCCAGAGGCTATGTCTGGAGTGCATGAGGTCCTGGATTTGAGCCCTGACACTCTGTCACCTACCTTTAATGAGGTAAGCTTATGGACTAAAAGTAGGTGACCCATTGAGTCTGGGGATGCAAGTGTTATACCTACCTCCTCAGTGGTATACCCCGTGTCCACACAAAAAAATGCAGCTCAATGCATTTAGTGGCATGCTAAGTAGTCCACCCATTATAAAATTAGAATGGGTGGACTACTTAGCGTGCTGCTCAATACATTGGCTGGCAGATTCCAGCACTGATATCAGGAGTACAACAGGGGAGGTAAGTATAACACTTCCATCTCCGGACTCAGTGGATTACCTGCTTTTAGCCCAAAAGCTTAGCTAATAGATCTAAAACTAGGTGACAGAGTCTCTTTAATATTGAGTGCCAAAGTGTCTCTATAATAGTGTCTCTCACAGTTTTTGTACAATAGAGTCTTCCACAATGCCCTTATACTAGTGCATTCCATTTAGTGCCCCTTTAATACTACCATCCGCCGTTCTTCAGAGCTGAATACTGAGTCTTCCCTATGTCTACCATGACAGCGTTGCGGTCTACAGTCTAGTCATATGGTTAGTTGAGGCGTAAAGAGGCGGCCTTCATAGTAGATGTTGTCAGGCATTGATCAGCTATGTCACTGGCATCGCCCAGTATTAGCTGCCAGTTGACGTAAATATGTAAGGCTAGGACAAGAAAAATGATCTGGTGCAAAGCCCTTGCATGTCACCGCTCTAAGTGATGCCAATTACACAACATAACACGCAGTTCATCATCCGTAAATGGCCACAGAAAGCAGCGCTCCGTCTCCTGGCGCTCATCAGCTTTCAGGACACACAACTCTTCACATACATTAAAAGGCATATGCTGAGGAAGCTAAAATGAACCCCACCTTTGGCGCAACATTAAGGAATATATTAGACAGTCACTTAAATCAACCCTTTGGGAGTGGAGAAACTATTATGGCCACACTGCTACTCTGACTACTTGATGTATTATGTATATTTGTATGCATCGGTAGTCTGAGGTTAGGAGGGGTGTCTTCATTCCCTATGGAGAGCACCTGGAAGGTGAGTGAGGAGACTTATAAGACCATTTGCGCTCCTCTGGGTATCATATGTGCAATTGAGGAAGATGGAACAATACCTCTACAGCGCCACCTATTGGATGGCAGCATTCCTGCAAATCAATGTGCTACCCTTTATACAGGTCTAGGTAACAATAATTGGGAATTGTTTGGAAAGCGAACAAAATAAAAACCGCAATTCTGGCATTAGTTTTTACAATTAATTTAACGGCATTCACCATGTGCAATAAATAACAAAATATTTTAATTGTCTGGTTTATTATGAATGCAGTATTCCTGTTATGTGTTGGGTTTTCTTACAATTTGCCTTGGTATTTTATCCATTTAAAAAGGTTTTTTGTAGGGAAAAATGTGTATTTTTTTTTTAAACTGGAATTTTTTCTCTTTCAATTGAAGTTTATAGAACCTTTTTTGACGCTATTTTTTAGTCCAACAAGCCTGAAGATGCAATCGTTCCATCTCTAGTATAGTACACTGCATTACTTGTGTAGTGTATTCTGCTTAGCCTATGGCAGTAGCCTGTTAGACTCTGAGGGAGGCGGGGTCTAATAGCTTGCGTTACATGGCAGACATGGAAGTCTTTGTCAGGCTTTCGGCTGCCATGGGAACACATTGGTACCTTGCAATCACACTGCACGGTGCTGATTGGTGACAGCAAGAGTCCTGTCTGCTGTCATCTGTTTAAATGCTGCAGTTGCTATTGGTTGTGGCATGTAATTAGTTAAACTGCCAATGTGAATGAGCGAGAAAACGCTCATCATTGTCCATGTATGCTGAACAATGCGTTGCCCCTGTGTCAAAGAAGCCTAAAAGTGATCAAAGAAGTCCTATGTTCTCCAAAATGGCACCTATAAAAAAAATACAACTTGTCATGCAAACAACAAGCCCTCACACAGCTCCATCCATGGAAAAATTAAAAAGTTCTGGGTCTTTCAGGGCTGTGATGCAAAAAAAGCTATTTTTTTTAAAAAAAGGGGTTTATTCTGTAAAAGTGGAAAAACCTAAAAAGATATATCATTTCCATATCATCATAATTGTACTGACCTTCAGACAAAAGTTAGCATGGCATTTACATCACTATTTTCCGCGAGTTTACATGGCTGGCTGTGGCATCCTGCAGTGCACTGACGCTGCAGCCCTGAAATTCCTCGGCTGCCAGAATAATGAAAGGTATCCCCACAGAGATGAAGAGAGCCCCCGCAGCAGAGGAATCCCTTCCTCCCAGTAGCGTGGGACTGCCTTCATCTCCCTTTGCTGGCTGACTCACATAGTCTCCCATAGGAGACTATGGAGCTGCCAGCCTTGTGCCATCAAAAGATAGGACGGGGAGAAATCTTGGCGTCAAAAAAAATCGCATCTATAGCACTATCTTTTGACGTACGATTTTTTAGGTGTATCAAAGAATCGTTTGTCTGAATCTGAAAGAACCATAGGGTCTTTTAGATAAGATTTTTTGATGCATCTACTCTTCATCAAAATGACTCTCGTGTGAAAAAGGCCTTGTTGTGTTTTTGGGGAGGCAAAATGAATAAGAAAAGCATTTTGGCTCCCATTTTTGTTGCTTTTTTAAAAAAATGCATTCACCATGTGGGATGAAAAGTGTGCTCAAGTTATTAGAGATGAGCGAGTGTACTTGTTAAGGCAAATTACTCAAGCGAGTATTGCCATTTTCGAGTACATGCCCGCCCGTCTCAAAAGATTCGGGGGCCGGCGGGGGTGTGCGGTGAGTTGCAGGAGTGAGCATGGGGGAGAGGGGGGGGGGGAGAGATCTCGCCCCCGTTTCTCCCCGCTCTCCCCCGCGCCCTGCCGGCCCCCGAATCTTTTGAGACGAGCGGGCATGTACTCAAAAATGGCAATACTCGCTCGAGTAATTTGCCTTAGCGAGTACGCTCGCTCATCTCTACTCGTTATGGATGAAGCGATACCAAATGTGGGAGGTTATTGGAATCTTTTTTATTTATTTTCTGTTTTACACTTTCTTTTTTTTTAACCTTTTCTATTTTTTTTTCCGTCTTGTATGAAATGGAGCAGAAGGGGGATGAAAGGTTTTGTAGGGCCCATGGAGTTGTGTGAAGCAGTAATACGTTTGTTCGCAAGAGTCCTTATTTACATTTTGGTAAGTGTCTATTAGTTCAGTCGCTCATCTATCCCACAAACAAATTCAATTTGTTGGGTTTTTCAATCCTCAATTAGGCGAAATTAGCAGGAACAACAATTAATTATCAGCAAGCACTTACTTTGTGACTTAATGGATGACAGTCATCGCCTTCATTGCCAAGAGGAGTGCACATCCGTAAGCTTCTTATCCAGAGGCTGACGGCGCAGCACATCCCTCCTCCGCACTGTACATCCTTTTCACAAGCCTGGAAATAACAAAAATCAAACACAATGCATCAAGTAACAAAAACCTAAAGACACAATAACAGGGGTCATTATGTGCAGTCCTTGGAGTGCCGAAATAATACACAACCAACACATTTTCAGGAGGCCGCAAGGGTTTTACCGCACAAGGTGAATGCCGACTGCTTACAAGATTAGTATACCGCCATTTGTTGTACACAACTAAAACCAGAATGAGACAATCAAAGGGAGCCTGTCATCACGGATTTACACTGCAATACCCGATAAACCTTTAACAGCTCTGCTAATGAGATTTCCTTGTTGCTATTTGGTTTTATACTATGTCCCAATACCTTTAGAATCTGCTTTTGACGTTTTCCTGCTCATGTGCGACCGCCGCTGCATTCAATCTGACATAACTGTGGGTAGGTGAGCCTGTAAGCATTGCATCAGAGAGGAGACCAGCAGTGGGGATCCGGGAGAGGGGGGTATAGGTAGATTTGTGCTTTTTAACCTTGGCGGACCTGTCTTGACAGCACTAAAATAACTCTAGTAACCCATTTAATGGAACTCAGCTGCAATACCAAGCACGATCTATAGACTGGTGTGGCACTGTTTCTGGGAGAAAGCAGTCATGGACAGCAGCTTTAAAGCTGTAGCTATAATAAGGCTGGTGGCACATGACTAGAGATGAGCGAGTATACTCGCTAAGGCTAACTACTCGAGCGAGTAGTGCCTTAGCCGAGTGTCCTCCCGCTCGTCTGTAAAGATTCGGCTGCCGGCGCGGGTGACAGGTGAGTTGCGGCAGTGAGCAGGGTGGAGCGGGGGGAGAGAGGGAGATCTCCCCTCCGTTCCTCCCCGCTCTCCCCCGCCGCTCGCCGGCCCCCGAATCTTTAGAGACGAGCGGGGAGATACTCGGCTAAGGCACTACTCGCTCGAGTAGTTAGCCTTAGCGAGTATACTCGCTCATCTCTACACATGACCCGATTTGAATTGCGGAATCTGCGGTCATCACCCGTGTTGACAATCTGCGGTGTTCTGTATCCATTCAAAGAATAGAACATTTGGATGTCCACTCACATGAAATTGCAGCATGTTCTATTGTAATGCGGATTCCGCACGAATGGCTTCCATTGAAGTCAATGGAAGCTGTCTGACGCGCAGCTCATCCGCAATACACATTACTGATAGGTCGCAGGTACTGGCGTCATCGCCTAGCAATGGAGCGGGAAAAACAAAGATTTAAAAAAATATATTCACTGCGGTCATTCGCAATACAGAAAATTACATGTATGCAGGGTCGCCGGACGGGGTCAGAGTTGGATTCCGCGGCGGGCTCCCACAGGCGGATCACCCGTGTGCCACCGGACTTAGGGTTGGTGTTGCAGTTGAAGTTAGGGTAAGGCATATACCGAAAATAATTTCTATGCGTCCATTATTGAGGCTCCCGTTACCTCTGGAATCGCGTTACCTATGGCGTCTCGGATTCGTACTGCACCGCAAAGTGCTTTTGTCTTCTGTGTTATTTTACTCTTTCTTGGTCTATATAGATCTGATTTGGGGAGCAACGAGATAATATAAACCCATATTATTCATCTTGGGACATAATATAAGACTACATACCAGAGATGAGCGAGCATTGCCCTTAGCGAGTACCTGCCCGCTCGAGACAAAAGGTTCGGGTGCTGGCGCGGGGGAGCGGTGAGTAGCGGCAGTCAGCGGGGAGGGAACGGGGGGGGGGGGGGGGGAGAGGGAGAGAGAGATCTCCCCTTCGTTCCTCCCCGCTCTCCCCCGCAGCTCCCTGCCTGCCACCGGCGCCTGAACCCTCAGTCTCGAGCGGGCAGGTACTCGCTAAGGGCAATGCTCGCTCGAGCAATTGCCCTTAGCGAGTATGCTCGCTCATCACTACTACACACCTTTCATGATGACGTCTTGGCACTTTCTCTATAGCTACACAGTCCATGTCATGTAAAGTAATGAGAGCGGTTCGGACGCAATATCTAAAGCGCATTTCTAGGAAACCAGTGAAGACTATAACAAAAAGCATAAATATTCAAGGAACATTTTATCCCATCTGTGCGATATTTCTTCTCTGCATCACAAAATGCATTAACCTAATGGCCGCTCGGATTATACCAACCTAATAATCCAATAACAGGAAATTAACCATTAACCCATTACTTCCTGGCATTGTATCAGAACTAGCCCTTAAAATAAATAATATCCCTAGTAATAAAAGCTGTGTGAAGTTTTCCATTCAAGCATTTCTGAGCTATCTTGGTCTACCATGCTGTTTTGGATGGTGGTGACACCCAGCTTTCTAAAGACCCTGAATGACCATTAATATACATTATAGTGAAGAGATACAGTTTTTTGCAATTCGCACTAGATGAAGATGGGTGGATGTTGCTGAGCAAAAACATTACGCGGTGCTAAAAGCAGAGAAGGAGAATATCTTAGTTGGGATTTGGCTCATGTTGTTGCTGATTTGAAAAGTTGTCCAGTTGTAGAGTTTTGATACTCTATCCCTAGATTAGGCCATCAATAGTAGATCAGTAGGGATTTGCCACCCAAAATTCCTGACAATCAACTCTTCACTGGGCTAGTGCACTGGTAAACTAAGCTAATTTCTACAGGAAGACAACCGCTCTATTCTCACTGCAGTGGCCATGTTTGGTATTATAACCAAAGTTCCCAGTGAAGTGAATTGGAACTTTGCCTGTAATATCAAACCTGGCCTCTGCAGTGAGAATGGAGCTGTCTGCTTCCTGTAGAAATCAGCTCAGTGCATGAGCTCATTGGCCCAGTGAACAGCTGATCGATGCAGGTCCTGGGAGTCCGATCCTTGCTGACCTACTATTAATGTCCGATTCTTAGGCTAGTCCATCAATACTTTACGACTGGACCCCCCCTCTAACATGTGGAGGTCCTGGGGCAAGTGCCTCGATTGCCTACCATATAATCCAGACTTGAATACAATGCAGATTTCTGTCATTAAGGATCTGGAGGGATCTGGGTGACTAATGTGTCACCTACTACAGGGGGGCATTCACATGGGCATATGCAAATCGCACCCAAGATTCTCAGGCACAACTAGCATCAAATAACACATGGACATACTATATACATGCGCTGCCAGTAAGCCACATGCAGAGGACAGTTCTAGTCCTATTCTGGTCCGTGACACACCAGTCTGAATAGCATATTTGGCTATAATAAGTCCGTTTAAAAAAAATTGCATGTATCAATAGCCCCATTGACTTTAATTGGTCCATGTGCTGTGAGTTATATGGATACCACATTGACAAAAATTGTGTTTTTTTCTTTTTTTTTTTTTTTTTTTTTTCTTTTTCCTCACCTCTGTGATTTTATGTAATTTATCGTGAGTTAGCGTAGGTACTGACGGAAGCGGTGTGACCTCGACGCGGTCCGTCAGCCTATGCGTTTTGGCCAAAATGCAGTACTAACACCCGCATTTTATCAGTATGCATTAGTATTTTTGTATGTAGTTTGCTAGTTGGTGGGGGAGCCCAAGATGTCAGCCAGTGTGGCCCACCTTAGAGATACAGGGCAACCCGCTGTCATATCAGCCAGGGTTGATATCCTGTATGGTGGGTCACCACCTATCTATGGCTGACATCTTTGGTATCGTTCACATGTGCAGGCTTTTAGTATATGCAGTCACTCCTCCCCATTCTGGGCTGGGTTGAGTGGGTGACTGCATATTAGCTTGCCAGGAACAAGTTGCTCCTCCACACATTATTGTCTGGCTGACTACATATCCTCAGGGCTTAAGGCCATTGCGCCTGCCCTACGGCGATTGTGCCGGTGGCGATTGTGCCTGCCTTATGGCGATCGTGCCTATGGCGACCGTGTCTGCTTTGCAGACCTTCAGGTATTTTTGGCTTTTTCAGTGAATGTTTGTTTTTTTCTTTTTCCTCACCTCTGTGATTTTATGTAATTTATCGTGAGTTAGCGTAGGTACTGACGGAAGCGGTGTGACCTCGACGCGGTCCGTCAGCCTATGCGTTTTGGCCAAAATGCAGTACTAACACCCGCATTTTATCAGTATGCATTAGTATTTTTGTATGTAGTTTGCTAGTTGGTGGGGGAGCCCAAGATGTCAGCCAGTGTGGCCCACCTTAGAGATACAGGGCAACCCGCTGTCATATCAGCCAGGGTTGATATCCTGTATGGTGGGTCACCACCTATCTATGGCTGACATCTTTGGTATCGTTCACATGTGCAGGCTTTTAGTATATGCAGTCACTCCTCCCCATTCTGGGCTGGGTTGAGTGGGTGACTGCATATTAGCTTGCCAGGAACAAGTTGCTCCTCCACACATTATTGTCTGGCTGACTACATATCCTCAGGGCTTAAGGCCATTGCGCCTGCCCTACGGCGATTGTGCCGGTGGCGATTGTGCCTGCCTTATGGCGATCGTGCCTATGGCGACCGTGTCTGCTTTGCAGACCTTCAGGTATTTTTGGCTTTTTCAGTGAATGTTTGTTTTTTTCTTTTTCCTCACCTCTGTGATTCTAAGGGCTTATTGAGATGATCGTATATGCAAATACGCTTGTCTCAGAGCAACGTATTTGCACAATTAACGAGGTTGATTTACACGCATATTGATGCATAGTACTGTACTTTTTGTGCACGCAAGGCCTGTTCACATGCACACGCAAAATATCCCCGATTTAAAGGGCTGTTGAGCCTAATGAGGTGCAGATGTGTTCTGTTTTTCATGGAATTGCGCACCTCTGATATACTTCTATGGGGGCCTTTGCCACGCAATATGCAGAAAGATAGAGCAGGTCCTATTTTTTTGCATGCACACATAATGCATGCAATACCGTATAACGCATTCATGAGAACTAACCCATTGATTCAATGGGTTCTATTCTCTACACATTGTACAGTCATCAGAAGAAGCCCTAAGGCTAGGGCTGCACGGTGACCTTGGTTGCTAGTGCATTTCCTTGACCAGCACTCTATTCAGTTTCCTTCACTGTGGGGGGTGCAGTAACCCTGCAGTAAATAGTATGGGGAACACAGGGCCCCTATTCTCGAGATTTGCTGAGACCCCCACCAATCAGCAAGTTTTTCCGTATTCTGTGTACAGAAGATAACTTGCATTATTGGTGCTACCCCTTTAAAGGAATTTCATTGTATAATTTCTACAATAATCCTGGGTTGTATAACATATAAGCAAGGATACTTTTATCCTACCTCCGTGATTGCTCAAAATAACATTATGCTCTCTAACTAAAATGATCCCAAATCCAGGAGTTAATCAATAGACATGGACAAACAAGATCTGGATTCATTTTTGTACTGTCAATTATATTAACATTTTACTGGATAATCTAATATATAATATCCTTTGTAGAACAGTGATAGATAACCAGACCCTTAAAATATCATATTGTCCATCAATTATAACTCATTTCAGTATCAAAACAGTTGATTTGAGACCACCTTCCTTGAGTTTGCCCGGAGCCTCTTAGGTAAATATTTGAGCAGGATGTTGCACTTTCATTGCTTACTTTGTTTTCATTGATATTTCTGGACTTTTTGTGCAGCTCAGTAGATCCATGTGGCTTCAGTGCCCAAACCCTATAATTGGTTATAATTGGTTTTGAAAACCCTCCTGGATGATTTAATGACCCTTCATATTGTGGAAGTCAAGCAGGATGCTACTACATCTACACTGAGGCAATGGAAAATCCCAGTCGACTAGTGGTGGTTTATATAGAAAATGGTCGATTCGAAGAGTAAAATCTCAGTAGATTAAAAAAAAGGGATTGACACATGAGTTAAATATAGACCCACATATGAATCATAGGGTAGGTGTCCAAGTCAGGTTTGGCATAAAGTCCATGTACCTACTGTATGAGACACTTAGCAAATATAAGGAACCAGCAAATTAGTTTACACACCCATTAAACCAGTGGCATACTGATTCTTCTCTTGGGTTACATTAAGGTCTGAATCATATACTCGACCCCTGGGTCAAGATCACATAACAGGTAGTGGGCAATAGGTTTGCAACTAGGAACATAGTGACTGGAATTACAGAGCGATTCCAGTACTGGTGTGAAAGCTGTAGAGAAGGACCAATAATGGTTGGATCACTTTAGTCCATCTATGATTGCACATTTCCACATTAGCTAACCAGAGACCAAAAAAATTGAATAACAAAAACTAACCGGTGACTGCCCCCTGTCTCCTTTTGTCCAATTGTTGGGTGAGATGGTGCTCAATGTAGTTGTTCTGGTTGGAATAGCACATAATACTGATTCCTTCTATAGTCTATAGCCCCTAAGCTCTTTAAGTGCAAGCCTAAGCTAGCTGCCTCTTGTTCTTCAGATGAAGAATGGATGGAAGATGCCCATATAGTGACATTTTGAACCCTCCAAGAGATTTATAATTATGCTAGACCACAAAAGTACACTTTTAGCACTACTAACTAACTGGTGACCCCCTGCCTCTTTTTGTAAGACATTTCGATGATGCTCCATATTACTGTTTGGGTCGGAATAACACATATTATTGATTCCTCATCCAATCTACAGCACCTAAGATGCCCCATAAAGTAACATTTTAAAGCCTCAAAGAAAGGTTGAATTATGATAGAGCACCAAAGTACACCTTTAGCATTTTACATGCACCATATGGACCTAAGACATGAGGTGGAAACACTCAAACATGGGAAGACCCAAAGAAAAGATCCCTACAGAAGACACAACATTCTAGATTAACACTTCATACTGCCACCAAATTTTGCAATACACTTGATGGCAATTAAAATTAATACTCACCCCGGTGATGACTGCAGCTTCTCCAGACTTTAGAAGCAGGAAAGCACCAATGAAGACTGATAGTAACTGGACTTTTCTCATAATAATTCTGAAAGATTTTGGAGATAGAGATTATATATATCCAAATGAAGCTCCTTGGGGGACGTCAGGGAGAACCTAAAAAGTTAATAGATGAACCAATGTTGAGCAGGTGATGAGTCTGAGAAGAAGACTTGCTGGTGGTGACTTTGCAGGAGCTGAAGAAAGTTCGTTGTGGCTCGGTCACTTGCTCTTGTTTCTTGAGCTGTTATAAAGCTCGGCTTGCCATTAAAACCAACCTCCATGACTCAGAGAGAGCAAGATAAAGCTCAGCACAAGGATGTAACAGGTGCCAATCACAAGGTAGGGAAAAGGCAGTAAATTCCGCATCCACGCCCCCACCAGTCTCAGCTCCTCACTTCATTGGTCGCAGCAGAAGTCACAGTAATGAGAAGCTCAGTTTGCAAGGTTATTTCATTTCTGCTTCTAAGCTCATCACTCTTCGCCTGAAGTGGTGATGTAAATGGAAAAATAAAATCAGACGCAGAGGGAAACACTCCAGAGGTGGTACTACAGTGGTTAGAAAGCAGATTATTTTAATGCGAATTTATGATCACCTGATAGAATATGAGTAATCTCAAAGACATTTTTGGAATTGCATTGCTTGCCAGTCAACTGTAATGTGTTATAGTTTGCAAATTTTAATAAAATGCTCCTACAGTCATTTAATATGCCTGTGGGCATTGCCATGGTCTTAAAAGAACATATGTTTTGCCCTCTTCATTCCTGTAAAAACATATGCTATTTTCAATGTGTACTGTATATCTATAAGACAACTTTTATAACATGAGAGGCTCAGACACATCAGCTCCGCTCCAGCATACCTCTAAATAATGCAATCAGCATATAATAGTCAGATACCAGTTTTACACAGCGGTAGTGATTATACCGTAGTTACCTTCAGTGATCACGGGTGACATCTTCTTCGACTGGAGTCATTTACATTCCATTTTCTTCTGCCAAGACCAGCAAGAAGACTTCTTCCAGCTTTAACTCAATCCTGCCCACAAAGTCCCCATCCTGCTGCTACCTCCAATTCCTCTTTCAGTGCTCCACCAGAGTAATACTGTTCCTCTTTGTGCTTCACCAGTACTAGTGCCCCCTATTGTGCCCCACAAAATAATTATTTCCTTTTTGTGCCTCACAGTAATAGTTCTCTCCTTTGTGCTTTCACACAATAGCCATAGTCCTTTTGTACCCGCCACAAGATACTCCCCTTTGTGCCTCTGCATAGTAAAAATTCTCCCTTTATGCCTCCACACAGTAATATTATTCCGCGTGGTCACCCAATGCTATGAACTATTATTTTGTGCTTCTCACAAAGTAAAAATGTCCCATCTGTGTCCGCACAAAGTAACAGCACTCCTTTTGTGCACCCACAAATAGTGCTCATTTTGTGCCCTCTAAAGTAACAGTTGCTTTCTTTGTGCCCCCCACATCATAAAATCCCTGCTTCGTGCTGCACACAAAGTAATAGTAATAATTCTTCCTCTGTATCCCCACAAAATATTGGTGCCCCTTTTGTATCTCTAAAAAGTAATGGTGGCACCCTTTGTGTCCTACATCGTAAAATTTCCACTTTGTAGCCCACCATAATAGTGCCCTTCTTTGTGCCCCTACAACAATAATATCCCCTATATGCCTCCAATAGTATGCACTATTACTTTGTACAGACCCCAACAAAGAACTAGTGCACCCTCTGTGTCCCACAAAGTAATAGTCTTCCATCTGTGCTCTCACAAAGTAATAGTACCCCCACAAAGTATCTTTACACAGTAACAATTTTCTCTTTGCACTGCCCTTGTGTTTTCCACCCAATAATAACAGCACCTTTAGCTACCAAACCTGAGCTTTTCTTGTGACTAATGTCACCAGAGGGATATTTTGCTAGATAACAAAGGCTTCTGTGGTGCCTAAATATCTAACATGCCCTTCACTAGTTAATAATATCCTAGTGACAAAACCCCTTTAAGGTCTCCTACAGTTATAGTACCCTTCTTTGTGCGCTCCCCAAAGTTATAGTGCCCTCTTAATGCCTTTAACAAAGTAATACTGTTCCCAACAAAGTAAAAGTACCCCCCACAAAGTAATAGTACACCCTTAGTATCTCCAAAGTAATAGAGCTCTCTTATTGCCCCCACAAGATAATGGTGTCTCCTTAGTCCCCCCACAAGATATCACCACCTTAGTGCCCACCAAAATTATTGCTGCCTCCTTAATGCCTCAAAAGCTAACAGCACCTCCTAGTGCCCTCATAAGATAACAGTGTCCGCTAATTTTCCCCACAAGCTGACGGTGCTCCCCATAGGCCCATGATGCCCTTTCTGTGCCCTCACAAGCCTATGGTGCCCCCTTTGTGTCCTCACAAACTTATGGTGCCCCCTTTGTGCCCCCATGAGCCCATGGTGCCTTTTTTATGCCCACACAAGCCTGTGGGTCCCCTTTGTGCTCCCACAAGCCCCTCTATGTACCTCATTTGCAGCTGTGTTTTCCTCTGTTTCAAATCTCCGATTTCTTACATTCCTCTCTCCAGTCTCACATTTGTGTGCCTACAACAGCTTCAAGACAGGGTCTAAGGAATTTTCCTCCTCGGCCCTTTCTTCTTCAATCTGGTGCCTCAGAACATCAGGGAGTCATAGGCAGGGCCAGGAAGGAGGATTCATTATGATGCACTGCCTTGAAGATGGTGTAGCTGCATGGAAGATGTGAGGGATCAGAGATTTGCAGTGGAGTATGAGAGGCACATATGAAAACTTTACTGTCAGATTTAGTATTGTGGCGAGGGGGCCTGTGGCTCTATTGACTTAAGGTCCCTTTACATGGCGCGACTGTTGTGTGAATTTGCACCAGACAGCCGTCTCACCGACTATCGCTCTTGTGTTTATACATGGGAGAAACAATTGTTCAGTGAATGGAGACGAAGCAGGGCAGAGATAGCTCCGTCGCCCGCCTCCATTCACTGCAAACTGTCTGTTTTCACAAGCCGATTGTCGCTTGGCCTTTAGCTATGCTAAAAACCAAGTGATACAGACAAGTGAGTGATTTCTCAGTGCCTTGTCAGCAGCCATTTGTACACGGGATGACTATCGCCCCAAATTTGCTGTTTCGCGATAATCCCCCTGTGTAAAGGTACCTTTAGGGACCCAGTTGCACTTCAGTCTGTGATATCGCTGCGTTAAAAAAAACGCAAGTGTGTGGTATCCATAAGGCCTCATGTCCACGGGGAAAATCAGGCCCGCTACGGATTCTCCATGGAGAATCTGCAGCGGGTCCCTCCTGCCCCGCAGACATGAGCGCTGAAAATAGGAATTTAAAAGAATTTACCTATCCGTAGCGGGCGGGGAAAGTCTTCTCTTCCTCACGGCCGGATCTTCTTTTTCGGCTGGCGGATGAACTCGTCACGGCTGCGGCACGTCGCCGACGTGCCGCGAGCATGCGCCGGGCACATCCGCCGAGCCAAAGCAAGAAAGATGCGGCCGTGAGGAAGAGAAGACCTTCCTGGTCCACTCCGGATGGGTAAATACTTTTAAATTCCTATTTTAGGTCTCCCGCGGATCTGGACGGCTTCCATAGGCTTCAATAGAAGCCTGCGGGAGCCGTCCCCGCGGGAGACCCGCATCAAAATGGAGCATGGTCCAGATTTTTTCATGCTCCATTTTTAAAAAAATCCCTTTTATTGACCATCCGCGGGTATTTATCTACCCGCGGGTGGTCAATGCATCCCTATGGGGTGCGGATCCGCGGGCAGGAGAAGAGTTAAAATCTGCTGCAGATTTTAATTCTTATTTTGCCCGTGGACATGAGCCCTAAGTGAATGGGGTTTGTTAAAGCCTCATTTACTAACATTGTACGGGGCTTAGTTGCAGAATTTCTGTGGGGCTTCCGCAACCGAAATTCTGTGACTGTGACTGGTACGCAGTTAGTGAAACCAGCCAGATACTATTTCTCTCTTTCGCTATCCCTCCTGGCTCTCTGCCCTTTTCACTTTTGTGCTTATTTTAGTCAGGGCTGTTTTCTTTCCCTGTATTTTTAGTTTTCTCGTTTTTATTCTCTTTCCAAAATCTCTTCTGTTACATTGATTTGGATAATAGCACATCTTCATGCATAAAAAAAATGTAAATTTGTTTTTGCTGTAATCATACTGACCCAAAGAAGATAACATGTCATTTTTACTGCAGTATGAATGCTATAACCCCCCCCCCAACCCACCAATGGTGCAATTGTGTTCATTATTTCACCCCACTTAGAAAGTTTTACAAGTTTTCTCATACATTATATGGTACATTAAATAGCACAATTGAAAACTACAGCTCATCCCACAAAACACGAGTCCTCATGTAGCTATATCACTGACAAAAAAGTTTTTAAAAGTGAGGATGAAAAATGAAAGCGAAACAACAAGAAGGGGTTAAAGGGGCCTTTTCATACTTTTAAACGACCATATATACTCGAGTATAAGCCTAGTTTTTCAGCACATTTTTTATGCTGAAAAAGCCCCCCTCGGCTTATACTCGAGTAAGGTAAAAAAAAAACAAAACCCTGCAATACTCACCTGCCAGCCTGCGCCTGTGTCCCCGGCGCGATGGTCTCCACGGCGGTGTGGCAAGCTGCTTGAGAATTCTCCCCAGTATCATCTCCCTGCTCAGCTTTGAATTCCCCTGCTGTCAGCGCTGTGTAAGTAAGCGCTGTGATTGGATCGAGCGCCAGCCAAGCACAGCCGGCGCTCGATTATTCACAGCCATTCAGTAGATGACATTACTGAATGGCTGTGATTGGTTTATTGAGCGCCAGCTGTGTTTAGCTAGCAATCGATCCAATCACAGCGCTTACTTACACAGTGCTGACGGCGGGGGAATTCAAAGCTCAGCGGGGAGAATTCTCAAGCAGTTTGCCGCACTGCCGGGGAGATCATCGCGCCAGGGACACAGACGCCGGCTGGGAGGTGAGTATTGCATTTTTTCTTTACCTAGTATATACTCGAGTATAGCTAGGCTTATACTCGAGTGAATAAGTTTTACCAGTTTTTTGTGGTAAAACTTATTGACTCGGCTTATACTCGGGTCGGCTAATACTCGAGTATATGCGGTATTTTTGTTAGTCAATCATATGTTTAGAGCTTCTGTCTCTTACCCTTCCCGACTCATCTTTGTAGCTCATAGGAAACGAATTACTTACTAGGGGGTAACGGTGAGAATAAAAGAACACTCCTCCACCAAGACAAAATTAGTACTTGTTTAGGGACCCTTCACACAGGACAGAATAGGCTGCACAATGCACCGCAGTTGATTCCGAACTAAAATCTGCAGGCCACCTGCGGAGTTTGATGTGGAATTGAAAAAACATCACCTGGTCAGATGAGTCCACATTTCTGTTGCACCGTGCTGATGGGAGGTCAGAATTTTGGCACAAGCAGCATAAATCGATGACCCCTTCCTGTCAGCTGGTCTGAACATTTCAGCAGCTCCATCTAATTTATGGTAACTTGATGAAGCTTACTGTCCGCATGGGCCGATATTCCTGCAGGACAACTTCAGGACCTAGTGGCATCTATGTCATGATGATTTGTTGCAGTTTTGAAGATGAAAGGAGGTCCAACGAGCTACTAGATTTGGGTCTCTAATATAGTGGCCATTCAATATACTAAGTAGGAATGTCAAGATGCTATCTTTATTTTTAATTCCAATTTCGGCTCGCTGCACCCATGTTTAATGCAGTACAGTGGGATCTCCAATCTGAGAACCTCCAGTTGTTTCAGACCTACAACTCCCAATCGGTTCTGATAGCTGAGGCAACCTGAGGCTGGAGACCACATTCATACGATATATAATCTTTTGTACTCACATTTTGTTCTTTAAAGGGAACTTGTCATCAGATTTTTAGTGCTTAAACTGACGTCAGAGTGCAGTCATTCTTGCAAACCGCATTCCTAAGATGCCCTATTAAATTCCTTCATTTGACATTCTGGCAAGGAAAATAAGGTTAATATCAGTGTGCGCTGCATGTAAATTGCATACCTGGAGTGATCCTTAATTGACATCCCCTTGGATGTTTGACGTCAGTGCTAGCTGGGTCAAAATTGTAGCCGGGGGGATCAGAGTTGCCAAATGTCCAAAAAATTCCCGGACAGTCTATAAAAATAGAGCACTTCATATCACTCATTGTGGTTTATCAACTTGTCTGCAAAAATGTTGATTCTCAGTGATTTATGGATAAATTGTCCATAAAAATAATCATTTAATGGTCCTTTTAGACGAGCCGATTTATCATTTGAATGAGTGAGTGGCGTTATCGTTAGCTCGTTGGCTCTCGTGCATTCTGTTTAGACAGGCAGATACATCGCTAACTCGTTGAAAGGAGAAATTGTTCAGAATCGTTTCGTTTTTCACATTTGCTGTGTAAAGGAATGAGAATGACTAAACGAGCTCTGTTTAAACCAGGCAGGCATGACGGGGTTAACGGGGAGTGAAGAGGTTAATTACAAAAGCAGAGAGCTTTCTGGAAAAAGGGAGTGGTGGAAAAGGGGGCGGTGACTGGGTGGAGACGGTTGGAGCCATTTACCTTAGGAAGAAGACTGAGAAGAAGATAGAGAAGAAGTGAAGAGTCCCACCCACCCGCCCTCTCTTGTTTGGGGTTTTTATCGGGGGTAGCTAGTTCATTGTTATGGCAGCGTTAAAAGGGGGGGTCCTGGGGAGCCAGCATATTGGGTTGGGGGGTTAAGGCAGGGGTGTGAGAGCTACCTTTTCTCCCCCTCTTCATTGTAAAAGTTAGTTGGTGGATCTGTCGCCTCGGGTTTTAACAGGGCGGTGCCCTGCCAGGATGGGTGGAGTGGCTAGCCCGTGTAGGGCTAGAGGGCCTACATGTTGGGAGATAGGCGACTAGAGGCCATTTGGTGAGTGTTGGTCTCCCGAGCCGGTTGGTTTGAGGCAGGGGGCATGTTGTTGGGAAATAGAGTCTCCTGAGCCAGTGTGTGCGGTGGGAGGCAGTTCAAAATATTTTCCTTGGTTGGTTTAGGCGACAGATTAGTCTTCGGGACTCCCAGGACCTCCACTAGGGGGTGGTTTGTTATTATAATGTCTTTAAATTGTTAAAATTTGTTATTTTAATAAAATGGCTGCTGTGGCCAATTTAATCCAAAGAAGCTGTGTTGGCCTTATTTGGGGGGTAAGGTGAGATGGTCGCTCCAGCCAGGACTCCGTTATACCCTCGTCATGTGAACAAGCCAACAATGATTTTTATGCTGCTTAAAATGAACGGCAAATGAAAAGTGAATGATTATCACTCAGCGTTCGGTCGTTTATTGCATTTACACTGAACGATTATTGTCCGCTTTCGCTTGTTTGAACGTTTTTTGAACGATAGTTGTTCCGTCTAAAAGCACCTTTAGAAACCTTGAGGAGGATCTCAGTCAAGGAGGAATGGGAGCCATAAGAGCTATGTGACTCAGCAATGCTCAGGCTCCGCCCTGATGACTCACGGTATGCGATTTACATCCAGTGTAACTTATTCTTCCACCAGATAGTCAAAAGCAGGATTTTAATAAAGGCATGTTAGAAATGCTGCTTGCAAGTGCTACAGCACCCTGATGTTATTGTAAAAATTACCTATCACTATTATGACACTTAAAAATGTATTGCTCCCTGAAAAGCAAATCATTTTCTCCATACAAGAAAAAATATTTTAAAAAATTATTTTTTCTCTCTTTGGTATTATGAAAATGACCCAGCTCCTCATAGAACCTCTAGCAAAGATCTCCTGTCATGCCCAATGGTGCTCTGAAACATCATCGACCTCAGCCCTCATGGCAGCATATTGTCCAAGAGCTGCAACATTATGCTAATTAAGTGTGACTCTCACTAAAGGAGCAATGTCTAGTGAACTTACACTGAGTGATCGCTACATTCAGAATACCCACTCAATAACAGGTTAGTCCGCCTTTTTTGGCGATCACGGCTTTCAGATATCAGGGAACAGATTTCACAAGGTGGGGAGCATCCTCCATACTCAACTTGACCCATGCCTGCTCCAGCAACTCCATCAGTTGGTGCTCATTTTGCAGATAAGAGGGAGATCTCACAGCTCTTTACAGAATATCCCAGACATGTTTAATAGGATTACAGTCCAGTTAGTTTCGGGCCAGGACAGTATGGAGAATTCATTGTCATGTTCCTCCAACCACTCCCTAGTGATCTGAGCTTGATGACATGGAGCATTGTCCTATTGAAAGATGGCACTGTGGCCGTAGGTGACTTCCTGAAGATATGAGTGCAGACGGTCAACTAACAGGTCCCTATATTGTTCAGCATTCAAAGATTGTGGTATGATGACCAATGATGCTAGGCCTTGACACTATGTTTATGGACCATTAGGCAACCTGTTTAATTCCTATTACGTTATTCAAAAAGTTTAATGTTTTACCAACATTGCAAAATCTACCAGTAAACTTTCTTGTGGTCTTTTAATGAGTCACTTCCATATATACAGTGAGGACGCATCAAACAGTTCTACAGATAAAACTGCTATGCGGGTGGTTTGTTTCGCATTAACTGATAAGATATTTTCTGACCATGAAACATCAGACGTGCGTTGAAATAGACAATAGAAATGTGCTTTATTCTAGAACTTTTCCAAGCTTTTAGTAACATCCATCCTACATACCCTGAGGCCTCTGACACCCGATTCTCTAGGACGCGGTATGTGGGTCGCCTTGACTGCAATTCCATGAGCGATGCTCATCAACCATTGAGCAATATCTTTAGTCATTTGACATCATGTTCCAAATTAGTAAATGCATTTTAATGAGGTTTTACCCAAAAGAGTAAATTCCAGTTTTATCTGAGTCAGGCCAACATGTCAAACCTATAATACTGGAGGCTTGGTCAATTACAGATGGTCAAAGGGTTTTTTTGCCTTCTTTTCATTGATGGTGTACCCTCTGGATAAGTCATCAATAGATGATGGATGGGTTCCCACTGCCTTGGACCCACTTCCAGCAGTTGATCATCCAACCTGCTGTTAGTGTATTGGGCCGGACATTGTCATTAGCCATCAGCGCAGGAAATACATACTGGCTTCACTCCCATTGAAATTAATAGGAGAGCCGCGCTGCTATGGCATTTCCTGCTTCTCCGCTGGTTAGAATGTCATGTCCAGTCCTGAATAGGAAAGGAGCAGTAGTAGCGCGACTCTTCCTCTGATTTCAATGAGAGTGAAGTCAGCACGGACACTCCCTCCCCTGTCTGCTTATGACAACAGCTGATGGACGGAGCCCTAAGGCTGGGTTCCCACGGGGCGTATTCCCGTCGGAAATCTCGCGGTTTGGCCGCAGCAAAAACCGCGAGACTTCCTCCGGGAGAACCGCGGCGGCTTTGAAGCAGCCCGGCCGCTCGCTTTTCCGTTGCGGCCGGCGCTCCATAGAGGAGAGCGCGTCCGCGATGAAAATAAACAAAAAAGAAAAGTAAACAGACATGCTGCATCTTCTGAAACCGCAGCTGCGGCAGCCGCAGTTTCAGCCGGACCTACCGCCGCGGATTGGCCGTCCCGTGTGTACGAGCTTTCTGAGAAATCTCGTCCACATGGCTGGCTAATCCTGAGATTAGCGGCCGCCCTGTGTGAACCCAGCCTAAGAGGCAGACTCTCATTCATCAACTACTGATGATCTTTCAAGAGGATTAGTCATCAATGAAAAAGGGGGCAATAAACACATTTAAAGGGAATATATCACCTAGATATTTATTTTACTAATAAACACCAAATAGTGAAACATTTTCCATTTTTCTAATCTGTTTTAATTTCTGATTGTAGATTTTTTTCATTCTGCTGTCTGTACATGACCATGATGGTGGATTAAGTAGACCATTACTACTAGCAAAACGTGGGCTCCCCATGCCATAACTATAGTCTGCAGCACCACTTTTCTAAATAATGCAGTCTCTGGAGGCCTGTTCTACACAGTGTTGGTGATTACAGTGCAGTTACTTCCAGTGATCACAGGTAACGTCTCCTCCAATTGGGATTGTTCACGTTCCCTTGTCTTATTTGGGTCCAGACCGCCATGAAGACCTCTTCAAGTCTTGACTCTGACGCTGTGGAATATGTTGGCACAATATAAATAAACATTTTTATTATTATTACTCGTCACTGCACACTCTTCCCATACTGCTGCTACCCTCAGTGTCCCTCTTAGTGCTTCTCCATAGTAATATTGCCCACTTTGTGCCCTAAAGACTATGAAAGTCTCTTTTTTCCCCTATAATTCTCACCACAAAAAATAATGCTTCCTTTGAGATGCACAATTATAGTGCCCTCCCCTGTGCCCTCACAAAGTTATAGAGTCTGCACAAAATAACAGAATTCTATGCCCCCATAAAGTAATAAATCCCCCTTTGTGTCTCCACAAAGTAATAGATCACCCTCTATGCCCCCATAAAGTAAATAGATCCTCTTCTGTACTCGCTCTACTCCACACTAAAGATGAGCGAACACCAAAATGTTCGGGTTCGCGTTATTCGAAACGAACTTCCCGCGATGTTCGGGTGTTCGTTTCGAATAACGAACCCCATTGAAGTCAATGGGCGACCGGAACATTTTTGTATTTCGCCGATGCTCGCTAAGGTTTTCATGTGTGAAAATCTTGGCAATTCAAGAAAATGATGGGAAGGACACAGCAAGTTCTCCTCTGCCACAGCTGTAACAGCTGTGGCAGAGAAGAACGATGTTATCCCATTGAATTCAATGGAGCCGTCAATACAGCCGACTCCACTGAATGCAATGGGCTGCCGGCGATCGCGGGATGAATTGTCGGAAAGGGGTTAAATATATAAGCCCTTTCCTGCAATTCATCCAGAAATGTGTAAAAATAAAAAATATATATATACTCACCTGGTGCCGACAGACGGAGTTCAGCGCGGCAGGCTGCAGTTCTCCTGAACTGCTCTGAACAGCTGTTAGTAGTATTCAGCAGCCGGGGATTTAAAATCCCCGCCTGCTGAATAAGATGCCTCTGAATGGTCACAGCCTGACCAATCAGAGGCCAGCCCTCACTCACACCCATTCATGAATTCATGAATGGGTGAGTGAGGGCTGCCTCTGATTGGCTCAGGGGCAGGAGAGCTGCCCCTGAGCCAATCAGAGGCAGCCCTCACTCACCCATTCATGAATTCATGAATGGGTGTGAGTGAGGGCTGGCCTCTGATTGGTCAGGCTGTGACCATTCAGAGGCATCTTATTCAGCAGGCGGGGATTTTAAATCCCCGGCTGCTGAATACTACTAACAGCTGTTCAGAGCAGTTCAGGAGAACTGCAGCCTGCCGCGCTGAACTCCGTCTGTCGGCACCAGGTGAGTATATATATATTTTTTATTTTTACACATTTCTGGATGAATTGCAGGAAAGGGCTTATATATTTAACCCCTTTCCGACAATTCATCCCGCGATCGCCGGCAGCCCATTGCATTCAGTGGAGTCGGCTGTATTGCCGGTTCCATTGAATTCAATGGGCAAACATCGTTCTTCTCTGTCACAGCTGTTACAGCTGTGGCAGAGAAGAAGGATTTGTCTTTTATATGTTCTCAATAGGGTTGGCGCTGCTGCCGCCGGCCCCATTGAGCGCATATAGAAATGATTTCGCAGGGAAGAAAGTTAAAGTAACCCGAACATCCGAACATCGTGTGGTGTTCGTTACGAATAACGAACATCCCGAACACCCTAATATTCGCCCGAGCATCAAGCTCGGACGAGTACGTTCGCTCATCTCTACTCCACACCAGTCATCCCCAAAACTCTGGCCAACACATATTGGACCAACTATTCCAGATGTTCTAGGCACTGCTGCTCCTGTTGATTACAGCATGGTCCATGTTGGCCCAACCTCTTTCCAATCTGTTTTTTTTTTACATGCAGGAGACAGGGGAGAAATTTGGCTTGCATGGACTGCTCTGTATTCACCAGGAGCAACAATGTCTGGAATATAAATAGAAGTAAAGTGGCAGCATCCAATGGTGCAAAAAAATCCAATACGTTTATTTTTCCATAAGCAACGTTTCGACCAGAAGCCTGGTCTTTTGGTCGAAACGTCGCTTATGGGAAAATAAACGTAGTGGATTTTTTTTCACAATTGGATGCTGCCACTTTACTTCTATTTCTGTTTTTGGGATTTGATCCATACCCTGGTGGCTGTTGCATCACAGACTGTGTCCCAGCCTTATGGCTATAGGAGTGCTGCTTCTGTGCATACACGTGTTCCTCAATGTCTGGAATATAGTTGGTCCTGTATGTGCGACAGCATTTTAAGATGCTAAAGAGTTTGGGCAGCCTCAGGCCGGCCACCCAAGAGCCTTGGGCTTTGGGCAGCCTCCTCTATTACAATCTACCACTGTGGAAAAGGACTATAGGAGCTGACCCACTGACTTCTATGGTAAATTGTTTGGAGCATGTTCTTTGACCTGTGCAGGAAGGAGGAAGAGATAAGCTGTAACCATCACCTATTGTGAATGGTGGATACTGTGTTATCTATATATAGGTTTTACCTTTCTGTCTGTGATGCCTGCCTGTGATGATAATGAGATGAGTGCTGAAAAGTTTTCTCTACAGAACAGGAAGTGTCAGACTATTTTTAGACTTTGTGGTCCGTGTAAGAACTACAGGATTTTGGAATTTTCTTAAAACACAGATTGTGACATCAAAAAGGAAAATAAAATCACTAGAAATTCTTTAAAACTATGTTAAATAGTCAAAGTGAACTTTTGAAATGTTCAGCTCTGCTACTTTAACAAATTTCAGCAAAACATTTGGTTCATTTAAAATGAGTTTGATTCGAACTGGAACTTCACCAATAACCCTAAAACTGGTGTATAACACTATCTAAAAGTCATAAAAGCCCGCTATAACAGACGAAGGAAGAATGAAAAAAAGTAAGAAAGTAAAGGAAGAAGGAAGAGGAAGTAGAAGAAATTATTTTAGACCAGATTCACATGAGTGTAAGCGTATTTGTGCGCATCTCTGCAGTGGGTTTTTGTGGAATGGGCGTTCCATATTTGCACGTGCATTGGTATATTTTACTGTACTTTTTGCATGCACAATTTTTGAACAATTGAGCATCCAAAAGAACATGCACTGATGCTCTCAGCCATTAAAATGGCCATTTAGTTTAATGAGTTCCAGATGTGTTCTTTCCCTGCACAACTGTGCAGGAAAATAGAGCATGCTGCATATTTTTTGCACTACTGAATTGCGCATTTGAATGAATCGGTTGAAATCAGTGGGATCTATTTTCTGCATATTGCGCATGCAAATATGTTTGTGGGAATTCGGCCCTAGTCGGTTCAGCTGAGGCAAACCTCCTGAGGTTCAGGTTCGTGCTAAACCAAACATTTTGCAAAGTTTAACCTGAAACAGGGTTTGACTATTTTCAACTAATTCTGAACAAAACAATTGGTGTAGTGGCCCAGAGTTAATAGCGCACCTCCATAATGTTATATGTCTGTCTCGTGCCATTGTCTTGTCAGTGTCTTGTTTGTGGAATGCATTAGGTCTATGTGTATTGCACGCTCGCAGGACTGAATGGGTTAATGTCTGGTATGTTCTGTCTTGTCTGGAAAATGTAACATTTGTGTGTATCATTTGTGGTCAAGTGATCAGGTCTGATATATGTGTTTCTAAGAATGCAAGGTGGTTTTTGCTTGGACGGTTGTTCAAGCCAGTCAGGGAGCCACACAGACACCGTACAGATAGGCCTATGTATGGAGGATGGAGGAGGCTGAGCAATGGTCTGATGTTCAGCCTGGGCCTAACCAACCCAGGAATCCTCGGCGCATCTGGTGAGCACTGGGAGTGAAACGACCTGCTGCCTTGCAATAAGAGGAGAAAGTAAAAGTGAGTGTTGACCAGTAGACAGAGAGTGTTTGCCGGGAGAGGAACTGCACAGATAACTTGGACTGTGGAATATCTTGATACCCCAAGAATCCTCCCTGTTACACCACTTAGGCTTGTTGTATATGTGCCAAGACTGCTTTGTTGGAATGAAGTTCAAGATGTTACAGTAAACGGACATAACTGACCACTTCCGATTCTTGTTCAGAAAGTTGCCCTGTGTGTGGACTACTTTATTTCCTCTGGAAGATCCACTGGAGAGGAAGGAACGCTGGCGTCACGAGTGAAAACTGAATTTAATGTAACCCCCGGTTACAACCCCTGTGATCTCCCCCAGCAGTAGCGTGGTCAGGTCCTGAGCTACCCCCAGGAGGGGAGATGGCAGAGCCCCGTGACAATGCCTTTCTCTACCCTACTGTTTCATCGGCTGTGGGCCTGCTCCTCGGATGCTGCAATGGATTTATACAACAGGTCTTTTTCTAATTGCACATTCCGTCACTAAACTGTGTGCATCAGTAAAGGGTTGGACTACAAGGACAAATTGAGAATTTATCCATTCATGTATTAGAAGTGATTCTACAGAATTTATTAGAAGGCTACATTGTCGTGTCTTGTTTTTCAGTCCTTGAACTCCAGAAGCCGATTTAGAGAATGGTTTTGTACTTGACCTTTGAGATGTTTTGCATGATGTTTGTGATGTGCTGTCAATATCTTTCACACATTCATTAGCTACTAATGTGTATGAATTCATCATTCCCTCAGAAATTACATTTTTGCTGCCTGTCCTTGGTATCAATTGTCATTGTTGAGGCTTTAACAAATCTTTAATCAAAACCGGAAATGTTTCAATGAATATCTCTCACTGCTCTTTGTAAGTATAAAGCTGTTGAACATTGCGTTCAATTGCCTACATAGTGCACATTGTTTTCATGTAATATGACAAGTGAGGCTGTTTTGATGGCATCCTTAAAATCCCAGGTTTCTGTACCTATATATGGAGAAGTCTATGCCTACTATATAATAGGTTAAAAAAAGTATGAAATATTAGGTTGTTCAGGATTAAAGAAAAATCTGTTTTGTTTTTTTGAGAAATAGCTCCACCTATTTTCCATGAGTGGAGTCTGGCATTGCAGCTCAGCCCTATTTACATCAGTAAGGATGAGGAGCTGCAATACTACACTCAGCCCACATACAAGAGGGGCACTGTTTCTGATCCTGAACAACCCCTTTTTAAAGGGAATCTGTAATGACCATTGAGCCCCATAAACTATATTAAGAGGCTCGAAGGTCGGGGAATGGGGAGTCTGGGGAGCTGTGTTTGATAGTCACCAGGCGCCCCTAAGTCCACACACGCAAAGCATAACTCTTCTCAGCCCGCTCTGTGCGTGTGCTCTCCCATTTATCACATAGTTTATGGGGCTCACGGATTTCATATTGCACAGGTAGTATAGTAGCATAGTTTAGAAGGCTGAAAAAATATCTATATCCATCCAGTTCAGTCTATTACATCCCACCCATGTTGATCCTGAGGAAAGCAAAAAAAAATGAGGTAGAAGCCAATTTCCTCGTTTTTTGTAATATTATATCGCTCAAGAAAGGCGTCCAGGCCCCTTTTGTATTCTCTATCACCACGTCCTCAGGCAGATAGTTCCATAGTCTCACTGTTCTTTCAGTAAAGAACCCCTTTCTATGTCGGTGTAGAAACCTTCTTTCCTCTAGATGTAGAGGACGCCCCCTTGTTACAGTCACAATACTGGGTATAAAGAGATAAAGAGAGACATCTCTGATATATTTATACACAGTTATTAGGTCGCCCCTCAGTCGTCTTTTTTCTAAACTAAATAATCCCAATGTTGATAACCTCTCTGGGTATTGTAGTCTGTGTAGCCCTCACAGATTCTTCAATGAAAAAAAACGGTTATGGGACTTTGAATGTAGGAAAGCAAAAATAAATTCCAAAACAAAAGGATTTTTATTGTATGAAAGGGAAAAAACCTTATAAAATATATAGTTTTGGTATCGTCATAATCGTGCGGCTGGCGTATAAGTAGTAAGTACTACATGAAAATGCCTGAAAGGAGTAAAGTACAAGGAAACAGGCATAGATATCAGCCAGGCATAAGATCATTCTGAGGGCTTAGACACATGAGCGCATGAGCAAATACGCATGAACCAGGGAAAAGTTTTCGTTTTTATGTTACCGTTTAAATTTCGCACTTGCAAATGGGGAATAAAAAGTAGAAAGATAGGTCCTGCCCTCTCTTTTCTTGTACGTAGAAAAACTATGTGCAAGAAAGATGGGGTAGACCTATCTTTTCTCGGACGTAGTAATATTGCGTGAGAAACATGATAGTCAAATTGAAATGGTTTCGTTTTCTCCCGTTTTGCAGGCAAACAGGATGAGATCACAGTTGTGTGTTTAAGCCCCTAAAATACAGGCATACAAATCATAGGGGCTATACCCCAATACCCCCAAACCGCATGCATGCCATTGCAATAACTGGTCAACAAATTTTAACAAAAGTCATGTTACTGAAATAAAATTAGTCATGTCTTATCAATTTTTACGTTCTCAACACGAATATAACAGTCAAAATGCAAAATTGGCTTTATTTTTTTTGTAATCTGCAATAATTGTTTACATCTCGAAATGCATGCCAATAGTAATGGGCCTATGGTTAATACATGTGAAAAATCAAGTCATAGACAAAGTCTTAGATCTCTGTGCCTGTCTCTTGTACAGCTATTCGGGTTATCTCTGTGGAGTGTCCAGAGGTAGTCAGCCAGCATGGTAGTGTCCAGCAGGGGTCAGCCAGCATGGTAGTGTCCAGCAGGGGTCAGCCAGCATGGTAGTGTCCAGCAGGGGTCAGCCAGCATGGTAGTGTCCAGCAGTAGTCAGCCAGCATGGTAGTGTCCAGCAGTGGTCAGCCAGCATGGTATTGGACCATTTTCCCTGGTATCTTTGTTTCACTGCTGCGATATCTTGATGAAAACGTTTGCCATGTTCATCACTAACAATACCACAGTTGTCTGGAAAGAAATCTTTATAGAGACATATTGCAGCAAAGTTTGTGATACTGCATCAGCATGTCTTGTACTAGTTTCTTGTAGCTTTCTACCCTAACATTCCCGAGAAAATTTGTAGACACTAGGCGAAAAGCATTCCATGCTTGTTTCTCATCACCCTATAACAAGTTGCTGAACCCGTCATCTTTGAAGAGCTCTCGAATCTGAGGACCCACGGAAACTCCCTTAATATTTGCCTCGCTGAGTTGAGAGAATTTTTCATGAAGGTATCGGAAAGCTGCCGAAGTCCGGTCCATGGCTTTTTTGAAGTTCTTCATCAAACCTAGTTTGATGTAAAGGGGTGCTAGCAGGATTTTGTGAGCCTCGACCAGAGCTGGGTGCTGGATATTCTTCTCTCCAACTGCTACATTTTGTCTGCAAGTCCATTCCTTCCACAAGTAGTGCAGTTCCCTAGCTCGGTTATCCCACTCACATAAGAAACACACGTATTTTGTATATCCAATGGAACTGATCTCAACCAGACAGAATGTTGAGGTAGAGTACTCATGACTTCTTTTACTTCGTTATCCTGCCCGAAAAAGGGGAAGCCAAGCAGACGTAATAGTCATTTGTGTGGTTGCTTGGCTCTCTCTACACTATGGGGACTGCAAACAACATTGATGGTCATTTGCCATTCAACCACTGTGAAAGCTCTGTTGTACATGTAGCACAGCATATATGCGGGACCCAAGGCTTGTCTTGGTTGCCCATCTTGCATCCGAAGTAAAGATGATATATGCCTTCTACACTTGAGAAGTGGTATTCTTCTTCTGGTTGGCAAATGTCACTTCCTCACAAATATAGCATAAAATTGTCCATGGTATTAACACACTTTTGAGGCATTAGTGTTCTGTATTGTAACTAAATGGATAAAATAATAATAGTTTTATGTAACAGTAGGTTAAACTGTATCCCACGACGTCTAAAATATTTTAAATGCTCAACCTTTCCGACTGGGCTTTATATAGTACACTAGTGATAAGGTACATACACTGGTACTGTAGGAGTTAACATGGTGTACTGGTTATGTTGGGGTTCGGTGTGAGTTAATGAGCATAGAGGCAGTGACTGGTCACATGATGGTGACATCACAGGTCCTGTAAGCACACGGCTGCTGTCTGGCTCAAACTGTAAGGATGTTGTTACAGTTCTACTGGATAAATTTACAAGGTGAAACACAGAGAATGAACTATATTAAATATCTTCAAAGTCAGGAACAACTTCAGTGTAGACCAATCGACAAATTTGGAATTTTCTCTGGTTTCCTCCTAAATTGTCAGAAATCTATGTTTATGTCACTGCATCATCAGACTTGGGTTATATGAGAGGAAATATGTTGACTAAATGTACTGTCACAATTTAGATACTTTAGAGTTTATATAGTTAGAGATTACCAATATTCCTATAGACTTAATATTGCCCCTTTCTTTACCCCTTAATGCCACAGGACGGATGTTTACATCCCGTCTGGGGGGCTCTTAACGCAAACAGAATGTACACTTATGTGACTGACAGACGGCCTCCCGCTGCAACTATGATCCCCACTGTTAACCCGCTACATGCCACGATCAATGTACATGAATGCGGTCCATTTGACGCTGTTTGGTTCCGTCCTAAAAATGGAGTCGTTTGGCCGAGTGGAGCAGGAAAAAGAAACCCCGGGTGTAGGTGTGATGCCACTCTTATTTCTCTGATTTATCAGCATGTATTGTAGAAACACTTTGATTGCCACCAGTAATTACCATAATCACAACACCCATATTCATTGTTCTATAAATATTTATTGTATTTAATGTATGAATCCAAATATTATTCTGCACTTGTCTGAATAGACTTGTTATTATCGTTCAATAAAACAAGTTTAAAATCATAAAAACACGCATTTTACCATTGTGTAGTGGCTGCCTCCGAGGAAAATGGTATAGCAAGTGAACAAACACAGAAGTATATAAAGGTATAACGCTTATTGAGGGAAGCTTGCCTGGAAAACGTCATCCTCAATGGCACGTAATAGAAATACAATCAGCATTCTGGTATGATAGATGAGCATGTGTCGTAATCACATGTGTGCACCATGATGGAACATGGAAGGATAAGTTATGCGCATGCGTCTGGAATGCTAGTAGCATGCCGATACCGAGTGTTTATTAGGTAAAGTGTGAATTTGTGTCTTTTACGCATACGCCCGATTTGATGATGCAGCATTTCAGAATATAAAACATTCAGCAGTGATGTGCGCACATCACAAAATCTGCACCTAAAATGAACGCATATACATAATACAGTCCAAGAAAAGATAATCCAGGTTTAGGAACTAGAGGTTACAATGTAGAACATTGGCGCAAGAGCGATCTATACAAAATATATTAAGTCTAAAGGCCCTTAGACGGAATGATTATCATTCTGGTCGCGGGATCGCAAAGTTTTGAACGAAAATCGTCCTGTGTAAAAGCATGCGGAAACTGAATGATTGGACAAGAATTATCCAGTCAAGCAGTTTTAAGCATGCTTAAAATCCGAATGATTATCGCTTGGTGTAAACAGCAGCTGTTCAGTACTAAACGGCCGCTGCTTACAGGGAATAGAGAGGGCCGAAGGGAGAACTGTCCTCCAGCCGCCCTGCCTCCTTGCTGGCCGCGCTGTGAGTGATCCAGCGATACTCGCTCCTGTGTAACAGCATGTGAGCAAGGATATACGGGGACGAGTGTCGGGAATCGTTTGACCGACACTCGTTACATGTAAAAGGGCCTTAAGGAGAGTTGATCTAATCAAAAAGATAGATGGATAGATATGAGATGGATAGATATAAGATGGATAGATAGATAGATAAATAGATATGAGATAGATAGATAGATAGATATGAGATAGAGAGATAGACATTAGATACCATAGATAGATAGATGGATAGATATGAGATAGATAGATAGATATGAGATAGATAGATAAATAGATATTAGATAGAGAGATAGATGTGAGCTAGATAGATATGAGATAGATGGATAGATAGATATGAAGTAGATAGGTAGATAGATAGATAGATAGATAGATAGATAGATAGATAGATAGATAGATAGATAGATAGATAGATATGAGATAGATACCGTAGATAGAGAGATAGATATGAGATAGATAGATAGATAGTTATATAAGAGGATCTATCTATTTATCTTTATCCGTTTAGTCAGGGGCGACTCTCCGACACTTTATGGATCAGCTCTCTCCACGCGGTTCTGCTTTGTACGGCTTCTTTCAACTCAATCATTTGCACGTTGGTGTCGGCTTTGATTATATCCAGCCAGCGCGATTTTTGGCGACCAGATCTTCTTTTGCCGCTGACCACTCCAAGCATTATTGATGTTTCTAATGAACTAGCATTATGTGGTCGAAGTATGAGAGCCTCTGTTTTGTAATTTTGCCCTCCAATGAAAACTTTGGTTTGGTGCAGTCTAGAACTGTTTAATTTGTGATCTTGGCGGTCCAAAGAATTCGTAGGAGTTTCCTCCAGAACCGACGTTCAAAGGCATCAATCTTACTCCAGTCCATTTGGTCCACATGGAGCCCCTCTGCAAGCTGGCGGCTGCACCATATGCGACCACATGGATCATATGTAGCTAAGGCCATTCATGTTAAAAGGCAACCTAATTTCTGGCTGTCCCCATAAACACAAGACAATCAGTGAAATACGCCGGGGATAATCTTACTTTCTGTCATTCTATGTTAACTACAGGGATGACTAGTAGTTGGCTGCGCTTTCTCTCGCACATTTTTTGTGCATCTATTGAAATGCTTCAGTCCTTGACTGTTTTTTCATATTGCGCAGGAAAAATAGCATTCCAGCGTCTTTCTTGTATTCAGTATTTGTGTGTCATTGTCAGGGCTGAATGTAGGGAAAGCAATCCTTCACTTGTGCACGTAGCAAGGACATTCATTCACATCAGCAGATGCTTTCTGTACGGGAGGACAGCAGAGCAGCAACAAACAAACTGTTCAAAAATGTTAACCATTCATATCCGAAAAAAGTACAACAATTTACTGACAGTTTTATTGCTTGCGGGGCCAACAGCTGGTCTGTATGATTAGTCCCCTGATCAATAATATGGGCACATGATACGTCTGACAAGATCGGAATTTCAGAAAATGGATGCGAGGTTTTTGCATGAAAAACGCCTCACATCCGCGGGTAAAACACGCCTTGAAAAGCGCTATATTTTGGGGAAGGTTCCTTGGCCTGATATCGCGCTCGCCCGTGTGAAGGCAGCCTAACTCACAAAGAGTTATATCATTGATGTCTTTTATTGGGCACCTTGAGTAATCAACTGGATTGCAGGGAGAAAGGTGAAGGAGATGAGATTGGAAGTGGAGGTTTCAGGGGTGCTTTGTCCATTAACCCCTTAATGACACAGTTAAGCGAAGTATTGTTTTTGTTGTTTACGTCTGCTGTAATGCAAAGTGGTATTTTGTTGTACATTTGTGTTTTGTTTCTTTTAGGTGCTAGAGTTAGGGGTCATGTCCACTTGAAAAATACAATCCGCGCAGAATCTGCTGTGGATTTCCGCAGCGGATTCCACGCGGATTTGCCTTAAATGGTATTTTTTATGCATGCAGATATCCACACACATTGCTAGCAATGTGCTAGCAATGTTGCTGATCCGTGCGGAATCCACGGCAGAATGGAGCATGCCACGTTTTTTCTCCCGCGCGTGAAAAACGCAATTCTTTTAAAATGCCATCCACGGGGGCAAAAATCAATTTAATTGACTGCTGATGGCCTATGATTCCCTATGGGCAAAATCCGCTGCGGATTCCACAATTCCATTTAGCTAGTGGACATGAGAACTTAGTGGCCGAGGCACCAGATGTGGGGTCGCCTTTATTGAGGCAATAACCTCGCTTTTAGGTAGCTCTTACCTTGATTTTAGGATGAGGTTATCTCTTCCTTCTTTTCTTTTGATTATATGGTATTTCACTCCATTCCCCAGTCTGCTTCCTGTGCGAGCACAGCCTTACGTTCGTCCGGGATGTCATGCGTTTTACCTTCAGAGTTGACGTGACAGAATATTCTGCCTTTTATTTTCTTCTGTGGGGGCTACTTTTTGTTGGTTTATCATGCATCCCATAGAGGGATTATTTAATCAGTTTAGGGCCCTTTCCTTAAGCCCCATTTACACGGAACGACTGTCGGGCAAACGATGCTTAACACTCGTACTTGCTAATGAATGAGATCAATAGTGATTTTTCAGATGTCTTCACTGATCAAGGAGTTAATAAATTACCTCCCCATAGGGGTGATTGTGCTATTGATCTTGTCCCAGATTGTAAATTACGCAAGGATCGTATGTACAACCTGCCTGGTCCCGAGTGACGGGCTCTCAAAGATTATATTACTGACAGTCTCAAGAAGGGGTACATGTGTCCTTCAAAAGTCGCCTTTTGCTGCTGCTGTTTTTTTTTTTTTGTTAAAAAAAAAGATTGTGAGCCTTTGGATGGTGGCCTTGTTTGGATTTCAGAGAACTAAATAAGATTACCAAACACAATCTATATCCGTTATAACTCATATCCGATCTATTCAACCAGTTAAGTAGGGCCAGTTGGCTCTTCAAGTTACATTTGCGTGAAGCATATCATTTAATATGAATCAAGGAGGGGAATGAGTGAAAAATTTCCGTTAATATCCCAGAAGGGCATTTTGAAAATTTAGATGCCTTTTGGGTTGACCAATGCTTCTGCAGTGCTTCAGGCTTTTACCAATAAGGTGCTTCAAAATTTCGTTGGACGTTTTGTGTTGGTGTACCTAGATGATATTTGTATTTATTCTCTTGATTATTCTTCACGTTTTACATGTCCGTCAGGTAGTGAAAGCACTTCAGGAGAATGAATTGTTTACAAAAAGAGAGAAATGTTCTTTTGCTGTGCAGGAGATTATATTTTTGGGTCACATTATTACTCCACAAGGTTTTAAAATGGACCCAGACATGGGGCATTGTGAATTGGGTGCAGCCTAAAAATTTAAAGGCACTACAAAGATTTTTGGGCTTTGCAAGTTACTACCGTAAGTTGATATGGAAATTTTCAGTGATTTGTGAAGCCTTCAACAGATATGACAAAGAATGGTGCCTTTTTTCAGAGTGGTCCTCAAGCACAGTGAAAGCTTTCAGTACTATGACAGCATGTTTTTCTTCTGCTCCTGTTCTTATTGAACCTGATTCTTCTAAACCTTTGGAGGTGGGAGTGGGAGCAGTTCTGTCTCAAGGCACTGATGACTTGAAAGATCTCCATCCGTGTGCTTTCTTTTCACAGACCTTTACCTTTTAACTTTATCTTCCAAAAAGTAAAAAAAACAAAACAAGGGATCTGCTATCTTGGACCTAATTCTCACCAACAGGAAGGGAGTGGTTGAGGAAGTAAGGGTGGCTGGGACCTTAGGAGACAGTGATCATGCTATCCTTTAATTTTAGATAAAAGGAGGAGAAAGACCTGAGAAGACTCAGACCTCAAGGTTGGATTTCAGAAAGGCAGATTTTAATGAACTCAGAAAGAGGGTAGGAAGAATCCAATGGCTGGATGTTCCTGAGGACAGAAATGCCCAAGAAGGTTGGGAAATATTGCGAAATAAGATTCTCAAAGCACAATCATTAACAAACCCTAAGGAAGAATAGAAAGCATTTAAAAAGACCAGGATGGATGAGCACAGAACTTGCACACATGTTAAAAAGGAAGAAAAATATGTTTATCAAATGGAAAGAGGGGGGAATATCTAAAGAAGACTATAATGCAGTCTGCAGAAACTATAGGGAAAGTGTCAGAAAAACTAAAGCTAATCATGAATTGAGGCTTGCAACAGAGGCATGGTGCTCGAACGAGTAATCAGTTACTCGAGAAGACTGATGCTCGCTCATCTCTAGATAAGAATGATGTTGACAAGGCTGAACTTTTAAATTCCTATTTTGTATTTGTTTTCTCTCAGAAAGTAGATGGAACATCAACTGTGCTATTGGGGGAATAAAAGAATGCAGGCTATCTGTAAGCAGACAGATGGTGAGGGAACACTTGGCTAACTTAAATGAATTCAAGTCTTAAGGTCCAGATGAATTACATCCTAGGATACTAAAGAAAACAGCAGAGGTAATTGATGAAGCACTCGCCATAATGTTTGAAAATTCCTGGAGAACCGGAGCAGTCCACAAAGATTGAAAAAGGGCAAATGTTGGCCCTATCCTCAAAAAAGGGATTCAGGAAACTACAGGCCTGTGAGCCTGACTTCTATACCAGGAAAGATCTTTGGAACAAATTATTAAACAGCATGTATGCCGGTTCTCGGATAAAAATGGAGTAATTAACCAGAGCCAGCATGGGTTTGTAACAAACAAGTCATGCCAGACAAATCTAATTTCCTTCTATGACAGAATTCCCGACTGGATTGATCAGGGAAATGTGGTGGATATAGTATATCTTGAGTTTAGTAAAGCATTTGACAAAATATCTCATACCATACCTATTGAAAAAATGACCAAATATGGAATTGACAAGGCAACTGTTAGGTGGATTCACAACTGGCTGAGTGATCGTACTCAAAGAGTGGTAATAAATGGCTGCACATCAAAGTGGAAGACTGTATCTAGTGCGGTACCACAAGGCTCTGTCCTAGGCCCAGTGTTGTTCAACATTTTTATAAATGATCTGGAAGAGGGAATTGATTGAAAACTAATCAAATTTGCTGATGACACAAAGCTAGGAGGGATAGCTAACATTAGGGAAGAGAGGGAGAATATTTAAAAAGATCTAGAAAAGCTTGCACAGTGGGCGACGACTAACAGAATGCTATTTAACAAGGACTAATGCAAAGTACTACATCTGGGCAAGAAAAATGAAAAAAGCACATACAGAATGGGAGGAATTGGGCTAAGCAGCACATGTGAAAAATACTTGGGTATACTAATAGATCATAGACTGAACATGAGTCAACAATGTCTTCACAGAGGGGGCAGTATAGAGTCAACTAGGAAATATAAGCCCAATTCACAGACGTGACTACCACTAAAAACGTATTTTATTAAATATATTAAAAGACATAAACTGGGCACTACAAAGACAACACACAGCAACCAGGTACCTTCAGACACAGATTCGTTATAGGAGGATAAGGACCTGGAGTTATTTGATACTTGATAAGCGATAAAAAAAAATGTTTTATGATAACAAACAAAAACACTCTACCCAAGATGGATTCAAAAAAGCAAAGGATAATTCAATATAGGAGCCAAAAGAGCTGGTTTATTCTATGTGTAAACAAGGCAGGGTTACCATTTGGACTCTCACTTGTGATGGAACACTATCACTATCAGTGATCAGGACTCAGGCTCCAACAATTGAGCGTCCTGAATTGTTATGGGTGTCGACAAGACAGGATCACCATCTAGGTATTCACTTATGATGATCAGTACTTGAGTAAGCCAGTACAAATACTCAGATCAGTACTAGAGTTGGTCAGTACTTATACTCTACGCGTTTCACCATTAATTTGTTGGATCATCAGGAGATACAGTACTTGAGTCATAGGTTCAAAGGTAGAGGGAATGAGAAATCCCCGAGAAAACATCAAACTAACATATAAAAAGCTGTATCTAAGATGGATACAGCAAAACTTGTGTAGTGATCAGGATAAATATCCTTATTATAGGAGAGTTCTATACTCTCAATTAGGGCATTAAGGTAACTCTTTGGGTTGGGGGCCTGCCAAAAGGTACCTCTAAACAAGGAAGCTTATCTTGTGTGCTAGCGGTTAATAGCTAGATGATATATGTAGGTACATAACGAGAGGTGTTTATTTCAAAGTATGCCCGTCAATACACGCACAGAGGTAGAGTAGAGCGTCCCCGAAAATATGGGGGGGCACTGCTCTCAAATATCTGAGCGCTAGAGAGATGGTATAATGCTTGTCATGCACAAGTAGGATACTCAAATTCTGTGTACAGCTAAAGAAACTAAACGCATTAGCGATACAGAATTCAAATTCATGACCCCAACTACACCTAGAATAGCAATATTCTATGCCTTACCCAAGATCCACAAAGGCACTAGTCCCCTTAAAGGACGTCCAATCGTATCTGGCATTAATAATATCACACAAAACTCCAGTATTTATCTGGATCGGTTGCTGAGACCATTTGTCTCAGCCCTACCATCTTTTGCACAAGATACGATGGACGTCCTACGTCAGATTGAAGGAATCTCAGTTACCCCCGATACATGGGTGGCGAGCCTTGATGTCGAGGCACTGTATAGCTCTATTACCCACGATGTGGGGCTAAGAGCTATTGCACATTTTTTGTCCCAAAGAGGGGTACACTATCAGATACAAAACGAATTTGTTTTACAACTGTTAGAATTCGTATTAACACACAACTACTTTCTGTTTAACAGAAAGTTTTTCCACCAGCTCAGGGGCACCGCAATGGGGACGCCATGTGCCCCTACGTACGCAAATTTGCTCCTGGGCTGGTGGGAAGAAAAATACGTTTTCTCCACCGAAAATCACGACTGGTCCAGTAACATTCTTACCTGGATCAGATAGATCGACGATATCTTGATCCTCTGGACAGGTTCTAAACCACAGTTCCAAGATTTTGTCACTTGGTTGAATAGCAACGATTTAAATTTGAAATTTACAGCTGACATTAGCAAATCATCCATGACATTCTTGAATGTTATCATTGAAATTCAACAAGATGGCAGGATCACGTCAAACCTGTATCGTAAGAAAACTGCAACTAACAGCTTACTCTCTTGGAACAGCTTCCACCCTCAGCCTCTAAGACAAGGCATTCCTAAGGGGCAGTTCCTAAGAATTCGAAGGAACTGCTCCGAGGAACACACCTTCATCTTGAGGATCTTGAGGATCTTGAGGAGCATATCCATAAGGCACAAGATTTGGCACCTGCTGGCTTACCTAAAGGCAAACTTTTTGTTCAGCTACATTTGAGGTTTCAAGTACTTTAAGGCCTCATGTCCACGGGATTATTATCATTTAAAATCCGCAGCGTTTTTCCTGCATGCGGATCTGCGCCCCATAGGGATGCATTGGACACCCGCAGGTAGTTAAATACCTGCTCATGTCATTTTTCCCTTCAGGCACGGATCTGCGTGCGGGAAAAAAAACGCGACATGCTTCATTTTAGTGCGGGTCTCCCGCGGGGACGGCTCCCGCAGGCTTCTATGGAAGCCTATGGAAGCCGTCCGGATCTGCGCAACACCCGTACCAGAATTAAACTTACCTGTCCTGGACGCTGCGGGTCTCCCCTTCGTCGCGGCCGGATCTTTTTTCTTCGGCCCGGCGGATATGCCCGACGCATGCGCGCGGCACGCTACCGGCGTACCGAGCACATCCGTCGGGCCCAAGAAAGAAGATACGGCCGCGACGGAGGGGAGACTGATTTTCCCCGTGGACATGAGGCCTAAAAGATTCATAGCTCTGTTCTGGCGTGTCATCCTGGCATCAATAATACGCGTAAGTTAATAAGTCAAGTTTTTTGGTGGCCGTCTTTAAGACGTGATGTTTTTTGTTTTGTGTCAGCATGCAAGGTCTGTGCTAGAGCCAAATCGCCTTGGCATCTCCCTGCCGGGAAGTTGCTGCCTGTACCGATGCCGGAGAGACCCTGGATTGATCTATCCATGGATTTTATCATGGACTTACCTTTCCCCGAGGGAATCACAGTTATCTGGGTGGTGGTTGATCATTTCAGTAAGATGTATCATTTTGTGGCTCTGCCTGGCTTACCTAACACTAGGAAATTGGCTAAGCTCTTCATAACTCATGTTAGGTTTCACGGGGTACCATCTAACATTGTCTCTGATCGAGGGGTGCAGTTTGTATCCGGGTTCTGGCGTTTTGTGTGTCGTCAGTTAGATATACAACTGTCCTTTTCATCCGCTTACCATCCTGAGATAAATGGCCAGACGGAGAGCTGTTACCAGAGTCTCGAGCAGTATCTGTGATGTTTTGTTTTGGGGAATCAGGGTTGCTGGTCTGGGTACTTACCTCTGGCAGAATTTGCACTGAACAACAGATCTTTAAAGTCTACAGGCACATCTGCTTTCTTTTGCAATTATGGGTTCCATCTGTGTTTTGTTTTTTTTGATAAATTCACGTCGGAGGTACCACAAAAGAGTGAATTTTCATCCAGCCTCGAAGCAGTTTGGGAGGAGGTGCAGCGAAATATTAAGAGATTGGTCAGAAGCTACAAGAGGGTGGTGGATAACAATAGGTCAGAGGGGGATAGCTTTCAGGTGGGTGACCTGGTCTGGTTGTCCACAAGGAACAGCAAGTTTAAACAACCATCTTTTAACCTGGGTCCACGGTTTATCGGTCCTTTAAAGATTACTGAGAGCATTAACCCAGTGTCCTTCAGATTGGAGATTCCCAGATCACTAAAAATCACCAATATCATAAGTCGTTACATAAGAAGGTGGTGAATACCGGACTCGGATCGTCACCTCCTCCGCCAGTGTTGGTTGACGGGAATCTGCAGTTCAAGGTCAACCACATCATTAACTCTCGTTGAGTCAGGAACTCGCTGTAGTATCTGGTGCATTGGCGGGGGTACAGTCCTGAGGAGAGGACGTGGGTTCCAGTGGGTGAGGTCAATGCAGACTGTTAAGACAGGAACTGTTGTGGCTTGTCGGTCGCGACGTGGCATGGTGGCCATGACACAGGCGAAGACCTGTCGCCTTGTTATGCAGGTCAAGGGTTAATGCCCCATGTGCAGAGACTGCTGGTGCTGTCTGTCTTTGCTGCATGGATGTATGCTGGATTAGTCATGCCTAGAAGTATGGCAGAGGTGTGGTTTTCTATTCACTCTGCCAGTTTTCAGGTGCAGAGTTACTTTATATTCTCACCCCTCCTTGTGCTCAGTGCTGCTTATTCCATTCCATAGTGGAGTTCTTGGAGTTTGGAGCTCTTCTGTGCTGGGTGTATTGCTACTTGCAAATAAGTTGCTGCGGGTTTCTTTTCAGTTGTATTTCTGCTTTTCCTTTCTGTTTTGCTTTGCTGTCTGGTTTATCTCTCCAGGCGTCCCTACAGGGACAGTCAGGGTCCAGGATGAAGACTGTGAGGCAATCTCTATCGAGACGATTACTCCACTACTAGGCAGGGACCCTTCACCTCCCCCTGCTAGGTTAGGGCCAAGCTTCCTTCTCCCTGGAGTGGTGCTACCATTCAGCATAGTGTGGTGTGCGGCTATTTCCAATTGTGTGTACTTCTCTGTTGCTGTGCTGAGTGTAGTACTTTTGTGTCGCACAGGCTTTACATCTGGGTTACGTATTTCAGTTGTGGTGTGCACTGTTCTTTGGTGCATAAATCTATCTACTAAAATAGTTGTGAACATCTCCCTGCATTCGTTCTGAGCGTGGTGTTTGTGAGTAGAGGCATGAGATGTTGGGCCTCCCTTATTGAGGCGATAACCTAGCTTTTAGGCAGGGTTGTTCTTTTCTTGAAGTCAGGGTGATCTTATCTCTTTCTTTTTTTATTTAGATTAGATTTGTCTGCTCCCAGTGTTCGTCCTGGATGTGATGCGTCTTATGTTCAAGGCAAATATGACAAGCTACTTGTGCTTGTTGGATATTCAGACAATCCTCTCTACTGGTGGTCTGTCGAGGGCATCCTAAGCCTTGTTTACGTGTCCTTGCACATTCAGTGGTCCCAACACCACCAAATAGCCTGACCAGAACTGCCTAGGTGTCAGGCAATTCGTCAATACAACCATCCAGCTTCTCACGCTCCAATAATGTGCAGCAAGCTGGAGTCGGCAGATATAACTCAAGCAGTTTGCTCTAACTCAGGCCTAGTCTTGGTGGTTGCTACTTTGTGTGGAATGAAAGCCCATGCAGTAGATGGATCACACAAGGGTGGCTAGAAACCACTGTAGTAAAAGTTCTATATGACGCCAGTGCCTCTGAGTATCAAGTAACAAGGAAATAAAGAGTCCATGTAGTGGCCCAGTACATGCTTTCCTGGCCCCCTCCATAATGTCATACATGTATGTCTTATGTTGATGCACTGTGCAAATCTGTCTTGTCATTCTGTTATGTGTATTGCACAGTTGCAGCAAATGATAGGTTAATGTCTGCAAAGTGCGAGCTGGTTGTCTGTATGTATCAATTTATGTCCTGTCACGTGGTATGAGTGAGGCTATAAATGAGAGTGCTTGAGAGCGAGAAAGGGCTTCCATTGTTTGTTCCATCTTGAGTTTCATTTGAGAGAGTAAAGAACAGAGGCACATGGGTGCATCTTCAGCCCTCATGTGTTGAAGATGGAAGAGGAGGAGAGGTTTTCCGGAGTGCTTGTTTCTGTAAGGAGAATGGAGTGAGCCCCCAAGAGAGAGAGTAAGGAACTAGCGAGCAAGACTGTCTCAAGGCCCAGTGAAGAGGTACTCTTCTTTTCTCAATTGTTCACGCCCAAGCGTCCTGAAGTCTGGGACCGCTGCGTGGAGGTACGCTTCTACAATTGTCACATACACAGGTGTCCTGAAGTCTGGGATCACTGTGTAGAGGTAGTCATCTTCAAGTCTGTCTGTATATATCCCTAATTCTTCCAGCACTTGGAATACTGTCTATTTTTGCCTTGTATCTGTGGAGTTGTTACCTAGTAAAGTTATTCCAGGCCCTGACTGTTCCCAGGGACCTGTGGTAATCTATTCCTGTTTGCAGTTCATTTATTTCCCCGCTGATGTTCATGCCGGTAGGTGCCGGAATGGTGGCGTCACCCGTGACAACCACAATCCCTGTTCTATGATCTATTGGGCATCCCTATCCTAGGGGTGTCCGGAAGAGGCCCAGCGCTGCCCTGGCCTTGGCTGCGTGCGTCCCTCCGGGAGGGAGCGCTGTAAATGCCGCCCTAATAAGCCATCATCTTGCCCTCTGAGCTCCTCAGCGTATGCCATGTGTCCGGAGTCACCCTATAGGACGCTGCATCTAGACTCAAAAAGCTTTGGTAAAACCGGAGGCACACGGTTTACACCACACTTGAAAAGTCAAGAAACAGTTCACACTTTGCAGATCTTTCAGGCAACAGCAACTTTGATAGATTTGCTGGTAACACGCATAACAGGCATTGACTCCTCAACTCTCTGTTAGGGAAGATGGGGCCGCCAGTCTAAGTTATCTGGTGGCTGCTTTGGACGGTTATTCGTGGAGGACTGGAGGGAAGCAAATGATCTCTCACTTTCTTTTCTAGACACTCTGATTTCTGACCTAGCTGGAATAATATCCACTCACAATCTCTAGGCCTCTCCTCCTTCCCAGACCAATGAAGTCCTGGCTTGATTCCACAATTAAGGAGAGGGGAAAAAGACTCTCTAGTGCAGGGGTGTCAAACTCATTTTCACCGAGGGCCACATCAGGCTTATGGTGACCTTCAAAGGGCCGATTGTAACGCCGCCTGCAGACGGCCGAGCCAGGTCCCAACCCGAGCCCCTGCAGGGACCAGCGCGGCACTCACCTGCTCCCGCGGCTTCGGCTCTGTGACGTGCCGGCTGCCCCGCACAGTAATAGAGCATGTTGTGATTTGTTTTCTGTGCGAGATTTCGCATAGACAAATCGCAGCCGTCTGCATAGGTTGCGTTTTCTAACGTTTTCTATGGCCGCTTCCACAGGCGGAAATTCTGCGGGAAATCCCACCGCGGAATTTCTGCCTGTGTGCAGGGGGCCTAAGACAGTATAGTAAGGGCCCGTTCACACAAGCGTATTTGCGTACATAATATGCAGTGAATAGAAGCCATTGATGTCAATTAGTTCAATCACATGATGTATATTTTCACACAGCATGACCTATTTTGTTGCGTACTACGCACCCCGATAGGCCATTGAAGTGGGGCAGCGCAAATACATGGTGCAAATACATAGGTGCAAATACATAGGCAGCGCAAATACATGGTGAATGCGCAGGAAACCTGTGTATTCACTGCATATTTGCGAACCATTTTAATGGGCCCATCTGCGTTTTTTTTTACGTACACAAATATACAGGCATAAGCGATTTTCGATTGCGTAAATACGCAGCGTATTTGTGCAACCGAAATACAATTACACCCGTGTGAACGAGCCCTATTAGTGACCCTGATAGTGGCCCCAGTAAAAATAACGACCCCACAGTGGCCCAATTAGTAATATTAACCCCCATAGCAACGTTAGAATTATAAGCCCACCCCCCAGTAATAAGCTCTCCCTCAGTAATAATAATAAGCCCCCTCAGCAATAAGCCCCCACCTCAGTAATAATAATAAGCCCCCACATCAGTAATAATAAGCTCCCCCCCCCAGTAATAAGCAGCCCTCCCCCCAGTAATAAGCAGCCCCCCAGTAATAGGCAGTCCCTCCCCCAGTTATAGGCGGTCCCCCGCAGTAATAGGCAGTCCCCCCCTCCCCCAGTAATAGACAGCCCCCACCCACCAGTCATAGGCAGCCCTCACCCCTCAGTAATAAACAGCCCCCCCAACGAAATAAGCAGCTCCCCCCCAGTAATAACCACCCCCCCCAGTAATTAGCAGCCCCCCCAATAATAAGTAGCCCCCCCAGTAATAAGCAGCCCGCCCACCCCCAATAATAAACAGGCCCACCCCCAGTAATAAGCAGCCCCCCCCCAGTAATAGGCAGTCCCTCCCTCAGTAATAGGCGGTCCCCCGCAGTATTAGGCAGTCCCCCCCTCCCCCAGTAATAGGCAGCCCCCCCAGTAATAGGCAGCCCCCACCCCTCAGTAATAAACAGCCCCCCCACCAAAATAAGCAGCTCCCCCCAGTAATACCCCCCCTCCCCAGTAATTAGCAGCCCCCCAATAATAAGCAGTCCCCCCCAGTAATAAGCAGCCCGCCCACCCCCAGTAATAAATAGGCCCACCCCCAGTAATAAGCAGCCCCCCCCAGTAATAAGCAGCCCCTCGCCAGTAATAGGCAGCCCCCCCCAGTAATAAGCAGCCCCCCTCAGTAATTAGCAGCCCCCCCTGTAATAGGCAGCCCCCACCCCTCAGTAATAAGCAGCCTCCCCCCAGTAATAACCAGCCCCCTCCACAGTAATAACCCCCCCAGTAATAACCAGCCCCTTCCACAGTAATAACCCCCCCAGTAATAAACAGCCCCCCCAAGTAATAGGCAGCTCCCCCCCAGTAATAGGCAGCCCCCACTCATCAGTAATAAGTAGCCCCCCCTAGTAATAAGCAGCCCCCCCCAGTAAGAAGCAGCTCCCCAACCCATATACTTACCTCTTCCCTGCTGTCAGCGTCGCTCCCTCTCTGCTTCCCCTGAGCCCGGCGCACACTGTAGTCAGTGTGTAGCCCGGCACGCTTCCTCCCCGAGTCCTCTCCTGCGGAACTAATGAACAGGGGACTCGGGGAGAAGGATCCTGGCTGCACACTGACGTGAGTGTGCGCCGGGATCAGTGGCAACAGTGCGATTACCAGCGGGGAGCCGTGGCACCCCAGCTGGTAATCGCTTCAGTGGTGATCGGCGTCGGCACGCCGCGGGCCACATAACATGAGGCAGTGGGCCGGATTCCGCCCGCGGGCCTTGTGTTTGACACATGTGATCTAGTTCATTAATATGCTTGACTGACTCTGGATTTACACAAATGTATTTGCGCAGCGTAATATGCACGAAAAATTTGCACGCGCAATACACAGTGAATCTAACCTGTTAATTTTAATGGGTTCGCTCACATCAGCGTATTTTGTGCATACACATTGTTTGTGCAAAAATATACCCAGCATGCTCTATTTTAGGGTGAAGTCACACGAACGTATGTCGGCTCGGTTTTCACGCCGAGCCGATATACGTTGTCCTCGTGTGCAGGGGGGGGGAGAGGATGGAAGAGCCAAGTGCAGGAACTGAGCTCCCGCCCCCCTCTCTGCCTCCTCTCCGCCCCTCTGCACTATTTGCAATGGGGAGAGGTGGGGCGGGGGCAGGGCTAATTCGCGGAACTTAGCCCTGCCCCCTCCCCGCCTCTTCCCATTACAAACAGTGCAGAGGGGCGGAGAGGAGGCGGAGAGGGGGCCGGGAGCTCAGTTCCTGCACTTAGCTCTTCCATCCTCCCCCCCTGCACACGAGGACAACGTATATCGGCTCGGCGTGAAAACCGAGCCGATATACGTTCGTGTGACTTCACCCTTAGGGCTCCCACCCACTAGCATTTTTTTACTGCGAAATTCGCAGCGTTTTTTTTTTTCTGCAGGGGTCTTTGGGCTATGGGAGTTGTAAAGCTAAAATCGTGATTGCGCAAAATCGCGATTTCGCGGTAAATCGCGATTTTAGCTTTACAAGTCCCATAGACCCCCTGTAGAAAAAAAAAACGTGCGAATTTCGCAGTGAAAAAAAACGCTAGTGGGTGGGAGCCCTTACTGCGTATTTGTGCAGGGAAAGAACTCATATTGAACTAATTACACTAATTGCTCCAATGGGAGCATGGCTGCATGTTTTTTTGCATGTGCAAATGCGCACCGTTTGCATGCACAAAAAGTACAATAAAATATTTACATGTATGCGGAAATACTCAACACCCATTGCACAAATGCATGCGTAACGGCACTTATGTCTGTGTGAAGTCAGCCTAAGGGCTCTTTCACGTGGCCGTAATCGTTTTTATGTGTGCCCACCGACGCCGTAAAAATGTGTGAACAGGCGCATAAACTTTATGTTTGTGTGCCCATATCAGACGGCAGGGACCTGGCACATATATGGCGAGGCCGTAATGCTGTTGGGCAGAGAAAGACAGTTTAGCTCTGCTAATCTGTCTCTCCCTTCCCTCACGGACTCTCTGCATCTCTCCTCCCCTCTGGCTGTTTGCAATGGGAGGGGCGGGACAGGGGCGAAGCTAAGCTCCCAACCCCTCCCCATCCCTTGTCCACAGCCAGCAATGGGAGGGGGCGGGATGGAGCAGAGCTCCACCCCTGTCCAATTGCTGGTTTAGCTTTGCTGGAGCTAGAATTTTGATTCAGTTTTTCTTTCAGTAATTCCGCAACTCCAGACTTTTCGCAGCCATGACACCGGCTCCATCAGACGCAGACCCCACAACATTGCTTTTTGGATATTGATAAACCATAAGAATGTAAATATTTTAGGATAGTGTCAAATATGGGGATACGACAATGTCTCTATAGCGCTACCTATTAGGGTGACTACACACTAGTTTTTTTTTCACTGTGAAATAAGCAGCGTTTTTTTTCTGCAGGGGTCTATGGGACTTGTAAAATCTTAAAATGTTAAAATCACGCAAAATCGCGATTTCACGGTAAATTGCGATTTTTAACATTACAAGTCCCATAGACCCCTGCAGAAAAAAAAATGCAGCAAATCTCGCAGTGAAAAAAAATTGTAGTGGGTAGTCACCCTTAGAAGGAAGCATTTTTGCAAGTCACTGTCTGACCATTTAACAAGCCTTGTAAGGTGACTGGGAATATAAGCCTAAGGGCTTATTTAGACGACCGTATATCGGCTGGGTTTTCACGCCGAGCCGATATACGGTGTCCTTGTCTGCAGGAAGAGGGGGGAGGATGGAAGAGCCAGGAGCAGGAACTGAGCTCCCGCCCCTTCCCTGACCCTCACCACTATTTGAAATGGGAGGAGCTGGACGGGGGCAGAGCTAAGTGTCAGTACTTAGCTCCGCCCCCGTCTCGCCTATTGCAAATAGTGGCAAGGGGCGGAGAGGGGGCGGGAGCTCAGCTCCTCCTCCCCCTGCAGACAAGGACACCGTATATCGGCTCAGCGTAAAAGCCCAGCCGATACATGGTCGTCTGAATAAGCCCTCAGGGCTTAATTAGATGACCCTATTTACACAGGTATTTAGCTGTTTAACTCCTTAGGCCTCATGTCCACGAGGAAAATCCGGCCCACTACGGATTCTACATGGAGAATCCGTAGCAGGTTCCTCTTGCCCCGCGGACATGAGCGCTTAAAATAAGAATTAACTTACCCGCAGCGGGCCGGGCACGTCTTCTCCTCTTTACGGCCGGATCTTCTTTCTTCGGCTGGCGGATGTGCTCGACACGCTGGCTGCATGCCGTGCGCATGTGCCGGGCGCATCCGCCCGGCCGAAGAAAGAAAGATCCGGCTATGAAGAAGAGGAGAACTTCCCAGTCCACTGCGGGTAAGTTAATTCTTATTTTAGGTCTTCCACGGATCCGGACGGCTTCCATAGGCTTCAATAGAAGCCTGCGGGAGCCGTCCCCACAGGAGACCCGCACGAAAATGGAGCATGGTCCAAATTTTTTCATGCTACATTTTTTTTAAATTCCCTTTTATTGACCATCCGCGGGTATTTATCTACCCGCGGGTGGTCAATGCATCCCTATGGGGTGCGGATCTGCATGCGGGTGATCCGCTGCGGATTTTAAATCCTATTTTGCCCGTGGACATGAGGCCTTAGTGACGAAGCCTGTTTGCGCCTTAGTGACGGAGTCAAATTTTGGAAATCTGACATGTCACTTAACATATCATAACTCCGTAAAGGCTTTGCATATCCAAGTGATTCTGACATTGTTTTTTCGCCACATGTTGTACTTCATTTAGGTGGTAAAAATAGACCGATATAATTTGTGTATATTTATTAAAAGTGCCAATATTGGGAAAATTTTGAACAAATTGTCATTTTTTCACATTTTCAACCGTAATATCTCGAATATGTGCAAACATACTGTACAAATTTTTGCTAAGGCATATATTTCCATCTGTTCACTTTATTCTGAATGCATGTTTGAAAAACTTTTTTTTTTTTTTAACCATTTAGGAGCTGTACAAATTTAACATTACTTTTTAGCATTTTGAGGAACACTTTGTTTTCCTACACCAAGCCAACATTGCAAAGACTCATAGCTGTCAGAATGATAGACACCCCCACAAATGACCCTATTTTACAAACTACACCCCTGAATGTATTCACTGAGGAGGGTCATGAGTATTTTGACCCCACAATTTTATTTTACGGAATTAATGCATAAGGCCCCTCTTCTCTATATAGGTAGCTCAGTACTATTAATAAAACATTATAAGTAGGGGCCCCGCTACACATTTTGCATTGGGGCCCAGGAGCTTTAAGTTACGCCTCAGAGTGGAGTCATATGTTCTCTGTATATGGACCCCCTATAGTTCCTGTCTCCCAGCCTCTGTGGCCGTGTGTGTGGGAGATGATACACTTTATTATATACAGAACCAGCAGCTCAGCCCGGCTCTAGCTCTGAAGGATTGAGTGGCAGCGATCGCTCTCATCATGGTGACTGTACAGAAGAAATCCAGACAAAAGACAAACACTGCAATGGATTTTTCAGGAATTTGTCTTTATTGGAGAAGCAATAAGCAACATTGTAATTAATATTACCGACCCTTTTATAGAATAAGCAATGATCACAATGCCTCTCAGGTGAGGCCGGTGGAAACCACAGAACTTGCTGCGATCATTATGAACAGTCCACCGTTGTCCTGAAGTGGGAGCCACCGGACCCAAAGATCCAGAAGAAGGCGAAAAATCCCCCAGAGAGTTACTGCTTGGAGGGCAAAAAATTCCTTCTGGACCCCAGATATGGCGATCGGATATCACCCTGGATCTAATCTAACCTGCTGCATATTGCTATATATACAGTTAGAGATTGAGATACACATGCTTGTGATAAAGCTGGACATCTACATGAAAGATATAAAGTGGACATAGATGTCATTGACATAAAGCTGGACATAAACGTGACTGACATAAAGTGGACATGTACGTCATTGACATAAGGCTGGACATAGACGTTATTGACATAAATGGACAAAGCCGTGATTGACATTAAAATGGACATAGATGTGATGAACCTAAAGTGGACATAGACATGATTGACATAAAGTGGACATTGCCATAATTGACATAAAGCTGGACATAGATGTAACGAACATAAAGTGAAAATAGACATGATTGACATAAAGAGGTTTTCTGGATGTGCCAGAGGTCCTGTATGTGGCAGGGAGACAGGAGAGAAAGAAGTGCTTTCACTATTACATATTGGACCTTAATCTTCTAGTAGCATACAGTGTGGCGCCTTCACACCAGTATTTTTCCCCATTCTTTTTGCTATACTCACGTCCACCTTGGTGGAGCGTCATCTGGTCGGCAGCACCTCCATCATTTGAGACACATCGTACTCCAGAACTATTTCACCACTCCCACTGGGTCTTGCTGCACCCTCCTTTTTCATCTCTTTGAGGCTGCATTCAGACGAACGTATATCGGCTCGGTTTTCACGCCGAGCCGATATACGTTGTCCTCGTGTGCAGGGGGGGGGGGATGGAAGAGCCAAGTGCAGGAACTGAGCTCCCGCCCCCTCTCTGCCTCCTCTCCGCCCCTCTGCACTATTTGCAATGAGAGGAGGCAGGACGGGGGCGGGGCTAAGGTCCGAGAATTAGCCCCGCCCCCATCCCGCCTCTCCCCATTGAAAATAGTGCAGAGGGGCGGAGAGGAGGCAGAGAGGGGGCGGGAGCACAGTTCCTGGCCCTGGCTCTTCCATCCTCCCCCCCCCCCTGCACACGAGGACAACGTATATCGGCTCGGCGTGAAAACCGAGCCGATATACGTTCGTCTGAATGCAGCCTTACTCACGTTGACATAAAGGTGGACATAGATGTGACTGACATAAAGCCGGAATTAGACATGATTGACATAAAGCTGGACATAGACGTAATTGACATAAAGCTGGACATAGACATGATTGACATAAAGCTGGACATAGACGTGATTGACATAAAGCTGGACATAGACATGATTAACATAAAGCCGGACATAGATGTGATTGACATAAAGCTGGACATAGACGTGATTGACATAAAGTGGACATAGACATGATTGACATAAAGCTGGACATAGACATGATTGAGATAAAGCTGGACATAGACGTGATTGACATAAAGTGGACATAGATGTGACTGACATAAAGCTGGACATAGACATGATTGACATAAAGTGGACATAGACATGATTGACATAAAGTGGACATAGACATGATTGACATAAAGCTGGACATAGACATGATTGACATAAAGCTGGACATAGATGTGATTGACATAAAGCTGGACATAGACGTAATTGACATAAAGCTGGACATAGACATGATTGACATAAAGTGGACATAGACGTGATTGACATAAAGCTGGACATAGATGTGATTGACATAAAGTGGACATAGACCTGATTGACATAAAGCTGGACATAGACCTGATTGACATAAAGCTGGACATAGACGTGACTGACATAAAGTGGACATAGACATGACTGACATAAAGCCGGACATAGACATGATTGACATAAAGCTGGACATAGATGTAATTGACATAAAGTGGACATAGACATGATTGACATAAAGTGGACATATACATGACTGACATAAAGCTGGACATAGACATGATTGACATAAAGCTGGACATAGATGTGATTGACATAAAGCTGGACATAGACATGATGAACATAAACCTGGACATAGCCGTGACTGACATAAACCTGGACATAGATGTGATTGACATAAAGTGGACATAGACGGGATTGACATAAAGCTGGAGATTGACGTGATGAACATAAATCTGGACACAGATGTGATTGACATAAAGCTGGACATAGACATGATTGACAAAAGGCTGGACATAGCAGTGATTGTCATAAAGCTGGACATAGACGTGACTGACATAAACCTGGACATAGCCGTGATTGACATAAAGTGGACATAAACGTGATTGACATAAAGCTGGACATAGACGTGATTGACATAAAGTGGACATAGACGTGATTGACATAAAGTGGACATAGATGTGATTGACATAAAGTGGACATAAACGCGATTGACATAAAGTGGACATAGACGTGATTGACATAAAGCGAGACATAGACATGATTGACATAAAGCTAGACATAGACATGATTGACATAAAGTGGACATAGAGAGGACTGACATAAAGTGGACATAAATGTGACTGACATAAAGCTGGACATAGACGTGATTGACATAAAGCTGGACATAGACGTGACTGACATAAAGCTGGACATAGACGTGATTGACATAAAGCTGGACATAGACGTGATTGACATAAAGCTGGACATAGACGTGACTGACATAAAGCTGGACATAGACATGATTGACATAAAATGGACATAGACATGATTGACATAAATCTGGACATAGACGTGATTGACATAAAGTGGACATAGACGTGATTGACATAAAGTGGACATAGACGTGACTGACATAAAGCTGGACATAGACGTGATTGACATAAAGCTGGACATAGACATGACTGACATAAAGTGGACATAGACGTGATTGACATAAAGTGGACATAGACATGATTGACATAAAGCTGGACATAGATGTGACTGACATAAAGCTGGACATAGACGTGATTGACATAAAGCTGGACATAGACATGATTGACATAAATCTGGACATAGACGTGATTGACATAAAGCTGGACATAGACGTGATTGACATAAAGTGGACATAGACATGATTGACATAAAGCTGGACATAGACATGATTGACATAAAGCTGGACATAGACATGATTGACATAAATCTGGACATAGACGTGATTGACATAAAGTGGACATAGACGTGATTGACATAAAGTGGACATAGACATGATTGACATAAAGCTGGACATAGACGTGACTGACATAAAGCAGGACATAGACATCATTGACATAAAGCTGGACATAGACATGATTGACATAAAGCTGGACATAGACATGATTGACATAAATCTGGACATAGACGTGATTGACATAAAGTGGACATAGACGTGATTGACATAAAGTGGACATAGACATGATTGACATAAAGCTGGACATAGACGTGACTGACATAAAGCAGGACATAGACATCATTGACATAAAGCTGGACATAGACATGATTGACATAAACCTGGACATACACATGATTGACATAAAGCTGGACATAGATGTGATTGACATAAAGCTGGACATAGATGTGATTGACATAAAGCTGGACATAGACGTGACTGACATATCTGTCTATGTATCTATCTGTCTGTCTCTCTATGTATGTCTCTATCTATCTATCTGTCTGCCTGGCTTACTATTTAGGTATCTATGTATCTTTCTACTTGTCTATGTATCTATATATCTACCTGTTTGTCCACTTATCTATCTATCTGTCTTTCTATGTGTTGAGCTATAGAGCTGTTTATGCATCTTTGTATGTGTCTGTCAGTCTGTCTGTCTATCTATCTGTATGTATGTATATGTATTAGAGATGAGCGAGCACCAAAATGCTCGGGTGCTCGTTCCTCGGGACGAACTTCTCGCGATGCTCGAGGGTTCGTTTCGCGTAACGAACCCCATTGAAGTCAATGGGCGACCCGAGCATTTTTGTATATCGCCGATGCTCGCTAAGGTTTTCATGTGTGAAAATCTGGGCAATTCAAGAAAGTGATGGGAACGACACAGAAATGGATAGGGCAGGCGAGGGGCTACATGTTGGGCTGCATCTCAAGTTCCCAGGTCCCACTATTAAGCCACAATAGCGGCAAGAGTGCCCCCCCCCCAACAATTTTTACTTCTGAAAAACCCTCATTAGCAAGGCATACCTTAGCAAAGCACCACACTACCTCCAACAAAGCACAATCACTGCCTGCATGACACTCCGCTGCCACTTCTCCTGGGTAACATGCTGCCCAACCACCCCGCACGACCCAGTGTCCACAGCGCACACCAAAGTGTCCATGCGCAGCCTTCAGCTGCACTCATGCCACACGCTGGCCTCATAGCCACACCACCCTCATGTCTATTTATAAGTGCATCTGCCATGGGGAGGAACCGCAGGCACACACTGCAGAGGGTTGGCACGGCCAGGCAGCGACCCTCTTTTAAAGGGGCGGGGCGATAGCCCACAATGCTGTACAGAAGCAATGAGAAATCCAATCCTGTGCCACCTCCATCAGGAGCTGCACACGTGGGCATAGCAATGGGGAACCCATGTGCCACACACTATTCATTCTGTCAAGGTGTCTGCATGCCCCAGTCAGACCGGGTTTTTTCATAAATAGTCACAGGCAGGTACAACTCCACAATGGGAATTCCGTGTGCTCCCACAGTATGGGTGGCTCCCTGGAACCCACCGGCGGTACATAAATATATCCCATTGCATTGCCCATCACAGCTGAGGTAACGTCAGGTTTAATGCAGGTGGGCTTCGGCCAACACTGCATGCCCCAGTCTGACCGGGGTTTTTAATACATAGACACTGGCAGGTAAAACTCCCTAATGTGAAGTCCCTGTGGACCCACGGCATGGGTGGCTCCCTGGAACCCACCGGCGGTACATAAATATATCCCATTGCATTGCCCATCACAGCTGAGGTAACGTCAGGTTTAATGCAGGTGGGCTTCGGCCCACACTGCATGCCCCAGTCAGACTGGGGTTCTTTAGAAGTGGACACATGCAGTTACAACTCCGTGTGGACCGACAGCATGGGTGGGTCCCAGGAAGCCACCGGCGGTACATAAATACATCCCATTGCAGTGTCCATCACAGCTGAGGTAACGTCCAATTAAATGCAGGTGGTCTTCGGCCCACACTGCATGCCCCAGTCTGACCGGGGTTTTTAATACATAGACACTGGCAGGTACAAATCCCTAATGTGAAGTCCCTGTGGACCCACGGCATGGGTGGCTCCCTGGAACCCACCGGCGGTACATAAATAAATCCCATTGCAGTGCCCAGCACAGCTGAGGTAACGTCATGTTTAATGCAGGTGGTCTTCGGCCCACACTGCATGCCCCAGTCAGACTGGGGTTTTTTATAAGTAGACACAGGCAGGTACAACTCCCTATTGTGAAGTCCGTGTGGACCGACAGCATGGGTGGGTCCCAGGAAGCCACCGGCAGTACATAAATATATCCCATTGCAGTGCCCTGGACAGCAAAGCTAACGTCAGATTAAATGCAGGTGGGCTTCGGCGGTACACTAATGTATCCCATTGCAGTGCCCTGCTCAGCAGAGCTAACATCACATACAATACAGGTGTGCTTCGGCCCACAGTGCATGCCCCAGTCAGAGTGCTAATATGTACCTTAACAGTAACCGCATTGGTGGGAATGTGGTGGCGACTGCGGACCTAGTAGCGCGGTTTTATTTAGTTGGTTTTCGGAATGTGGCCAGGATTAAGTGGGCCGTGGCGGGGGGATGGTGGGGGGGCTCTCTTGTTGTGTCGGTAAAGGTGAAATTCTTGGACTGCCACCAGACGGACCTATGCAAAGGTATTTGCCAAGAATGTTTTCATTGTTGGAGGAGGAGGGGGATGTTTTTGAGGCACTACGTGTCCTCTCCACGTGTCCGTGGTTATATGCACCTTAACAGTAACCACTTTGGTGGGAAATGGCCTCGCCACCATCATGTCCTTGGGAAGCCTCCATTTCCACACCCCAGTGACATAGCATTAGCAGCGGTATAGGTAGAGCCCAGAATTAGTAACATTTCAGCGGTAGCATTAGGGACAGGCCCCAGTAACATATCACTAGAAGCATTATAGGGGGAGCACAGTATTAGTTCCATTTCAGTAGTAGTAGCAGTCCAGACAGGCCCCAGTAACAATTCCGAAGCAGCAGTATAGGGGGAGCACAGTCTTAGTTCCATTTCAGTAATAGTAGCAGTCAAGACAGGCCCCAGTAACAATTCCAAAGCAGCAGTATAGGGGGAGCACAGTATTAGTTCCATTTCAGTAGTAGTAGCAGTCAAGACAGGCCACAGTAACATTCCTGTTGCAGCAGTTTAGGGAGAGAACAGTCTCTTGCACATTTCAGTAGTTGCAGTATAGACAAGGCCCCAGTTACATTTATGTAGCAAAAGTGTAGGCCAACCCCACACACCTTGCTGTACCATGAGTGCAGGTGAAGCCCATAAAAATTAATAGGATTACACTGTAGGCGACAGCCCAAAAAAATTGGTGTACCAACAGTACTAATGTACCTCAGAAAAATTGCCCATGCCCAACCAAGAGGGCAGGTGAAACCCATTAATCGCTTAGCTTACTGTGGCTTAATTTGCAACTAGGCCTGTAGGCAGCCCAGTTAAAATAAAAATTGGTTCAGGTGCAAGTTTCAACGCTTTATTGAGAATTGAAACGTATAAACATTGTTTACTAAAGTAATATGACTGAGCCTTGTGGGCCTCAGAAAAATTGCCTGTTCGGCGTGATTACGTGAGGTTTCAGGAGGAGGAGCAGGAGGAGGAGGAGGAATATAATACACAGATTGATGAAGCTAAAAGGTCCCCGTTTTTTATGGTGATAGAGAATGATGCTTCCATCCGCGGGTGCAGCCTATGTATTGTTTAGGTACCGCTGCTGTCTGCTGGTGGAGAAGAGAAGTCTGGGGAAATCCAGGCTTTGTTCATCTTTATGATTGTAAGCTTGTCGGCACTGTCGGTTGACAGGCGGGTACGCTTATCCGTGATGATTCCCCCAGCCGCACTAAACACCCTCTCTGACAAGACGCTAGCCGCAGGACAAGCAAGCACCTCCAGGGCATACAGCGCGAGTTCAGGCCACGTGTCCAGCTTCGACACCCAGTAGTTGTAGGGGGCAGAGGCGTCACAGAGGACGGTCGTGCGATCGGTTACGTACTCCCTCACCATCCTTTTACATTGCTCCTGCCGACTCAGTCTTGACTGGGGAGCAATGACACAGTCTTGCTGGGGAGCCATAAAGCTGTCAAAGGCCTTGGACAGTGTTCCCCTGCCTGTGCTGTACATGCTGCCTGATCTCCGCGCCTCCCCTGCTACCTGGCCCTCGGAACTGCGTCTTCTGCCACTAGCGCTGTCGGATGGGAATTTAACCATCAGCTTGTCCGCCAGGGTCCTGTGTTATAGCATCACTCTCGAACACCTTTCCTCTTCGGGTATGAGAGTGGAAAGGTTGTCCTTATACCGTGGGTCGAGCAGTGTGTACACCCAGTAATCCGTAGTGGCCAGAATGCGTGTAACGCGAGGGTCACGAGAAAGGCATCCTAACATGAAGTCAGCTATGTGTGCCAGGGTACCTGTACGCAACACATGGCTGTCCTCACTAGGAAGATCACTTTCAGGATCCTCCTCCTCCTCCTCCTCCTCAGGCCATACACGCTGAAAGGATGACAGGCAAGCAGCATGGGTACCCTCAGCAGTGGGCCAAGCTGTCTGTTACCCCTCCTCCTCATGCTTCTCCACCTCCTCCTCCTCCTCAACGCGCTGAGATATAGACAGGAGGGTGACTATCCAGCGACATACTGTCTTCCCCCGCCTCCGTTTCCGAGCGCAAAGCGTCTGCCTTTATGCTTTGCAGGGAACTTCTCAAGAGGCATAGCAGAGGAATGGTGACGCTAATGATTGCAGCATCGCCGCTCACCATCTGGGTAGACTCCTCAAAGTTTCCAAGGACCTGGCAGATGTCTGCCAACCAGGCCCACTCTTCTGTAAAGAATTGAGGAGGCTGACTCCCACTACGCCGCCCAGGTTGGAGTTGGTATTCCACTATAGCTCTACGCTGCTCATAGAGCCTGGCCAACATGTGGAGAGTAGAGTTCCACCGTGTGGGCACGTCGCACAGCAGTCGGTGCACTGGCAGATTAAACCGATGTTGCAGGGTCCGCAGGGTGGCAGTGTCCGTGTTGGACTTGCGGAAATGTGCGCAGAGCCGGCGCACCTTTCCGAGCAGGTCTGACAAGCGTAGGTAGCTTTTCAGAAAGCGCTGAACTACCAAATTAAAGACGTGGGCCAGGCATGGTACGTGCGTGAGGCTGCCGAGCTGCAAAGCCGCCACCAGGTTACGGCCGTTGTCACACACGACCATGCCCGGTTGGAGGCTCAGCGGCGAAAGCCAGCGGTCGGTCTGCTCTCTCAGACCCTGCAGCAGTTCGTGGGGCGTGTGCCTCTTCTCTCCTAAGCTGAGTAGTTTCAGCACGGCCTGCTGACGCTTGGCCACTGCTGTGCTGCCACGCCGCGTGACACCGACTGCTGGCGACGTGCTGCTGCTGAAACATCTTGATTGCGAGACAGAGGTTGCGTAGGAGGAGGAGGGTGGTTTAGTGGAGGAAGCATGCACCGCAGCAGATACCAGCACCGAGCTGGGATCCGCAATTCTGGGGGTGAGTAGGATGTGAGTGGTCCCAGGCTCTGACTCGGTCCCAGCCTCCACTAAATTCACCCAATGTGCCGTCAGAAAGATATAGTGGCCCTGCCCGCCTGTGCTTGTCCACGTGTCCGTTGTTAAGTGGACCTTGGCAGTAACCGCGTTGGTGAGGGCGCGTACAATGTTGCGGGAGACGTGGTCGTGCAGGGCTGGGACGGCACATCGGGAAAAGTAGTGGCGACTGGGAACCGAATAGCGCGGGGCCGCCATCATGTTTTTGAAAGCCTCCGTTTCCACAGGCCTATACGGCAGCATCTCCAGGCTGATCAATTTGGCAATCTGCACGTTTAACGCTTGAGCGTGCGGGTGCCTGGTTGCGTACTTGCGCTTGCGCTCAAACTGTTGCGCTAGCAACGGCTGGACACTGTGCTGAGAGACATTGGTGGATGGGGCCGAGGACAGCGGAGGTGAGGGTGTGGGTGCAAGCCGGGAGATGGTCGTGTCTGTGTCCTGAGAGGGGGGTTGGATCTTAGTGGCAGGTTGGGGCACAGGGGGAGAGGCAGTGGTGCAAACCGGAGACGGTGAACGGCCTTTGTCCCACCTTGTGGGGTGCTTGGCCATCATATGCCTGCGCATGCTGGTGGTGGTGAGGCTGGTGGTGGTGGCTCCCTGGCTGATCTTGGCGCGACAAAGGTTGCACACCACTGTTCGTCGGTCGTCTGCACTCTCAGTGAAAAACTGCCAGACCTTTGAGCACCTCAGCCTCTGCAGGGTGGCATAGGGCGAGGGGGCGCTTTGGGAAACAGTTGGTGGATTATTCGGTCTGGCCCTGCCTCTACCCCTGGCCACCGCACTGCCTCTTCCAACCTGCCCTGCTGCTGCACTTGCCTCCCCCTCTGAAGACCTGTCCTCAGTAGGCTTAGCAAACCAGGTGGAGTCAGTCACCTCATCGTCCTGCTGCTCTTCCTCCGAATCCTCTGTATGCTCCTCCCTCGGACTTACTGCAATTACTACTACCTGAGTAATAGACAACTGTGTCTCATCGTCGTCGTCCTCCTCACCCACTGAAAGCTCTTGAGACAGTTGCCGGAAGTCCCCAGCCTCATCCCCCGGACCCCGGGAACTTTCCAAAGGTTAGGCATCGGTCACGACAAACTCCTCCGGTGGGAGAGGAACCATTGCTGCACATTCTGGGTAGGGGCCCGAGAACAGTTCCTGGGAGTCTGCCTGCTCCTCAGAATGTGTCATTGTAATGGAGTGAGGAGGCTGGGAGGAAGGAGGAGCAGCAGCCAGAGGATTCAGAGTTGCAGCAGTGGACGGCGCAGAACTCTGGGTGGTCGATAGATTGCTGGATGCACTTTCTGCCATCCACGACAGGACCTGCTCACACTGCTCATTTTCTAATAAAGGTCTACCGCGTGGACCCATTAATTGTGAGATTAATCTTGGGACGCCAGAAACGTGCCTCTCTCCTAATCCCGCAGCAGTCGGCTGCGATACACCTGGATCAGGAGCTCGGCCTGTGCCCACACCCTGACTTGGGCCTCTGCGTCCTCGCCCGCGTCCATGTCCTCTAGGCCTACCCCTACCCCTCAGCATGGTGTATTACCAGTAGTGCAGAAACAGAACGCTGTAATTAAATGTGCCGCTTATTGGCCTGTGGTTGGAGGCTGACTTTGCTTACGGAACGCACAGCAGAGCCAGGAAGGAATTTTGCGCAAGCCTGTAGTGAGACATAGGTGCGTATGACTGAGCTAGTGGAATTCACAGCGCAGAAGCAGTCAAGTGTCCAAAGGCCACTAGTAGGCCTTAAGTATTTTGCTTCTATTTTTTTAAAGGCTGAGCTGAGACAGCAGACAGATACTGTAGGCAGCGTATATATGTATACTGTTTCCCTCTGGACGGGATGACGGCGGTGATGTAACGGGCAATGCAGAGCCAGGAAAGAATTTTGCGCAAGCCTGCTGTAACACCTAGCTGCGTATTAATTAGGACTACTACCCCCAGCAGACACGCAGTACACTGAGGACAGTAACCGGCAGCCCAAATATATTTTTTTCCCCCAAATTTGTTTGAAAAAGCCCACTGCCTATATAGACAGTATATCTCTTTCACCTTTCCCACTGTCCCTGCCTCCCCACTACTGGCCCTATACTATGTAAAATTACTGCAGACTGTTTCCCTCTGGACGGGATGACGGCGGTGATGTAACGGGCAACGCAGAGCCAGGAAACACTTTTGCGCAAGCCTGCTGTAACACTTAGCTGTGTATTAATTAGGACTACTACCCCCAGCAGACACGCAGTACACTAAGGACGGTCACAGGCAGCCCAAATATATATTTTTTCCCCAAATTTGTTTGAAAAAGCCCATTGCCTATATAGACAGTATATCTCTTTCACCTTTTCCACTGTCCCTGCCTCACCAGTACTGGCCCTATACTATGTACAATGACTGCAGACGGAGGACGCAATGCTCTGCACTGCCGATATACAAAAAAAAAAAAAAAAGTGCAACACTGCTAAAAGCAGCCTCAATAGTACTGCACACGGTCAGATGTGGCCCTAAGAAGGACCGTTGGGGTTCTTGAAGCCTAAAATAACTCCTAACACTCTCCCTATAGCAGCTCCAGCATCAGCAGCACTTTCCCTGATCTATGTCAGAATGCATCTGTGGCGAGCCGCGGGAGGGGCCGATTTATATACTCGGGTGACACCTGATCTCGCCAGCCACTCACTGCAGGGGGGTGGTATAGGGCTTGAACGTCGCAGGGGGAAGTTGTAATGCCTTCCCTGTCTTTCTATTGGCCAGAAAAGCGCGCTAACATCTCAGAGATGAAAGTGAAAGTAACTTGAACATCGCGTGGTGCTCGCCTCGAGTAACGAGCATCTCGAACATGCTAATACTCGAACGAGTATCAAGCTCGGACGAGTACATTCGCTCATCTCTAATATGTATGGATCTATGTATCTATCTTGCTGTGTATCTATCTGTCTAGCTAATTATCTGTGTGTGTATGCATGTATGTATCTGTATACGTATCTATCTATCTATCTATCCATCCATCCATCCATCCATCTATCTTTTGTTATGTCTGTCTGTATGTTTATGTATCTATTTGTCTATGTATCTATCCATCTGTCTGTCTATCTATGTATATATCTGTCTGTGTATCTATCTATCTATCTACCTGTAGGTCTTTCTGTCTATCATCTATATCTCTTTCTATCAATATATCTATCTGTCCGTCTGTTTATTTAATTATCTGTCTATGCATCTGTGTATCTATCTATCTGTGTATCTATCTATCTATCTATCTATCTATCTATCTATCTATCTATGTGTTTATGCATGTATATATATGTCTATGTCTATATGTTTCAAAATATCTACCTGTCCGTTTTTTTTATCTATGTGTGTCTATGTGTGTATCTATGCATCTATTTATCTATCTCTCTATGTATTTCTATTTATCTATCCATCTATCTATTCTGTCTTTCTATCTACCTATCTAAATAGCTGTCTGTCTATTTATCTATCTGGCTGTCTATGTATCGAACTGTTTATGTATCTATGTATGCATCTATCGGTGTCTGTATGTCTGTCTATCTACCTATCTATCTGTGTGTTTATGTATGTATATATCTGTATTTGTATTTATGTGTCAATCTATGTACCTGTCTATCTATCTATCTATCTATCTATCTATCTATCTATCTATCTATCTGTCTGTCTGTCTTTCTATGTTGGTATCTATGTATCTTTCTATATGTCTATGTATCTATCTGTCTGTGTCTATCTATCTATCTATCTATCAGTGTGTTTATGTATGTATACATCTGTATATGTATCTATGTGTCAATATATCTTCCTGAAGCTGAAGACTGACGGCTACTAGATATACAAATTCTACTACACGCACGTCACACACACGCAGCTCTGCTACATGCAAGTCACACACAAAACTCTATTACATGAACATCACACACAGCCCTGCTACATGTGCGTCACACACAGCTCTGCTACATGCACTTGTCACACACACAGTTCTGCTATGTGCACATCATACACACAGCTCTGCTACATACACATGTCACACACACAGAGCTCTGCTAAATGCACGTCACACAGAACTCAGCTACAGGCACGCCACACAGCTCTGCTACATGTACATCATCTACAGCTCTGCTACTTACACGTGTCACACACAGAAACATAGCTCTGCTACATGCACGTCATACACACAACTCTGTTACATGCACAAGTCACACACACTCAGCTCTGCCACATGCATGCCACATGCACACACAGCTCTGCTACATGTACATCACATATAGCTCTGTTACACACATTCTTCATCCCATACAACATGGATCTCAACTGGCACATCAGAGTCCTACACACACTGATGACCCCCTGGTCATGTGACCCTGGACTTCTCACACACAGGCAACTGATCACATGACAGGGACATCATTACAAGTCCTGTAAGTACACGGCTGCTTTTTGGGTCTGCTGTGCTTTAATAAAGTGAAGGACGTATGATGATGTCACCGTTATGTGATCAGGGGTGGAACTCAGAGCCGATGAAGGATCACATGACGGTGACATCATCGCAAGTCCTGTAAATACACGGTTGCTGTCCGGTTGCATATTTTATGCTTTAGGACTTGCGACAACGTCACCGTCATCTGATTAGGGGCGGAGCATGTAACTCACTCAGTCACTCACGGACAAGTGGTCATTAGTACCTTGATGTGTACCTGTAAATCGATGCTGTATTTGGCAATGTTGTATTTTAATTACATTTGAAAATTCAAATAAATTTTAAAAAATACAAAGAAGAAATAGGGAGAGACGACTGCTTATCTGAGCGTTAAATCACCGGCTGCTATTAGTGAGATTGCTGCTCTTTTGCCGGCCGGCTATAACTGTGACCAGTCCTTGTTGAGCAGCTGGTTTGCCTGCCCTGTGGATATCTGTGGGCCGAAAAGCACGGAATGAGTGTACTGAGAGTTATGTACTGAGATCTGCTGGTCTGCAAAGAGCCACGCTAAAGCTCGAAGACAAAAGTGCATCCTTCTAAGTGGAGAATGGCCTGACATGCTTTATTTCATGTCACAACAAAGTAAATCCAGCATATCATAAAGTCCATCAGCACACCACCTAGGTGTGAGTCTAGGGTTGTCACCTCTGTCTGACTTGAGCCTTTACTGGTCGCACTGGACCTCCAGCTTACAGCACTTCAGCTCTGCTGCTCTGTCTGTTTCTGTCTGAGGGCTTTTTTACATGAGCGTATATCGGATGCATTCTTACTAGAGATGAGCGAGCACCAAAATGCTCGGGTGCTCGTTACTCGAGACGAAATTTTCGCGATGCACGAGGGTTCGTTTCGAGTAACGAACCCCATTGAAGTCAATGGGCGACCCGAGCATTTTTGTATATCGCCGATGCTCGCTAAGGTTTTCGTTTGTGAAAATCGGGGCAATTCAAGAAAGTGATGGGAACGACACAGAAACGGATAGGGCAGGCGAGGGGCTACATGTTGGGCTGCATATGAAGTTCACAGGTCCCACTATTAAGCCACAATACCGGCAAGAGTGCCCCCCCCCCCCCCCCAACAACTTTTACATCTGAAAAGCCCTCATTAGCAATGCATACCTTAGCTAAGCACCACACTACCTCCAACAAAGCACAATCACTGCCTGCATGACACTCCGCTGCCACTTCTCCTGGGTTACATGCTGCCCAAACCCCCCCCCCACGACCCAGTGTCCACAGCGCACACCAAACTGTCCCTGCCCAGCCTCCAGCTGCCCTCATGCCACGCCACCCTCATGTCTATTTATAAGTGCGTCTGCCACAGGAAAAGCAGGTACACACTGCAGAGGGTTGGCATGGCTAGGCAGCGACCCTCTTTAAAAGGGGCAGGGCGATAGCCCACAATGCTATACAGAAGCAATAAGAAATCCAATCCTGTGCCACCTCCATCTGGAGCTGCACACGTGGGCATAGCAATGGGGAACCTATGTGCCACACACTATTCATTCTGTCAAGGTGTCTGCATGCCCCAGTCAGACCGCGGTTTTTTTTAAATAGTGACAGCCAGGTACAAGTCCGCAATGGGAATTCCGTGTGCACCCACAGCATGGGTGGCTCCCTGGAACCCACCGGCGGTACATAAATATATCCCATTGCATTGCCCATCACAGCTGATGTAATGTCGTGCTTAATGCAGGTGGGCTTCGGCCCACACTGCATGCCCCAGTCAGACTGGGGTTCTGTAGAAGTGGACACATGCAGTTACAACCCCCTGTGGACCCACAGCATGGGTGGGTGCCAGGAAGCCACCGGCGGTACATAAATATATCCCATTGCAGTGCCCAGCACAGCTGATGTAACGTCAGCTGTAATGCAGGTGGGCTAAAAATTGATTTGATTACACTGTAGGCGAGGGCCCCCAAAAATTTGTGTACCAACAGTACTAATGTACCTCAGAAAAATTGCCCATGCCCAACCAAGAGGGCAGGTAAAACCCATTAATCGCTTTGGTTAATGTGGCTTAATTGGTAACTAGGCCAGGAGGCAGCCCAGTTAAAATAAAAATTGGTACAGGTGAAAGTTTCATCGCTTTAATGAGCATTGAAACGTATAAAAATTGTTTAGAAAAATTATATGACTGAGCCTTGTGGGCCTAAGAAAAATTGCCCGTTCGGCGTGATTATGTGAGGTTTCAGGAGGAGGAGGAGGAGGAGGAGGAATATTGTACACAGATTGATGAAGCAAAAAGGTCACCGTTTTGGATGGTGATAGAGAACGATGCTTCCATCCGCGGGTGCAGCCTATGTATTGCTTAGGTATCGCTGCTGTCCGCTGGTGGAGAAGAGAAGTCTGGGGAAATCCAGGCTTTGTTCATCTTGATGAGTGTAAGCCTGTCGGCACTGTCGGTTGACAGGTGGGTACGCTTATCCGTGATGATTCCCCCAGCCACACTAAACACACTCTCTGACAAGACGCTAGCCGCAGGACAAGCAAGCACCTCCAGGGCATACAGCGCGAGTTCAGGCCACGTGTCCAGCTCCGACACCCAGTAGTTGTAGGGGGCAGAGGCGTCACGGAGGACGATCGTGCGATCGGCTACGTACTCCCTCACCATCCTTTTACAGTGCTCCCGCCAACTCAGCCTTGACTGGGGACCGGTGACACAGTCTTGCTGGGGAGCCATAAAGCTGGCAAAGGCCTTGGATAATGTTCCCCTGCCTGCGCTGTACATGCTGCCTGATCTCCGCGCCTCCCCTGCTACCTGGCCCTCGGAACTGCGCCTTCGGCCACTAGCGCTGTCGGATGGGAAGTTTACCAACAGTTTGTCCACCAGCACCCTGTGGTATAGCATCATTCTGGAACCCCTTTCCTCTTCGGGAATGAGAGTGGAAAGGCTCTCCTTATACCGTGGGTCGAGCAGTGTGTACACCCAGTAATCCGTAGTGGCCAGAATGCGTGTAACGCGAGGGTCATGAGAAAGGCATCCTAACATGAAGTCATCCATGTGTGCCAGGGTACCTGTACGCAACACATGGCTGTCCTCACTCGGAAGATCACTTTCGGGATCCTCCTCCTCCTCCTCTGGCCATACACGCTGAAAGGATGACAGGCAAGCAGCATCTGTCCCCTCAGCAGTGGGCCAAGCTGTCTCTTCCCCCTCCTCCTCATGCTCCTCCCCCTCCTCCTCCTCCTCTGGCCATACACGCTGAAAGGATGACAAGCAAGCAGCATCTGTCCCCTCAGCAGTGGGCCAAGCTGTCTCTTCCCCCTCCTCCTTATGCTCCTCCCCCTCCTCCTCAATGCGCTGAGATATAGACATGAGGTTGCTCTGACTATCCAGCGACATACTATCTTCTCCCGCCCCCGTTTCCGAGTGCAAAGCGTCTGCCTTTATGCTTTGCAGGGAACTTTTCAAGAGGCATAGCAGAGGAATGGTGACACTAATGATTGCAGCATCCCCGCTCAGCATCTGGGTAGACTCCTCAAAGTTTCCAAGGACCTGGCAGATGGCTGCCAACCAGGCCCACTCTTCTGTAAAGAATTGAGGAGGCTGACTGCCACTACGCTGCCCATGTTGGAGTTGGTATTCCACAATAGCTCTACGCTGCTCATAGAGCCTGGCCAACATGTGGAGCGTAGAGTTCCACCGTGTGGGCACGTCGCACAGCAGTCGGTGCACTGGCAGATTAAACCGATGTTGCAGGGTCCGCAGGGTGGCAGCGTCCGTCTTGGAGTTGCGGAAATGTGCGCTGACCCGGCGCACCTTTCCGAGCAGGTATGACAAGTGTGGGTAGCTTTTCAGAAAGCGCTGAACCACCAAATTAAAGACATGGGCCAGGCATGGCACGTGCGTGAGCCTGCAGAGCCGCCACCAGGTTACGGCCGTTGTCACACACGACCATGCCCGGTTGGAGGCTCAGCGGCGCAAGCCAGCGGTCGGTCTGCTCTGTCAGACCCTGCAGCAGTTCGTGGGCCGTGTGCCTCTTATCTCCTAAGCTGAGTAGTTTCAGCACGGCCTGCTGACGCTTGCCCACCGCTGTGCTGCAACGCCACGTGACACCGACTGCTGGCGACGTGCTGCTGCTGACACATCTTGATTGCGAGACAGCGGTTGCGTAGGAGGAGGAGGGTGGTTTAGTGGAGGAAGCATACACCGCCGCAGATACCACCACCGAGCTGGGGCACGCAATTCGGGGGGTGGGTAGGACGTGAGCGGTCCCAGGCTCTGACTCTGTCCCAGCCTCCACTAAATTCACCCAATGTGCCGTCAGGGAGATATAGTGGCCCTGCCCGCCTGTGCTTGTCCACGTGTCTGTTGTTAAGTGGACCTTGGCAGTAACCGCGTTGGTGAGGGCGCATACAATGTTGCGGGAGACGTGGTCGTGCAGGCCTGGGACGGCACATCGGGAAAAGTAGTGGCGACTGGGAACCGAGTAGCGCGGGGCCGCCGCCATCATGCTTTTGAAAGCCTCCGTTTCCACAAGCCTATACGGCAGCATCTCCAGGCTGATCAATTTGGCAATGTGCACGGTTAACGCTTGAGCGTGCGGGTGCGTGGCGGCGTACTTGCGCTCGCGCTCAAACAGTGGCGCTAGCGACGTCTGGACGCTGCACTGAGACATTGCTGGATGGGGCCGAGGACAGCGGAGGTGAGGGTGTGGGTGCAGGCCAGGAGACGGTAGTGCCTGTGTCCTCAGCGGGGGGTTGGATCTCAGTGGCAGGTTGGGGGAGAGGCAGTGGTGCAAACCGGAGGCGGTGAACGGGCATCGCCCCACCTTGTGGGGTGCTTGGCCATCATATGCCTGCGCATGCTGGTGGTGGTGCCTCCCCAGCTGATCTTGGCGCGACAAAGGTTTCACACCACTGTTCGTCGGTCATCAGGCGTCTCTGTGAAAAACTGCCACACCGTAGAGCACCTTGACCTCTGCAGGGTGGCATGGCGCGAGGGGGCGGTTTGGGAAACAGTTGGTGGATTATTCGGTCTGGCCCTGCCTCTACCCCTGGCCAATGCACTGGCTCGGCCTGTGCCCACACCCTTACTTGGGCCTCGGTGTCCTCGCCCGCGTCCACGTCCTCTAGGCCTACCCCTACCCCTCAGCATGCTGTATTACCAGCAGTGCAGAAACAGAACGCTGTAATTTAATGTGCCGCTTATTGGCCTGTGGTTGGAGGCTGACTTCGTTTATGGAACGCCAGGAAATAATTTGGCGCAAGCCTGCTGTAACACTTATCTGGCTGCGTATGATTTAGTTGAACTACTACACCCAGCACACACAGACCCAGAACACTGAGCAGCACAGTGACAGGCAGGCTAAATAGATTTTTTGCCCAATATTTTTTGGAAAAGCCGCACTGCCTATATTCAAGGAATATATGTCTTCTGTCCCTGGAGTATGTCACTGAACTGCAGAGTGTTGCACTGTGGACTGCAATACTGCAGTAATTTCAGAGCCCAGACAGAGCCAGGAAATAATTTGGCGCAAGCCTGCTGTAACACTTAGCTGGCTGCGTATGAATTAGGAGAACTACTACACCCAGCACACACAGACCCAGAACACTGAGCACAGTGACAGGCAGGCCAAATAGATTTTTTGCCCAATATTTTTTTGAAAAGCCCCACTGCCTATATTCAATCAATAATATTTATATGTCTTCTGTCCCTGCCTAACCACCACTTCTGTCCCTGGAGTATTACTGCAGGGCGCAATGCTCTGCACGGCCGATATAGCAAAAAAAAAAAAGTGCAACACTGCAAAAAGCAGCCTCCACAGTACTGCACACGGTTAGATGTGGCCCTAAGAAGGACCGTTGGGGTTCTTGAAGCCTACAATCACTCCTAACACTCTCCCTATACCAGCTCCAACACAATAGCACTTTCCCTCAGCTAAGTCAGAACGCATCTGTGGCGAGCCGCGGTAGGGGCCGATTTTTATACTCGGGTGACACCTGATCTCGCCAGCCACTCACTGCAGGGGGGTGGTATAGGGCTTGAACGTCGCAGGGGGAAGTTGTAATGCCTTCCCTGTCTTTCAATTGGCCAGAAAAGCGCGCTAACGTCTCAGAGATGAAAGTGAAAGTAACTCGAACATCGCGTGGTACTCGTTACGAGTAACGAGCATCTTGAACACGCTAATACTCGAACGAGTATCAAGCTCGGACGAGTACGTTCGCTCATCTCTAATTCTTACCTATCTGATGTATTGGTTTCCAATGCATCAGTTCAGATGAGTGTATTTCCAATGCATGAAAACATCCAGTTGGCAAAGATAGCATTCTGGATGGACGTTTGGCTTCAGGTGTGCATTTCAGATGGACGTTTTTACACCGTCCAGAAAATATAGTTCTGGAACTATCTTCCACTGCCATAGACTCAAATGGGAGCCTATGGGAGCTGCCGGAGAAGGGAGGTGGGAGGGAGTTAAGCAGCGTGACTCTCTGCCTGAGGATGTGGTGATGGTAAATTCCATAGAGGAGTTTAAGAGGGGACTAGATGTCTTTCTAGAGCACTATGATATTACAGGATATAGATATTAGGTGACCAGCGGGTTGCTGATCCGGGTTTTACAGTTAGGTAGGAACTATCAAAGACTGATCCAGGGATTATTCAGACTGCCATTATGGAATGGGCTAATTGGCTCCAACCTAATTGAGTCTTTTTGCCTTCCTCTGGATCAACAAGGGGGGGTTGAAACAGGCTAAACTAGATGACATTGTCTTTATTTAGCCTAACATACTATGTTACTGTGTATATAGCGCCAACATATTCCACAGCCCTTATAAGACAGGGGGAACAGAAGCAAAACCATGGTTACCTGAAGTAATCAGCTGATGGAGACAGTAGGGGTGAGGGTCCTGCTCCAACGAGCATACATACCAAAAATACTGGGGTGATACAGAAGGTAAAGGGGCTGGAGATGTGCACAGTATGGCGAGGTGGACAGCGTGGAATGCTTTACACATAGACAATAGTCAAATTGAGCCGTATAGTGGCTAAATCAGTATAACTGCAGATGACGGTTGATTACGGCTAGCATGGATTGCAGTAGGTAGGACAGGGAGCATGTTATCAGGCAGAGTACAGAGGGGTTTGGTTTAGGGGATATGGTATGCTTCCCTGAAGAGGTGCTTTTTTAGAACATGCCTGAAGTTGTTTGAGTCAAGGATTGCCCGGATAGTATTGGGCAGCGCGTTCCAGAAGACTGGTGCTGCTGTGGAGAAGTCTTAGAGGCGGGAATAGGAGGTTCGAGTTCAAGGGGTGCTTAATCTGATTTCGTTAGCGGAATGGAGAGCTCAGGGTAGGTGGTGGAATGAGATGAGGGAGGCAATGTAGGGTGCGGTGCTGTGCTGTGGAGAGCTTTGTGGATATATAAAGCATCCCGGAGAGTAAGATTTCCTGCTTATTGCTATAAATCTAATGAAAATGAATAATTGTGAAATGAACTAGGAAGAGACAGATTTCTGCTTTACCTTTGACAAGTAACACATAAATAGTAATAAAAAGGCTTCAGTCAGGGGAGACGTGGGACGTATTAGGGTATATTCACACAGGGCAGGTGAAAACCAGTTCCGTATATATGAATGGGGTTGTCTCTGCAGCCTGTGCCTGGATTTCTGCAAACCTTATCTGGATGAGCAGGACAGTCATAGAAATGTCTCCAACAAACCTCTGACACGGGAACACTGTATACCCTAAGGCTGGGCTCACACAACCGTATGCATAAAACTTGGCATGATTCATGCAGGGTCTCACCGCTGTGGTGCTGGCGGTGAGCCGGCCTATCGCTGTGTATGGCTATGATATTGTACTGCGTATGACAGGTTTCTCACAGATGCTGACTTGCTCAGTCTCCCTGTTTTTTTTGTTTAAATTTCCTGCGCAGTTGCTTTGCAATGGCGCACATATATTCCACCTATACGTAATGTAATTCCACATAGGCGACATTGATAACGCACCCATAGAGAACATTTACCTCTTTCACGCATATTACGCAGCAAAATAGCATGCTGAATTATTTTTTGCGCTTACATATTACGCAATTCTTACACACAAATGTAAGCGAAACAGCATAAGGCAATGCATCTTATTACCTGTGAATTACCGCGTATCACACACGTAGACATCGCATGCGTAATATGCAGTAATCTTACGCTCGTGGGAGCCCAGGCTAAGGGCATAAACAGAGGAGGGTGTTCCACAATACGCTCGTTCCTGCGCAATATTCTTTCACAGTGAACGACTGTATTTTGTGCTTGTACGTGCCAAACACTTCACATTGGCGGAGGAATCACCCTGCCCTAATTTAAATAGCTAGTTAGCCTAATGTGTTGCCGGTGATCACAGGTATGTGCAGCCTTTAGTGCATACGTCTGTGTTTGTGCACCTATCCAAATACACAGTTATGTAGTCAGCGGCACTCCTATATATCCACTTTTTAGTGGGGAAGCAGTATAGAAGCAGGTGCCAGCAAACCAAATTGACCGCTGACTCACCGGTCCATCAGATACAGTCCAATCAATGAAAACTGGTGCGGCTCTCAGGAACTCAATTGCACTCCGTAGGTTGTAGAAGAAATAAGTCCATCAGGTGTATTTAAACTCCAAATGACATGCGACGTTTCGACACACTTGTCTTTGTCAAGCATGTGTTTGCGCATCTCCCATAGACTTCTATTGGGCTCTTTGGTGCGCAAACACGCACAAGATAGAGCCCAACAGTTTCATGCGTTAACGCAATCCATAGTGGCAGGAGTATTGGCGCATGCGCCCGTGTGGTTTTGCCCTTTCAAGTGTGCATCTCCTTACATGCTGAACTCTGATGTATTAAAGGGTCATACCCATCTCGTAGGGACGGCATATCTCTATGATCAGTAGGGGTCTGATTTCTGGGCCCCGCACTGTTCCACAGGAGTAAAGGAGGAGGCAGCGCTAATTGAGCTCTGTACCCCTTCACTGTTTGTCCTTGCAGAGCAGCACCCCGGCCACCCATTGTGCAGGAACATGTATGAAGTGAATAGGGCTGACGGCTGTTCCCTGACAAAGGAGTGGTTGGGCCGCATTGTAGGAGGCGTCTTAAGGAGACTTTATTCACAGCGGATCTGCTGGGGGATTTCCACAGTGGAAAATTCACAGGAAATCCAAAGTGGCCAAATCCACACCCATATGGTACGGATTTGGCCACAGTTTTTGTTGCAGATCTACTGCAGATTTTAGCCCTTGCATTTTATGGGTTGAATTCTAATGCATAAATAGGCCTAAAACGCTGCGGATTCTTTACAGAAATGTTCCTATTGGCGTGTATTATGCACACATACACGCCAAGATAGTGTATGGGGTTGTTGGCACACCGCAAGTGTGTAATTCACTATGTCCTTGCTGCGGCTCCCATGTGACTGATACGCATGTGAAAAACACTGGCGTGAAGGAACCCTTAGGCCGCTCTCACACCGGCCACTTTTTACTGCGATTACCGCGGCGTCCTGAGTGACCATGCTAATTGTGGTACAACCCTCCCGTTAATCTCTATGGGGCGGGAACCCTGAACTGACCCTACGGCCGGCATCGCACGAGCATACGTGTATTTGCGTATGCTTGAGTGCTCTGGTTTTACGCAATGAACAATGCTTCTCTGCATGCACATCGGCACCTTTTATCACACTTCTTGCCCCCACAAGGCATGTTCAGTTGCGCAGCAAACAAAGATGCACCAATAGAAATGGCTAATTAGTCTAAAGAGTTCCAGATGTGTTCCTCTTGCTGCACAATTGCGCTGTGTTTCACGCCTCCTCTTGTGTATTACACATGCATTTGCGCAATTTCCAAAAGAGTGATGCGACACAGTTTTGCATGAAAAAAACCTCGCTTCCATGGGTAAAACACGTGTTGACAAGCAGGCTATCAGGCCGGGTATCTCGCCGCAGTATTACACTCACCTGCGTGAATGTAGCCGAAGGGCTTAACCAGATGGGCGTGATTTTATCCTGTTATGCGGCTGTATTTTTCAATGGTTTCGTTTTCACTGACGGTATTTTCGCCCGTCTACGTATGAGAAAGATGAGGCAGGAACTATCTTCATGCTTTTTTTCTTATCAAACTCGCATGCACCAGCGCGGAGTTTAATTGGTCTGAAGAAAAAAAAAAAACTGGTTTGTGTACAACTGCGCTCCGTAGCGGTGAGCATAGTTGCGTGTACGCCATCTGTTTAAGCCCTAAGGCTTCTATTACACTGCAGCATTTTATCTCTGTAAACGCAGGTGGAGCTACACTGGGTATTAGTGTATCTTGACGCCACCAGAAGTACAGGTGGAGCCAAGATACAAGGAGTTTGACAGGGAATTGACGCCCCCTGTTACTGATTGGCTGTCCTTTTTTGTATCCTCCGTTTTCGGACACACAGGTCCTGTAGCCACCGCCGAGGTATATAATGCCGGCCCTGCTGTGCCTCTCCCTGGCTGCAGTCTTCCACCTCCTGCTGCGATGATCCCCGTGTGCAATTATGCCGCATCTGCTGTGTCGGTGGCCGGTGGCAGTGTCCCAGCTGTGTGCACCCCGCAGCTGTGATTGCTGGCGGCCCTGCTTATTCTCTCCCCACTGCAAGTTTTGCAGCTTAGCAGCATGTCGCTGGTTCGGCGGCTCCTGACGCTGCCTTCCTGACCTCGCCGGTGTTACCAGTGCTGCTGCTGTGCACGTCGGCTGTCACAGCGAGGGGGGTAGCAGCAGGGCAGCTGACAACAGAGGAGCGCAGTGTCAGCACAGCTATGCGGGTTGGCTTGGTGAGTCCATTCAGCGGAGATCACTAGAGATGGGCTCCTTAAGGCCGCTCCCTCGCACAGCAGTGCTGCAGAGTGCAGACCGACCAGTCTCACCTTACTCCATGCCCTGGTCTGCTGCCCAGCATTGCTCTTAAAGGGGTTGTCTCGTGAAATCAAGTGGGGTTCAGCACTTCTGTATGGCCATATTAATGCACTTTGTAATATACATCGTGCATTAATTATGAGCCATACAGAAGTTATTTACTTACCTGCTCCGTTGCTAGTGTCCCCGTCGCCATGGATCCGTCTAAATTCGCTGTCTTCTGGCGTTTTTAGACGCGCTTGCGCAGTCCGGTCTTCTCCCTGGTGAATGGGGCCGCTCGTTCCGGAGAGCTGGTCCTCGTAGCTCCGCCCCGTCATGTGTGCCGATTCCAGCCAATCAGGAGGCTGGAATCGGCAATGGACCGCACAGTCCACGGTGCACCATGGGAGAAGACCCGCGGTGCATCGTGAGTGAAGATCCCGGCGGCCATCTTGGTAAAGGAAGAAAGAAGTCGCCGCAGGGCGGGGATTCGAGTAAGTAATAAACTCTTCTTTTTTTTTTTAACCCATCCCTTGGGTTTGTCTCGCGCCGAACGGATTCAGAGTACAAAGCAGCACAGAGTTACAAGAATATGCGATATTTATTGTAGAGCAGAATGTTATGATAACACGGGAGCAGTTTGGCCGCCTGCACACAGGCGGGTCGGATTCCACATGCAGAAGCTTGCAGCTGAACCCGACCCTGCACCCAGCTGGTATCTGCACGTACCTGCATTTCGTTCTCCCTTACTGTACTGTGGATGGTCCACATGGCGAGACGTCGCACATGCGCAGTATATACTTTTTTTTAAAAAAAAAAGCTCTGCTTTCCCTGCATCATCGCCTAGCGATGACACACAATCCACGACCTTTCTGCAATGAGATTGCGGAAAGGCCATCAGTCAGATGGCTACCATTGACTTCAATAGAAGCTGTCCGCATGGATTCTGAGCAAAAATAGAACATGCTGCGATTTTTCCACCGCAAGCTGAAAACGATGCCTGACACTTGCCCCTGCGTATCCTTCGCTCCCATTGTCCTGTCCTGCTGCACGGGAGCTAGTATTGCTGGCTCATAGCGAGGAGGCTGGAGGAGATTTCTCTCCTCGCGTTCCCCCACCCCTCCCCATTGACTTATCATAGCGGCCGTTTAAATACTGAACGGCTGCTATTTTCACTGAGCGATCAGCTCATCGTCCATCGTTGATACAGCATCAACCGAGAGCGAGTATGTGCGGGAACAAGTGTCGGATATCGTTTGCCCGACACTTGTCCTGTCTAAATGGAGCTTTAGAACTCAAAAAGACAGATGATCTGAAGGTTGAAGGCAAGGGCGTAACTACATGGGTGTCCGCCCATCACTATGTTTCTTGGATATATTATCCCCAGTGACATTGGAAGAACATTATGTAAGACATTCAATGGAAATAAAGACACAGACACAAAGATTTATGGAGAAAGAACATTTTATTTATGGTTGTAGGAAATGGTCAATTTTATTATGGGGAATTTTGAGGCTGAGTTGATCCAGAGGAAGGCGAAAACCCTTTAAGGAAAAAGCCAATTATCCTTGTATAAAGGGGAAAAATTCCTTCCTGACCCCAAATATGGCGATCGGAACAAGTCCCTGGATCAAAGCCGACATCTGACCTATCTGACTATTTAAAATGTATTATTGTTTTCATGAATCTAAATAAATCTCTTACCATTTGTTGTTAGTGTGAAATATAAAGCGTGTTGACCTAAACCTAATTATACACTGTGTTGATCAAGAGGAAGGCGAAAACCCCCTTGAGGAAAGAGCCAATCATCCTGTTTCAAGGGGGGAAAATTCCTTCCTGACCCCAAATATGGCGATCAGAATAAATCTCAGGATCAAACGCCAGCAGCTCACCTCCCTAGTGTATGTGATGTCAGCTAAAGATTGTGTTTCTTTATGTGTATATTATATTATTTATGTGGCGGTTTCCTTATAAATAAAAGCTAACCCTATTTAAGGCTGTGAGTTGATCCAGAGGAAGGCAAAAACCACCTTGAGGTATGAGCCAATTGTCCTCAAGTTGGAAAAATTCCTTCCTGACCCCAAATATGGCGATCAGAGCAAGTCCCAAGATCAAAGCCGACATCTACACCTATCTGTGCGTGTTCTTGTGTCTATGTATGTGTTTGTACCTACACTTGTGTCTAACCTTCATGTATGTGGTGTAGGCTACTTACCCGGCCTGTGCCGAGGTCTTACTAGTAACCAGGAGTTCAGGGATAATAGTCACTCGGGCTATTTTTCCTGAACTCGCCAGCTACCAATCAAGCACAGGCCGCTCCTGGGGGTGTAGAAGGTCTTCAGGAGAGGATGATGTCCGATGTCAGCCAGAGGAGGTCAAGGTTCAGGTTGCTGATGGTAGCATGCAGGATACAGATGGTGGAGAGAGGATGTCGTTGGTAAGCCGAGCTCTTCTACAGCAGCAGAGTCGCGGGTTCAGTAGACAGTTGGCGCGGGCTGAGCCTACAGGACATAAGAGAGAGAATTGTTAGCTTTACCAGTTGTGGATACAAACAAGTGAACTACTGTAACATGACGACTTGTATCAGGATCGGATTTATATCTGATACACAAGAAAAGTTATTTTCTGCAACTATGTCTTTACTATGAGTTATTAGCATTTTTGTGATTGTTGAAGCCATAATGGAGGCCATATTGCTTGTCAACAAAATCTCAGAAGGGGATGACTCAAAGGAGGAAAATTACAGAACATTTTATGCCAGATTCTGGCATAAAAAGTCAAAACATTTGGTGCAAGGAAGAAATTTATGCCGGATCAGGCCTGGTGCACATGGCTGTGTAGGCGCACAGATAAATGCTGGTGTTAATATATTTTCCCCAAAGACTTTTACTATTTTAGAGGAAATGTTTTATATATTAGACTTTTTACAGTATGTAAGTTCTGCTACAGTGTATGAGTATAATGGTCGGTGTCCTGTGTGTATAGGTGTAGAGATATGTATGTGTAGGTGGGTATAGAAGGTACTTACCAGATGGTTGTGGCTTCCTTCACAATCGGATTCTTCTCATCATCCTAAGAAGAAGAGACATAGTTATTACAGAAGCAATAATAATGTAGCCGAGGAGGGAGAAGACCGCGGATCAAACATGGTGACCTGAAGCAGGGTTATTATATGACCTCCTGTGCTTTCTGACACCAGATGAACACTGTTGATGAACACAGAGGTCTGCCTGAAGAACATCATCCCTAGAGGAGGAAGATCTTACCGGGTCCAGCTTGGGGAAGTGTACGAGAATCCATCCATTGGGTGAAGGGGTGTCTTATCCTCCAGCCACAGCATATCTCGATTTTCCAGAATTTCCCTGAATGGTTTAAACGGTGGCCGTGCTCTTTTCAGTTCCAGCACCTCCCAATCTATGGTGTCGAAGAAACGGTGACCTCGGATGTTCCTGTAGACACCCAGCCTCTCCTCAGGCTTCTTACGTAGCAGTCTCTCCAGAAGATGCTTCACATCAGCATCAAGCCAAGGTGGGAATTTTGGCTCCTTTCTGGTGATGGCTTTGATTACTTTTCTCCTGATGGAGCCGTGATAGAAAGGGGACTGTCCTGCCGCCATCCAGGATACGACAATCCCCAGGCTCCACCAGTCGACTGCTGTGTCGTAGTCTTCTTCAAGAAGCACCTCTGGGGCCATGAATTGAAGTGTGCCCGTCACTCCACTGATCTTGTTAGACGAGGTGACACCGTCTTGGGCCAGCCCCAGGTCTATCAGGCGGATGTGTCCAGATCTGTCCAGCATGATGTTGTCTGGCTTTATGTCACTACAATGAAAAAAAAGAGAGATGTTAAACTGTTCAGTGATACAGAGGTCTTAGATATGTACTGCAGCAAAACCAGTCCTAATTCAGGACTCTAGGAAAATCTGGAACCTAATGCAAGGAAAAAGAGTAATGTGGACAAGTTCTGCTTACCGATGGATGATGCTGCGTTGGTGCAGGAACTGGAGGCCGCATGCTATCTCCGCTGTGTAGAATCTGGGAGAAGAGTGTAGTATCAATGACATGAAATCAGTCCCCTGACATCATGTCACCATCAAAGTGTCCGTCACCACCAGAAGAGAAGAGGCTCTGTTTATGGCAGCCTGTATGCCCTCCACTCTTCTATATCTGTCATGTCACCCTCAGTCCCCACCAACCCCTGATTAGGCATTTACTCACCTCACATGGCTGATGTCCAAGCTGCCGCACATTTTGATCATGGCTCCTAGGCTTCCTCCAAGCAGATACTCTGTGATAAAGTAGACTCGGTCTGCAGACTGCTGTGCGGCATACAGGTGACAGATGAAAGGGCAGTCTTGGGCCTTCAGGAGTATCCGCTGCTCTCTCATTAAGATGTGTGGTTCGCTTCTTGCTTTGTTGACGATCTTGATGGCCATGAAGGTGTTTCTTTCGGGAAATGATGCCAGGACCACCTCAAGAAAACAAATAGGAAATAATCACTGACAGCGGCCAAAGGGGAAATTCATATACATTTATTGCATGAGGGATTTATCAATAGGCCGCTTTCAAATTGTGCAAGATTTGTGTGTTGCGAGACACACAAATAAGAGCTGCAGTCTAATGAATGGAGTCATATGATGATGATTATCCATTCAGTCACATCCGACCTTCGGTCACTCCATGGACCAATGTTCTCCATGCATTCCTGTCTTTCATGGCTTATTTCAGTTCGGCGGTTGACATGCTAATGGTAGCCTTTATTGTATCTAGCCATCTTGTTCTTTGTCGTCCTGATCTTCTCTTTCCACTAACCTTGCCAAGTATCAGTACTGTTTACAGTGAGTTAGCGAGCATCAAATGGCCACTGTTTGATGATTTTGCCCTCTGGTGATATTTTCGTTTGGCATGATCTAACACTACCTTGTTCGTTGTCATGGCACAGATAGTGAACCCCAACAACGCCCCAGCAGTAGGAGTGACCTTCAATAATTGACTCAGCAGAGATAGTGACCCCGAATAATTGTCCCAGCAGTAAGAGTGATCCCAATAATTGCCCCAGCAGTGATAGCGATCCCCAATAATTGCCCCAGCAGAGATAGTGACCAGTAATAATTGCCCCAGCAATGATAATGACCATCAATATTTGCCCCAACAGTAAGAGTGAGCCCCAATAATTGCCTGCGCAGAGATAGTGACCCCCAATAATTGCCCCAGCAGAGATAACCCCCCAAATCTGCCCCAGAAGTAATAGTGACCCTCAATAATTGCCCCAGCAGTAATAGTGACCCCTAATATTTGCCCAAGCGGTGATAGTGGCCTCCAATAGTTGACCCAGCAGTAAGAGTGACCAGAATTATATGCCCCAGCAGAGATAGTGACCCATAATTATTGGCTTAGCAGTGATAGGACCCCCAATGGTTGCCCCAACAGAAATAGTGGCATCTAATAATTCCCCAAGCAGTAATATTGACCCCAATAATTGCCCCAGCAGTGATAGCGACCCCCAAATACTTCCCCAAGCATTAATAGTGGCCCCCAATAATTGCCCCAGCAGAAATAGCGACCTCCAATAATTGCCCCAGCAGCAATACTGACCCCCAATATTTGCCCCAGCAGTAATAGTGACCCCAATAGTTGCACTAGCAGAGATAGTGACCTACAACAATTTCCCCAGCAGTAAGAGTGACCCCCAATATTTGCCCCAGCAGTAATACTGACCCCAATAGTTGCACTAGCAGAGATAGTGACCTACAATAATTTCCCCAGCAGTAAGAGTGATTCCCAATAATTGCCCCAGCAGTGATAGTGACCCCCAATATTTGCCCCAGCAGTAATACTGACCCCAATAGTTGCACTAGCAGAGATAGTGACCTACAATAATTTCCACAGCAGTAAGAGTGACCCCGAATAATTGCCCCAGCAGTTATAGTGACCCCCAATATTAGCCCCAGCAGTAAAAGTGACTGCCAATAGTTGCCCCAGCAATGATAGTGACCCCAATAGTTGCACTAACAGATAGTGACCCGCAATAATTTTCCCAGCAGTAAGAGTGACCCCTCAATTACTGCCTGGGCAGAGATAGTGACCCCCCAATAATTGTCCCGGCAGTAATAGGGAACCCCAATAGCTCCCCCCTTTAAAGAACTGTCATTCTCACATCAGTATCTTTTACCAATATTTTGTGGGGCAAAAGCAAAAGTGGAAAGTCCAGAGGAAGTAGAATGGAAAGATTTAAATTTTAGCTTAAAAAATACTAATGTAAAATCCCCCCCCCCCCCCCCCCGTGTGAAGGAGCCCTCGCTGTGCCCCAACCCAAAAATACAAAGTTCTAGAACTCACCTTGCTGAAGCTTCCTCTGCCCAAAATCTGTAGGGCGGTGAAGCGACTGATGTCAAAGCTCTGGTGTGGTGGTACGAGGTCCTGGCTGGTGCCCGGTCTTGGCCCCTCATCCTCAGGCTCATCCTCTCCACTCCTCCTCTTCTTTATTTCCGTGAGTCCACTCACGCTGTCATCATCTCTCTTTCTCTTTTCTCCAACTCCTCCGTGTCCATTGGACGCCATTATTCACAGTCTTGTACTCTTCAATCCAACCGCTGCCGTTGTCAGTTGAAAGGAAATGGCAGTTGGCCGAGTGAAGGTCAAAGGTCAGGGAAGCTGCCAGTACTTTGCTTATGCCAGTACCATTCTTGCCAGTACCCTGCTCTGCCATATACACAGTGATGTTGGCATGTGCTTTTGCCAGTACCCTGCTCTGCCATATGCACAGTGATGTGGGCACCATGAGTGATGGCCTAGTGCCCAATAAACCGGGGAAATTCATGGCTGGTTCTTCTAGTGTCACATTATTAGTAGATGGTGCAGGGATGGCACTTCATGTCTGGGTTGGCAGCAATGCCCATAGTTCATCAGAAACTTCTATAGTTTTAGAAAATTTGCAATTGTGTAGAAATTAAAATGAAGCCGGTGGAGGAATAAACCTTAAATTGTACTGATGACAGGAATAATAAAGCCTTGTGAGGGTCATTTTCTGCTCCATTCAATAAGTGTCCATCATCCAGATACATGATGTGTATCTCCATAGGTTACAATGGGCAGCGCCCTCGTCAGCGCAGACCTGGGTGTACCGGGCAGAGGTGCTTCTATGGAGGTCACAGAGGGATTCATCCACAATGGGGGTTTATAGTGAGGTGTGAAATGTAAGAAAGGGGTCATATAGAAATGTTAGGGGGTCTTATAAACACTCGATCATGGTGCAAGTTACTGTTTGGTCTGTAAATTGGCGCAGTAATGTGCATATGGCATTATAAGACTTTTTATTTAGACTGAGCCAGTAAAGGAGAGGTTGTGTACAGGATATAGCCAGGTTTAGGACGTTGACAGACAAGCGAGTAATGTACTACGCTCACTTCTGCGCAGTGAATGAGCGTTTTTAATGCTCGTGCCTGTGCAATAACGGAGCGTATTTGCACAGGCACCATTCGTTCATACAAGCAGGGGAATCACCGCACTCTGATATAAAAGGCTAATTTGCATAACATGGTGGCGGAGATTGCAGGTATGCGCTGCGCTACCCGCATGGGCAAATGTGCATACTTGCGCACCTCCACTAAACCTCTATGGGGCTCTTTGGTGCCCAAACATGCACAAGATAGGGCCGGTCCTATTGTTTTGCACCTGCTGAAAAAAAACGGACACAAAAAAATGTGGTAAATAACTCATTTATAATTAACCAGCATAACCCACTCATCTATTTAAGCCCATAAAGTGACCAGACATCCTGATTTAGGTGGGATAGTCCCGCTTTGGGACCCTTTGTCCCACTTTCCCAGGGTCCCAAGCAGGAGAGCCATTTCTCCCACTTTGGGGATGTGGGGTTACCATTAAAGTGATTAGCAGCCAGGGTGCTGCAGCTCCCCAGCAGGTAATCCCTCACTGGTGCCGCTGCCAGATACATACACTGACATCAGTGCTACATAGTGCGAAATCAGTACCGGGTACGCGGCTAATTTCCAAATTTTGTCTGTTTTTTGCTCCCTGTCTTTTTAAATGGCCCTGTACTTTTTACAGTGACGGAGGTAAAAAAAAATCATACCCCGCGATAAGCCCCACCCCTGACCACACCCCTTTGTCCCAGTTTGATCCTGGGAAAATCTGGTCACCTTACATGCGTAATGTGAAACTTCTAGGCCCCAATGCAAAATCTGTAACAAGGCTCCCAGCTGTGTCATTTATGATAGTGGTCTCATATGGGATAAAGGCATCATTTGGTTTCGCTCATGCTCCCAAGTCCAAGTGCCAATTCTGCACCTCCTGTAGCTTGGATATGAAGATTCACATTTGCAATATACAAGGGGGTGGACAATAATATGGAAACACCGTATAAAGTGCATGCCTTAAGTTACATGGAATTATAAATCATATTTCAATAAGACATGTAGAGACCGATTTTAAGTGGAGGTAATATGACACAGATGCTGCTGGGCAACAGGGTTCCATTAGGCCTCATGTCCACGGGCACACACAGTGGAATCCCGCAGCGGTTTCCATCCGTGCCTGCATCCATGAGGCCAAAAATGTCATTATACCCACCAGTCCGGATGCTGCAGACTGGTGGGCTGTGCGCTGTGCAGTTTTTTTTTTATTTATTGCTCTCCCGCGGGTCGGTGGCACAGCACAATGACAGCTGCAGGTGCGTCGCGGATACGGACGGCTTCCATTGCTTTCAATGGAAGCTGTGGGAACCGTCCGTGCGGGACATCCACAGGAAAATGGATCATGCTGTGATTTCTTCCCGCGTCTGTGATCCGCACGCCAGGGAAAAAAATCACATCCGCATGCATTTATTTGCCCTGCGGATGCTAATGCATCCCTATGGGCTTCTCGAGCTGCGGATCTCCCACGCGGGAGACGTGCAGATTTTATAATTACAATGCACACGTGGACATTGGACCTAAGTCAGGGGTTTGAGCGACTCAGCTTCTGTTACCATCTGGCTCACAAAACAACCCAGAGCAGGACAAGAAGTGAAGTAAACACAGATTTTTCGGGAAAAAGCTCTCAGCCAAGCCGGGATCAAAAAGGTAGCTCATTGCTAATGATTAAAATACCATGCATTTCGTATATTGTTTCCATATTTTTGTCCACCCCCTGTATCTACAGCTGTGCAGAAAGCAATATATGTTGTTATATGCTGTATACCTCTAGTATGAGGATGATGAGTTCAATAGTACACAATGATGACAAGGCTGTGACTAGAATTGGCATTCTTTAGCCTAGAGAGCCGCTTATCATCCCTTAAATGATTCACTCTATAATGCAGCCTTTCTCCTGTAAGTAGAAGAATATCAGTCTATATCCTTGATCAGGTCAGGCCTGCAGACTGCTAATAATGCAGGCTTGTATTTCTTGCTCCATTACTTCTTGAAATGCTGGCAAGAATTTAAAGCAGATTTTTAACATGATGGTGGAAGAATACAGAACCCTAGAACCACATCTGGGTACTGCTGTATCTTGTCTCCACCACTAAAATGGGTGGAGACCTGGGATTGTACTGTGGGAGGTATAGGGTACGTCCACAGCTGCTGATTGGCTGGGCTGTGTGACACCCTCCTATCTCAGCTTCAAGCGGCTTCCCCACCGGCCTGCAGTGGTCCTGTCTATGATTGTGTTACCGCCAGCCTCCTTGCAATATGGTATGCTGTCCCCGCACCCCAGAAGGCGGCCCCGTGGTCTGTCTTAGCGCAATTGCTAGAGAAGAGACAGACAGCGGGTGGCAGCGAGGAGCACAGAGCGCCGGGGTGAGAGTGAGTGAGCACAGGCGCACGGAGAGGAGGCTGACAGCGGGCGGTAGCCAGGAGCACAGAGTGCCAGGGGAGAATGAGGGAACGGGGTGCTTGGAGAGGAGACTGATAGCAGCGGCCGAGGAGGACACTGACAGCACAGCCGGTAGCATGAAGGGGAGGACAGCGCCAGGGGAGAGCAAGGAAGCGTGGCTCCATGACATGACACAGCACGGGGGACACAGTGACAGTGGGGCCATAAGCGGAAGATGGCAGCGGATGGAGGAGCAGAGTGACAGCGGAGATGCGACCGCAGACGCCATGGCAGAGGGAGCTGATAGACAGCAGCTGACAGTCACAGTGGTCCAGGGAGCACAGCCAGCGGTTGAGGGGAGATGAAACAAACTTTTTTTCTTTTTTTTTTTACACTTTTTTGAACTTTTTTCAATTTTTGCATGATCGCTGCTATCCATACAGCGGCTCACGGTGACAGCTCCCTGCTCTCGGCTACTCATACTAGCCGGGAGCAGCGAGTTTTTAAATTTCCCGGGCCTCCCGGCTCTCTGCGTATGCGCGTGACGTAATGCATCTGGTGCGCATGCGCAGACGCCGGCGGCAAGGCCGGGGAGAAAATAGAAGACGCCGGACGCTGTGGAGGACTGGGGGTGAGTACTCTAAGCTCCTCTTACGGATCCGATCCGTAAGGGGAGCTGAAACTTTACTTGCGGGTAACCCTTTGACAAGGCACTGACAGGCCTCTACAGGTAACACTGGTATAGCGATTACCTGAATAAACTTGAGTAACTGAACCTCAGATTTTTGTCACGGGTGACGCCACCGTTCCTTACTCCGTGGTGTATCCGATGTGAAATGATAGAGTCTACACACATAGGATAACTTGAAAGCGCTCAGTTGTCGGGTACAGTCAGCAATCAGAACTTTACTTATAGAAGATACTTTGACACGGGAATACAGTCCATAGATAAATTCACACGCCAGTGCAGGAAACAATTGAGGAGCTCAGGGAGGAAAAACTCAGAATGAAACTGAGCCTACAGTCCTAGTTATCCGTATGACTCTGCTCCTGGACACACACACTCCAAAAGAGGACAAGAACTCTCCACTGAACACTCACTCGTTACTGAAGACTTTAAACACTGCACAGCGGTCTCTCTCTCCACTTCTCACCACTCTCTTTAGGGTAGAGGTAGGCATGGACTTCCAGGGTAACTCTCTTCAACTTCTATTCTTCACCGCATGAGGGTTGAAGGTACCCCCATGTGGCTGGCACTCACACTCCAACTGCTGCTCTACCAGATCAGAGAAGATGGACCCCCATTTGCACCTTGCAGTCGCATATATCAATCATGCTCACATGACAGCATAAATTGTTACACTTCCAGACATATCCCAGACATTCGTAGCCATTAATCCAGGCTGCAGCTGTGCAATACACATAACTAGTGACAAGACATGACTGGGGTATACCGGACTCGTCTGCTGCAACCCACCCCCCCCCCTTAACCTCTTATACTAAAATAATCACCGACAACTTTTCTTTTTGGATAATTTTTGGCCACAGCAGCCAATTTATTAAAACAAACACAACAATAAACATACAACTCTTCAACCCTATTAAAACTATTTTGGGAGAGATCCTTGGCGCCCCCCTAGGTCTGTCACCTCACCAACCATGGGAAATAGGTGAAACTGCCTCCCGTCGCCTACCCTCGGACTCGGGAGACCCTATTTCCCCACGAACCACGCCTCCCGTCTCCAATCACCTGACTCGGGGGCTCGCCAACTATCCTCGAGTCGCCTTTCCTCCCGACCCTGAGGCCCGCTAGCCATACTCAGACCAGCCACACACACCATGTTTGCAGGGCCACTCCTGTCCAAGCCAATATGCGACAGATCCACCTAGTAATTATTCACCACCAAGGATCCCTCCCCAACCCGCTGCCATGACATTTACCCCCCCCCCCCACTACTATTTCATCTGGGCGGGACTCTTCTGCTCCTGGTCCGTCTTCTCCGCTCTTCTTCCTGGACTGGCTCCTCCTCTGCCTCTTCGCGCTCTTTTTCCCCCCACTGAATCCCCCCTCCTTTACCCAGCATGCCCCCTTCTTCCCGTAACCCTTTCCCGTTAACCCCGTCATGCCTGCCTTCCCCTACAGCCCTATTGGCTTCGGCTCCGGCATTACTATTTGCACAGAGCATCCACACTGAAGACATGACAATTAAGACAATTATGGAGGGGCCAGATATATGCATTTCAGGCCACTTCACAATGACCCCCATCGTCTCCATCATATTTTTGATAATAAGGGCGCCCACCCACTGGCGATTTTTTTTCCTTTGCGTTTTGCATTTTTTCTCAAGAGCAATTAGAATTGAATGTGTTCCTGTCCACTTGCGTTTTTTTTTTTCAGTCCGTTGCAATTTTTAACATAGGAACTGTCAGTTGCATATGTGTCCTTATTTTTCTCTTAATGCACCCATGAACGTCAATGGAAATTAACGGAAAAGGCGCAAAAAAGCCGCGAAAATGCCGCGAAAACGCACGGAAAACGCTGCGTTTTTCACGCATGAAAATCGCAAACGCCAGTGGGTGGGCGCCCTAAGTGTAAATAATAATTACATAATGCAGAATTTATAAGTTTGACGCGATGCTGAAATTTCCCCTCTTGACGTTGGTAATGTGATGACTGAAGATAACTGGTCTCAAGCCAGAATGACATGCTGAAGACACTCGAACTATGAGTTGATGTTTATTGTCTTTACATAGTCTTACACCAGCTATACTTCTTTTGTGACAATGAGATTACATGTAGATACATATAGTTGGTGTTTTGCTTTTCTTTTTTAAAGGGCCAGTAACCTTAAAATCATACAAGCTGCTGATATAACGTATCTCTATATATGGAAGTGTCCCTGGAGGTTCTCAGGACTGGGAATCAGTAGTAATCATGAGGACAGGAACTTTTCTGGACTTTGTGTCTGTGATCCCACTATTTTCAGTCTCTCTTCAGCCTGGCATAGCTAATAACAAGGAACAATAAACTGCATTCAGCTGCCCTGCATAGGAAGAGAAGATAGAATTACTGCACAAACCAATGAGGTCTAAGGGGGCTTTTAGACGTAACGATTATTGTTCAAATGAGCAAAAGTGAACCATAATCAATCCATCCGAACAGGCATAAAAATCATTGTGGGCTCATTCGCTTATCGTACGGTTTAATCAGCGCTCGTTCAGTCGTTCTCATTCACTTATACAGCGAATAAACGATTCTCATTTAAACGAGCCAACGAAGCATCTGCCTGTATAAACAGTCTGCATGAAAGCGAACAGGTTAGCGGTGACGTCACTTGCTTGTTCACTAGTTTAAGGGCCCTTTTACACGGGATGATCATCATTCAGATTCTCATTTGATTGCTAGAATAATCGTTGAGTCTAAATGCCGGCACCAAATGAATGACGAATGATAATTCATTAGTTGTTCAGCTTCAGCATGGAAAATAAAATAAATCTTGTTATTTGTATAGCGCCAACTTATTCTGGAGCGCTTTCATGTAATTTACTTATTACCCTCCAGCAAGCTGGGTACGCATTTTTCCAACCTCGGAAGGATGGGAGGCTGAATAAACCTTGAGCCAGCTACCTGAACCAAGTGGCGATTCAACCTGCAACATTCAGGTCATGAGCAAGAGCTTAGGACTGCCTTTCTGCTGCCTTAGCACTCTGCATCAAATGCTGATTGGCCTGTGTAAGCAGGCAGTTGATCATCTATGGACGACTGACTGTTTACTGTGAATAGACGTGAGCAACCGAAACAATCTCTGCCTGTCTCTGCCTCCGTTCACTGAGCAATCCCCGCTACTGTGTGAAAGCAATGGAGTGATTATCGCTGAAGTGCCCGACGGTCGTCCACTGTGCCCTTTATACTTGCCAATTATCATGGCCGAATGTTCCTCTGAATGCTTGTTCTTCCGAAAATCAAGCCATAAGATGGGACCAGTAATTAGCCGATGAGTGAGTGAAAGATCGTTTGTTGGTTGATTATTCAGTTTCGTCAAGTTTGTGTTAATGGGGAGATATACAGGCAGCCTGTGGTGATGAGCGACCGATTAGCAGATCTCCATCCCCAGAAGCTGATTCTCAGCCCGTGTAAAGGACAATTAAACGAGCTCCGATCGACAAGCGTGTCAATCAGTGCTTGTCGTAGCGGTTCGAGGACGCGGCTCGTCACAGCGACCTTTTACAGGGGCGGAATGTTTCTGCAACAACCAGTGGAATTTGGCACACAGAAAATTGCACACCAAAATCCGCAGGGCTGAATGTGGTGTTTGATGTGGGATTGTAGGCAGAATTTTGCCATTTTCAAGGCTTCTTTAGGCGGACATATTTGCACGCAGTTCGCATAGAATAGAATCTATTGATGTCAATGGGTTCGTTCTCATTAAAGATTTTTTTTCGCGCACAAAAAATGGCTATGGCTGCCTTTCATCCAGGTGATTTTCGCCCACACCCTGGCCGTGACACGGCCGGCCAACAAGCGTCGCACATGTGTGAATGAAGCCTGAGTGTGTTAGCAACTGAGCTTTTATTTAGCTCTTGCCACACCCCTTAGTTGTTTTCTCTCAACTAAGATGTCAGAAAGCCTGTCTATCGCCCTCTACAGGTCATTCTATACAATTCACTCCTATATCCCTTTATTACTGTTGTTACCAGATCACCTAGTTCAGGGGTGTCAAACTCATTTTCACCGAGGGCCACATCAGGCTTATGATGATCCTCAAAGGGCCGATTGTAAGGCTGCCTGCAGACGGCCGGGTCGAATCCCAACATGAGCCCCTGCAGGGACCAGCCCGACACTCACCTGCTCCCGCGGCTCCGGCTCTGTGATGTGCTGGCTGCCCCGCACAGTAATAGAGCATGTTGCGATTTGTTTTCTGTGTGAGATCCCACCCACCCCCAGTAATAAGCAGGCCCACCCCCCCAGTAAAAAGCACCCCCCCCCCCAGTAATAAGCAGCCACCCCCAGTAATAGGCCCCCCCCCAGTAATAGGGAGCCACCCCAGTAATAAGCAGCACCCCCAGTAATAGACAGCCCCTCCCCAGTAATAGTCAGCCCCCACCCCTCAGTAATAAGCAGCCCTCACCCCTCAGTAATAAGCAGCCCCCACCCCTCAGTAATAAGCAGCCTCCCCCCCAGTAATAACCAGCCCCCCCCCCCTCAAGTAAAAAGCAGCCCCTCCGCAGTAATAAACAGTCCCTCCCCAGTAATAAGCAGCTCCCCCCCCAGTAATAAGCAGCTCCCCAACCCATATACTTACCTCCTCCCTGCTGTCAGCATCGCTCCCTCTCTGCTTGTCCTGAGCCCGGCGCACACTGTAGTTAGTGTGTAGCCCAGCACACGCTTCCTTCCTGAATCCTCTCCTGCGGAACTAATGAGCAGGGGACTCGGGGAGGAGGATCTTGGCTACAGATTGACGTCAGTGTGTGCCGGGATCAGTGGCAACAGCGTGATTACTAGCGGGGAGCCGCGGCACCCCAGCTGGTAATCGCTTCAGTGGTGAGCGGCGTGGGCACGCTGCGGGCCACATATCATGAGGCAGCCGGCCGGATTCGGCCCGCGGGCCATGTGTTTGACACATGTGCTCTAGTGGCTGTTTCCACAACTCATCTTTTACCCTTCTCCTCAGAGGAATCCCAATCTAAACACAGACTGGGCTCTACTGGAGCCTGGCTCAGACAGGCTGGTCTGAGCCTAAGCTTGGTCTTCACGTCCTTCCTCTCCAACTACATTTTTCTTCTTCCTTCTTTTACAGAGTTTATATATATATATATATATATATATATATATATATATATATATATATATAAATATATATATATATATTCCTCTGTAGTGATGTAGATGCACATATACTACTCATCTAAAGTCTGTATAACTAGAACATACATGTGTCCTCCCTCCAGGGCCGTACACTATCGCAGAAAGTACATGACAGACGACAATCATGACAACGTCTACATTACTCGTGAGTTCATCGAGTTAGATGTGATGTGAACATTACTGTAATGTACAATCAGAGAGGACATTCAGGAAATACACAACGTTCTCGTCCTACGGCCCATAAGTCACATCCGGAACGTCCATCTAAGCCCTTTATTCTCACTTCTCTCCCCAGGCTCAATATTTCTGACCAGAAGTGAGAAGAAAGGATACGTCTTCGACATCATCAATGTCCTCCGGAGCGTCCTTGTTGCAGTGTTTGTGGTCTTCATAGATTATGTCTTTTTCTGGCTCCTAGATTTAATGTCCTACCTGATGAGCGGGGAAGCAACAGCTCATAGTGAGTAACATTGTTCTCCGTCCCCTGCAGGATCACAATGATGACCAGACATATAGAATAAACGTAGTTGTGCTGTGTCTGTAACATACTAATATGTTTATCACATTCTTCCTCTTCTCTCAGCTCCCCAAGTCTTAGCCCTACTCGTGAACAGGACAGGAGTCGCAGATGAGATCTACTCGGCCATCGCCTCTGCATATGGAGCTTTACAGCGATCAAACATGACCGCCTACTAGAGATGAGCGAACGTGTTCTTCCGAGCTTGATATTCGTGCAAATATTAGGGTGTTCATGATGTTCGTTATTCGTAACGAACACCATGCGGTGTTCGGGTTACTTTCACTTCCTTCCCTGAGACGTTAGTGCGCTTTTCTGGCCAATTGAAAGACAGGGAAGGCATTACAACTTCCCCCTGTGACGTTCAAGCCCTATACCACCCCCCTGCAGTGAGTGGCTGGGAAGATCAGGTGTCCGCCGAATATAAAAGTCGGCCCCTCCCGCGGCTCGCCTCAGATGCCGTGTGAGTTAGATGAGGGACAGTGCTGTTTGTACCGGAGCTGCTGTAGGGAAAGAATTGGTAGTTAGTGTAGGCTTCAAGACCCCCCAAAGGTCCTTATTAGGGCCACTGATAGCTGTGTGTTGGCTGCTGTTAGCAGTGGCAATTTTTTTTTTCTCAAAATCGCCTCTACAGAGCGTTGCACCCGGCATTAGGGACAGAAGTGCTGCATAGGCAGGGAGAGTGTTAGGAGTGAGTGTAGCCTTCAAGAACCTCAACGGTCCTTTCTAGGGCCATATTTAACCGTGTGCAGTACTGTGCTGGCTGCTGTTAGCTGTGCTGCATTTTTTTTTACTTCTCAAAATCGCCTCTGCAGAGCATTGCACCCTCCATTGATACTGCAGGGAAAGAATTGTGTAGGCAGGGCCACAACACAGTTATTATTCATTGAATATACGCAGTGCTGCCTTTTGGTGGAAAAAAACTGAAAATAATTGTATTTGTCCTGCCTCTGTCCGTCCTAAGGGCGGTGGACACGTGTCGGCTGCGTGTGCAACCTTTAAAAATCAGACGCACCCAGCTACGGTTTACTGCTGGCTTCGCCATTTGCTTTCCTTAATTGGGAAAAAAAATACCTGCTCTGCCAGAGTTAATAACTCTGCTACCCTCACGTTCTGTGACACATTAGCAGGAAAACAGCACAGTTATTAAACTTCTCATGTTCATTGAATATACGCAGTGCTGCCTTTTGGTGCAAAAAAACGGAAAATATTTCTATTTGTCCTGCCTCTGTCCGTCCTAAGGGCGGTGGACACGTGTCGGCTGCGTGTGCAACCTTTAAAAATCAGACGCACCCAGCTACGGTTTACTGCTGGCTTCGCCATTTGCTTTCCTTAATTGGGAAAAAAAATACCTGCTCTGCCAGAGTTAATAACTCTGCTACCCTCACGTTCTGTGACACATTAGCAGGAAAACAGCACAGTTATTAAACTTAGATTATACATTCACTAGAGGCAGTGGGGCCTTTCGTTTTCAAAAAAGGGAAAAAATTATATTTGGCCTGCAGTCTTGCGCCAATTTATTAGCTGCCTGTGAAATCAAATCACTGGTAATACAGCATGCTGAGGGGTAGGGGTAGGCCTAGAGGACGTGGACGCGGCCGAGGACGCGGAGGGCCAAGTCAGGGTCTGGGCACAGGCCGAGCTCCTGATCCAGGTGTGTCGCAGCCGACTGCTGCGCGATTAGGAGAGAGGCACGTTTCTGGCGTCCCCACATTCATCGCCCAATTAATGGGTCCACGCGGGAGACGGTTATTAGAAAATGAGCAGTGTGAGCAGGTCCTGTCCTGGATGGCAGAAAGTGCTTCGAGCAACCTATCGTCAACCCGCAGTTCTGCGCCGTCCACTGCTGCAAATCCGAATCCTCTGTCTGCTGCTCCTCCTTCCTCCCAGCCTCCTCACTCCACTACAATGACACCTGCTCAGGAGCGGGAACACTCCCAGGAACTGTTCTCGGGCCCCTGCTTAGATTGGGCAGCAGCGGTTCCTCTCCCACCAGAGGAGTTTATCGTCACTGATGCCCAACCATTCGAAAGTTCCCGGGGTCCGGGGGAAGAGGCTGGGGACTTCCGCCAACTGTCTCAACAACTTTCTGTGGGTGAGGAGGACGATGACGATCAGACACAGTTGTCTTGCAGTGAGGTAGTAGTAAGGGCAGTAAGTCCGAGGGAGCAGCGCACAGAGGATTCGGAGGAAGAGCAGCAGGACGATGAGGTGACTGACCCCACCTGGTGTGCAACGCTTACTCAGGAGGACAGGTCTAAAGAGGGGGAGTCAAGGGCATCAGCAGGGCAGGTTGCAAGAGGCAGTGCGGTGGCCAGGGGTAGAGGCAGGGCCAGACCGAATAATCCACCAAGTGTTTCCCAAAGCGCCCCCTCGCGCCATGCCACCCTGCAGAGGCCGAGGTGCTCAAAGGTCTGGCAGTTTTTCACAGAGACGCCTGACGACCGACGAACAGTGGTGTGCAACCTTTGTCGCGCAAAGCTCAGCCGGGGAGCCAACACCAACAGCCTCACCACCACCACCATGCGCAGACATATGATGGCCAAGCACCCCACAAGGTGGAACGAAGGCCGTTCAGCGCCTCCGGTTTGCACCCCTGCCTCTCCACCTGTGCCCCAACCTGCCACTGAGATGCAACCCCCCTCTCAGGACACAGGCACTACCGCCTCATGGCCTGCACCCACACCCTCACCTCCGCTGTCCTCGGCCCCATCCAGCAGTGTAGTTCAGCGCACCGTCCAGCCGTCGCTTGCGCAACTGTTGGAGCGCAAGCGCAAGTACGCCGCCACGCACCCGCACGCTCAAACGTTAACCGTCCGCATAGCAAAATTCATCAGCCTTGAGATGCTGCCGTATAGGGTTGTGGAAACGGAGTCCTTCAAAAGTATCATGGAGGCGGCGGCCCCGCGCTACTCAGTTCCCAGTCGCCACTACTTTTCCCGATGTGCCGTCCCAGCCCTGCACGACCACGTCTCCCGCAACATTGTACGCGCCCTCACCAACGCGGTTACTGCCACGGTCCACTTAACTACGGACACGTGGACAAGCACAGGCGGGCAGGGCCACTACATCTCCCTGATGGCACATTGGGTGAATTTAGTGGAGGCTGGGACAGACTCAGAGCCCGGGACCGCTCACGTCCTACCCACCCCCAGAATTGCGGGCCCCAGCTCGGTGGTGGTATCTGCGGAGGTGTATGCTTCCTCCACTAAAGCACCCTCCTCCTCCTCCTCCTCCTCTGTCTCGCAATCAAGATGTGTTAGCAGCAGCATGTCGCCAGCAGTCGGTGTCGCGCGGTGTGGCAGCACAGCGGTGGGCAAGCGTCAGCAGGCCGTGCTGAAACTACTCAGCTTAGGCGATAAGAGGCACACGGCCCACGAACTGCTGCAGGGTCTGACACAGCAGACCGACCGCTGGCTTGCGCCGCTGAGCCTCCAACCGGGCATGGTCGTGTGTGACAACGGCCGTAACCTGGTGGCGGCTCTGCAGCTCGGCAGCCTCACGCACGTGCCATGCCTGGCCCACGTCTTTAATTTGGTGGTTCAGCGCTTTCTGAAAAGCTACCCACGCTTGTCAGACCTGCTCGTAAAGGCGCGCCGGCTCTGCGCACATTTCCGCAAGTCCCACACGGACGCTGCCACCCTGCGCACCCTGCAACATCACTTTAAGCTGCCAGTGCACCGACTGCTGTGCGACGTGCCCACACGGTGGAACTCTACGCTCCACATGTTGGCCAGGCTCTATGAACAGCGTAGAGCTATAGTCGAATACCAACTCCAACATGGGCGGCGCAGTGGGAGTCAGCCTCCTCAATTCCTTTCAGAAGAGTGGGCCTGGTTGGCAGACATCTGCCATGTCCTTGGTAATTTTGAGGAGTCTACCCAGGTGGTGAGCGGCGATGCTACAATCATTAGCGTCACCATTCCTCTGCTATGCATCTTGAGAAATTCCCTGCAAACCATAAAGGCAGCTGCTTTGCGCTCGGAAACGGGGGCGGGGGAAGACAGTATGCCGCTGGATAGTCAGGGCACCCTCCTGTCTATTTCTCAGCGCATACAGGAGGAGGAGGAGGAGCATGAGGAGGATGAGGAGGAGGGGGAAGAGACAGCTTGGCCCGCTGCTGACGGTACACCGGCTGATTGCCTGTCATCCTTTCAGCGTGTATGGCCTGAGGAGGAGGAGGAGGAGGAGGAGGAGGAGGAGGATCCTGAAAGTGATCTTCCTAGTGAAGACAGCCATGTGTTGCGTACAGGTACCCTGGCACACATGGCTGACTTCATGTTAGGATGCCTTTCTCGTGACCCTCGCGTTGCACGCATTCTGGCCACGACGGATTACTGGGTGTACACACTGCTCGACCCACGGTATAAGGAGAACCTGCCCACTCTGATTCCCGAAGAGGAAAGGGGTTCGAGAGTGTTGCTATACCACAGGACCCTTGCGGACAAGCTGATGGTAAAATTCCCAGCCGACAGCGCTAGTGGCAGAAGGCGCAGTACCGAGGGCAAGGTAGCAGGGGAGGTGCGGAGATCGAGCAGCATGTACATCCCAGGCAGTGCAACAGTCTTTAAGGGCCTGGCCAGCTTTATGGCTCCCCACCAAGACTGTGTCACCGCTCCCCAGTCAAGGCTGAGTCGGCGGGAGCACTGTAAAAGGATGGTGAGGGAGTACGTAGCCGATCGCACGACCATCCTTGGTGACGCCTCTGCCCCCTACAACTACTGGGTGTCGAAGCTGGACACGTGGCCTGAACTAGCGCTGTATGCCCTGGAGGTGCTTGCTTGTCCTGCGGCTAGCGTCTTGTCGGAGAGGGTGTTTAGTGCGGCTGGGGGAATCATCACAGATAAGCGTACCCGCCTGTCAACCGACAGTGCCGACAGGCTAACACTCATCAAGATGAACAAAGGCTGGATTTCCCCAGACTTCTGTTCTCCACCAGCGGACAGCAGCGATACGTAAGCAATACGTAGGCTGCACCCGCGGATGGAAGCTACGTTCTCTCTCACCATCCAAAACGGGGACATTTCTGCTTCATCATTCTGTGTCTAATATTCCTCCTCCTCCTCCTGCTCCTCCTCCTGAAACCTCACGTAATCACGCTGAACGGGCAATTTTTCTTAGGGCCACAAGGCTCACTCAAATAATTTTTCTGAACAATTTTTATAAGTTTCAATGCGCTTAAAAGCGTTGGAACTTTAACTTGAACCAATTTTTCGTTACACTGGGCTGCCTCCAGGCCTAGTTACCACTTAAGCCACATTAACCAAAGCGATTAATGGGTTTCACCTGCCCTCTTGGCTGGCCATGGCCAATTTTTCTGATGTACATTAGTACTGTTGATACAGCAATTTTTGTGGGCCCTCGCCTACAGTGTAATCAAATTAATTTTTAGCCCACCTGCATTAAGTGCGACATTACTACCTCAGCTGTGTTGGGCAATGCAATGGGATATTTCTATGTACCGCCGGTGGCTTCCTGGCACCCACCCATGCTGTGGGTCCACAGGGAATTATAAATGCATCTGTTTCCACTTATAAAGAAACCCAGTCTGACTGGGGCATGCAGTGTGGGCCGAAACCCACCTGCATTAACCCTTTCCAGTCCACTGTCTGACCTGTGAAGACATTAGGGTTTAAGGCTGTACAGCTCCGTTGTTGGTAGACGTCCGTCGGGGTTCTCTTACTGTGTATTGCCAGCCTCTCTGCTGTCGGAGCCTATCCTACGTGTCAGCTCATGCAGTACTGGCTTTAGCCAGCATATAGCGCCGTTGTATAACGGCAGAAAAAGAGTAAGCCCCCTAGGAAAACCATATACAAATTGGATTGGAAAGGGTTAAGCACGACATTACTACCTCAGCTGTGTTGGGCAATGCAATGGGATATTTCTGTGTACCGCCGGTGGCTTCCTGGCACCCACCCATGCTGTAGGTGCACACGGAGTTTTTACTACATCTGTACACTTATAAAGAACCCCAGTCAGACTGGGGCATGCAGTGTGGGCCGAAGCCCACCTGCATTAAGCACGACATTACTACCTCAGCTGTGTTGGGCAATGCAATGGGATATTTCTGTGTACCGCCGGTGGCTTCCTGGCACCCACCCATGCTGTAGGTGCACACAGAGTTTTTACTACATCTGTACACTTATAAAGAACCCCAGTCAGACTGGGGCATGCAGTGTGGGCCGAAGCCCACCTGCATTAAGCACGACATTACTACCTCAGCTGTGTTGGGCAATGCAATGGGATATTTCTGTGTACCGCCGGTGGGTTCCAGGGAGCCACCCATGCTGTAGGTGCACACGGAGTTTTTACTACATCTGTACACTTATAAAGAACCCCAGTCAGACTGGGGCATGCAGTGTGGGCCGAAGCCCACCTGCATTAAGCACGACATTACTACCTCAGCTGTGTTGGGCAATGCAATGGGATATTTCTGTGTACCGCCGGTGGCTTCCTGGCACCCACCCATGCTGTAGGTGCACACGGAGTTTTTACTACATCTGTACACTTATAAAGAACCCCAGTCAGACTGGGGCATGCAGTGTGGGCCGAAGCCCACCTGCATTAAGCACGACATTACTACCTCAGCTGTGTTGGGCAATGCAATGGGATATTTCTGTGTACCGCCGGTGGGTTCCAGGGAGCCACCCATGCTGTGGGTCGACAGGGACTTCACAATAGGGAGTTGTACCTGCCTGTGTCTATGAATTAAAAAGCCCGGTCTGACTGGGGCATGCAGATACCTTGACAGAATGAATAGTGTGTGGCACATAGGTTCCCCATTGCTATGCCCACGTGTGCAGCTCCTGATGGCGGTGGCACAGGATTCTATTTCTCATTGCTTCTGTACAGCATTGTGGGCTATCGCTCCGCCACTTTTAAAGAGGGTCGCTGCCTAGCCATGCCAACCTCTGCAGTGTGTGCCTGCGGTCCCTCGTCATGGCAGACGCACTTCTAAATAGACATGACGTGGTGTGGCATGAGGGCAGCTGAAGGCTGCCCAGGGACACTTTGGTGTGCGCTGTGGGGGGGAGGGGGGGCGGTTGGGCAGCATGTAACCCAGGAGAAGTGTCAGTGGAGTGTCATGCAGGCAGTGATTGTGCTTTGTTGGAGGTAGTGTGGTGCTTAGCAAAGGTATGCCATGCTAATGAGGGCTTTTCAGAAGTAAAAGTTGTTGGGAGGGGGGGGGCCCACTCTTGCCGGTATTGTGGCTTAATAGTGGGACCTGTGAACTTGAGATGCAGCCCAACATGTAGCCCCTCGCCTGCCCTATCCGTTGCTGTGTCGTTCCCATCACTTTCTTGAATTGCCTAGATTTTCACACATGAAAACCTTAGCGAGCATCGGCGAAATACAAAAATGCTCTGGTCGCCCATTGACTTCAATGGGGTTCGTTGTTCGAAACGAACCCTCGAGCATCGCGGGAAGTTCGTTCCGAATAACGAACACCCGAACATTTTGGTGTTCGCTCATCTCTACCGCCTACACCAAGAAATGCAAAATCCAACCCTCTGTACCTCCTCTATCTACAGGGTTCCTGCACGGATTTGCATTTTGTATCGCCATCTTTGGTGTTTACATGCAGAGGCTGAGGCGCTACATATGTGCCTAATACTACCCGACCTGTGAGAAGGTGATACATCTATATCCTGTCTATCGACAGATGTGTGGGAGTCATTCTGCAGATTGCTATAGTATGACTCTGGAGATCTGCAGAACATTGCTCCGTCTCCTCTCCTTGCATATTCATATATTCTGCAGATTAAGGACATAAATAGTTTGAGGAAGAAAGTATTAATTATGACCTCCGAAACATGTTTCCTATAAGTTTATGTACTTGCTTATACTTATGTCTGTGGCTCCCATTCAATAAATCATGTGATTACTATACCTTCTGGTGGATTCCTTGCAGTGGGTGACCCTACCCAGCTTGTTCTATGAATCTGGAAGGGGTAGTCGATCTGTATTTACAAACTGCCCGCTACATGGAGTAAGTTCTCCATTTATTACCTTTCCTTTGGGGAGGGGCGGGTTGTTCACTGTATTTTATAATCCCCTGAGCGCTGTTTCTGTCTTTTTTTCTGTGTACCACTTTATTACATTCCTCAACATTGAAATTGCTATACTAAAAAAGAAAAGTTGTGGAATTATGGAAATAGTAGGATCGATAGACATGTTAAAGATATGCAAATGATGAAAAATGGAAACAAAATGTTTCAAACATCTTGATTTATTCAGTATTGAGTATGAGCGTCACACACAAAAATACACGGACTTACATGCCTTGGCATGCTATCAATGAGGCTATTAATGGTTGAGAAATGTTCTGCCACACTGAATGGACTTGGGCATACAAATTATCAATATGCGATGCTAACAGCTTCCTTTGTAATTGCCGACCAATGACGTCCCAGATATACTCGATGGCAGAAAAGTCCTGAGATGCTACAAGCCATAGTAGCACGTTTAGGCCTCACAGGCTGCTCACATTTGCACAAGCAACATGTGGTCCAGCGTTGTTCTATTGAAGAAATTCTCCTGGGACACTTCAGAGAAATAGCCGTATCACTGATTCCATGACAAAATCAATGTAATACTGAGCTGTTTGTGTACCTGGAATGAAGACTAGAGCGGTCTGGCTACTGTACATTATGCCCATGTGGTCTTCGGACCAACCTCCTGCTATCATTCCATCCAAGACAAAAACAGGACAACCCCCTCCCCCATCCCCCGCTGAAGAGGCTAAACTTTCATTCCAGCCTTCATTGTCTTCTTGCTCTGCCGCATGATAACCTTTGAGGGTGGTGACGTGAGAATGGAATACCTGTCATTGTACATCTTGTTCATAGCCCAATGTCATGTCTGATGGTTTGTGTAGAGACTGTTCGATGTCCTAGGTTCAGGAATACATTACTACACGCCATTTTTCTTATCTGATGATCCACCCGTGCAGAGGTCCTCCTCTGTGCACTTCTTGCTGTAATCAAATTCATCATTCTCTTTCAACGACTGGAATAGGCAACAATGAGCAGTGCTGACCTCTTGCCTATGCATGGAATGATAAACCAAGGTCTCTCAGTTCAGGGATTCTGTCCCTCTCAATTTGCAACAAGTTGTTAATAACCAGCATGTCGATGAGCAGGAGGCATCACATAATCATACTGCAGTACCCCAGAGTTGAGTACTGCAGTACTTCTGTGGTTATATTATAGTTAAAGTTTAATAATTATTATTGTGTGTGCCAAATGTTAAGTTTTTTTGCATTCACTGCTGTGTAAGGTACCACTGACAGGTTCCCCTTCCCCATAGGGTTACATGTCACCTAGCAACAGCTTGGAGGAGTGGTTGGTCAGGTAGCAAGAGGAGAGCGGGTCTGTGATTGGGTAACGTCTCCCTGACACAGATTGTGCTAAAGTGGTAGTATAAGAAGGGAGAGTGGATGGAGCTAAGGGAGTTGAGTGAAGTCGAGGAGAGGAGGAAAGACCAAAGAAGCAAGGACAGAGAGGAGCCAGTGCAGTGGGGAGAGAAAAGTGTGAATACTAACATCACTCCCATGTCTGAGTAAGAGAGAGCAAGGAGTAAGAGAACTACAGCAGTGAAGGATTAGCACCGTTGGAAGGGAGAAGAGCCAGGGCCAAGAACTAAGCTAAATGGGTCAGAAAGCAAAGACAAGGGAAGAAAGAGGACCTTAGACCCCGTTCAGATAATAGCTAATTTAACAAAATTCAAGTCAAGTCAGTGTCTATAGTCATCTTAAAGATAAGCAAAGTCAATTCATGTTTAATCTCAAAGTCAAGTAAAAGAATTTGCTTGCTGTGCCCTTATAGAACAACCCTTCCTCCAATAAACTGTTCATCTGGTTTCATCTTCAAACCTGACTCCCAGAGTTCCTCCCTACCAATCCAACATCTGCACTGAGGTACCACACTACACCTTCCAGGGCAAAGGACTACTACCCTGCTATTTCTAAATGTTTCTATGCACATGGGATGTAGCTACTAGCTTTTGTCTTCCCCTTCCCTTCCCCTTATGTAAAATGCAGCTGACTAAAATGTATTCTTCTAAAAGTACCATATACTGCTGTTGGCTAACTATATCCAAATGATATTACTGTAAGAGTTAGATATAGTTAGCCAACAGTTGTATATAGTATTTTATAACACTTGTAGTGTACCCTGAGACAGGAGCTGATGTCGCTATAAGTGGAGTCAGGCGCGTAACTATAGTGGGTGCAGGGGATGCGGTTGCACCCGTGCCCAGGAGCTTTAGGAGGCCCATAAGGCCCCTCTTCTCTATATAGGTAGCCCAGTACTATTAATAAAACATTATAATTAGGGGCCCCGCTACACATTTTGCCTTGGGGCCCAGGAGCTTTAAGTTACGCCTCTGAGTGGAGTCATATGTTCTCTGTATATAGACCCCCCTATAGTTCCTGTCTCCCAGCCTCTGTGGCCGTGTGTGTGGGTGATGATACACTTTATTATATACAGAACCAGCAGCTCAGCCCGACTCCAGCTCTGAAGGATTGAGTGGCAGCGATCGCTCTCATCATAGTGACCGTACAGAAGAAATCCAGACAAAAGACAAACACTGCAATGGATTTTTTAGGAATTTGTCTTTATTGGAGAAGCAATAAGCAACATTGTAATTAAAGGGGTTGTCCCGTGGCAGCAAGTGGGTCTATACACTTCTGTATGGCCATATTAATGCACTTTGTAATGTACATCGTGCATTAATTATGAGCCATACAGAAGTTATAAGAAGTTTTTCACTTACCTGCTCCGTTCCTAGCGTCCTCGTTTCCATGGAGCCGCCTAATTTTCGGCGTCTAATGGCCAAATTAGACGCGCTTGCACAGTCCGGGTCTTCTTCTTTTCTCAATGGGGCCGCTCGTGCAGGATGCCGGCTCCGTGTAGCTCCGCCCCGTCACGTGCCGATTCCAGCCAATCAGGAGCTGATTCCAGCTAATCTAACTGCTGCAAATTGCTATATATATATAGTTAGAGATTGAGATAGACATGATTGAGATAAAGCTAGACATATACATGGCTGACATAAAGTGGACATAGATGTGATTGACATAAAGCTGGACATAGACGTGATTGACATAAAGTGGACATAGCCGTAATTGACATAAAGCTGCACATAGCCGTGATTAACATTAAATGGACATAGACGTAACGGACATAAAGTGAAAATAGACATGACTGACATAAAGCTGCACATAGACATGATTGACATAAAGTGGACATAGATGTGATTGACATAAAGCTGGACATAGACGTGATTGACATGAAGCTGGACACAGACGTGACTGGCATATCTGTCTATGTATCTGTCTGTCTGTCTCTCTATGTATGTCTCTATCTATCTGTCTGCCTGGCTTACTATCTAGGTATCTATGTATCTTTCTACTTGTCTATGTATCTATATATCTACCTGTTTGTCCACTTATCTATCTATCTGTCTGTCTATGTGTTGAGCTATTGAGCTGTTTATGCATCTTTGTATGTGTCTATCAATGTGTCTATATGTCTATCTATCTATCTATCTATGTATATGTATGGACCTATGTATCTATCTTGCTGTGTATCTATCTGTCTAGCTATTTATCTGTGTGCATGCATGTATGTATCTGTATACATATCTATCTATCCTTCCATCCATCTGTCTGTCTGTCTTTTGGTATGTCTGTCTGTATGTCTATGTATCTATTTGTCTATGTATCTATCCATCTGTCTGTCTATCTATGTATGTATCTGTCTGTGTATCTATCTATCTCTGTTTATGTATGTATATATGTATCTCTGTGTCAATCTATCTACCTGTAGGTCTTTCTGTCTATCATCTATATCTCTTTGTATCAATATATCTATCTGTCCGTCTGTTTATTTAATTATCTGTCTATGCATCTATCTATCTATCTATGTGTTTATGCATGTATTTATCTGTCTATGTCTCTATGTTTCAATATATCTACCTGTCCGTCTTTCTATCTATGTGTATCTATGCATCTATTTATCTATCTATCTCTATGTATATATATTTATCTATCTATCCATCTATCTATTCTGTCTTTCTATCTACCTATCTAAATAGCTGTCTGTCTGTCTATTTATTTATCTATCTGGCTGTCTATGTATTGAACTGTTTATGTATCTATGTATGCATCTATCGGTGTCTGTCTATCTATCTGTGTGTATATGTAAGTATATATCTGTATTTGTATTTATGTGTCAATCTATCTTCCTGTCGGTCTATCTACCTATCTATCTATCTATCAATCTATCTGTCTGTCTATGTTGGTATCTATGTATCTTTCTATATGTCTATGTATCTATCTGTCTGTGTCAATCTATCTATCTATCTATCTATCTATCTATCTATCTATCTATCTGTGTGTTTATGTATGTATACATCTATATATGTATCTATGTGTTAATATATCTTCCTGAAGCTGAAGACTGAGGGCTACTAGATGTAAAAATTCTGCTACACACACGTCACACACACACACAGCTCTGATACATGCAAGTCACACACAAAACTCTATTACATGAACATCACACACAGCCCTGCTTCATGTGCGTCACACACAGCTCTGCTACATGCACTTGTCACACACACAGTTCTGCTATGTGCACATCATACACACAATTCTGCTACATGCACATGTCACACACACAGAGCTCTGCTAAATGCACGTCACACACACACATCTCAGCTACAGGCACGCCACACAGCTCTGCTACATGTACATCATCTACAGCTCTGCTACTTACATGTGTCACACACAGAAACATAGCTCTGCTACATGCACATGTCACACACACAGCTCTGTTACATGCACAAGTCACACACACTCAGCTCTGCCATATGCATGCCACACACACACAGCTCTGCTACATGTACATCACATATAGCTCTGCTACACACATTCTTCATCCCATACAACATGGATCTCAACCGGCACATCAGAGTCCTACACACACTGATCACCTCCTGGTCATGTGACGCTGGACTTCTCACACACAGGCAACTGATCACATGACAGGGACATCGTTACAGGTCCTGTAAGTACACGGCTGCTTTTTGGGTCTGCTGTGTTTTAATAAAGTGAAGGACGCATGCTGATGTCACCGTTATGTGATCAGGGGTGGAACTCAGAGCCGATGAAGGATCACATGATGGTGACATCATCGCAAGTCCTGTAAATACACGGTTGCTGTCTGGTGGCATATTTTATTCTTTAGGACTTGAGACAACGTCACCGTCATCTGATTAGGGGCGGAGCATGTAACTCACTCAGTCACTCACGGACAAGTGGTCATTAGTACCTTGATGTATACCTGTAAATCGATGCTGTATTTGGCAATGTTGTATTTTAATTACATTTGAAAATTCAAATAAATAAAAAAAATGCAAAGATGAAATAGGGAGAGACGACTGCTTATCTGAGCGTTAAATCACCGGCTGCTATTAGCGAGATTGCTGCTCTTTTGCCGGCCGGCTATAACTGTGACCAGTCCTTGTTGAGCAGCTGGTTCGCCTGCCCTGTGAATATCTGTGGGCCGAACAGCACGGAATGAGTGTACTGAGAGTTATGTACTGAGATCTGCTGGTCTGCAAAGAGCCACGCTGCAGACCAGAGAGAAAAGTGCATCCTTCTAAGTGGAGAATGGCCTGACATGTTTTATTTCATGTCACAACAAAGTAAATACAGCATATCATAAAGTCCATCAGCACACCACCTAGGTGTGAGTCAAGGGTTGTCACCTCTGTCTGACTTGAGCCTTTACTGGTCGCACTGGACCTCCAGCTTACAGCACTTCAGCTCTGCTGCTCTGTCTGTTTCTGTCTGAGGGCTTTTTTACATGAGAGTATATCGGATGCATTCTTACTAGAGATGAGCGAGCACCAAAATGCTCGGGTGCTCGTTACTCGAGACAAAATTTTCGCGATGCTCGAGGGTTCGTTTCGAGTAACGAACCCCATTGAAGTCAATGGGCGACCCGAGCATTTTTGTATATCGCCGATGCTCGCTAAGGTTTTCGTTTGTGAAAATCGGGGCAATTCAAGAAAGTGATGGGAACGACACAGAAACGGATAGGGCAGGCGAGGGGCTACATGTTGGGCTGCATATGAAGTTCACAGGTCCCACTATTAAGCCACAATAGCAGCAAGAGTGGGGCCCCCCCCAACAACTTTTACATCTGAAAAGCCCTCATTAGCAATGCATACCTTAGCTAAGCACCACACTACCTCCAACAAAGCACAATCACTGCCTGCATGACACTCCGCTGCCACTTCTCCTGGGTTACATGCTGCCCAAACCCCCCCCCCCCACGACCCAGTGTCCACAGCGCACACCAAACTGTCCCTGCCCAGCCTTCAGCTGCCCTCATGCCACGCCACCCTCATGTCTATTTATAAGTCCGTCTGCCACAGGAAAAGCAGGCACACACTGCAGAGGGTTGGCACGGCTAGGCAGCGACCCTCTTTAAAAGGGGCGGGGCGATAGCCCACAATGCTGTACAGAAGCAATGAGAAATCCAATCCTGTGCCACCTCCATCTGGAGCTGCACACGTGGGCATAGCAATGGGGAACCTATGTGCCACACACTATTCATTCTGTCAAGGTGTCTGCATGCCCCAGTCAGACCGCGTTTTTTTTAAAATAGTCACAGCCAGGTACAACTCCGCAATGGGAATTCCGTGTGCACCCACAGCATGGGTGGCTCCCTGGAACCCACCGGTGGTACATAAATATATCCCATTGCATTGCCCATCACAGCTGAGGTAATGTCGTGCTTAAAGGGGATGTCTCGCAAAATCAAGTGGGGTTATACACTTCTGTATGGCCATATTAATGCACTTTGTAATATACATCGCGCATTAATTATGAGCCATACAGAAGTTATTCACTTACCTGCTCCGTTGCTAGCGTCCTCGTCTCCATGGTTCCGTCTAAATTCGCTGGCAGCTTGCTTTTTTAGACGCGCTTGCGCAGTCCGGTCTTCTCCTTTCAGCACGAGCCGCTTCAGTGTGCTCCCCGCTACAGCTCTTCTGCGCATGCGCAGACGAGCTGTCACTGCTCGGGAGCGCGCTGGAGCGGCCATTCTGTACCATCCTCTGCTAGAGGAAGGTGCAGAAACTGGAGCTGCCCAGCCGAGAAGCCGCCCAGCTGTCCCGAGAAGCCACCCAGGTAAGTGATGGGTCGGGGGTGATGTTCACTAACAGGTGAAGGCCCCGGAGCCCAGCGCTAGGCCCCGGAGCGCAGCGCTAGGCCCGGAGCCCAGCACTAGGCCCCGGGGCCCAGCGCTAGGTTCCGGAGCCCAGCGCTGGGCTCCGGAACCTAGCGCTGGGCTCCGGAACCTAGCGCTGGGCCGAGGGGCCTTCGTCTGTTGTCAGGGTCTAGCGCTGGGGAGCCGGGGGGTAGCGCTGGGGAGCCGGGGGGTAGCGTTGGGGAGCCGGGGCGTAGCGCTGGGGAGCCAGGGCGTAGCGCTGGGGAGCCGGGGGCTAGCGCCAGTTACCTGCTGCCTGGCGGTGGGTGACTGGTCGGCGGCGTTCAATCCAGGGGTCCGCTCGGCGGCTGCGTGGCGTCTGGTTGTCAGGGAGACACAGCTGGTAGCGTCTCGGGAGCGCGCACGTCGGGCTACAGCAAGCGACGGGAAAAGAGCCGGCGGCCATCTTGGGGAAACTTTTATAAGTTGCTGAAACGCTGGAACTGTAAGTAGAAACCAGCTAGAAAAGTCATTTACAGGGGGGCTTAGTAATGTATGCTTAATTAGGGGGACTGGGCAAAAAAAAAAATTCACTGCTTCCTCGAGACATCTCCTTTAATGCAGGTGGGCTTCGGCCCACACTGCATGCCCCAGTCAGACTGGGGCTCTTTAGAAGTGGACACATGCAGTTACAACCCCCTGTGGACCCACAGCATGGGTGGGTGCCAGGAAGCCACCGGCGGTACATAAATATATCCCATTGCAGTGCGCAGCACAGCTGATGTAACGTCAGCTGTAATGCAGGTGGGCTAAAAATTGATTTGATTACACTGTAGGCGAGGGCCCCCAAAAATTTGTGTACCAACAGTACTAATGTACCTCAGAAAAATTGCCCATGCCCAACCAAGAGGGCAGGTAAAACCCATTAATCGCTTTGGTTAATGTGGCTTAATTGGTAACTAGGCCTGGAGGCAGCCCAGTTAAAATAAAAATTGGTTGAGGTGAAAGTTTCAACGCTTTAATGAGCATTGAAATGTATAAAAATTGTTTAGAAAAATTATATGACTGAGCCTTGTGGGCCCGAGAAAAATTGCCCGTTCGGCGTGATTATGTGAGGTTTCAGGAGGAGGAGCAGGAGGAGGAGGAGGAATATTGTACACAGATTGATGAAGCAAAAAGGTCACCGTTTTGGATGGTGATAGAGAACGATGCTTCCATCCGCGGGTGCAGCCTACGTATTGCTTAGGTATCGCTGCTGTCCGCTGGTGGAGAAGAGAAGTCTGGGGAAATCCAGGCTTTGTTCATCTTGATGAGTGTAAGCCTGTCGGCACTGTCGATTGACAGGCGGGTACGCTTATCCGTGATGATTCCGCCAGCCACACTAAACACATTCTCTGACAAGACGCTAGCCGCAGGACAAGCAAGCACCTCCAGGGCATACAGCGCGAGTTCAGGCCACGTGTCCAGCTCCAACACCCAGTAGTTGTAGGGGGCAGAGGCGTCACGGAGGACGATCGTGCGATCGGCTACGTACTCCCTCACCATCCTTTTACAGTGCTCCCGCCAACTCAGCCTTGACTGGGGACCGGTGACACAGTCTTGCTGGGGAGCCATAAAGCTGGCAAAGGCCTTGGATAATGTTCCCCTGCCTGCGCTGTACATGCTGCCTGATCTCTGCGCCTCCCCTGCTACCTGGCCCTCGGAACTGCGCCTTCGGCCACTAGAGCTGTCGGATGGGAAGTTTACCAACAGTTTGTCCACCAGCACCCTGTGGTATAGCATCATTCTGGAACCCCTTTCCTCTTCGGGAATGAGAGTGGAAAGGCTCTCCTTATACCGTGGGTCGAGCAGTGTGTACACCCAGTAATCCGTAGTGGCCAGAATGCGTGTAACGCGAGGGTCATGAGAAAGGCATCCTAACATGAAGTCAGCCATGTGTGCCAGGGTACCTGTACGCAACACATGGCTGTCCTCACTCGGAAGATCACTTTCAGGATCCTCCTCCTCCTCCTCTGGCCATACACGCTGAAAGGATAACAGGCAAGCAGCATCTGTCCCCTCAGCAGTGGGCCAAGCTGTCTCTTCCCCCTCCTCCTCATGCTCCTCCCCCTCCTCCTCAAGGCACTGAGATATAGACATGCGGTTGCTCTGACTATCCAGCGACATACTGTCTTCCCCCGCCCCCGTTTCCGAGTGCAAAGCGTCTGCCTTTATGCTTTGCAGGGAACTTCTCAAGAGGCATAGCAGAGGAATGGTGACACTAATGATTGCAGCATCCCTGCTCAGCATCTGGGTAGACTCCTCAAAGTTTCCAAGGACCTGGCAGATGGCTGCCAACCAGGCCCACTCTTCTGTAAAGAATTGAGGAGGCTGACTCCCACTACGCCGCTCATGTTGGAGTTGGTATTCCACAATAGCTCTACGCTGCTCATAGAGCCTGGCCAACATGTGGAGCGTAGAGTTCCACCGTGTGGGCACGTCGCACAGCAGTCGGTGCACTGGCAGATTAAACCGATGTTGCAGGGTCCGCAGGGTGGCAGCGTCCGTCTTGGAGTTGCGGAAATGTGCGCTGACCCGGCGCAGCTTTCCGAGCAGGTATGACAAGTGTGGTAGCTTTTCAGAAAGCGCTGAACCCCCAAATTAAAGACATGGGCCAGGCATGGCACGTGCGTGAGGCTGCCGAGCTGCAGAGCCGCCACCAGGTTACGGCCGTTGTCACACACGACCATGCCCGGTTGGAGGCTCAGCTCTGTCAGACCCTGCAGCAGTTTGTGGGCCGTGTGCCTCTTATCTCCTAAGCTGAGTAGTTTCAGCACGGCCTGCTGGCGCTTGCCCACCGCTGTGCTGCAACGCCGCGTGACACCGACTGCTGGCGACGTGCTGCTGCGGACACATCTTGATTGCGAGACAGAGGTTGCGTAGGAGGAGGAGGAGGAGGGTGGTTTAGTGGAGGAAGCATACACCGCCACAGATACCACCACCGAGCTGGGGCACGCAATTTGGGGGGTGGGTAGGACGTGAGCGGTCCCAGGCTCTGACTCTGTCCCAGCCTCCACTAAATTCATCCAATGTGCCGTCAGGGAGATATAGTGGCCATGCCCGCCTATGCTTGTCCACGTGTCTGTTGTTAAGTGGAACTTGGCAGTAACCGCGTTGGTGAGGGCGCGTACAATGTTGCGGGAGACGTGGTCATGCAGGCCTGGGACGGCACATCGGGAAAAGTAGTGGCGACTGGGAACCGAGTAGCGCGGGGCCGCCGCCGCCATCATGCTTTTGAAAGCCTCCGTTTCCACAAGCCTATAAGGCAGCATCTCCAGGCTGATCAATTTGGCAATGTGCACGGTTAACGCTTGAGCGTGAGGGTGCGTGGCGGCGTACTTGCGCTCGCGCTCAAACAGTGGCGCTAGCGACGTCTGGACGCTGCACTGAGAGACATTGCTGGATGGGGCCGAGGACAGCGGAGGTGAGGGTGTGGGTGCAGGCCAGGAGACGGTAGTGCCTGTGTCCTCAGAGGGGGGTTGGATCTCAGTGGCAGGTTGGGGGAGAGGCAGTGGTGCAAACCGGAGGCGGTGAACGGGCATCATCCCACCTTGTGGGGTGCTTGGCCATCATATGCCTGCGCATGCTGGTGGTGGTGCCTCCCCAGCTCATCTTGGCGCGACAAAGGTTGCACACCACTGTTCGTCGGTCGTCAGGCGTCTCTGTGAAAAACTGCCACACCGTAGAGCACCTTGACCTCTGCAGGGTGGCATAGCGCGAGGGGGCGGTTTGGGAAACAGTTGGTGGATTATTCGGTCTGGCCCTGCCTCTACTCCTGGCCAATGCACTGGCTCGGCCTGTGCCCACACCCTTACTTGGGCCTCGGTGTCCTCGCCCGCGTCCTCGTCCTCTAGGCCTACCCCTACCCCTCAGCATGCTGTATTACCAGTAGTGCAGAAACAGAACGCTGTAATTTAATGTGCCGCTTATTGGCCTGTGGTTGGAGGCTGACTTCGTTTACGGAACGCCAGGAAATAATTTTGCGCAAGCCTGCTGTAACACTTAGCTGGCTGCGTATGATTTAGTTGAACTACTACACCCAGCACACACAGACCCAGAACACTGAGCACAGTGACAGGCAGGCCAAATAGATTTTTTGCCCAATATTTTTTTGAAAAGCCCCACTGCCTATATTCAATCAATAATATTTATATGTCTTCTGTCCCTGCCTAACCACCACTTCTGTTCCTGGAGCATTACTGCAGGGTGCAATGCTCTGCACGGCCGATATAGCAAAAAAAAAAGAAAGTGTAACACTGCAAAAAGCAGCCTCCACAGTACTGCACACGGTTAGATGTGGCCCTAAGGCCTCATGTCCACGGGGAAAATCGGGCCCGCTACGGATTCTACATGTAGAATCTGCAGCGGGTCCCTCCTGCCCCGCGGACATGAGCGCTGAAAATAAGAATAAATGACAATAAACTCACCTCCCATCCGCTCCGTTTCTTCTCTTCGCGGCGGCGTCATCTTCTCTCGTCGCGGCCGGATCTTCATTCTTCGGCTCGGCGGATGTGCACGATGACGTCGGTGACGTGCCCCGCGCATGCGCCGGGCCGAAGCAAAATGATCCGGCCTCGGCTGAGAGAGGATGGCGCGGCGCCGAAGAGAAGAACCGGAGCGGGTAAGTAAAATGTGATTTTTGTGTCCCGCGGATCCGGACGGCTTCCATAGGCTTCAATAGAAGCCCGCGGGAGCCGTCCCCGCGGGAGACCCGCATGAAAATGGAGCATAGTCCAGATTTTTTCATGCTCCATTTTTTTTTAAATCACTTTTATTGACGATCCGCGGGTATTTATCTACCCGCGGGTGGTCAATGCATCCCTATGGGGTGCGGATCCGCGCGCGGGAGAAGAGTTAAAATCCGCTGCGGATTTTAATTCTTCTTTTCCCCATGGACATGAGCCCTAAGAAGGACCGTTGGGGTTCTTGAAGCCTACAATCACTCCTAACACTCTCCCTGCCTAAGCAATTCTGTCCCTGGAGTATTACTGCAGGGCGCAATGCTCTGCACGGCCGATATAGCAAAAAAAAAAAATTGTGCAACACTGCAAAAAAGCAGCCTCCACAGTACTGCACACGGTTAGATGTGGCCCTAAGAAGGACCGTTGGGGTTCTTGAAGCCTACAATCACTCCTAACACTCTCCCTATACCAGCTCCAACACAATAGCACTTTCCCTCAGCTAAGTCAGAACGCATCTGTGGCGAGCCGCGGGAGGGGCCGATTTTTATACTCAGGTGACACCTGATCTCCCCTGCCACTCACTGCAGGGGGGTGGTATAGGGCTTAAACGTCGCAGGGGGAAGTTGTAATGCCTTCCCTGTCTTTCAATTGGCCAGAAAAGCGCGCTAACGTCTCAGAGATGAAAGTGAAAGTAACTCGAACATCGCGTGGTACTCGTTACGAGTAACGAGCATCTCGAACACGCTAATACTCGAACGAGTATCAAGCTCGGACGAGTACGTTCGCTCATCTCTAATTCTTACCTATCTGATGTATTGGTTTCCAATGCATCAGTTCAGATGAGTGTATTTCCAATGCATGAAAACATCCAGTTGGCAAAAATAGCATTCTGGATGGACGTTTGGCTTCAGGTGTGCATTTCAGATGGACGTTTTTACACCGTCCAGAAAATATAGTTCTGGAACTATCTTCCACTGCCATAGACTGAAATGGGAGCCTATGGGAGCTGCCGGAGAAGGGAGGTGGGAGGGAGTTAAAGGGGTTGTCCCGCGGCAGCAAGTGGGTCTATACACTTCTGTATGGCCATAATAATGCACTTTGTAATGTACATTGTGCATTAATTATGAGCCATACAGAAGTTATAAAAAGTTTTATACTTACCTGCTCCGTTGCTGGCGTCCTCGTTCCCATGGAGCCGACTAATTTTCGCCCTCCGATGGCCAAATTAGCCGCGCTTGCGCAGTCCGGGTCTTCTGCAGTCTTCTATGGGGCCGCTCGTGTAGAATGCCGGCTCCGTGTAGCTCCGCCCCGTCACGTGCCGATTCCAGCCAATCAGGAGGCTGGAATCGGCAATGGACCGCACAAAAGCCCTGCGGTCCACAGAGACAGAGGATCCCGGCGGCCATCTTCAGCAGCTAAGTATGAAGACGCCGGACCGCCGGGATTCAGGTAAGCGCTGTGCGGGTTGTTTTTTTAACCCCTGCATCGGGGTTGTCTCGCGCCGAACGGGGGGGGGGGGGGGTTAAAAAAAAAAAAAAACCCGTTTCGGCGCGGGACAACCCCTTTAAGCAGCGTGACTCTCTGCCTGAGGATGTGGTGATGGCAAATTCCATAGAGGAGTTTAAGAGGGGACTAGATGTCTTTCTAGAGCGCTATGATATTACAGGATATAGATATTAGGTGACCAGCGGGTTGCTGATCCGGGTGTTACAGTCAGGTAGGAACTATCAAAGACTGATCCAGGGATTATTCTGACTGCCAATATGGAACGGCTTAATTGGCTCCAACCTAATTGAGTCTTTTTGCCTTCCTCTGGATCAACAAGGGGGGGTTGAAACAGGCTGAACTAGATGGACATTGTCTTCATTTAGTCTAACATACTATGTTACTGTGTATATAGCGCCAACATATTCCACAGCCCTTATAAGACAGGGGGAATAGAAGCAAAACCATGGTTACATGAAGTAATCAGCTAATGGAGACAGTAGGGGTGAGGGTCCTGCTCCAAGAAGCATACATACCACAAATACTGGGGTGATACAGAAGGTAAAGGGGCTGGAGATGTGCACAGTATGGCGAGGTGGACAGCGTGGAATGCTTTACACATATACAATAGTCAAATTGAGCCGTATAGTGGCTAAATCAGTATAACTGCAGATGACGGTTGATTACGGCTAGCATGGATTGCAGTAGGTAGGACAGGGAGCATGTTATCAGGCAGAGTACAGAGGGGTTTGGTTTAGGGGATATGGTATGCTTCCCTGAAGAGGTGCTTTTTTAGAACATGCCTGAAGTTGTTTGAGTCAGGGATTGGCCGGATAGTTTTGGGCAGCGCGTTCCAGAAGACTGGTGCTGCTGTGGAGAAGTCTTAGAGGCGGGAATAGGAGGTTCGAGTTCAAGGGGTGCTTAATCTGATTTCGTTAGCGGAATGGAGAGCTCAGGGTAGGTGGTGGAATGAGATGAGGGAGGCAATGTAGGGTGCGGTGCGGTGCGGTGCTGTGGAGAGCTTTGTGGATATATAAAGCATCCCGGAGAGGAAGATTTCCTGCTTATTGCTATAAATCTAATGAAAATGAATAATTGTGAAATGAACTAGGAAGAGGCAGATTTCTGCTTTACCTTTGACAAGTAACACATAAATAGTAATAAAAAGGCTTCAGTCAGGGGAGACGTGGGACGTATTAGGGTATATTCACACAGGGCAGGTGAAAACCAGTTCCGTATATATGAATGGGGTTGTCTCTGCAGCCTGGATTTCTGCAAACCTCATCTGGATGAGCAGGACAGTCATAGAAATGTCTCCAACAAACCTCTGACACGGGAACACTGTATACCCTAAGGCTGGGCTCACACAACCGTATGCATAAAACTTGGCATGACTCATGCAGGGTCTCACCGCTGTGGTGCTGGCGGTGAGCCGGCCTATCGCTGTGTATGGCTATGATATTGTACTACGTATGACATGTTTCTCACAGATGCTGACTTGCTCAGTCTCCCTGTTTTTTTTGTTTAAATTTCCTGCGCAGTTGCTTTGCAATGGCGCACATATATTCCACCTATACGTAATGTAATTCCACATAGGCGACATTGATAACGCGCCCATAGAGAACATTTATCTCTTTCACGCATATTACGCAGCAAAATAGCATGCTGAATTCTTTTTTGCGCTTACATATTACGCAATTCTTACACACAAATGTAAGCGAAACAGTATAAGGGAATGCATCTTATTACCTGTGAATTACCGCGTATCACACACGTAGACATCGCATGCGTAATATGCAGTAATCTTACGCTTGTGGGAGCCCAGGCTTAGGGCATAAACAGAGGAGGGTGTTCCACAATACGCTCGTTCCTGCGCAATATTCTTTCACAGTGAACGACTGTATTTTGTGCTTGTACGTGCCAAACACTTCACATTGGCGGAGGAATCACCCTGCCCTAATTTAAATAGCTAGTTAGCCTAATGTGTTGCCGGTGATCACAGGTATGTGCAGCCTTTAGTGCATACGTCTGTGTTTGTGCACCTATCCAAATACACAGTTATGTAGTCAGCGGCACTCCTATATATCCACTTTTTAGTGGGGAAGCAGTATAGAAGCAGGTGCCAGCAAACCAAATTGACCGCTGACTCACCGGTCCATCAGATACAGTCCAATCAATGAAAACTGGTGCGGCTCTCAGGTACTCAATTGCACTCCGCAGGTTGTAGAAGAAATAAGTCCATCAGGTGTATTTAAACTCCAAATGACATGCGACGTTTCGACACACTTGTCTTTGTCAAGCATGTGTTTGCGCATCTCCCATAGACTTCTATTGGGCTCTTTGGTGCGCAAACACGCACAAGATAGAGCAGGGCTATTTTTTGCACAAAAAGAAGTGAGAATGAGGCCAATGAAATGAGTGGGTTCTGTTCTCCGTGTTTTGGGGGCTTAAACAGATGGGTGTGTTTTAGTTCCGTTAAGCAGATGTGAAAATCACGGCCGCATAATGGGACGAAACAAAACCAGAGATCTCAATGGTTTTGTTTCCATAATTGGGATTCTCACACATCATTGCTATAGACTAGCGCAGGGTTTGAATAGTCCGAAAAAAAAGATAAAACAGTTTCATGCGTTAACGCGATCCATAGTGGCAGGAGTATTGGCGCATGCGCCCGTGTGGTTTTGCCCTTTCAAGTGTGCACCTCCTTACATGCTGAACTCTGATGTATTAAAGGGTCATACCCATCTCGTAGGGACGGCATATCTCTATGATCAGTAGGGGTCTGATTTCTGGGCCCCGCACTGTTCCACAGGAGTAAAGGAGGAGGCAGCGCTAATTGAGCTCTGTACCCCTTCACTGTTTGTCCTTGCAGAGCAGCAGCCCGGCCACCCATTGTGCAGGAACATGTATGAAGTGAATAGGGCTGACGGCTCTTCCCTGACAACGGAGTGGTTGGGCCGCATTGTAGGAGGAGTCTTAAGGAGACTTTATTCACAGCGGATCTGCTGGGGGATTTCCACAGTGGAAAATTCACAGGAAATCCAAAGTGGCCAAATCCACACCCATATGGTACAGATTTGGCCACAGTTTTTGTTGCAGATCTACTGCTGATTTTAGCCCTTGCATTTTATGGGTTGAATTCTAATGCATAAATAGGCCTAAAACGCTGCGGATTCTTTACAGAAATGTTCCTATTGGCGTGTATTATGCACACATACACGCCAAGATAGTGTATGGGGTTGTTGGCACACCGCAAGTGTGTAATTCACTATGTCCTTGCTGCGGCTCCCATGTGACTGATACGCATGTGAAAAACACTGGCGTGAAGGAACCCTTAGGCCGCTCTCACACCGGCCACTTTTTACTGCGATTACCGCGGCGTCCTGAGTGACCATGCTAATTGTGGTACAACCCTCCCGTTAATCTCTATGGGGCGGGAACCCTGAACTGACCCTACGGCCGGCATCGCACGAGCATACGTGTATTTGCGTATGCTTGAGTGCTCTGGTTTTACGCAATGAACAATGCTTCTCTGCATGCACATCGGCACCTTTTATCACACTTCTTGCCCCCACAAGGCATGTTCAGTTGCGCAGCAAACAAAGATGCACCAATACAAATGGCTAATTAGTCTAAAGAGTTCCAGATGTGTTCCTCTTGCTGCACAATTGCGCAGTGTTTCACGCCTCCTCTTGTGTATTACACATGCATTTGCGCAATTTCCAAAAGAGTGATGCGACACAGTTTTGCATGAAAAAAACCTCGCTTCCATGGGTAAAACACGTGTTGACAAGCAGGCTATCAGGCCGGGTATCTCGCCGCAGTATTACACTCACCTGCGTGAATGTAGCCGAGGGGCTTAACCAGATGGGCGTGATTTTATCCTGTTATGCGGCTGTATTTTTCAATGGTTTCGTTTTCACTGACGGTATTTGCGCCCGTCTACGTATGAGAAAGATGAGGCAGGAACTATCTTCATGCTTTTTTTCTTATCAAACTCGCATGCACCAGCGCGGAGTTTAATTGGTCTGAAGAAAACAAAAAACTGGTTTGTGTACAACTGCGCTCCGTAGCGGTGAGCATAGTTGCGCATACGCCATCTGTTTAAGCCCTAAGGCTTCTATTACACTGCAGCATTTTATCTCTGTAAACGCAGGTGGAGCTACACTGGGTATTAGTGTATCTTGACGCCACCAGAAGTACAGGTGGAGCCAAGATACAAGGAGTTTGACAGGGGATTGACGCCCCCTGTTACTGATTGGCTGTCCTTTTTTGTATCCTCCGTTTTCGGACACACAGGTCCTGTAGCCACCGCCGAGGTATATAATGCCGGCCCTGCTGTGCCTCTCCCTGGCTGCAGTCTTCCACCTCCTGATGCGATGATCCCCGTGTGCAATTATGCCGCATCTGCTGTGTCGGTGGCCGGCGGCAGTGTCTTTGTAATATACATCGTGCATTAATTATGAGCCATACAGAAGTTATTCACTTACCTGTTCCGTTGCTAGCGTCCCCGTCGCCATGGTGCCATCTAATTTCAGCGTCTAATCGCCCGATTAGACGCGCTTGCGCAGTCCGGTCTTCTCCCTGGTGAATGGGGCCGCTCGTGCCGGAGAGCTGGTCCTCGTAGCTCCGCCCCGTCACGTGTGCCGATTCCAGCCAATCAGGAGGCTGGAATCGGCAATGGACCGCACAGTCCACGGTGCACCATGGGAGAAGACCCGCGGTGCATCGTGAGTGAAGATCCCGGCGGCCATCTTGGTAAAGGAAGAAAGAAGTCGCCGCAGGGCGGGGATTCGGGTAAGTAATAAACTCTTCTTTTTTTTTTAACCCATCCCTTGGGTTTGTCTCGCGCCGAACGGGGGGCCTATTGAATAAAAAAAAAAACGTTTCGGCGTGAGACAACCCCTTTAAGTCGCTGTGGCTACAGGACCTGTGAGGGCGAGGACTTGGAATGCAGGAAAGCCAATCAGTAACAGGGGGCGTCAACCCCCTGTCAAAATCCTTGTATCTTGGCTCCACCTGTAATTCTGGTGGCATTAGGATACACTAATACCGCTACACTGATAGCAGCCGGCAACAGTTCAGTGACTATGACAAGTCCAAGTGCCGGCAGCAGTCAGCATTTCTCTGCCTGCGTGTTGGTGGGGAGTATCGCTGCTGTTTAGTTGTCACGGGAGGTAGTATCGCGTTGCAGATTCAGAGTACAAAGCAGCACAGAGTTACAAGAATATGCGATATTTATTGTAGAGCAGAATGTTATGATAACACAGGAGCAGTTTGGCCGCCTGCACACAGGCGGGTCGGATTCCACATGCAGAAGCTTGCAGCTGAACCCGACCCTGCACCCAGCTGGTATCTGCGCGTACCTGCATTTCGTTCTCCCTTACTGTACTGTGGATGGTCCACATGGCGAGACGTCGCACATGCGCAGTATATACTTTTTAAAAAAAAAGCTCTGCTTTCCCTGCATCATCGCCTAGCGATGACACACAATCCACGACCTTTCTGCAATGAGATTGCGGAAAGGCCGTCAGTCAGATGGCTACCATTGACTTCAATAGAAGCTGTCCGCATGGATTCTGAGCAAAAAAAGAACATGCTGCGATTTTTCCACCGCAAGCTGAAAACGATGCCTGACACTTGCCCCTGCGTATCCTTCGCTCCCATTGTCCTGTCCTGCTGCACGGGAGCTAGTATTGCTGGCTCATAGCGAGGAGGCTGGAGGAGATTTCTCTCCTCGCGTTCCCCCACCCCTCCCCATTGACTTATCATAGCGGCCGTTTAAATACTGAACGGCTGCTATTTTCACTGAGCGATCAGCTCATCGTCCATCGTTGATGCAGCATCAACCAAGAGTGAGTATGTGCGTGAAGAAGTGTCGGATATCGTTTGCCAGACATTTGTCCTGTCTAAATGGAGCTTTAGAACTCAAAAAGACAGATGATCTGAAGGTTGAAGGCAAGGGCGTAACTACATGGGTGTCCGCCCATCACTATGTTTCTTGGATATATTATCCCCAGTGACATTGGAAGAACATTATGTAAGACATTCAATGGAAATAAAGACACAGACACAAAGATTTATGGAGAAAGAACATTTTATTTATGGTATTAGGAAATGGTCAATTTTATTATGGGGAATTTTGAGGCTGAGTTGATCCAGAGGAAGGCGAAAACCCTTTAAGGAAAAAGCCAATTATCCTTGTATAAAGGGGAAAAATTCCTTCCTGACCCCAAATATAGCGATCGGAACAAGTCCCTGGATCAAAGCCGACATCTGACCTATCTGACCTTATAAAATGTATTATTGTTTTCATGAATCTAAATAAATCTCTTACCATTTGTTGTTAGTGTGAAATATAAAGTGTGTTGACCTAAACCTAATTATACACTGTGTTGATCAAGAGGAAGGCGAAAACCCCCTTGAGGAAAGAGCCAATCATCCTGTTTCAAGGGGGGAAAATTCCTTCCTGACCCCAAATATGGCGATCAGAATAAATCTCAGGATCAAACGCCAGCAGCTCACCTCCCTAGTGTATGTGATGTCAGCTAAAGATTGTGTTTCTTTATGTGTATATTATATTATTTATGTGGCGGTTTCCTTATAAATAAAAGCTAACCCTATTTAAGGCTGTGAGTTGATCCAGAGGAAGGCAAAAACCACCTTGAGGTATGAGCCAATTGTCCTCAAGTTGGAAAAATTCCTTCCTGACCCCAAATATGGCGATCAGAGCAAGTCCCAAGATCAAAGCCGACATCTACACCTATCTGTGTGTGTTCTTGTGTCTATGTATGTGTTTGTACCTACACTTGTGGCTAACCTTCATGTATGTGGTGTAGGCTACTTACCCGGCCTGTGCCGAGGTCTTACTAGTAACCAGGAGTTCAGGGATAATAGTCACTCGGGCTATTTTTCCTGAACTCGCCAGCTACCAATCAAGCACAGGCCGCTCCTGGGGGTGTAGAAGGTCTTCAGGAGAGGATGATGTCCGATGTCAGCCAGAGGAGGTCAAGGTTCAGGTTGCTGATGGTAGCATGCAGGATACAGATGGTGGAGAGAGGATGTCGTTGGTAAGCCGAGCTCTTCTACAGCAGCAGTCGCGGGTTCAGTAGACAGTTGGCGCGGGCTGAGCCTACAGGACATAAGAGAGAGAATTGTTAGTTTTACCAGTTGTGGATACAAACAAGTGAACTACTGTAACATGATGACTTGTATCAGGATCGGATTTATATCTGATACACAAGAAAAGTTATTTTCTGCAACTATGTCTTTACTATGAGTTATTAGCAGTTCTGTGATTGTTGAAGCCATAATGGAGGCCATATTGCTTGTCAACAAAATCTCAGAAGGGGATGACTCAAAGGAGGAAAATTACAGAACATTTTATGCCAGATTCTGGCATAAAAAGTCAAAACATTTGGTGCAAGGAAGAAATTTATGCCGGATCAGGCCTGGTGCACATGGCTGTGTAGGCGCACAGATAAATGCTGGTGTTAATATATTTTCCCCAAAGACTTTTACTATTTTAGAGGAAATGTTTTATATATTAGACTTTTTACAGTATGTAAGTTCTGCTACAGTGTATGAGTATAATGGTCGGTGTCCTGTGTGTATAGGTGTAGAGATATGTATGTGTAGGTGGGTATAGAAGGTACTTACCAGATGGTTGTGGCTTCCTTCACAATCGGATTCTTCTCATCATCCTAAGAAGAAGAGACATAGTTATTACAGAAGCAATAATAATGTAGCCGAGGAGGGAGAAGACCGTGGATCAAACATGGTGACCTGAAGCAGGGTTATTATATGACCTCCTGTGCTTTCTGACACCAGATGAACACTGTTGATGAACACAGAGGTCTGCCTGAAGAACATCATCCCTAGAGGAGGAAGATCTTACCGGGTCCAGCTTGGGGAAGTGTACGAGAATCCATCCATTGGGTGAAGGGGTGTCTTATCCTCCAGCCACAGCATATCTCGATTTTCCAGAATTTCCCTGAATGGTTTAAACGGTGGCCGTGCTCTTTTCAGTTCCAGCACCTCCCAATCTATGGTGTCGAAGAAACGGTGACCTCGGATATTCCTGTAGACACCCAGCCTCTCCTCAGGCTTCTTACGTAGCAGTCTCTCCAGAAGATGCTTCACATCAGCATCAAGCCAAGGTGGGAATTTTGGCTCCTTTCTGGTGATGGCTTTGATTACTTTTCTCCTGATGGAGCCGTGATAGAAAGGGGACTGTCCTGCCGCCATCCAGGATACGACAATCCCCAGGCTCCACCAGTCGACTGCTGTGTCGTAGTCTTCTTCAAGAAGCACCTCTGGGGCCATGAATTGAAGTGTGCCCGTCACTCCACTGATCTTGTTAGACGAGGTGACACCGTCTTGGGCCAGCCCCAGGTCTATCAGGCGGATGTGTCCAGATCTGTCCAGCATGATGTTGTCTGGCTTTATGTCACTACAATGAAAAAAAAGAGAGATGTTAAACTGTTCAGTGATACAGAGGTCTTAGATATGTACTGCAGCAAAACCAGTCCTAATTCAGGACTCTAGGAAAATCTGGAACCTAATGCAAGGAAAAAGAGTAATGTGGACAAGTTCTGCTTACCGATGGACGATGCTGCGTTGGTGCAGGAACTGGAGGCCGCATGCTATCTCCGCTGTGTAGAATCTGGGAGAAGAGTGTAGTATCAATGACATGAAATCAGTCCCCTGACATCATGTCACCATCAAAGTGTCCGTCACCACCAGAAGAGAAGAGGCTCTGTTTATGGCAGCCTGTATGCCCTCCACTCTTCTATATCTGTCATGTCACCCTCAGTCCCCACCAACCCCTGATTAGGCATTTACTCACCTCACATGGCTGATGTCCAAGCTGCCGCACATTTTGATCATGGCTCCTAGGCTTCCTCCAAGCAGATACTCTGTGATAAAGTAGACTCGGTCTGCAGACTGCTGTGCGGCATACAGGTGACAGATGAAAGGGCAGTCTTGGGCCTTCAGGAGTATCCGCTGCTCTCTCATTAAGATGTGTGGTTCGCTTCTTGCTTTGTTGACGATCTTGATGGCCATGAAGGTGTTTCTTTCGGGAAATGATGCCAGGACCACCTCAAGAAAACAAATAGGAAATAATCACTGACAGCGGCCAAAGGGGAAATTCATATACATTTATTGCATGAGGGATTTATCAATAGGCCGCTTTCAAATTGTGCAAGATTTGTGTGTTGCGAGACACACAAATAAGAGCTGCAGTCTAATGAATGGAGTCATATGATGATGATTATCCATTCAGTCACATCCGACCTTCGGTCACTCCATGGACCAATGTTCTCCATGCATTCCTGTCTTTCATGGCTTCTTTCAGTTCGGCGGTTGACATGCTAATGGTAGCCTTTATTGTATCTAGCCATCTTGTTCTTTGTCGTCCTGATCTTCTCTTTCCACTAACCTTGCCAAGTATCAGTACTGTTTACAGTGAGTTAGCGAGCATCAAATGGCCACTGTTTGATGATTTTGCCCTCTGGTGATATTTTCGTTTGGCATGATCTAACACTACCTTGTTCGTTGTCATGGCACAGATAGTGAACCCCAACAACGCCCCAGCAGTAGGAGTGACCTTCAATAATTGACTCAGCAGAGATAGTGACCCCGAATAATTGTCCCAGCAGTAAGAGTGATCCCAATAATTGCCCCAGCAGTGATAGCGATCCCCAATAATTGCCCCAGCAGAGATAGTGACCAGTAATAATTGCCCCAGCAATGATAATGACCATCAATATTTGCCCCAACAGTAAGAGTGAGCCCCAATAATTGCCTGCGCAGAGATAGTGACCCCCAATAATTGCCCCAGCAGAGATAACCCCCCAAATCTGCCCCAGAAGTAATAGTGACCCTCAATAATTGCCCCAGCAGTAATAGTGACCCCTAATATTTGCCCCAGCGGTGATAGTGGCCTCCAATAGTTGACCCAGCAGTAAGAGTGACCAGAATTATATGCCCCAGCAGAGATAGTGACCCATAATTATTGGCTTAGCAGTGATAGGACCCCCAATGGTTGCCCCAACAGAAATAGTGGCATCTAATAATTCACCAAGCAGTAATATTGACCCCAATAATTGCCCCAGCAGTGATAGCGACCCCCAAATACTTCCCCAAGCATTAATAGTGGCCCCCAATAATTGCCCCAGCAGAAATAGCGACCTCCAATAATTGCCCCAGCAGCAATACTGACCCCCAATATTTGCCCCAGCAGTAATAGTGACCCCAATAGTTGCACTAGCAGAGATAGTGACCTACAACAATTTCCCCAGCAGTAAGAGTGACCCCCAATATTTGCCCCAGCAGTAATACTGACCCCAATAGTTGCACTAGCAGAGATAGTGACCTACAATAATTTCCCCAGCAGTAAGAGTGATTCCCAATAATTGCCCCAGCAGTGATAGTGACCCCCAATATTTGCCCCAGCAGTAATACTGACCCCAATAGTTGCACTAGCAGAGATAGTGACCTACAATAATTTCCACAGCAGTAAGAGTGACCCCGAATAATTGCCCCAGCAGTTATAGTGACCCCCAATATTAGCCCCAGCAGTAAAAGTGACTGCCAATAGTTGCCCCAGCAATGATAGTGGAAGTAGAATGGAAAGATTTAAATTTTAGCCTAAAAAATACTAATGTAAAATCCCCCCCCCCCCCCCCGTGTGAAGGAGCCCTCGCTGTGCCCCAACCCAAAAATACAAAGTTCTAGAACTCACCTTGCTGAAGCTTCCTCTGCCCAAGATCTGTAGGGCGGTGAAGCGACTGATGTCAAAGCTGTGGTCTGATGGTGCGAGGTCCTGGCTGGTGCCCGGTCTTGGCCCCTCATCCTCAGGCTCATCCTCTCCACTCCTCCTCTTCTTTAGTTCCGTGAGTCCACTCACGCTGTCATCATCTCTCTTTCTCTTTTCTCCAACTCCTCCGTGTCCATTGGACGCCATTATTCACAGTCTTGTACTCTTCAATCCAACCGCTGCCGTCGTCAGTTGAAAGGAAATGGCAGTTGGCCGAGTGAAGGTCAAAGGTCAGGGAAGCTGCCAGTACCCTGCTTGCCAGTACCATTCTTGCCAGTACCCTGCTCTGCCATATACACAGTGATGTTGGCATGTGCTTTTGCCAGTACCCTGCTCTGCCATATGCACAGTGATGTGGGCACCATGAGTGATGGTCTAGTGCCCAATAAACCGGGGAAATTCATGGCTGGTTCTTCTAGTGTCACATTATTAGTAGATGGTGCAGGGATGGCACTTCATGTCTGGGTTGGCAGCAATGCCCATAGTTCATCAGAAACTTCTATAGTTTTAGAAAATTTGCAATTGTGTAGAAATTAAAATGAAGCCAGTGGAGGAATAAACCATAAATTGTACTGATGACAGGAATAATAAAGCCTTGTGAGGGTCATTTTCTGCTGCATTCAATAAGTGTCCATCATCCAGATACATGATGTGTATTGCCATAGGTTAGAATGGGCAGCAACCTCGTCAGCGCAGACCTGGGTGTACCGGGCAGAGGTGCTTCTATGGAGGTCACAGAGGGATTCATCCACAATGGGGGTTTATAGTGAGGTGTGAAATGTAAGAAAGGGGTCATATAGAAATGTTAGGGGGTCTTATAAACACTCGATCATGGTGCAAGTTACTGTTTGGTCTGTAAATTGGCGCAGTAATGTGCATATGGCATTATAAGACTTTTTATTTAGACTGAGCCAGTAAAGGAGAGGTTGTGTACAGGATATAGCCAGGTTTAGGACGTTGACAGACAAGCGAGTAATGTACTACGCTCACTTCTGCGCAGTGAATGAGCGTTTTTAATGCTCGTGCCTGTGCAATAAAAAATGTGGTAAATAACTCATTTATAATTAACCAGCATAACCCACTCATCTATTTAAGCCCATAAAGTGACCAGACATCCTGATTTAGGTGGATAGTCCCGCTTTAGGACCCTTTGTCCCACTTTCCCAGGGTCCCAAGCAGGAGAGCCATTTCTCCCACTTTGGGGATGTGGGGTTACCATTAAAGTGATTAGCAGCCAGGGTGCTGCAGCTCCCCAGCAGGTAATCCCTCACTGGTGCCGCTGCCAGATACATACACTGACATCAGTGCTACATAGTGCGAAATCAGTACCGGGTACGCGGCTAATTTCCAAATTTTGTCTGTTTTTTGCTCCCTGTCTTTTTAAATGGCCCTGTACTTTTTACAGTGACGGAGGTAAAAAAAAATCATACCCCGCGATAAGCCCCACCCCTGACCACACCCCTTTGTCCCAGTTTGATCCTGGGAAAATCTGGTCACCTTACATGCGTAATGTGAAACTTCTAGGCCCCAATGCAAAATCTGTAACAAGGCTCCCAGCTGTGTCATTTATGATAGTGGTCTCATATGGGATAAAGGCATCATTTGGTTTCGCTCATGCTCCCAAGTCCAAGTGCCAATTCTGCACCTCCTGTAGCTTGGATATGAAGATTCACATTTGCAATATACAAGGGGGTGGACAATAATATGGAAACACCGTATAAAGTGCATGCCTTAAGTTACATGGAATTATAAATCATATTTCAATAAGACATGTAGAGACCGATTTTAAGTGGAGGAAATATAACACAGATGCTGCCGGGCAACAGGGTTCCATTAGGCCTCATGTCCACGGGCACACACAGTGGAATCCCGCAGCGGTTTCCATCCGTGCCTGCATCCATGAGGCCAAAAATGTCATTATACCCACTAGTCCGGATGCTGCAGACTGGTGGGCTGTGCGCTGTGCAGTTTTTTTTTTATCTATTGCTCTCCCGCGGGTCGGTGGCACAGCACAATGACAGCTGCAGGTGCGTCGCGGATACGGACGGCTTCCATTGCTTTCAATGGAAGCTGTGGGAACCGTCCGTGCGGGACATCCGCAGGAAAATGGATCATGTTGTGATTTCTTCCCGCGTCTGTGATCCGCACGCCAGGGAAAAAAATCACATCCGCATGCATTTATTATCCATTGGATAGCAGCGATCATGTGACCGGGAACCGCATACAGCGGCTCACGGTGACAGCTCCCTGCTCTCGGCTACTCATACTAGCCGGGAGCAGCGAGTTTTTAAATTTCCCAGGCCTCCCGGCTCTCTGCGTATGCGCGTGACGTAATGCATCTGGTGCGCATGCGCAGACGCCGGCGGCAAGGCCGGGGAGAAAATAGAAGATGCCGGACGCTGTGGAGGACTGGGGGTGAGTACTCTAAGCTCCTCTTACGGATCCGATCCGTAAGGGGAGCTGAAACTTTACTTGCGGGTAACCCTTTGACAAGGCACTGACAGGCCTCTACAGGTAACACTGGTATAGCGATTACCTGAATAAACTTGAGTAACTGAACCTCAGATTTTTGTCACGGGTGACGCCACCGTTCCTTACTCCGTGGTGTATCCGATGTGAAATGATAGAGTCTACACACATAGGATAACTTGAAAGCGCTCAGTTGTCGGGTACAGTCAGCAATCAGAACTTTACTTATAGAAGATACTTTGACACGAGAATACAGTCCATAGATAAATTCACACGCCAGTGCAGGAAACAATTGAGGAGCTCAGGGAGGAAAAACTCAGAATGAAACTGAGCCTACAGTCCTAGTTATCCGTATGACTCTGCTCCTGGACACACACACTCCAAAGACTGGGGGCACCTTACCTTAATTATAGCTCACTTACCTATAACCAAAAAACCATACCAAACAACTTCTTGGTGAAACGTGGGTTGGCCACAGCTTTATTAAATAATTCAAACATATAATTTTAACTTTATTATTTAATTTTAACTTTACTAACTTTATCTGACTCTAACCTCCCATGCCTAATTGAACTATTGTTAATACTGTAACGGCCCAGAGGACGTTCGTAAGCCCCTATCCATGGGCCTGTAAACCTTCCTTTGCGCCGTAGCCCGCATGGGAAGCTCCCGGCCACACGGCATGCGCCGTACACCTACGGCGCATACCGCCCGCCAACCCTCTCCAGCGCCATCTCCACCCCGTCCTGCAGTCCGGACAAAAAGGTGTCCAATCCCACCTCATTGAGGTGTACGCCGTCCATCCTCAAAGCACCTTTCTCCTTATCCTCCAGCTCCCAGTGGCGGACTGCCACTCCACCCAGCGATTGCACGAACCTTGACATGCGTAAATTTATTACTTTCCTTGCTCGTTCGATGGCGTCCATATCCCTGGCACCTCTCCAAAATCTCCGAGCCACTATATCCGACCAGACTAAGATGCAATCATTAAAGCAATCCCGGAAACGAAGCAAGTCCTGCTTCATGAGCACCAACAAATCGTTCATCTTTGTGACACCTAAGTCGTTCCCCCCGGCATGCACGACCAGTATAACTTTCCGGGGGGTCCACTTGCTTATCCTTAGCACCAATTGTAACAAACGGGGCCATTGAAGCCCCCGCACTCCAACCCAATTAACCAGTGCTCCGCTCAGACCCAGGTTCCTTCCCATGGGTCGTGTTGCCGCTCTCTTCTCGGCCCAATATATGAACGAGTGTCCCAGGATCCACACATGCCATGGTTCGTGCGCTGCAATAAAGAAATGACATAGGAAAACAAAACCCTAATATAACCGAACTTATATACCGGAATTGCAATTGTCCGAAAACCAAATATATAGCCGACATCTCAATCCACAACCGACGCGCCTTCAACAATCCGATCTGGCCTGACATACGATTTATAGGCCTGGGATTTCCATCTTCCCAACTTTTTCAAACCGTCCTCTGACATGCCGTGCGCTTCCGCAGTCGTAGCAGCCCCAATCCTGAAGGAATGGGTTCCAAATTCCGTCGGATCCAGTCCCAACTCCTTCAACGCCGAACGCAAAACCGCCAAAAACTGAAAACGGGTAAGCGGTGCCCCCGACGCATGGGCCAAAAATGTGCAGACTGCCGGGCGCCTCGCGATAAAACGTCTCAATATGCCCACCGGGCACCATCTGTCGTCCGAACTGTTAATGGTCAGCCAGTCGCCTCTACCATACAAGTCCGTCTTCGACTTCCTGACACAAACTCTGACAGATGACTCAGTGGCAATCACATCCTTTTGTCCTAAACCCCCGGGTTTTGCTTTGCTTGCTGGGACCAGCACGCCGATGCGCAGCGCCGCGAAAAAAGCGAGCGAAAATGCTGATCTGAACAACAACACCTCGAATGCATCCGAGCACACTCTTTCCAAAACCGACAATAGCATTATTAACAATTTTAGCGTAATGGGTCGCCGTGTATCCGCTATTACCTTTTCCTTTCTCCAACCCCGAATAATCTGTTGGAACACAAAATCTTTCGTCACATCCGCCAAACCGTGTAACTTTAAGAGGAAAGCGACCCCAGCAAGATGTTTTTTAGCCACACACACGGACGACCTATTATCCCGCAATCTCGCCAACATGTCTAAAGTTGCCGCCCTCGCTCTTACACCCCCTACCACCGTTCCTCCCACCAATCTCAACCATGTTGCCCAAACCGCATTATAACTTTTCCACGTTGACACAGCCACCGATGACTCCACCAGCCTCAGCAGCTCTCCTCGGCCAGATTCCACAAGGAAGGCGGGCAACGTACCCCCTCGGCATCCGCCCGTGGGTGCGGCTCCCTGAACCGGTCCATCTGTGAACGAGAGAGTGCGTCAGCCGCTCCGTTGTCACAACCTGGGACATGCTTCGCACGCAAATAAATATTACTTTGCAAACATCGCAATACCACGTGTCTCAACAACGCCAAAACCGGCGGGGACGCCGAAGATTGCTTATTTATGGTTTGCACCACCGCCGCATTGTCAGACCAGAAACAGATCTTACGGTCCCGTAACTCTGGTTCCCATAATTCAATAGCCACTACCACCGGAAAAAATTCCAGCAAAGTAATATTCTTTGTCCACTTTCTTTCTTTCCATAACCTAGGCCAGGGTTCCCTGCACCAATGGTTATTATAAATCACGCCGAAACCGCCCGATCCCGCCGCATCGGCGAACAAACTGATCGCCGGGCCTTCCACATCCTCCTTGGGGCATACCACTTGCCCGTTGAAAGAATGGAGGAAGACCCTCCATATGTGCAGGTCTGCTTTCATTCCTGCTGTCACCCGTACGAAATGATGCGGTTCGCGAACTCCCACCGTCGCCAATGATAATCTCCTTGAAAAAACTCGACCCATTGGGATAACCTTGCAAGCGAAGTTCAATAAACCCAACAGAATCTGAATCTGACGCAGTGTCGCTTTTTTGCATTGGGCCACGTCCCCCACCACTTGGCGTAGCTTTGCCACTTTTTCCTCTGGTAGCCGGAAAACCATATCTACCGAATCAATTTCAATGCCTAAAAAGGTTAAGCACGTGACCGGGCCCGTCGTCTTTTCCGCCGACAGCGGGACTCCCGCTAAACGCATGAGCTTCTGAAAACTCGACAATAAAAAAACGCAATCCCCTGATGTTTCTGAACCGACGAACAAAAAATCATCCAGGTAATGTATTACCGATGTGATGCCCGTTTCATAACGTACCATCCATTCCAAAAATGAACTAAACAACTCGAACAAATAACATGAAATGGAGCATCCCATCGGCAAACACATGTCCACAAAAAACCTGTCCTCGATCCTACACCCTAGCAAATGGAAGCAATCCGGGTGGACCGGCAGCAGCCGGAACGCCGATTCTATGTCGGTTTTTGCTAACTGGGCAAATCTGCCCGCCGACCTCACTAAACGTACCGCGCAGTCGAACGACGTGTAAGCCACGGCTGCCTCTGCCTTCGAAATGCCGTCATTTACCAATCCGCCGCTTGGGAACGATAAATGATGGATGAGTCGAAACTTTCCGGATTCCTTCTTAGGCACAAGACCCAACGGGGACACCCGCAAGTTTTCGAATGGAGGGACATCAAATGGCCCGGCCATACGGCCCAGCTCCACCTCCTTCATAACCTTCTCCGTCACTAACTCAATGTCGTCTCTTGCCGACTTTAAGTTAGGGCATAGCGTCGTAATTGGCTGGTCAAGGAACGGTATTCTGAAGCCTTCCAAAAATCCCGCTCTAAGGATTCTTGCCTCCTGTTTCCTGTGGTATCTGTCTAACCACGGATCCAGGAATTGGCTTTTCACCGGCGTTCGCAGGGCCGCCGGCACCACCCACCGCGGGCGTTGTTCTTTGCTTGCGGAAACAGCGCACTGCCGCGTGCTGACCCCCGCATACCGAGCACTCGTGCCTGAACTTGCAGGTGGCGTAAAACCTGCAGTGGCCCTCATTGTATAACCAACAAGAGCCGTTTGGTCTAGGGGAGGCCGCGGGCTGCTGGGATGTGCTCCCCGCGGCTGCCCCTGGAAAGGACGCCTTAGCCGGCCGCTGCGCTAAGATCAATTGTATCCACACATCAGTGGCCTTAGAGGCCCAACTGATGTGACTTTTACCGGAAATACGATGCCTAAAGTCCTCGTCATAGCGCCACCAGGCCGCACCCCCGTGCAGCCGATAAGCGCTATATATGGTGTTTAAGTACACCATCATCTCTGGACCTTTTGCAGGCTGATGCTGGCACGTAACGTGTACCATTACCATATATGCCTTCAGCCAGTTACCAAAAGTCTTTGCTATTTTAGGCTTCTTGTCAGTTCCACGCTCTGAACTCCGCTCCTTATCGACCATTACGTGGTCCGCTGAAAGCAAGGACCATATATCAACATAAACACCACTCTTAATCTTTTCCAGCACGTCATCCGTCAAACCAACCCCCAGCGGGGCGACACCACAATATAACGAATCACCATATTGCAAACCCACTGACGGGTCAACATCCGAACCCGCTGCTGAGCTAACACCGGTACTACCCACAGGCGGGCCTGAACCCCCTGGAGCACAGGACACTAAAAGCCCTTCTTTAGGTTCCATCCGGCTCAGCAGCGACCGCAACAAACCAACCACATCGCTTTTCTCCGCAACCGTTGCGGGATCCATAACACATTTTAAAACATCATAAATTTCGGACTCACCAGCTGGACCGACCTCCGGCGTTGCCAAGGGTGATGTCCCCGCTGTACCGCTCCCGCGGCTCCTGACCGACTCGTGTCTGGGCTGCTGATCTGTTGGATACAGCGCCCTTCCTCTGCTTTCGAATTGCGACATGCTAGGCTGTTCCCGCCTTGAACGACTCTGAGCGTGGTCCTGCCACCGTTGACGTTCCCGGTCCTCGCGATAGAGGGATGACTGCGGGTCCGACCGCCGAGGCTGTTCCACAAATCGCTGCGGTTCCTCTAGCCCGCTGCTGGTACTCGATTCGCGCGCCCTACCACTGCCGACGCGTGCCAATCCTGGCTGCTGCGCTTGCTCCCGCTCTAACCGCTCCTGCCTCTCCTGCCTGGCTCGCGCCTTCTGCCTCTGCCTTGCCCCCTGGCCCTGCCTCTTGGAGCTCCTGCGCGGGGGCTGGGATTGTGGATAATCTGCGTATTCAGCTGGTGGGGCAATGTATCGGGGGTTAACATAACACCGCCGGTAAGAAACCGGTGGCTCATATGGGTCATTGTATGTCAAATGGCCCAACTGCTGCGGCCCCGCTACGGTCATACTCTGCGGAGGGATTAATACGTGTCTGGGGGGCTGTTGCTGAGTGCGACTAATAGGTCTGCTGGCGGGAATGTACTGTCGCCTCCTTGCACCCTTTTCCAAAACTATGTGGCCTTCTTCTTCTGAACTGGCTAGTTCCCCTATGGGCTCCCCTAAACTGCTTCCCCCCTCCCTGCTGCTGCCAGACCCACTGCTGTAGCGCTCTGGGCGATGTGTTGGGGGGTTGTATGTAGGCCTGCTGGCTGCCTTTCCTTTCCCCTTCTCGCTGCCCCTACCCTCTCTACTCTTGTAGCCTGTGACTAAGCTGCTGCGCACATCCAGCGCTGCCCCCCCCACGTGCTGTGCCGCCATCTTGCGAGAACATGCGGCCTAACCGCGTGCTTCCCTGCCTTTCTTCGCTCTGCCTGAGCTCACCTGTCGCTGCCGCTGTAGTCCTGCGCCCGGATGCGCGCTCGTGCCGACGTCCAGAGCCTGCCCTGGCTGCTGCACCAAGTCCTCCGCTTTCAGGGCCCCCGAGAACTGCAGACCGTAGAGCTTGTGCTGCTGGTCTCCCTGCCGCGCGCCGAGGTACCGGTGCCCCTCCTCCGCTAGGGCTTCCGGACCCTCTCGGGCAATCGCTGACACGGCTGTCCCTTCGTCCTCCTCTCTTCCTCGCTGGGCTCGGGCTGAGCCTTGCCGGCGGCTGCTTCCTTCGCCGCGGCCGACCTCGCGGAGCCTCTCCCTGGATGCCGACGTCTTCCCCCGATGCCTGGCGTTGCTCCTCCTGCCCGGCGGTCGTTGCCTGGTCCGTGGATGTCCGGCATGTTGCCAGCAGCTCCTCGAGCCACCGGGTCCCGTCCTTCTTCACCGCTTCTCTGATCATTCCCTGTAAGTCCTCCATAACTGTAATCCACAGGTGTCTTTTCCTCTGGGCTGGGGCTCGCACGATCCTCTTCCTCCGCTGCACGCTTCTTCCACCCGATAGTCCCGCACTCTCTTCGCTTTCGCCGGCCTCTTCTTCCACCCGATAATCCCGCTCTTTCTTCTCTTTCGCCGGCCTCTTCTTCCACCCGATAGCCCCGCTCTTTCTTCTCTTTCGCCGGCCTCTTCTTCCACCCGATATTCCTGGTCCTCCTCCTCTTTTACCCGGCCGCTTCCTCACTCCGATCCACCGCTCTTTTAACAATTTCTCAAGTTTGTAATCCGTCTTCTTCTACCGCTCCTTCTCTCACGCTAGCTCCAACTCACACTGATTTTCTCGCTCCCCACTCCCGTCTCTTCCTGTCTATAGCTCCTCCCCTTCCCCCTAACCGCTCGCTATTCAAAACTTACCTAGTTCACTCCCGCCCCGCCCCCAGTCCCACGCCGCCTCATTAATCATTTTGCGGCATACAAAGAGGACAAGAACTCTTCACTGAACACTCACTCGTTACTGAAGACTTTAAACACTGCACAGCGGTCTCTCTCTCCACTTCTCACCACTCTCTTTAGGGTAGAGGTAGGCATGGACTTCCAGGGTAACTCTCTTCAACTTCTATTCTTCACCGCATGAGGGTTGAAGGTACCCCCATGTGGCTGGCACTCACACTCCAACTGCTGCTCTACCAGATCAGAGAAGATGGACCCCCATTTGCACCTTGCAGTCGCATATATCAATCATGCTCACATGACAGCATAAATTGTTACACTTCCAGACATATCCCAGACATTCGTAGCCATTAATCCAGGCTGCAGCTGTGCAATACACATAACTAGTGACAAGACATGACTGGGGTATACCGGACTCGTCTGCTGCAACCCCCCCCCCCCCCCCCTTTAACCTCTTATACTAAAATAATCACCGACAACTTTTCTTTTTGGATAATTTTTGGCCACAGCAGCCAATTTATTAAAACAAACACAACAATAAACATACAACTCTTCAAACCTATTAAAACTATTTTGGGAGAGATCCTTGGCGCCCCCCCTAGGTCTGTCACCTCACCAACCATGGGAAATAGGTGAAACTGCCTCCCGTCGCCTACCCTCGGACTCGGGAGACCTTATTTCCCCACGAACCACGCCTCCCGTCTCCAATCACCTGACTCGTGGGCTCGCCAACTATCCTCGAGTCGCCTTTCCTCCCGACCCCGAGGCCCGCTAGCCATACTCAGACCAGCCACACACACCATGTTTGCAGGGCCACTCCTGTCCAAGCCAATATGCGACAGACCCACCTAGTAATTATTCACCACCAAGGATCCCTCCCCAACCCGCTGCCATGACATTTTACCCCCCCCCCCCACTACTATTTCATCTGGGCGGGACTCTTCTGCTCCTGGTCCGTCTTCTCCGCTCTTCTTCCTGGACTGGCTCCTCCTCTGCCTCTTCGCGCTCTTTTTCCCCCCACTGAATCCCCCCTCCTTTACCCAGCATGCCCCCTTCTTCCCTTAACCCTTTCCCGTTAACCCCGTCATGCCTGCCTTCCCCTACAGCCCTATTGGCTTCGGCTCCGGCATTACTATTTGCACAGAGCATCCACACTGAAGACATGACAATTAAGACAATTATGGAGGGGCCAGACATATGCATTTCAGGCCACTTCACAATGACCCCCATCGTCTCCATCATATTTTTGATAATAAGGGCGCTCACCCACTGGCGATTTTTTTTCCTTTGCGTTTTGCATTTTTTCTCAAGAGCAATTAGAATTGAATGTGTTCCTGTCCACTTGCGTTTTTTTTTTTCAGTCCGTTGCAATTTTTAACATAGGAACTGTCAGTTGCATATGTGTCCTTATTTTTCTCTTAATGCACCCATGAATGTCAATGGAAATTAACGGAAAAGGCGCAAAAAAGCCGCGAAAATGCCGCGAAAACGCGCGGAAAACGCTGCGTTTTTCACGCATGAAAATCGCAATTGCCAGTGGGTGGGCGCCCTATGTGTAAATAATAATTACATAATGCAGAATTTATAAGTTTGACGCGATGCTGAAATTTCCCCTCTTGACGTCGGTAATGTGATGACTGAAGATAACTGGTCTCAAGCCAGAATGACATGCTGAAGACACTCGAACTATGAGTTGATGTTTATTGTCTTTACATAGTCTTACACCAGCTATACTTCTTTTGTGACAATGAGATTACATGTAGATACATATAGTTGGTGTTTTGCTTTTCTTTTTTAAAGGGCCAGTAACCTTAAAATCATACAAGCTGCTGATATAACGTATCTCTATATATGGAAGTGTCCCTGGAGGTTCTCAGGACTGGGAATCAGTAGTAATCATGGGGGCAGGAACTTTTCTGGACTTTGTGTCTGTGATCCCACTATTTTCAGTCTCTCTTCAGCCTGGCATAGCTAATAACAAGGAACAATAAACTGCATTCAGCTGCCCTGCATAGGAAGAGAAGATAGAATTACTGCACAAACCAATGAGATCTAAGGGGGCTTTTAGACGTAACGATTATTGTTCAAATGAGCAAAAGTGAACCATAATCAATCCATCCGAACAGGCATAAAATCATTGTGGGCTCATTCGCTTATCGTACAGTTTAATCAGCGCTCGTTCAGTCGTTCTCATTCACTTATACAGCGACTAAACGATTCTCATTTAAACGAGCCAACAAAGCATCTGCCTGTATAAACAGTCTGCATGAAAGCGAACAGGTTAGCGGTGACGTCACTTGCTTGTTCACTAGTTTAAGGGCCCTTTTACACGGGATGATCATCATTCAGATTCTCATTTGATTGCTAGAATAATCGTTGAGTCTAAATGCCGGCACCAAATGAATGACGAATGATAATTCATTAGTTGTTCAGCTTCAGCATGGAAAATAAAATAAATCTTGTTATTTGTATAGCGCCAACTTATTCTGGAGCGCTTTCATGTAATTTACTTATTACCCTCCAGCAAGCTGGGTACGCATTTTTCCAACCTCGGAAGGATGGGAGGCTGAATAAACCTTGAGCCAGCTACCTGAACCAAGTGGGGATTGAACCTGCAACTTTCAGGTCATGAGCAAGAGCTTAGGACTGCCTTTCTGCTGCCTTAGCACTCTGCATCAAATCCTGATCGGCCTGTGTAAGCAGGCAGTTGATCATCTATGGACGACTGACTGTTTACTGTGAATAGACGTGAGCAACCGAAACAATCTCTGCCTGTCTCTGCCTCCGTTCACTGAGCAATCCCCGCTACTATGTGAAAGCGATGGAGTGATTATCACTGAAGTGCCCGAAGGTCGTCCAGTGTACCCTTTATACTTGCCAATTATCATGGCCGAATGTTCCTCTGAATGCTTGTTCTTCCGAAAATCAAGCCATAAGAGGGGACCAGTAATTAGCCGATGAGTGAGTGAAAGATCGTTTGTTGGTTGATTATTCAGTTTCGTCAAGTATGTGTTAATGGGGAGATATACAGGCAGCCTGTGGTGATGAGCGACCGGATTAGCAGACCTCCATCCCCAGAAGCTGATTCTCAGCCCGTGTAAAGGACAATTAAACGAGCTCCGATCGACAAGCGTGTCAATCAGTGCTTGTCATAACGGTTCGAGGACGCGGCTCGTCACAGCGACCTTTTACAGGGGTGGAATGTTTCTGCAACAACCAGTGGAATTTGGCACACAGAAAATTGCACACCAAAATCCGCAGGGCTGAATGTGGTGTTTGATGTGGGATTGTAGGCAGAATTTTGCCATTTTCAAGGCTTCTTTAGGCGGACATATTTGCACGCAGTTCGCATAGAATAGAATCTATTGATGTCAATGGGTTCGTTCTCATTAAAGATTTTTTTTCGCGCACAAAAAATGGCTATGGCTGCCTTTCATCCAGGTGATTTTCGCCCACACCCTGGCCGTGACACGGCCGGCCAACAAGCGTCGCACATGTGTGAATGAAGCCTGAGTGTGTTAGCAACTGAGCTTTTATTTAGCTCCTGCCACACCCCTTAGTTGTTTTCTCTCAACTAAGATGTCAGAAAGCCTGTCTATCGCCCTCTACAGGTCATTCTATACAATTCACTCCTATATCCCTTTATTACTGTTGTTACCAGATCACCTAGTTCAGGGGTGTCAAACTCATTTTCACCGAGGGCCACATCAGGCTTATGATAACCTTCAAAGGGCTGATTGTAAGGCCGCCTGCAGACGGCCGGGTCGAATCCCAACATGAGCCCCTGCAGGGACCAGCCCGGCACTCACCTGCTCCCGCGGCTCCGGCTCTGTGATGTGCCGGCTGCCCCACACAGTAATAGAGCATGTTGCGATTTGTTTTCTGTGCGAGATCCCACCCACCCCCAGTAATAAGCAGGCTCACCCCCAGTAATAAGCAGCCCCACCCCCCAGTAATAAGCAGCCCCCCCCCAGTAATAAGCAGCCACCCCCAGTAATAGGCAGCCACCCCAGTAATAGACAGCCCCTCCCCAGTAATAGTCAGCCCCCACCCCCCAGTAATAGTCAGCCCCCACCCCTCAGTAATAAGCAGCCCTCACCCCTCAGTAATAAGCAGCCCCCACCCCTCAGTAATAAGCAGCCCCCCCCCAGTAATAACCAGCCCCCCCTCAAGTAATAAGCAGCCCCTCCCCAGTAATAAGCAGCCCCCCCAGTAATAAGCAGCTCCCCAACCCATATACTTACCTCCTCCCTGCTGTCAGCGTCGCTCCCTCTCTGCTTGCCCTGAGCCCGGCGCACACTGTAGTTAGTGTGTAGCCCAGCACACGCTTCCTTCCCGAGTCCTCTCCTGCGGAACTAATGAGCAGGGGACTCAGGGAGGAGGATCTTGGCTGCACATTGACGTCAGTGTGTGCCGGGATCAGTGGCAACAGCGTGATTACCAGCGGGGAGCCGCGGCACCCCAGCTGGTAATCGCTTCAGTGGTGAGCGGCGTCGGCACGCTGCGGGCCACATAACATGAGGCAGCGGGCCGGATTCGGCCCATGGGCCATGTGTTTGACACATGTGCTCTAGTGGCTGTTTCCACAACTCATCTTTTACCCTTCTCCTCAGAGGAATCCCAATCTAAACACAGACTGGGCTCTACTGGAGCCTGGCTCAGACAGGCTGGTCTGAGCCTAAGCTTGGTCCTCACGTCCTTCCTCTCCAACTACATTTTTCTTCTTCCTTCTTCTCTCAAGCTTGACTAAACATAGCCCCGCACCCTGACCAATCCTAACCCAGACATGGACAACTGACACATGACAGAGCAGCTTAGGGTGACAGGGGTACAGACATACGCAAGTTAGAGAACACTGACATACTTACATAGACATTCCACATGAAATAGCTGAATAAGTGCTGTGGGGGCCCTAAATAGGCCAAGGGGGGAACCACTTTTAGGGCCTCAGGTGACAAGACCGTTCATCTAATCCCACCACAACTTTAATCATTTACATATCTGTCTGAAATGTAACTGCATGCCAATGTTTGCAACAAAATAACTCCTTCTACAAGCTTGATTTTGTTTTTACAGAGTGTATATATATATATATATATATATATATATACTGTGTATATATATATATATATATATATATATATATATCTAAAGTCTGCATAACTAGAACATACATGTGTCCTCCCTCCAGGGCCGTACACTATCGCAGAAAGTACATGACAGACGACAATCATGACAACGTCTACATTACTCGTGAGTTCATCGAGTTAGATGTGATGAGAGTAAGACAAAACCGTGAGAATCTCCTCCCTCTGTCCTCAAGTGAAGGATATGGATTAATCCGACCGGGTGAGAGAACATTACTGTAATGTACAATCAGATGGGACGTTCAGGAAATACACAACGTTCTCGTCCTACGGCCTATAAGTCACATCCGGAATGTCTATCTAAGCCCTTTATTCTCACTTCTCTCTCCAGGCTCAATATTTCAGACCAGAAGTGAGAAGAAAGGATACGTCTTCGACATCATCAATGTCCTCCGAAGCGTCCTTGTTGCAGTGTTTGTGGTCTCCATAGATTATGTCTTTTTCTGGCTCCTAGATTTAATGTCCTACCTGATGAGCGGGGAAGCAACAGCTCATAGTGAGTGACATTGTTCTCTACACCTTTCTGCCCCTCCAGGATCACAATGGTGACCAGACATATAGAATATGCGTAGTTGTGCTGTGTCTGTAACATACTAATATGTCTATCACATTCTTCCTCTTCTCTCAGCTCCTCAAGTCTTAGCCCTACTCGTGAACAGGACAGGAGTCGCAGATGAGATCTACTCGGCCATCGCCTCTGCATATGGAGCTTTACAGCGATCAAACATGACCGCCTACACCAAGAAATGTAAAATCCAACCCTCTGAACCTCCTCTATCTACAGGGTTTCTGCACAGATTTGCATTTTGCCTCGCCATCTTTGGTATTTACATGCAGAGGCTGCGGCGCTACATATGTGCCTAATACTACCCGACCCGTGAGAAGGTGATACATCTATATCCTGTCTATGGACAGATGTGAGGGAGTCATTCTGCAGATTGCTATAGTATGACTCTGGAGATCTGCAGAACATTGCACCATCTCCTCTCCTTGCATATTCATATATTCTGCAGATTAAGGACATGAATAGTTTGAGAAAGAAGGTATCAATTATGACCTCCGATACATGTTTCCTATCAGTTTATGTACCTGCTTATACTTATGTCTGTGGGTCCCATTCAATAAAGTATGTGATTACTATACCTTCTTGTGGATTCCTTGCAGTGGTGACCCTACCCAGCTTGTTCTGTTGATCTGGAAGGGGTAGTGGACCTGTATTTACAAACTGCCCGCTACATGGAGTAAGTTCTCCATTTATTACCTTTCCTTTGGGGAGGGGCGGGTTGTTCACTGTATTTTATAATCCCCTGAGCGCTGTTTCTGTCTTTTTTTCTGTGTACCATTTTATTACATTCCTCAACATTGAAATTGCTATACAAAAAAGAAAGGTCGTGGAATTATGGAAATAGTAGGATCGATAGACATGTTAAAGATATGCAAATGATGAAAAATGGAAACAAAATGTTCGAAACATCTTGATTTATTCAGTATTGAGTATGAGCGTCACGTACAAAAATACACGTACCTACATGTCTTGGCATGCTATCAATGAGGCTATTAATGGTTGAGAAATGTTCTGCCACACTGAATGGACTTGGGCATACAAATCATCAATATGCGATGCTAACAGCTTCCTTTGTAATTGCCGACCAATGACATTCCAGATATGCTCGATGGCAGAAAAGTCCGGAGATGCTACAAGCCATAGTAGCACGTTTAGGCCTCACAGGCTGTTCACATTTGCACGAGCAACATGTGGTCCAGCGTTGTTCTAGTGAAGAAATTCTCCTGGGACACTTCAGAAAAATAGCCGTATCACTGATTCCATGACAAAATTAATGTAATGCTGAGCTGTTTGTGTACCTGGAATGAAGACTAGAGAGGTCTGGCTACTGTACATTATGCCCATGTGGTCTCCAGACCAATCTCCTGCTATCATTCCATCCAAGACAAAAACAGGACAACCCCATCCCCCATCCCCCGCTGAAGAGGCTAAACTTCCATTCCAACCTTCATTGTCTTCTTGCTCTGCCACATGATAACCTTTGAGGGTGGTGACGTGAGAATGGAATACCTGTCATTGTACATCTTGTTCATAGCCCGATGTCATGTCTGATGGTTTGTGTAGAGACTGTTCGATGTCCTAGGTTCAGGAATACATTACTACACGCCATTTTTCTTATCTGATGATCCACCCGTGCAGAGGTCCTCCTCTGTGCACTTCTTGCTGTAATCAAATTCATCATTCTCTTTCAACGACTGGAATAGGCAACGATGAGCAGTGCTGACCTCTTGCCTATGCATGGAATGATAAACCAAGGTCTCTCAGTTCAGGAATTCTGTCCCTCTCAATTTGCAACAAGTTGTTATAACCAGCATGTCGATGAGCAGGAGGCATCACGCAATCATACTGTAGTACCCCAGAGTTGAGTACTGCAGTACTTCTGTGGTTATGTTATAGTTAAAGTTTAATAATTATTATTGTGTGTGCCAAATGTTAAGTTTGTTTTTGCATTCACTGCTGTGTAAGGTACCACTGACAGGTTTCCCTTCCCATAGGGTTTCATGTCACCAAGCAACAGCTTGGAGGAGTGGTTGGTCAGGTAGCAAGAGGAGAGCGGGTCTGTGATTGGGTAACGTCTCCCTGACATAGATTGTGCTAAAGTGGTAGTATAAGAAGGGAGAGTGGATGGAACTAAGGCAGTTGAGTGAAGTCGAGGAGAGGAGGAAAGACCAAAGAAGCAAGGACAGAGAGGAGCCAGTGCAGTGGGGAGAGAAAAGTGTGAATACTAACATCACTCCCATGTCAGAGTAAGAGAGAGAGAGCAAGGAGTAAGAGAACTACAGTAGTGAAGGATTAGCACCATTGGAAGGGAGAAGAGTCAGGGCCAAGAACTAAGCTAAATGGGTCAGAAAGCAAAGACAAGAGAAGAAAGAGAACCTTAGACCCCGTTCAAATAATAGCTAATTTAACAAAATTCAAGTCAAGTCAGTGTCTATAGTCATCTTGAAGATAAGCAAAGTAAATTCATGTTTAATCTCAAAGTCAAGTGAAAGAATTTGTTTGCTGTGCCCTTATAGAACAACTCTTCCTCCAATAAACTGTTCATCTGGTTTCATCTTCAAACCTGACTCCCAGAGTTCCTCCCCACCAAACCAACATCTGCACTGAGGTACCACACTACACCTTCCAGGGCAAAGGACTACTACCCCCATTTTGTTTTTTTTCTCCCATTTTTATAATTATTATTTTTGTCCAGAACGAGTCCCTACACATATATATAGACTGGCGTCACAACAAAACACCACCTTACTCTGCCCGACTCCACGGGTAGAACCCCACTGGGGATTTACCATCTTAACTTACCTGACTACACGGGTAGCACTCCAAGGAACACCACTGAGGTGTAACCCTAATTTACCACTGTGCAACGCGGACACCGGGCCGTATTTTCATCAAAGAGGAGCATCGCCCCCCCCCCCCCCCATGCCTACCATCATTCGCTGCTCCCATACTCAGTCTGGCCCACTGCAATACCAGAAGACTTTATCTGATTTTTGAGGCTTCATATGGCTGAAAAATCTTGCTTTTGGGCTGGCTTTAGTACTATTTAAACCCCTCCCATATGCTATAGATTGGTGGTAGGTGCTTGAAAATTTGATCGTTTACATATCTTAGCAACACCTTCAACTTCCTCGATTTTTCACAACCTTACAGTTAGTCCTTCTTGCTGTTAGAATTTCAATGTTGAGGAGTGTAGTTGGAATTCAAAACACCAGAATATCACACATTGTTGTGCAAATGTCATGCAAATATAAAGACCGTGAAGCAGCACGAAACTCCACAAATAAAAAAAATGAATCAGCCAGGGGATATCTTTCTGGCCACACGCACAATGGATGAGGTGTCTGCCCACCAGGCAGGATGTGCAGCCTTGGCTTCAAGGTATTGTTCAATGATGTTGGAATATTTATTCCAATACTTTGACTCTCGTAGAGTACCTTCTGCACCGCCTCACTCACATTCTATTATTCTCTCCGAGTAATCATTATATTTCATCAATTCTACCTTCTGTGGGATTTTCTTTCAAGGTTGCTGTTTGATGAGCTTTTACAACTTGCAAATCATGAACACAAAATGATGTGAGACTCCCAGAGAAGGCGACGGTCACCCTGCAGCACTGGATTGTGTGCCGGACTATTGTGAATTATTTCAATGTGATGCCTCCTACACATTACATTAAAATAGAAGTGTTTGCTCTGAAGTACAAACAACATAGTTAGTGCAAATGTAAAATATCTATAAAAGAAAATCAACAGGTGACTGCTAATAAAGAAGTCTGTAAGGAGAAGAAGCCTTAACACTGGTACACTCCATAAAGCATTGTGGTTGTTTCTTAAATGTGTATATATTACTTTAAGATGTTCCTATCTTGTTGGTTTTACGCTCATAGTTTGGTTTAGTAGTTCACCCTGTATTCTATTGTTTGGTCAGGTAGTTAAGAGATAAGTGACATGTAATTAGTAGATAAGCCCTCCACATGGGTTGGTTAAGAGAAGTGAGTTAAAAGAGAGAGAGGAGAGTCGCAGAAGTCAGTCTAAGGAGGAGTGAGTGGAGTATACAGGAGAGAGGAAATAAGAACCAAGGACAGAAGAAGGAGAAGCCAGTGCGGTGGGAAGGAAGAGGTGTGAGTACTAATATCAAAACTGTATCGACAAGTCAGAAGGGAGTCATACAGGATAGTTATGTGGACAGAAGGATAAAGAAAGAGAAGAAGAATTGATTTGAGTAACAGCAGTACAGTAATAAGAAAAGAGACTTGTATTTAAATTAATAAAAGAAGAGAGAAGCACAAAGGCAAAGCAAAGTGTACAGATGAGATTTCCTGCACTTGAAGTAGTCATTGAGCTCTAAATGTACAGATTAGGTTCCTCTACTTATTGCCTGTACTTGTACAGATAATTGTTCCTGTACTGATTTGTAAAGTCTGCCTGAAGTTCTGAAGAAACAAACATTTTTGTAACTGAAGATTCTTCTCTAGAAATAAAGTGTTCCACTGTTTTTCACAACCACGACTCCTTCCCACCACCGTAACATCTGCACTGAGGTACCACACCACACTTCAGGGGAAAGAACTACAGCCTCCATTTTGTTTTATTTTACCATTTTTATTATTATTTTGTCCGGTTACAGGTTTCAGACTGTATATGGACTAGCGTCACAAACTTGACAAAACCTTAATACCACCATGCCTTATCCGACTTCACGGGTAGCAACACTGCAAAAAAACATGCCACACTAGAGAACTATTCATACTGCCCTACGTCCTACAGCCACGGTTCGGGTGGTGTAGGCCACGGAACCACTGCCATTACTGCCACTGGCCCCTTTGCAGTTTGTCTGTCACACTGCAGTAACGTATATGAAAATGATCAGTTTAGATATAGCCTATTAGTTATCATATATGTATATATTTAAATGTATAGTAACATGTATGAAGATCAGTTTAGATACAGACTATTAGTTATCATATCTATGTACATTCGTATCTCTGTCCTCATTTCAGCGTAAGCAAGGCTAATCGTCCTCTTTGTAGCATTCAGTATGGTCATGCAAGGACAGGCTGCAAATATCATGGAAAATCTCAAGCGCACCTCGCAGACAGCCGTATGTGGGGCTGAAGTAGTTCTGAATGAAACAAAAGCTATCAAAGGCCACAAAGCCGATAATGAGTGAGTATGGAGAATACCCACAGTATATAGGAGGAAGAAAGCTATCAGGGGGTGACTATTCAAATAAAATACTCATTGCCAAAAACAGTCCCTCCTCTAGAAGAAGTTATTGAAATGGAATGAAACTTTCTCTGTGTGATTGTAATGCTGATATAAGTAAGTGATCACAATATCAGAGCAAAAGGAGAATTTATTGTGGAAAACTGACCCTGTTGAAGGGAGACTCTAGTACATGTTGTATCGGCTCTAGCTTGGATACAAGATGTGATACAGGTGGCAGGGAGGCTCTAGTATTTTGTTGTACTGCCTCTAGCTTGGATATGATGTGATATGGACAGGCATGGAGGCTCTAGTACTCTGTTGTACTGCTTCTAGCGTAGATACAAGATATAATATGGGTGGGCATAGAGGCTCTAGTACCCTGTTGTTCTGCCTTTAGTTTGGATGGAAGATGTGATACGAGCGAGCAGGGAGGCTGTCACATTCTGGCACTGGATTGGATGCTCGGGTGGTAGCCAGCAAGGGCGGACAATGTGGTCAGGCAAGCCGGGGGTTGGTACACAGAGAGGGTGATGCAGTACAAAGGATTCAGCAGAGATGTAGTCAGGAACAAGCCAGGGGTTGGTACACAAAGAACAATCTTCTTTTAAAGGAAGCAGGTAGAGGAAGGAGCTGGTTCAAAGGCTGAGAGCTCAGAGCACAATAAACAGGAACTGATGGAATGGCAGGGCCAGGCTTTTATAGTGTGGCTAATCAAGGGAACAGAGGGAGCCAGACAAGAAAACAGAAACAAGAGAAAGGACAATGCTAGGACGTAGCAGGGAAGCTGTCCAGCAAGCTGGATAGCTCAACATACAGAGCTGCCGCCTGGAACACAAAGGTTCTAGTACCCTGTATGGCTGCCTCCAGCTTGGATAGAGACAGTCCAACAAGCTGTGATACAGGCAGGCTTGGAGGCTCTAGTAGCCTGTTGGGCCGCCTTCAGCTTGGATACAAGATGTGATATGGGTGGGCATGTAGCCTCTAGTATCCTGTTATACCGACTCTAGCTTGGATATAAGAAGTGATACGGGTGGGCATAGAGGGTCTAGTACCCTGTTGGCCGCCTCCATCTTGGATACAAGACTGTGATACAGTCGGGCATGGAGGCACTGTTGGGCTGTCTCTAGCTTGGATACAAAATGTGATACAAGTGGGCATGGAGATTCTAGTACCCTGTTGTACCGCCTCCAGTATTTTGCTTCATATTTGCTGTAACTGAACCTCGTGCAAACTTGGAGGATGTTGAAATTGGTGACTGGGGAGGCCACGGAAGTGTGACAATTTTTTGGAGGCATTCCTGTCACCCCACCACCACCACCACCCCACGTGTGCGAGTTGAGCATTATCATGCTGCAAATATTTCTTTTGGAAGCCGCCATGAGAGGCAACACCTGTGGCTGCAGGATGTCCTGAACATATCACTGAGCTGTCATTGTTCCCCGTACCACTATTAATTAGGGTTGCCCGATTGTTATATGTGGTGGCCCCCAGACCATCACACCAGCGCTCACCCCTAGGTCTCCAGACACTGTTGTCAGTGCCCAAAGTAAACTTGGATTCATCACAGAAAACAAACAGGTTCCACTCTGTAGCAGTCCAGTTTTGTCATTCATAACAGCATTGCAAAATGGAGGCAACGGTGGGTGTCAAAGGTATTACACATAATGTGTACCATGAGACCAAATGTCCTTCAGCCAAGCATCTGGAAATGGTTCCGACAGACACAAGGGTGTAACGATGGTGCCAACTGTCTCTGGATGTCGGATAATGAAACAATTGGAGCTGCTTGTGCTTGTCCGATTATCAGACTATCCTCTCTACTTGTGGTCTTATGTGAGTTTCTTCACACATCCAGTGGTCCCAACACCTCCTAACAGTCTGGTCAGAGCGGCCCAGGTGCAGGGGGCAACTTGTTGATACGACCATCCAGTTTCTCTCATTCCAGTAATGCACCCTTCTCAAATTCTAAAAAGGTACAAAAACAATTAGGACAGTGTCTGGAGAATGAAGATGATAATTGGTGCAGATGAATGTGGGGTGTTAAAAAAAAAAGTAAAACAAGACTCACCTGGTGCGGACCGCTCGTCAATGGACAGACCGCTACACCACTAGTCTTGGTTCGCCTTCAAGATAGGGTTTAATGGTGCACTGTACCAACTAATCCTATAAGGCATCCATAAGGAGAAGGAGTGGGAGAGCGTCAACGGGGAACCAGTCTTTATGACCAGGGCAGCTTGGTCATAAAGACAGGAAATGTTCGCAATACAAGTAAGTGTCTTTCATATTTTTCTTCAATAACCCACTTATACACCTGGAGCGCTGGGATTTTTGCCAATTGCATTTCTCTCTCAAATTCTCCTGGGTGCCAGGCGATATGTGCCGTGTACCATGCAGGCTTACAACCTATTAATAAAGCGACATATGATTCAGCTAGAGATGAGCGAGCACCAAAATGCTCGGGTGCTCGTTACTCGGGACGAAATTTTCGCGATGCTCGAGGGTTCGTTTCGAGTAATGAACCCCATTGAAGTCAATGGGCGACCCGAGCATTTTTGTATATCGCCGATGCTCGCTAAGGTTTCCATTTGTGAAAATCTGGGCAATTCAAGAAAGTGATGGGAACGACACAGCAACGGATAGGGCAGGCGAGGGGCTACATGTTGGGCTGCATCTCAAGTTCCCAGGTCCCACTATTAAGCCACAATAGCGGCAAGAGTGGGACCCCCCCTCCCAACAATTTTTACTTCTGAAAAGCCCTCATTAGCAATGCATACCTTAGCTAAGCACCACACTACCTCCAACAAAGCACAATCACTGCCTGCATGACACTCCGCTGCCACTTCTCCTGGGCTACATGCTGCCCCCCCCCCCCCCCGCACGACCCAGTGTACACAGCACACACCAAAGTGTCCCTGCGCAGCCTTCAGCTGCCCTCATGCCACACCACCCTCATGTCTATTTATAAGTGCGTCTGCCATGAGGAGGAACCGCAGGCACACACTGCAGAGGGTTGGCACGGCTAGGCAGCTACCCTCTTTAAAAGGGGCGGGGCGATAGCCCACAATGCTGTACAGAAGCAATGAGAAATAGAATCCTGTGCCACCGCCATCAGGAGCTGCACACGTGGGCATAGCAATGGGGAACCTATGTGCCACACACTATTCATTCTGTCAAGGTGTCTGCATGCCCCAGTCAGACCACGGTTTTTTATAAATAGTCACAGGCAGGTACAACTCCGCAATGGGAATTCCGTGTGCACCCACAGCATGGGTGGCTCCCTGGAACCCACCGGCTGTACATAAATGTATCCCATTGCAGTGCCCTGGACAGCAGAGCTAACGTCAGATTAAATGCAGGTGGGCTTCGGCCCACACTGCATGCCCCAACCTGACCGGGGTTTTTAATTCATAGACACAGGCAGGTACAACTCCCTATTGTGAAGTCCCTGTGGACCGACAGCATGGGTGGGTGCCAGGAAGCCACCGGCGGTACATAAATATATCCCATTACATTGCCCAGCACAGCTGAGGTAATGTCATGTTTAATGCAGGTGGGCTTCGGCCCACACTGCATGCCCCAGTCAGACTGGGGTTCTTTAGAAGTGGACACATGCAGTTACAACTCCGTGTGGACCGACAGCATGGGTGGGTGCCAGGAAGCTACCGGCGGTACATAAATATATCCCATTGCAGTGCCCAGCACAGCTGATGTAACGTCAGCTTTAATGCAGGTGGGCCAAAAATTAATTGGATTACACTGTAGGCGAGGGCCCCAAAAAATTGGTGTACCAACAGTACTAATGTACGTCAGAAAAATTGCCCATGCCCAACCAAGAGGGCAGGTGAAACCCATTAATCGCTTTGGTTAATGTGGCTTAATTTGTAACTAGGCCTGGAGGCAGCCCAGTTAAAATAAAAATTGGTTCAGGTGCAAGTTTCAACGCTTTAATGAGCATTGCAACGTCTAAAAATTGTTTACAAAAATTATATGACTGAGCCTTGTGGGCCTAAGAAAAATTGCCCGTTCGGTGTGATTACGTCAGGTTTCAGGAGGAGGAGCAGGAGGAGGAGGATGAATATAATACACAGATTGATGAAGCTAAAAGGTCCACGTTTTTGATGGTGATAGAGAACAATGCATCCATCCGCGGGTGCAGCCTACGTATTGTTTAGGTATCGCTGCTGTCCGCTGGTGGAGAAGAGAACTCTGGGGAAATCCAGGCTTTGTTCATCTTGATGAGTGTAAGCCTGTCGGCACTGTCGGTTGACAGGCGGGTACGCTTATCTGTGATGATTCCTGCAAGCCGCACTAAACACCCTCTCTGACAAGACGCTAGCCGCAGGACAAGCAAGCACCTCCAGGGCATACAGCGCGAGTTCAGGCCACGTGTCCAGCTTCGACACCCAGTAGTTGTAGGGGCAGAGGCATCACGGAGGACGGTCGTGCGATCGGCTACGTACTCCCTCACCATCCTATTACAGTGCTCCCGCCGACTCAGCCTTGACTGGGGAGCGGTGACACAGTCTTGCTGGGGAGCCATAAAGCTGTCAAAGGCCTTGGATAGTGTTCCCCTGCCTGTGCTGTACATGCAGCCTGATCTCTGCGCCTCCCCTGCTACCTGGCTCTCAGAACTGCGCCTTCTGCCACTAGCGCTGTCGGATGGGAATTTTACCATCAGCTTGTCCGCCAGGGTCCTGTGGTATAGCATCACTCTCGAACCCCTTTCCTTTTCGGGTATGAGAGTGGAAAGGTTCTCCTTATACCGTGGGTCGAGCAGTGTGTACACCCAGTAATCCGTAGTGGCCAGAATGCGTGTAACGCGAGGGACACGAGAAAGGCATCCTAACATGAAGTCAGCCATGTGTGCCAGGGTACCTGTACGCAACACATGGCTGTCCTCACAAGGAAGATCACTTTCAGGATCCTCCTCCTCCTCCTCCTCAGGCCATACACGCTGAAAGGATGACAGGAAAGCAGCATGGGTACCCTCAGCAGTGGGCCAAGCTGTCTCTTCCCCCTCCTCCTCATCCTCATGCTCCTCCTCCTCCTCCTCAATGCACTGAGATATAGACAGGAGGGTGCTCAGACTATCCAGCGACATACTGTCTTCCCCCGCCTCCGTTTCCGAGCGCAAAGCGTCTGCCTTTATGCTTTGCAGGGAACTTCTCAAGAGGCATAGCAGAGGAATGGTGACGCTAATGATTGCAGCATCTCCGCTCACCATCTGGTTAGACTCCTCAAAGTTTCCAAGGACCTGGCAGATGTCTGCCAACCAGGCCCACTCTTCTGTAAAGAATTGAGGAGGCTGACTCCCACTGACTCCCATGTTGGAGTTGGTATTCCACTATAGCTCTACGCTGCTCATAGAGCCTGGCCAACATGTGGAGTGTAGAGTTCCACCGTGTGGGCACGTCGCACAGCAGTCGGTGCACTGGCAGATGAAACCGATGTTGCAGGGTGCGCAGGGTGGCAGCGTCCGTGTGGGACTTGCGGAAATGTGCGCAGAGCCGGCGCATCTTTCCGAGCAGGTCTGACAAGCGTGGGTAGCTTTTCAGAAAGCGCTGAACCACCAAATTAAAGACGTGGGCCAGGCATGGCACGTGCGTGAGGCTGCCGAGCTGCAGAGCCGCCACCAGGTTACGGCCGTTGTCACACACGAGCATGCCCGGTTGGAGGCTCAGCGGCGCAAGCCGTGTGCCTCTTCTCTCCTAAGCTGAGTAGTTTCAGCACGGCCTGCTGACGCTTGCCCACTGCTGTGCTACCGTGCCGCGCGACACCGACTGCTGGCGACATGCTGCTGCTGACACATCTTGATTGCGAGACAGAGGTTGCGTTGGAGGAGGAGGAGGAGGAGGGTGCTTTAGTGGAGGAAGCATACACCGCCGCAGATACCACCACCGAGCTGGGGCCCGCAATTCTGGGGGTCGGTAGGACGTGAGCGGTCCCAGGCTCTGACTCTGTCCCAGCCTCCACTAAATTCACCCAATGTGCCGTCAGGGAGATATAGTGGCCCTGCCCACCTGTGCTTGTCCACGTGTCCGTTGTTAAGTGGACCTTGGCAGTAACCGCGTTGGTGAGGGCGCGTACAATGTTGCGGGAGACGTGGTCGTGCAGGGCTGGGACGGCACATCGGGAAAAGTAGTGGCGACTGGGAACCGAGTAGCGCGGGGCCGCCGCCGCCATCATGCCTTTGAAAGCCTCCGTTTCCACAACCCTATACGGCAGCATCTCCAGGCTGATAAATTTGGCTATCTGCACGTTTAACGCTTGAGCGTGCAGGTGCGTGGCGGCGTACTTGCGCTTGTGCTCCAACACTTGCGCTAGCGACGGCTGGACGGTGCGCTGAGAGACATTGGTGGATGGGGCCGAGGACAGCGGAGGTGAGGGTGTGGGTGCAGGCCAGGAGACGGTAGTGCCTGTGTCCTGAGAGGGGGGTTGGATCTCAGTGGCAGGTTGGGGCACAGGGGCAGAGGCAGCGGTGCAAACCGGAGGCGGTGAACGGCCTTCGTCCCACCTTGTGGGGTGTTTGGCCATCATATGTCTGCGCATGCTGGTGGTGGTGAGGCTGGTGGTGGTGGCTCCCCGGCTGATCTTGGAGCGACAAAGGTTGCACACCACTGTCCGTCGGTCGTCTGCACTCTCAGTGAAAAACTGCCAGACCTTTGAGTACCTCGGCCTCTGCAGGGTGGCATGGCGTGAGGGGGCGCTTTGGGAAACAGTTGGTGGATTATTCGGTCTGGCCCTGCCTCTACCCCTGGCCACCGCACTGCCTCTTCTAACCTGCCCTGCTGCTGCACTTGCCTCCCCCTCTGAAGACCTGTCCTCAGTAGGCGTAGCAAACCAGGTGGGGTCAGTCACCTCATCATCCTGCTGCTCTTCCTCCAAATCCTCTGTGCGCTCCTCCCTCGGACTTACTCCAATTCCTACTACCTGCGTGATAGACAACTGTGTCTCATCGTCATCGTCCTCCTCACCCATTGAAAGCTCTTGAGACAGTTGCCGGAAGTCCCCAGCCTCATCCCCCGGACCCCGGGAACTTTCCAAAGATTGGGCATTGGTCACGACAAACTCCTCCAGTGGGAGAGGATTCAGAACCATTACTGCCCATTCTGGGTAGGGGCCCGAGAACAGTTCCTGGGAGTCTGCCTGCTCCTCAGAATGTGTCATTGTAATGGAGTGAGGAGGCTGGGAGGAAGGAGGAGCAGCAGCCAGAGGATTCAGAGTTGCAGCAGTGGACGGCGCAGAACTCTGGGTGGTCGATAGATTGCTGGATGCACTTTCTGCCATCCACGACAGGACCTGCTCACACTGCTCATTTTCTAATAAAGGTCTACCGCGTGGACCCATTAATTGTGAGATGAATGTGGGGACGCCAGAAACGTGCCTCTCTCCTAATCCCGCAGCAGTCGGCTGCAATACACCTGGATCAGGAGCTCGGCCTGTGCCCACACCCTGACTTGGGCCTCCACGTCCTCGCCCGCATCCACGTCCTCTAGGCCTACCCCTACCCCTCAGCATGCTGTATTACCAGTAGTGCAGAAACAGAACGCTGTAATTAAATGTGCCGCTTATTGGCCTGTGGTTGGAGGCTGACTTCGCTTACGGAACGCACAGCAGAGGCAGGAAAGAATTTTGTGGAAGCCTGCTGTAACACTTAGCTGGCTGCGTATGAATTAGGACAACTACCCCCAGCAGAGACGCAGTATACTGAGGACGGTCACAGGCAGCCCAAATAGATTTTATTTCCCAAATTTTTTTGGAAAAGCCCACTGCCTATATAGACTGTATATGTCTTTCACTGTCCCTGCCTCACCACCACTACTGGCCCTGGACTATGTAAAATTACTGCAGACTGTTTCACTCTGGACAGGATGACAGCGGTGATGTAAGAGGCAACGCAGAGCCAGGAAAGAATTTTGCGCAAGCCTGCTGTAACACTTAGCTGGCTGCGTATGAATTAGGACAACTACCCCCAGCAGAGACGCAGTACAGTCAGGATGGTCACAGGCAGCCCAAATAGATTTTTTTTCCCAAATTTTTTTGGAAAAGCCCACTGCCTATATAGACTGTATATGTCTTTCACTGTCCCTGCCTCACCACCACTACTGGCCCTGGACTATGTAAAATTACTGCAGACTGTTTCACTCTGGACAGGATGACAGCGGTGATGTAAGAGGCAACGCAGAGCCAGGAAAGAATTTTGCGCAAGCCTGCTGTAACACTTAGCTGACTGCGTATGAATTAGGACAACTACCCCCAGCAGAGACGCAGTACAGTCAGGATGGTCACAGGCAGCCCAAATAGATTTTTTTTCCCAAATTTTTTTGGAAAAGCCCACTGCCTATATAGACTGTATATGTCTTTCGCTGTCCCTGCCTCACCACCACTACTGGCCCTGGACTATGTAAAATTACTGCAGACTGTTTCACTCTGGACAGGATGACAGCGGTGATGTAAGAGGCAACGCAGAGCCAGGAAAGAATTTTGCGCAAGCCTGCTGTAACACTTAGCTGGCTGCGTATGAATTAGGACAACTACCCCCAGTAGAGACGCAGTACAGTCAGGACGGTCACAGGCAGCCCAAATAGATTTTTTTTCCCAAATTTTTTTGGAAAAGCCCACTGCCTATATAAACTGTATATGTCTTTCACTGTCCCTGCCTCACCACCACTACTGGCCCTGGACTATGTAAAATTACTGCAGACTGTTTCACTCTGGACAGGATGACAGCGGTAATGTAAGAGGCAACGCAGAGCCAGGAAAGAATTTTGCGCAAGCCTGCTGTAACACTTAGCTGGCTGCGCATGAATTAGGACAACTACCCCCAGCAGAGACGCAGTACAGTCAGGACGGTCACAGGCAGCCCAAATAGATTTTTTTTCCCAGATTTTTTTGAAAAAGCCCACTGCCTATATAGACTGTATATGTCTTTCACTGTCCCTGCCTCACCACCACTACTGGCCCTGGACTATGTAAAATTACTGCAGACTGTTTCACTCTGGACAGGATGACAGCGGTGATGTAAGAGGCAACGCAGAGCCAGGAAAGAATTTTGCGCAAGCCTGCTGTAACACTTAGCTGGCTGCGTATGAACTAGGACAACTACCCCCAGCAGAGACGCAGTACAGTCAGGACGGTCACAGGCAGCCCAAATAGATTTTTTTTCCCAGATTTTTTTGGAAAAGCCCACTGCCTATATAGACTGTATATGTCTTTCACTGTCCCTGCCTCACCACCACTACTGGCCCTGGACTATGTAAAATTACTGCAGACTGTTTCACTCTGGACAGGATGACAGCGGTGATGTAAGAGGCAACGCAGAGCCAGGAAAGAATTTTGCGCAAGCCTGCTGTAACACTTAGCTGGCTGCGTATGAATTAGGACAACTACCCCCAGCAGAGACGCAGTACACTGAGGACGGTCACAGGCAGCCCAAATAGATTTTATTTCCCAAATTTTTTTGGAAAAGCCCACTGCCTATATAGACTGTATATGTCTTTCACTGTCCCTGCCTCACCACCACTACTGGCCCTGGACTATGTAAAATTACTGCAGACTGTTTCACTCTGGACAGGATGACAGCGGTGATGTAAGAGGCAATGCAGAGCCAGGAATGAATTTTGCGCAAGCCTGCTGTAACACTTAGCTGACTGCGTATGAATTAGGACAACTACCCCCAGCAGAGACGCAGTACAGTCAGGATGGTCACAGGCAGCCCAAATAGATTTTTTTTCCCCAATTTTTTTGGAAAAGCCCACTGCCTATATAGACTGTATATGTCTTTCGCTGTCCCTGCCTCACCACCACTACTGGCCCTGGACTATGTAAAATTACTGCAGACTGTTTCACTCTGGACAGGATGACAGCGGTGATGTAAGAGGCAACGCAGAGCCAGGAAAGAATTTTGCGCAAGCCTGCTGTAACACTTAGCTGGCTGCATATGAATTAGGACAACTACCCCCAGCAGAGACACAGTACAGTCAGGACGGTCACAGGCAGCCCAAATAGATTTTTTTTCCCAAATTTTTTTGGAAAAGCCCACTGCCTATATAGACTGTATATGTCTTTCACTGTCCCTGCCTCACCACCACTACTGGCCCTGGACTATGTAAAATTACTGCAGACTGTTTCACTCTGGACAGGATGACAGCGGTGATGTAAGAGGCAACGCAGAGCCAGGAAAGAATTTTGCGCAAGCCTGCTGTAACACTTAGCTGGCTGCGTATGAATTAGGACAACTACCCCCAGCAGAGACGCAGTACAGTCAGGACGGTCACAGGCAGCCCAAATAGATTTTTTTTCCCAAATTTTTTTGGAAAAGCCCACTGCCTATATAAACTGTATATGTCTTTCACTGTCCCTGCCTCACCACCACTACTGGCCCTGGACTATGTAAAATTACTGCAGACTGTTTCACTCTGGACAGGATGACAGCGGTGATGTAAGAGGCAACGCAGAGCCAGGAAAGAATTTTGCGCAAGCCTGCTGTAACACTTAGCTGGCTGCGCATGAATTAGGACAACTACCCCCAGCAGAGACGCAGTACAGTCAGGACGGTCACAGGCAGCCCAAATAGATTTTTTTTCCCAGATTTTTTTGAAAAAGCCCACTGCCTATATAGACTGTATATGTCTTTCACTGTCCCTGCCTCACCACCACTACTGGCCCTGGACTATGTAAAATTACTGCAGGATGCAATGCTCTGGACGCAATGCTCTGCACGGCCGATATACAAAAAAAAAAAAATGTGCAACACTGCAAAAAGCAGCCTCAACAGTACTGCACACGGTCAGATGTGGCCCTAAGAAGGACCGTTGGGGTTCTTGAAGCCTAAAATCAATCCTATCACTCACCCTATAGCAGCTCCGGCATCAGCAGCACTTTCCCTGATCTCTGTCAGAATGCATCTGTGGCGAGCCGCGGGAGGGGCCAATTTATATACTCGGGTGACACCTGATCTCGCCAGCCACTCACTGCAGGGGGTGGTATAGGGCTTGAACGTCGCAGGGGGAAGTTGTAATGCCTTCCCTGTCTTTCTATTGGCCAGAAAAGCGCGCTAACGTCTCAGAGATGAAAGTGAAAGTAACTCGAACATCGCATGGTGCTCGCCTCTAGTAACGAGCATCTCGAACACGCTAATACTCGAACAAGTATCAAGCTCGGACGAGTACGTTCGGTCATCTCTAGACTCAGCCCAACAAGTTGCCCTGCACCTCAAAAGTGAACCACACTGGTACTGACACCCTGGGCTCCTCCAGTATTTAAAGCTAGACTGCTTGCTGGAAAAAAAAACAATAAATATGAGATATTTCTACTTTAATTACAAAGAAAATGTGGTCTGATTGTTATCTAAATCACATTTACAGAAACATACAGTGTAACTAATAACACAAATAGTTGTACACTTCACGTCTTTTATTGACCTCATACAGTAGAAATCGACATTCTAGAAAGTAAAAGTAAATCAACTCTAAAATTTAATGACCCATAGATCCTCCTTTAGTAGTAATCACCTCCACTAAATATATCCTGTAGCTGCAAATAAGATTTGTACAATGTTGGGGACAATTTTGGATTATTCCTTCCTGCAAATGTGTTCCAGTTCATCAGTATTTCTGGGATGCTTTGTGTGCATGTTGCAGCAGGGTGCTAGCACTATTTTGTATTTTCCTCTCAGCTTTCTCTAGCACTGGTGGCAGTGTCTTTGTGAGTGTTCTGCTACTTGCTGCACCTACTTAGCAATTAACAAGGGCTTTTATTCCTGTCTTGTATGTGTAGCTGTGCTGATTATTTTTCATCAGATGATAGGTTGAGTCAGAGCTGAATCTTGGTCTTCTGTCTTTCCCTGCACATTTCAAGCTAAGTACTATGGTTATTGGTGGAAGTTGTATTCGTACTTAGTTGTTAAATGGGTTGTCCCGCGCCAAAACGGGTTGTTTTTTTTCAACAGCCCCCCGTTCGGCGCGAGACAAACCCGATGCAGGGACCTAAAAAAAAATCCGCACAGCGCTTACCTGAATCCCCGCGCTCCGGTGACTTCTTACTTACCGGTTGAAGATGGCTGCCGGGATCTTCTCCCTCGGTGGACCGCAGCTCTTCTGTGCGGTCCATTGCCGATTCCAGCCTCCTGATTGGCTGGAATCGGCACGTGATGGGGCGGAGCTACACGGAGCCTCTCTCCGGCACGAGCGGCCCCATTGAGAAAAGAAGAAGACCCGGACTGCGCAAGCGCGTCTAATCCGGCGATTAGACGCTGAAAATTAGACGGCTCCATGGAAACGAGGACGCTAGCAACGGAACAGGTAAGTGAAAAATTTCTGATAACTTCTGTATGGCTCATAATTAATGCACAATGTACATTACAAAGTGCATTAATATGGCCATACAGAAGTGTATAGACCCACTTTGTTTCGCGGGACAACCCCTTTAACTTCTGCTGCTGATAGGGACAGTGAGTGGTTGAGGTACGTGGGTCGGGTGCGTTCTTATCAGGATGGGACATCCGCTGTAGGCAGGTACGGTCTCACATTCTGAGTCATTTAGGGAAAGTTCTCCATCTGTTATTCCACATGCTTCCTGTGGCAGTCTATGTTCTCTATTCCACTATGTGAACATAGCTCAGGAACTGTTCGGAGGAACGGCTTCAGTACATCTAGATCAGACGTGACCTAATAAAAATAGGGCTAGCAACCTGCTGCAACAGTGCAAAGTCCTCTGGAGGTCATGCCACAGCATATCCATAGGGTTAAAGGGCTACTGAACAACCCCCTTTTCAATAGGTCCCCCTCTGTGAAAATAATAAACAGGGATATACTTACCTGTCTGTGGCCGCTGGGATCCCCGCTGCAGTTCCAGGTTTGTTGTGACAGATGTCACAGGAAATTACATGACTGCTGCAGCCAATGAGAAGCTGCAGTGACACGTTCTTGAACTCCTTGCATCATTGTGCTCTAGATATGAGCGCCGTTGGCAGGAAAACTAGCAGTGATGCTGCAGCCTCTCATTGGCTGCAGAGGTTACCTCATTTCCTGTGACATCATCTATCACAGGAACCACCAGGACAGCAGTGGGCTGCAGCACTGGATCCAAGTGGCTGTGGAGGGGTAAGTATATCTCTGTTTATCATTTTCACACAGGGGGTCCAATTGAAAAGGGTTTTTCCAGTAATCAGACAACCCCTTTAAGGTCAGGACTCTGACTTAGGCCATTTTAAAATACAGATAATTTTTTCAACCATTCTTTAGTTGATTACTTGTATGCTTTGGGTTATTGTCTTCTTGAATCACCCAACATCACTTCAGCCTGAGGTCATGGATGGCCACCCTTACATCCTCCTGTAAGATGTTCTGATCCACCCTAGAATCCATTGTTCCCTCAATGATCCAAAGACATCCATGTCCTGAGATGGCAAAGCAGACCAAAACTATGATGCTCCATCCAGCAGGCTTCACAGTTGGGATGAGGTTTTCGTTTCGGCATGCAATGTTCTCTTTCCTCATTGTACTGTACTTTTTATATTAAAATCACTGCTATATACATATTGTGGGAGTGCAGTATATAGAGTGGCCTGCAGAGGGCTAGAGACGGGCATCCTGGTACTGAAGAGAAAGGGTTAACACCATGGGTGTGGCAGGAAGTAAGATGAGAAGATCAATTTCTGCCACATTCGAGGAAAAGTGATAGCTCAGTGGAGCAGAAGGGCTCCTAACCAGAGGTCCAGTGTGGACAAGTAAGAGGCAGTGAAGGAGCCACATTAGAGACTCAGAGCCTGGGGTCCAGTGCGAACCAGTTAGGGTCAGTTACCCATGAAGCAGAGGAGGACGCTCTCCAGACGCCCCAGGCTGGGTTAGTGACTGGGACCCTATGGATTGTAAACCCAGGACAATAGACATGGAGTGTGATATGTTGTAATAGCTAACATACCTGGTCTCGCCCGAGTTAATTTGATACAGGTGTTTATGTGTTGTTTGCATGGAAAATTTTATGAAGTCAGGGTTACTTTGACTTCAGCGGTATAATATATAGCAATCAATCACAGCGCAGCTTTCACATTACCTCAGCGGTATAATATATAACAACCAATCACAGCACAGCTTTCATGTTTCTACAGCAGTATAATATGTAACAACCAATCACAGCACAGCTTTCATGTTACCTCAGCATTGTAATATATAACAGCCAATCACAGAGCAGCTTTCATGTCACCTCAGCGGTATGATATATATCAACCAATCACAGTACAGCTTTCATGTTACCTCAGCAGTATAATATATCACAACTAATTACAGCACAGCTTTCATGTTACCTCAGTATAATATATAACAACTAATCACAGCACAGCTTTCATGCTACCACAGCGGTATAATATATAACAACCAATAACAGTGCAGCTTTCATGTTACCTCAGCAGTATAATATATAACAACCAATAACACTGCAGATTTCCTGTTACCTCAGCGGTATGATATATAACAACCAATCATAGAGAAGCTTTTATGTTACCTCAGCGGTATAATATACAACCACCAATCACATCACAGCTTTCATGTTTGTATGACAAATTTCATGTTTGTACAACATCGGGAAATAAGAGAATTAGATTTCGTGCATTACACAGGGGCGCCAATACTTTTGCACTTGGCATTCAATTTTCGAGTTGTGACCCCTTACTTTTTCTATTTAGGACCTAAAAAAGGATCATCCCAAAATTCATGTTTGTACAACATCGGAAAGTTAAAAAATTAGGCTGGATTCACACGAGCGTGTTTATGTGCATTCAATTGTACGCACAAAAACACCCTTCTATTAGGACCATTGGTTCCCTATGGTGTGTTTACATATCTGTGTTTTACAGGCGTGCAAACGCCAGTACCTGTAAAGCATAGGAAATGCGTGCACCATAGGTCCCTGGTACACGTCAATATTCACCAGTGGGGAGTCTCCTTGTCAATGAACACTGTCACAGTTTTCAGTAACAAGTGGACTCCCCACGGGAAGTAAAGAATCCCCTGACACAGCTGTGACAGCTGTGGCAGAGGATTTCTTCTTCTCCGCAGGGAGTAAAGAATTCTCTGCCATATTGAATTCAATAAATGGCCAAGCACTGCCTGTGATTGGCTGAGTGTTGTGACCAATCACAGGTAGCACTCAGCCTTCACTCAATGAATGGCCGAGAGCTGCCTGTGATTGGCTGAGCGGTCAGCCAATTCGATATAGCCCTTTCAGCAGGCGGGGATTTAAAATCCCCGCCTGCTGAAAAAGAAATGAGTGCTAGGCAGCACTCCAAAGTAGGTGAATATACTGTAGGTAGAAAAGGAATTGACTCACCCGATGTAACCCGTTGTCCCCTAGGGGGTACCGGTACGTCCCAAATCCAGAAACGTGGATAACCTTATTAAATCTCCAGGACACTGCAGGTGATTAGGTTTCAGTACACCGGTCAATAAAGGCATCCTATCAGGAGAGCGTCATGGTATAATTCCAAGTAGAAACATTAAAGGGGATGTCTCGCGAAAGCAAGTGGGGGTATACACTTCTATATGGCCATATTAATGCACTTTGTAATATACATCGTGCATTAAATATGAGCCATACAGAAGTTATTCCACTTACCTGCTCCGTTGCTAGCGTCCTCGTCTCCATGGTTCCGTCTAAATTCACTGGCAGCTTGCTTTTTTAGACGCGCTTGCGCAGTCCGGTCTTCTCCTTTCAGCACGAGCCGCTTCAGTGTGCTCCCCGCTACAGCTCTTCTGCGCATGCGCAGACGAGCTGTCACTGCTCGGGAGCGCGCTGGAGCGGCCATTCTGTACCATCCTCTGTTAGAGGAAGGTGCAGAAACTGGAGCTGCCGTCCCGAGAAGCCGCCCAGCCATCCCAAGAAGCCGCCCAGGTAAGTGATGGGTCGGGGGTGATGTTCACTAACAGGTGAAGGTCCCGGGCCACAGCGGTAGGCCCCGGAGCCCAGCGCTAGGTTCCGGAGCGCAGCGCTGGGCTCCGGAACCTAGCGCTGGGCTCCGGGGCCTTCACCTGGGCTCCGGGGCCTTCACCTGGGCTCCGGGGCCTAGCGCTGGGCTCCGGAACCTAGCGCTGGGCTCCGGAACCTAGCGCTGAGCTCCGGAACCTAGCGCTGGGCTCCGGGGCCTGCCGAGGGGCCTTCGTCTGTTAGGGTGTAGCGCTGGGGAGCCGGGGCGTAGCGCTGGGGAGCCAGGGCTAGCGCGGGGGAGCCGGGGGCTGCGCCGGTTACCTGCTGCCTGGCGGTGGGTGACTGGTCGGCGGCGTTCAATCCAGGGGTCCGGTCGGCGGCTGCGGGGCGTCTGGTTGCCAGGGAGACACAGCTGGTAGCGTCTCGGGAGCGCGCACGTCGGGCTACAGCAAGCGATGGGAAAAGAGCCGGCGGCCATCTTGGGAAAACTTTTATAAGTTGCTGAAACGCTGGAACGGTAAGTAGAAACCAGCTAGAAAAGTCATTTACAGGGGGGCTTAGTAATGTATGCTTAATTAGGGGCACTGGGCAATAAAAAAAATTCACTGCTTCCTCGAGACATCTCCTTTAAAACAAGGAATGCAATGGTTCAAAGTAAGTGATCGAAAGAATACCAGCGCTCCGGTGTAAGTAAGGTAGAGATGGTAGTAGCAAAATGACTTACTTCACACGGGTGCCTTGGTCCACGGCACCCCTGAATCCTAGACAGCAAATAGTATCACAGACGTGGCAAAAGATCAGTATAACAATTTATTTGCTTCCATGCGATGCGTTTCGGCCTCAAACAAAGCCTTTCTTAAGCATACTATAGTTAAAACAAAAGCATCTTTTATATCTAGACAAAGTTTCTAATTACCTCATTCCCCAATAAGGAATAAGGTAATTAGAAACTTTGATTCAGGGGTTCCGGCGAACAAGGCACCCCTGTGAAGTAAGTCATTTTGCTACTACCGCCTGCTGACAGAGCTTCAGAGCAGTGCTGGGAGAGGCCCCGGCTGGACGCGCCTGAGTATAGGTGAGGAGAGGTGAGTATAATTTTTTTTTAAAACACATTTTAGGGATGATTTTCAGGGAAAGGCTTATATTTTCAGTAGAGATGAGCGAGCACCAAAATGCTCGGGTGCTCGTTACTCAAGACGAAATTTTCGCGATGCTCGAGGGTTCGTTTCGAGTAATGAACCCCATTGAAGTCAATGGGCGATTCGAGCATTTTTGTATATCGCCGATGCTCGCTAAGGTTTTCATTTGTGAAAATCTGGGCAATTCAAGAAAGTGATGGGAACGACACAGCAACGGATAGGGCAGGCGAGGGGCTACAAGTTGGGCTGCATCTCAAGTTCCCAGGTCCCACTATTAAGCCACAATAGAGGCAAGATTGCACCCCCTCCCAACAATTTTTACTTCTGAAAAACCCTCATTAGCAAGGCATACCTTAGCTAAGCACCACACTACCTCCAACAAAGCACAATCACTGCCTGCATGACACTCCGCTACCACTTCTCCTGGGTTACATGCTGCACAACCCCCCCGCACGACCCAGTGTCCACAGCGCACACCAAAGTGTCCCTGCGCAGCCTTCAGCTGCCCTCATGCCACACGCTGGCCTCATAGCCACACCACCCTCATGTCGATTTATAAGTGCCTCTGCCATGAGGAGGAACCGCAGGCACACACTGCAGAGGGTTGGCACGGCCAGGCAGCGACCCTCTTTAAAAGGGGCAGGGCGATAGCCCACAATGCTGTACAGAAGCAATGAGAAATCCAATCCTGTGCCACCTCCATCAGGAGCTGCACACGTGGGCATAGCAATGGGGAACCCATGTGCCACACACTGTTCATTCTGTCAAGGTGTCTGCATGCCCCAGTCAGACCAGGGTTTTTTATAAATAGTCACAGGCAGGTACAACTCCACAAAGGGAATTCCGTGTGCATCCACAGCATGGGTGGCTCCCTGGAACCCACCGGCTGTACATAAATGCATCCCATTGCAGTGCCCAGCACAGCTGAGGTAACGTCAGGTTTAATGCAGGTGGGCTTCGGCCCACACTGCATGCCCCAGTCAGACTGGGGTGCTTTAGAAGTGTACACATGCAGTTACAACTCCGTGTGGACCGACAGCATGGGCGGGTCCCAGGAAGCCACCGGCGGTACATAAATATATCCCATTGCATTGCCCAGCACAGCTGAGGTAACGTCAGGTTTAATGCAGGTGGGCTTCGGCCCACACTGCATGCCCCAGTCAGACTGGGGTTCTTTAAAAGTGGACACATGCAGTTACAACTCCGTGTGGACCGACAGCATGGGCGGGTCCCAGGAAGCCACCGGCGGTACATAAATATATCCCATTGCATTGCCCAGCACAGCTGAGGTAACGTCAGGTTTAATGCAGGTGGGCTTCGGCCCACACTGCATGCCCCAGTCAGACTGGGGTTCTTTAGAAGTGGACACATGCAGTTACAACTCCGTGTGGACCGACAGCATGGGTGGGTGCCAGGAAGCCACCGGCGGTACATAAATATATCCCATTGCAGTGCCCAGCACAGCTGAGGTAACGTCAGCTTTAATGCAGGTGGGCTAAAAATTACTAGGATTACAATGTAGGCGAGGGCCCAAAAAAATTGGTGTACCAACAGTACAAATGTACCTCAGAAAAATTGCCCATGCCCAACCAAGAGGGCAGGTGAAACCCATTAATCGCTTTGGTTAATGTGGCTTAATTTGTAACTAGGCCTGTAGGCAGCCCAGTTAAAATAAAAATTGGTTCAGGTGCAAGTTTCAACGCTTATTGAATTGAGAATTGAAACGTGTAAACATTGTTTACAAAAATTATATGACTGAGCCTTGTGGGCCTAAGAAAAATTGCCCGTTCGGCGTGATTACGTGAGGTTTCAGGAGGAGGAGCAGGAGGAGGATGAATATAATACACAGATTGATGAAGCTAAAAGGTCCCCGTTTTTTATGGTGATAAAGAACGATGCTTCCATCCGCGGGTGCAGCCTACGTATTGCTTAGGTATCGCTGCTGTCCGCTGGTGGAGAAGAGAGCTCTGGGGAAATCCAGGCTTTGTTCATCTTTATGATTGTAAGCCTGTCGGCACTGTCGGTTGACAGGCGGGTACGCTTATCCGTGATTATTCCCCCGGCCGCACTAAACACCCTCTCTGACAAGACGCTAGCCGCAGGACAAGCAAGCACCTCCAGGGCATACAGTGCGAGTTCAGGCCACGTGTCCAGCTCGACACCCAGTAGTTGTAGGGGGCAGAGGCGTCACAGAGGACGGTCGTGCGATCGGCTACATACTCCCTCACCATCCTTTTACAGTGCTCCCGCCGACTCAGCCTTGACTGGGGAGTGGTGACACAGTCTTGCTGGGGAGCCATAAAGCTGTCAAAGGCCTTGGATAGTGTTCCCCTGCCTGTGCTGTACATGCTGCCTGATCTCCGCGCCTCCCCTGCTACCTGGCCCTCGGAACTGCGCCTTTTGCCACTAGTGCTGTCGGATGGGAATTTTACCATCAGTTTTTTACCGCCAGGGTCCTGTGGTATAGCATCACTCTCGAACCCCTTTCCTCTTCGGGTATGAGAGTGGAAAGGTTCTCCTTATACCGTGGGTCGAGCAGTGTATACACCCAGTAATCCGTAGTGGCCAGAATGCGTGTAACGCGAGGGTCACGAGAAAGGCATCCTAACATGAAGTCAGCCATGTGTGCCAGGGTACCTGTACGCAACACATGGCTGTCCTCACTAGGAAGATCACTTTCAGGATCCTCCTCCTCCTCCTCAGGCCATACACGCTGAAAGGATGACAGGCAAGCAGCATGGGTACCCTCAGCAGTGGGCCAAGCTGTCTCTTCCCCCTCCTCCTCATGCTCCTCCTCCTCCTCAACGCGCTGAGATATAGACATGAGGGTGCTCTGACTATCCAGCGACATACTGTCTTCCCCCGCCTCCGTTTCCGAGCGCAAAGCGTCTGCCTTAATGCTTTGCAGGGAACTTCTCAAGAGGCATAGCAGAGGAATGGTGACGCTAATGATTGCAGCATCGCCGCTCACCATCTGGGTAGACTCCTCAAAGTTTCCAAGGACCTGGCAGATGTCTGCCAACCAGGCCCACTCTTCTGTAAAGAATTGAGGAGGCTGACTCCCACTAAGCTGCCCATGTTGGAGTTGGTATTCCACTATAGCTCTACGCTGCTCATAGAGCCTGGCCAACATGTGGAGCATAGAGTTCCACTGTGTGGGCACGTCGCACAGCAGTCGGTGCACTGGCAGATTAAACCGATGTTGCAGGGTGCGCAGGGTGGCAGCGTCCGTCTTGGACTTGCGGAAATGTGCGCTGAGCTGGCGCACCTTTCCCAGCAGGTCTGACAAGCGTGGGTAGCTTTTCAGAAAGCGCTGAACCACCAAATTAAGGACGTGGGCCTGGCATGGCACATGCGTGAGGCTGCCGAGCTGCAGAGCCGCCACCAGGTTACAGCCGTTGTCACACACGACCATGCCCGGTTGGAGGCTCAGCAGCGAAAGCCAGCGGTCGGTCTGCTCTCTCAGACCCTGCAGCAGTTCGTGGGCCGTGTGCCTCTTCTCTTCTAAGCTGAGTAGTTTCAGCACGGCCTGCTGACGCTTGGCCACCGCTGTGCTGCCACGCCGCGCGACACCGACTGCTGGCGACGTGCTGCTGCTGACACATCTTGATTTTGAGACAGAGGTTGCATAGGAGGAGGAGGGTGGTTTAGTGGAGGAAGCATACACCGCCGCAGATACCAGAACCGAGCTGGGGCCCGCAATTCTGGGGGTGGGTAGGACGTGAGCGGTCCCAGCCTCTGACTCGGTCCCAGCCTCCACTAAATTCACCCAATGTGCCATCAGGGAGATATAGTGGCCCTGCCCGCCTGTGCTTGTCCACGTGTCCGTGGTTAAGTGGACCTTGGCAGTAACCGCGTTGGTGAGGGCACGTACAATGTTGCGGGAGATGTGGTCGTGCAGGGCTGAGACGGCACATCGGGAAAAGTAGTGGCGACTGGGAACTGAGTAGCGCGGGGCCGCCGCCGCCATCATGTTTTTGAAAGCCTCCATTTCCACAAGCCTATACGGCAGCATCTCCAGGCTGATCAATTTGGCTATGTGCACGTTTAACGCTTGAGCGTGCGGGTGCATGGCTGCGTACTTGCGCTTGCGCTCAAACACTTGCGCTAGCGACGGCTGGACGGTGCGCTGAGAGACATTGGTGGATGGGGCCGAGGACAGCGGAAGTGAGGGTGTGGGTGCAGGCCAGGAGACGGTAGTGCCTGTGTCCTGAGAGGGGGGCTGGATCTCAGTGGCAGGTTGGGGCACAGGGGGAGAGGCAGTGGTGCAAACTGGAGGCGGTGAAGTCCTTCGTCCCACCTTGTGGGGTGTTTGGCCATCATATGTCTGCGCATGCTGGTGGTGGTGAGGCTGGTGGTGGTGGCTCCACGGCTGATCTTGGCGTGACAAACCTTGCACACCACAGTTCGTCGGTTGTCTGCACTTTCAGTGAAAAACTGCCAGACCTTTGAGCACCTCGGCCTCTGCAGGGTGGCATGGCGTGAGGGGGCGCTTTGGGAAACAGTTGGTGGATTATTCGGTCTGGCCCTGCCTCTACCCCTGGCCACCGCACAGCCTTTTCCAACCTGCCCTGCTGCTGCACTTGCCTCCCCCTCTGAAAACCTGTCCTCAGTAGGCTTAGCAAACCAGGTGGGGTCAGTCACCTCATCGTCCAGCTGCTCTTCCTCCGAATCCTCTGTGCGCTCCTCCCTCGGACTTACTGCAATTACTACTACCTGAGTGATAGACAACTGTGTCTCATCGTCCTCCTCACCCACTGAAAGCTCTTGAGACAGTTGCCGGAAGTCCCCAGCCTCATCCCCCGGACCCCGGGAACTTTCCAAAGGTTGGGCATCGGTCACGACAAACTCCTCCGGTGGGAGAGGAACCATTGCTGCACCTTCTGGGTAGGGGCCCGAGAACAGTTCCTGGGAGTCTGCCTGCTCCTCAGAATGTGTCATTGTAATGGAGTGAGGAGGCTGGGAGGAAGGAGGAGCAGCAGCCAGAGGATTCAGAGTTGCAGCAGTGGACGGCGTAGAACTCTGGGTGGTCGATAGATTGCTGGATGCACTTTCTGCCATCCACGACAGGACCTGCTCACACTGCTCATTTTCTAATAAAGGTCTACCGCGTGGACCCATTAATTGTGAGATGATTCTGGGGACGCCAGAAACGTGCCTCTCTCCTAATCCTGCAGCAGTCGGCTGCGATACACCTGGATCAGGAGCTCGGCCTGTGCCCACACCCTGACTTGGGCCTCCGCATCCTCGCCCGCGTCCACGTCCTCTAGGCCTACCCCTACCCCTCAGCATGGTGTATTACGAGTAGAGCAGAAACAGAACGCTGTAATTAAATGTGCCGCTTATTGGCCTGTGGTTGGAGGCTGACTTCGCTTACGGAACGCACAGCAGAGCCAGGAAACAATTTTGCGCATGTCTGTAGTGAGACGTAGGTGCGTATCACTGAGCTAGTGGAATTCACAGCTCAGAAGCAGTCAAGTGGCCAAAGGCCAGTAGTAGGCCTTAAGTATTTTGCTTCTATTTTTTTAAATGCTGAGCTGATACAGCAGACAGATACTGTAGGCAGCGTATAATATTATGTATACTGTTTCCCTCTGCCGGGATGACGGCGGTGATGTAACGGAGACAGCAGAGGCAGGAAACTATTTTGCGCAAGCCTGCTGTAATGCTTAGCTGCGTATTAATTAGGACTTCTACCCCCAGTAGACAGATACTGTAGGCAGCGTATAATATTATGTATACTGATTCCCTCTGCCGGGATGATGGCGGTGATGTAACGGAGACAGCAGAGGCAGGAAACAATTTTGCGCAAGCCTGCTGTAACGCTTAGCTGCGTATTAATTAGGACTACTACCCCCAGCAGACACGCAGTAAACTGTACACGGTCACAGGCAGCCCAAATATAGTATTTTTCCCCAATTTTTTTAAAAAAGCCCACTGCCTATATAGCCTGTATATCTCTTTCCCTGCCTCACCAGTACTGGCCCTATACTGCAATGACTGCAGACTGAGGACGCAATGCTCTGCACGCCCGATATACAAAAAAAAAAAAATTGTGCAACACTGCTAAAAGCAGCTTCAACAGTACTGCACACGGTCAGATGTGGCCCTAAGAAGGACCATTGGGGTTCTTGAAGCCTAAAATAACTCCTAACGCTCTCCCTATAGCAGCAGCAGCAGCAGCATCAGCAGCACTTTCCCTGATCTCTGTCAGAATGCATCTGTGGCAAGCCGCAGGCGGGGCAGATTTAAATACTCGGGTGACACCTGATCTCCCCAGCCACTCACTGCAGGGGGGTGGTATAGGGCTGGAACATCACAGGAGGAAGTTGTAATGCCTTCTATGTCTTTCTATTGGCCAGAAAAGCGCGCAAATGTCTCAGAGATGAAAGTGAAAGTAACTCGAACATCGCGTGGTACTTGTCACGAGTAACGAGCATCTCGAACACCCTAATACTCGAACGAGTATCAAGCTCGGACGAGTACACTTGCTCATCTCTAATTTTCAGCCTTTTCCCGTCAATCACTGCGGGGCTTGCCAGCAGCCCATTGCTTTCAATGGGGCCACCGGCAGCAGCTGCACCACTATTGAAGGCAATGGACATGGACCTGCATTCACACGTGTTTGTGCACATATGTGAGTGTGCAGTTTTGTACGCACCTATGTACGGCACACGCACACAGTCGTGTGAATGCACCCTTTCTATATATATAGATTGTTTGCTGTGAATAAATACTGGCAGGCGCCAAATTAAAGAAAATCAATCTCTTGGAGCCAGTTTACATGTGTGGTGCCCATTTTCCTGACAGAGAGGTCGGCAATCTGCAGGTGAGGAACCCCTCTTGCCACAATTTACAATAATTAACATCCTATATCTACACTGATCATCTTAATACGTTACTATATGAATACTGTATAGATGTGAGAACTAATCTAAGATGTGTATATGTACTGTGGTCCCCTGAAAATAAGCCTTAGCTGTGTAACAAAAAAAAAAGGAATACATTACCTAACAGGCTCGGTCCAAGTCCCTCCCGCTGCTCTCTGGAGCTTCGCTGCGCTTCTTGCAGTCTTTAGCTGTCAACAGAAGATCACTTCCTGGTTACGGGATTCATAAATCCAGCCTACAGGAAGAGATGGCGCTGAATGGTTCCCGAGCACTGCTCAGCCAATTAATGCAGCACTCGCTGAACCAAAGTGACAGCTGTGATTGGTTCTTTGACTGCTGCATTAATTGGCTGAGCAGTTGTCGAAGAACCAATCACAGCCATTGCATTGTGGAGGCAGGCTTTATGAATTGGCCAATTAATGCCGTGGCTGAGGTAATTGATAAATCCTGCGTCTAAAACGTGATGGCTGGGATTTGCTCTTTGACCGCTGCTCAGCCAGTCAATCACAGCCATTGCATCATGGCGGTGAGTGCTGCATTGATTGGCTGAGCAGAGCTTGAGAACCAATCAGAGCCATCGCTTCCTGGAGTCACGATTTATGAATCCCGTAACCTAGAAGTGATCTTCTTTCAGTGACCCAGGACTGCAAGAAGCGCGACGAAGCGGGAGGGGCGTAGACCGAACCTGCTAGGTAACATTTCCCAAAAATAAGACCTAGTGCCTCTTTTGGGACAAGAATGAATATAAGACAGGGTCTTATATTTGGGGAAACACAGTAGTAACATAGTATGTAAGGCCGAAAACAGACATGTCCATCCAGTTCAGCCAATTAGCCCACAATCTTGATCCATAGAAAGGCAAAAAACTCCAATGATGTAGAAGTCAATTCCTTCCTAACTCCAATCTGGCAATCAGAACAATCCCCAGATCACCAACCATTCTGAAGTAATTAGCGATTATAACGTATAATATTGTAATGCTCGAGAAAGCCGTCCAGGCCCTTTTTGAACTCTTTTATCGAATTCACCATCACCACGTCCTCAGGTAGAGATCTCCATAGTCTCACAGCTCTTACAGTAAAGAATCGCTTTCTATGTTTGTGTAGAAACCTTCTTTTCTCTAGACCAAAGTGGTCTATATGGACCCCCAGGGGTCGATTTTGACTTGCTGCGGGTCCATATCAGCAAGATATGCATGAGATGTAAATGGGGGTCCACCGCCTCTCAACTATTTTATATTTCTTTGCTACACCACAGATGAGAGGAACCCCCCCCCCCCCCGCCTCCTTCTGCTGGGTCATACGAAATGTCACATGAGATGCAGGGGAATAAAATGAACCCCCTCCCCGCTAAATATATTGCATGCCTAACACAGGAGGAAGTGCAGAGCCAGTTGAGAAGGATTAAATCAATAAAATGCCAGGCCCAGATAGGATACACACAAGGATTCTAAGGGAACTAAGTAACGTGATAGATAGACCACTATTTCTTATATTTAGCGACACCATTAAACTGGGGTTGTCCCACTAGATTGGCGCATTGCCAGTGTGGTCCCAATATACAAAAAGGGGTCTAAAAGCGAGCCTGGTAACTACAGGCCGGTAAGTCTCACTTCAATAATTGGAAAAATATTGGAGGGGTTTCAGAGACGCCATCATAGGAAACCTGAAGGAGAACAACGGTATAACTCCTCACCAGCATGGGTTCATGGGGGGCCGATCATGTCAGACCAATTTGATCAGCCTCTATTATGAAGTAATTTCTACGCTGGACCTGGAAGAGTCTATTGATCTCATATATCTGGATTTCTCTAAAGCATTTGACACGGTGCCGCATAATAGGCTGATATATAAAAAGAGGCAGCTCGGACTGGGTGAAAACGTGTGTATCTGGGTAAAGAAGTAGCGCGCAGATAGAAAGCAGAGGGTGATAATAAATGGATCACAGAGAGTCCCACAGTCTCACTACTCTTACAGTAAAGAACCCCCTTCTGTGTTAGTGATGAAACCTTTAGGCCTTAGTCAGACGGGCGTTTTTAGCCGCGATTTGCGCATGCGTCCGGCGATTTTATAAAACCATTGCTTTGCAATGGTATCGGACACATGAGCGCTTTTTATGCGCTCGTCCGATAAATTATAGAACAGAAATCACAGATCGCACCTATCTGCGATCTGCGATTCCTGTTCTCTTCTCTATATGCGCTCAATGGGTCCGGTGGCAGCAGCGCCGACCCCATTGAGAACATATAGAAGACAAATCATTCTTCTCTGCCACAGCTGTAACAGCTGTGACAGAGAAGAACGATGTTTGCCCATTGAATTCAATGGAGCCGGCAATACAGCCGCTCCATTGAAAGCAATGGGCTGCCGGCGTGCGCGGGGTGAATTGTCGGGAAGGGCTTAAATATATAAGCCCTTCCCTGCAATTCATCCTAAAATGTGTTAAAATAAAAAAAAATTGTATACTCACCTTTCCGCTGCAGCCGGAGTCCAGCCGCGGCCGCTGTCAGTTCTCCTGAACTGCTTCTCGGCACTATTCAGCTGGCGGGGCTTTAAAATCACCGCCTGCTGAATGATCTGCCTCTGATTGGTCACAGCCCTGACCAATCAGAGGCAGGTTTCACTCACACACCCATTCATGAATTCATGAATGAGTGAGTGACTGCTGCCTCTCAGCGCTGAGCCAATCAGGGGCAGGTCTGACTCACATCCATTCATGAATTCATGAATGGGTGTGAGTGAGACATGCCTCTGATTGGCTCAGCGCTGAGCCAATCAGGGGGCAGGTCTGACTCACACCCACTGCAGGACGGCCGCGCGGAGCTCCGGCTGCCGGGAGAAGGTGAGTATAAATATATTTTTTATTTTTACACATTTTTGGATGCATTGCATGGAAGGGCTTATATATTTAAGCCCTTCCCGACAATTCATTCCGGGCTCGCCCGCAGCGCGTTGCTTTAAATGGAGCCGGCTCTATTGCCGTCTCCATTGAATGCAATGCGCTGGACAGCTCCAGCCCGTTTCTAATGAAACGCGGCTAGGAGCAGATTTTCGGGCGATTTGCGGGCGACTTGCGCGCACCGGTCACGCGATTTGCGGATGCGCATCCGTCATGCGATCCGCAAATCGCGTGAAAAAACGCCCGTGTGACAAAGGCCTAATTCTGCGTCTCATCTGACATTTCATTTTTCTCTGTGAATACACTGGAGAAAAAACTATTCAGTAGATTTGCTTTCTCATCACTCTCTAATATTTTCCCAATTTTTTTATTAAGGGGGTCAACACTTTCAATATTATTCTTTTTATTATTTATATAATTGAAGAATAGTTTAGTTATTTTTACTCTCTTTAGCAATAAGTCCTTCTGTCTTTATCTTTGATGCTCTCTATCTGATTTTTATATAATTTATTTTTTCCTTATAGGTTTTTAGTGCTTCTTCGCTGCTTTCTTGTTTTAGCAGTATAAATGCTTTCTTTTTGCTGTTATGCCCCCTTTACATCTTTATTGAGCCACATTGGTCTCCTCCTATTCCCAACCCTTTTATTCCTGTAAGATATGGACTGCTCACAGGAAGTTCATTTAAACGTTTCCCACTTACTGTCTGTACTCTTATTTTTTAGGACATTGTCCCAGTCAATAAGGTTAAGGGCATCTCTGAGCTGATCGAACTTTGCCTTCCTGAAGTTTAGTATTAACTATGTGCGAGAAACATAGGACAATCCCAATAGTGAAAAAAAAAACATTGAAATCGATGGTTTCGTTTGTCCCGTTATGCGTTCTGAGGGAACGACAAAGGATAGAACATGCTGCAATTTGTAATCTCGCAGCATTGCTATGAGGGAAAAAAATTGATCACGTGAATAACTCCATTCAAAAGAATGGAGTTCATATTCACATAAGTATTGTGCGTCTCGCAATGCGCGAGATTCTCGCCTGTGTAAATGCAGCCTCAAGGTGACCCTCCAGGCCTGGAGAAACAAATATGGCCACACTACTTTTCTGACTACATGATGCACACTGTACAATAGTATACATCATAAGGGCTTCAACAGATGAGCACATGCACAGATACGCTCGCCGCTATAAAGCGTATTTGCACGTGAAGTCCAAAGTAGTTTGATTTTTTTTTAGATGAAACTCCGTGCTATTGCGTGCGCAAAAAAAAAAAAAGACGAAAGATAGGGCAAGGCCTACGCGCGAGAAAAACACTCGGAAGAATGAAACCACTGAAATCAATGGTTTCGTTTTGTCACGTTTTGTGGGCATGATTCTTACGCTCGCAAAACATTTCGCAAACACGGTTGTCTGTTTAAGCCCTTAGTATAAGAGTGGCCTCACACGAACGTAAGTGCTTATACGCTCGCTATCTCAGGATGTATATGTGCTACATATGACACACGATCGAGGGCTATTTTATTATATTGCACTGCTGAGACTGCTCACATCAGCATCGGGTGGCAGTGCCATGTTGGAGTAGGCGAGACCGCCTACTTAGTAGGTGAGGCAGCCTACCTGTAAGCAAGGCAGCTGATACTAATTAGGCTGTCCCACCCACTCAAACATGGCACTGCTGGGACTGCGCCAATGTGAACGGTCCCAGCAATGCAATAAAGTACAGAAGAATGCACGGATATAGGTGCAGTAGCCCGCGATCGTGCACCCTGTATAGCGCATCTAGCAATAGCGAGTGTATATGCACTTACGCTTGTGTGTGGCCTCCCCAAGGGCGGTTTCAAGTGGTCGTAGACGCAACTATGCTCGCTGGTACGGAGCATAGTTGAACCTAAAAAAGCGATAATTTCGCCGGCCGTTCAAACTCAATGCCATAACACAAGAGTTTGAAAAAACTTGAGAAGATAGGTGCTGCCCAATCTTTCTTGCAGGTTGTATTTACAATACGCGGGGGAGATAGGCCATGTTCTATCTGTTCTCGGACGTAGTATTAACGAGCGAGAATCCCGATAGTAAAAACAAAACCACTGAATTGCATTGAAATCAGTGGTTTAGTTTTGTCTTGTTATGCGACCGAGATTATCTTTTTACACCCCCAAGGCATGTGCGTTTACGTGTGCGAAAAAACATGCACTGATTGAAATGGCTAATTAGTCTAATGAGTTTAGGATGTGTTTTTTTTTCCTGCACAATTAGGCTTCTTTCCCATGAGCGTATATTGGCCAGCGTTTTCACGGACAGCCGATATACGCTATCATCTAGGGCGTAGAAGCTCATGAACGGGCGCACAAATCTAAAGAACCGCCGGAGCCGGAAGCCCGCAGGGCGGTAGGCGGGAGGCAGGCATGAAAGGGTTAACGGGGAGGAGAGGCGTCATCGGGCGCAGTGGTTTCTGGGAGGGGGCGGGGCCTCAACCGGGAGGTACTATAAAAGGAGCAGAAGCACGGGAGAGGCCCAGAGCGGCGAAAAGAAGAGGAGAAGGAAGCAAAAGAGCACGAAGCAAAGATCAAGCATCGGGAGCGCTGAAGAGGAGCGGCTAGCGCTGAATAGGAGCGGCGTGCGCTGAAGAGGAGCGGCGAGTGCGGCGAGCGCTGAAGAAGGGCGGCGAGCGCTGAAGTGGAGCGGTGAGCGCTGAGGAAGAGCGGCAAGCGCGGAAGAGGGTCGGCGAGCGCTGAAGCAGGAGCGGCGAGTCGGCAGCTGGAACGACAGGTGCGGAGGGAGTGACGGAGAAGCGCGATCGGCGGCTGAAGGCGGCGGGAGAAGAACGGTGAGAAGAGCAAGCCGGGGTGGCGATCGGCAGACAGCGGGAGGGCAGAGGACGCGCGGCTTACCCGAAGCACCGGAAGTCACGTGGGACCCCCGGACAGCGGCAGAGCAGGAAGACTCCGTCCGGAGCAGTGAAGCAGGAAGAAGAGGAGAGCCAGCAGCGAAAGCAGCAAAGAAGCGCCCGAAGATCGCAGCACCTGTAGAGATGGAGGCGGTCCTTTCCAGAATCCGGGCAGCGGCAGAAGAAAGAGGTCTGGAGTGGCTCTTAGAGCTTTCAGACGAAGCGCTCGGTGCAGCGGCAGGATCTTCAGCGATTGATACCAACGTGGCATCGGCAGCAACACAAGAAGTGGCGGCAGAAAACGCGGAGATGGCGGAAGCAGATCGGGTGGAAGGAAGGAGGTCAACCAGGGGTGCGGGGCCGGCGGCGGCAGCACCAGCGGGGCACGCAAAAGAGCTTAGGCCGCGGAGGGCCCGTGCGCCAGAGAGATTGAGCCCCGAGCACGGTCCCTCACGCAGGCAGAGGATGCGGAGTCTCTCCCCGGCCCCCCCGCGTAGTAGGCTCCCCCCGGCAACACCGACAGGCAGGGGGAGCAAGGCGGGGAGAACTCCCGCGAAACGGGGGAGTGCGGCGGGCAGCATGAGGCCCCGTGCTGAGAGGGGGGCGGGGCCAAACGCTAACCTGAATGCAAAGAGCAGAGGGAGAGGAGGTGGCGGCTCTGCAGGACGAGAGCAGCCTTGCAGCGGGTCAGGTGTGGAGCGGCCTGGAACATCTCTGGGTCTGACGGCGAGCGCATCAGGAAGGCGGTGGACATCGACAGAGGTGACCCACGGTCAAGCGGGGCCAAGAAGAACGGAGGCGGTTGCGGTTCTGGCAGATCGGTCGCAGCACGGTGAAGGAGATCAATCGGGAGGTTCGGCGGCTGGTGGGTTCACAGCCCCTACGCAGCCAGGTGAGTTAAGCTCTTTGTACAGTATGTCCAGCAATGTTAGCCGCGCAGCGCATGTGGGGAATAGCGTTGCGCAAGTGGCGGGGGGTAGCGCAGCGACAGGAACCACACCGGGTGTAGGCGGCGAGGCAGGTGCATTGCTGGGGCTTATGTTAGATTTCTTGAGAAGGCAGGGGGGGGGCCACAACCCGTCGCCTGTCGCAGCATGGAGCTCGCCGTGCAGTGCGTCATCCAGCATGGTGGGACCGCTTGCTGGGGGGACTGGGGTAGGACAGGCGATGGGATCCATGCAACCCCCCCCGTTGGCGGAGCGGGGGCCCGTAGGGGCCTCACAAGTCACCGGGGAAAGCCTCCAAGCGGGGGCCATGGGGGGTACCACGGAGGTAGGGGCAGCAGCAGGGGTTACAGTGGCGGTACAGACAGAGAAGGACGGGGAGGGTATACGGCTAGATGACAAAGCAAAAGGCGAAGTATACGTCTGCTTTGAGGGACCGCTGGGGGCCCATCTCAAAAAAGAGGTGAGGGAAAAGATCTGGAAGGATGAATATGTCGAGATATTCTCCCTCCTCCCCTTGGAAAAATTCAATTTGGACAAGGGGAAAAGAACGGAGTTTAAGAAAGAGGAGGAGGAGAAGAGGAGATGGCGCCTGATCCCCCAGACGTTCGCTAATTGGCTGCAGGCGTTTGCCATTTTAGCGAGCGTGATAGGCGAAAAAGCGCCGGACAATTGTTCCGGCCTTTTTTGCTATTTGGACTCAATAGGTGAGGCATATAGGGTATACGGGGGGCAGACCTGGCTGCGCTATGATGAGCAGTTCAGGCAGCGTAAAGCGGTGCGCCCATCTATCAGATGGGAGCATAAAGACATTGGATTATGGTTGAGAGTAATGGCCCCCGCGCGATTTGGACAGCCCTTTCAGGGCGGTGCCGGGTCGTTCGGCCTGGCCTCTAGTTCGGCAGGAGGTCAGGGGAGCTCAGCGGGGGGAAGTAGGCCTGGGTACTGTTGGCAATACAATGAGGGGCAGTGCAAGTTCGGTGCAACCTGCAAGTTTCGCCACGCCTGCTCCCATTGTAGCGCAGGGTCCCACGGGGCATCGAAATGTTTCAAAAAAGGGAAAGGAAAGGGTCCCGGCGGTTTTACAAAAAGGGATGACCCCGGTGATTCTGGAAGAGATGGTACCTCATCTAAATAGATACCCTGATAGAGAGAAGGCGGAGTTGCTTTTTAGGGGTTTTAGGGATGGTTTTCACATCCCGCCCCCGTTACATGGGGTCCCCTTTTCGTTGAAAAACTTGCGATCGGCGTTAGATTATCCGGGGGTGGTGACGGAGAAGTTAAAAAAGGAAGTGAGCTTGGGGCGCATGGCGGGGCCGTTTAAAGAACCGCCGGTGCAAGATTTCGTGGTGTCTCCTTTGGGAGTGGTTCCAAAGAAGGAGCCGAATAAATTCCGGCTGATTCACCACTTATCGTATCCAAAGGGGGCATCAGTGAACGACGGAATAGACCCTGAGCTATGTTCGGTGGTGTATACGTCGTTCGATGCGGCGCTTCAGTGGATTAGAAAGTACGGGAAAGGAGCATTGATGGCGAAGGCTGACGTTGAGTCGGCTTTTCGCCTGCTCCCGGTAGCACAGGAAAGCGTTAGGTTGTTGGGGTGTTTTTGGGAAGGGAGTTATTTTGCAGATCGTTGTTTACCCATGGGATGTTCCATCTCATGTGCATACTTCGAAGCATTTAGTTCATTTGTAGAATGGGTGGTGAAGGATACGGCGGCTGTGCAGTCGATCATTCATTACCTGGATGATTTTTTGTGTGTGGGGCCCGGGGGATCGCCAGTTTGTGCGAACTTGCTGGGCACCTTACAGTGGGTGTCGAGGCGGTTCGGGGTGCCGTTAGCACCCGACAAGACGGAGGGGCCCACTACATGTCTAAGTTTTCTGGGCATCACCATTGATTCAGTGGCAATGGTGTGTCGTTTACCAGAAAATAAGTTGTGTGATTTACGAGAGGAGGTACGTGCGGCGCAAAGAGGAAAAAAGATCACGCTAAGAGGGCTGCAGTCACTGTTAGGCAAGCTGAACTTTGCCTGCAGAATCATGCCCATGGGCCGGGTGTTTTGTAGACGGTTGGCGTCAGCAACGGCGGGGATTCGGGCACCACATCATTTTATCCGTTTGGGGGCCAGTCACAAGGCAGACCTTGCAGTGTGGTCCACCTTCCTTGAAAAATATAATGGCAGGTCGGTAATCATAGGTGAGGTCAGCAATAATGTGGACTGGGAGTTATATACTGATGCGGCAGGGAGTGCAGGGTTCGGGGCCTATTTTCAGGGTAGATGGTGCGCGGGGGAATGGCCGGAGCGGTGGAAGCAAGAAGGATTGGTACGGAACTTAGTGCTATTGGAGCTATTCCCAATAGTGGTGGCCATCACGCTGTGGGGTGACCACTTCCGTGATAAAAAAGTAAAATTCCACTGCGATAACATGGGGGTGGTGCAGGTAATTAACAGCCTTTCGGCATCATCCCCCCCTGTGGTAAACTTGCTGCGTCAGTTAGTGCTCCAAGCATTGTCATTGAATATGTGGGTAGTGGCGGCTCACGTTCCAGGTGTCGAGAATTCAATTGCGGATGCTCTCTCTCGGTTTCAGTGGGAGCGGTTCCGGACACTGGCGCCGGGTGCACAGCTGGTGGGGAGAGAATGCCCGGATCAAATCTGGAACGTGGTAAGCGAGCAGTGGGGGGCCTGATAGAGCGGTCACTGGCTCGGCGAACTAGGGCAGCGTATGGCGCAGCATGGCGGGAGTGGGAGGAATGGTTGAGGAAAGGGGGGGGGGGGGCACATTCAGAGGACGATAGAGTAGGCCTGCTGTTGAGCTGGTTGGGGAGAAGCGCGGAATTGGGGAGGTCAGTGGCACAGGTTAATCAATTTATAGCGGGTATAGCATTTGGTTTTAAGTTAAGGGGGGTGGGGGATGTGACAAAAAATTTTTTGGTAAAACAGGCATTAAAGGGTTTAAGGAAAGGTAGGGGGAGTTTAGACACTAGGCGGCCGGTTTCCTTTGACGTCTTGGAGAAACTGGGTAGAGCATTGGACATTGTATGCGGGAGTGAGTCTGAGAGGCGGTTGTTCAGGGTAGCCTTTTCACTGGCATTTTTCGGTGCATTTAGGATAAATGAGTTGGTGTCTCCCAGCAGGACTTCCGGGGGCGGGTTGCAAGTAGGAGACGTAAGGGTGATAGAAGGGAGGTTGGAGTTGCGGATCCGTCGGTCTAAGACGGACCAGCAGGGTCGGGGACAGGTAATCCAGCTAGGCGAGGTGCCAGGGGCCTTTATGTGCCCTAGGAGGACATGGGAGCAGTATAGTGGAGGGTTAGAATCTCGGTCAGGCCCCTTGTTGCGCCATGAGAATGGCCAATTCTTATCCCGTTTTCAATTCATAGCAATATTTAAGCAGGCATTGGGGGTAGCGGGGTTTGACAAAGAGCAGTTTGGGTCACACTCATTTAGGGTGGGAGCAGCAACGGAGGCGTCAGTGAGGGGCATGGGAGTGGAGGCGATAAAGAGAATAGGTCGGTGGGAGTCAGGACGTTTTGAATCCTATGTACGCCCCCACCTGCTTTAAGCCTAGGGGTGGGGGGGGGGGACATATAGGGGTGGTTGTTAACAAATTGTATCGTTGTTTTTGTTTTGCAGATGGTCACCCAGCTTTAGTATGGATCTTGGGACATTCATATGTATTCTGGGGGGCGGAGAGGGCGGGGGTGCGTGCCAACGGTAGACAATTAAGGTTCCCGAAGAGTGAAGCACTAATTAGGTGGTTGGGGATTAGAGGCTTGTCGTGGGGCACTGTTTTAGAGGAAGTGGAAAGGAGGGTGAGATGGGATAGGGCACCGGACGTATTGGTGATACATGCGTGGGGGAATGACTTGGGAAAGAGGAGATTTAGGGACCTATCGAGGGACATTCGGTATGACTTCCTTAGGTTACAAGCGTCATACCCGGGTGTAGTGGTGGTTTGGTCTGAAGTGGTGCCAAGGAAAGTGTGGAGGGGGGCGTTTTCAGAAAAGGGCCTAAACAGAGCGAGAGTGAAGCTGAATAAAGAAGTCTCGCGATTTGTGGGGGAAAAAGGGGGAATATCGGTGCGGCACATAGACCTGGAGAAAGGTATTGGCAACTACTGGAGGGCAGATGGCGTCCATCTGAATGAGATCGGGATGGACTTATGGATGGAGGGCTTGCAGGAGGGCATTGAGCGCGCGCTGTTGGTGTGGAGGGCGGCGCAGGCTCAAGGGGGTCGAGCCTCGCTTGCTGTGGCGGGGGAGGGAGAGGGATCCTTGGAGCCCGTATAGAAGGTAGTGGGGGAATGGCAGGGGCTACATAGCCCCCTTTTCCCCTCCTTTGCCGTAATTTGTGGCCTGTCGCCTCCGGGGTTACAGGGCGGAGCCCTGATAGTCGGGGGGAGAGGCTAGCCAGGGGTGGCTAGCCGGCCTCGGGGTCGGTATGAGACGGCGGCCGGAGGTTAAGGGAGAGTGTCGTCGGTCTCCCGAGTCTGCCGACCTGCGGCGGGAGGAAAAGTTAGAAAAGGTTCGGGGATAGCGTCGCCTGAGTCAGCCAAGTTGCGGCGGGTGGCCGGGACAGCTATCCCCTTGTTGGTGTGAGGCGGCAGGATGTGGTAGAGACAGGGGTTGGGCTCCAAGGTCCTCTTCCAGGTTTACATTTGAGGGATATTGTTATTATTGAGGTTGGGGGTGAAATAAGTTTAAATGTATTAATGTTGTTTGTGATAATAAAATGGCTGCTGTGGCCAAATTTATCCAACAGATGGTGTCGGTGGTTTGTGCAGCGAATGGTAGGTGGGGAAATGGTAAGGGAAGGTCATAGCAGCGACAACTCCGTTATACCCGGGTCAAGAACCGCCGGAGCCGGAAGCCCGCAGGGCGGTAGGCGGGAGGCAGGCATGAAAGGGTTAACGGGGAGGAGAGGCGTCATCGGGCGCAGTGGTTTCTGGGAGGGGGCGGGGCCTCAACCGGGAGGTACTATAAAAGGAGCAGAAGCACGGGAGAGGCCCAGAGCGGCGAAAAGAAGAGGAGAAGGAAGCAAAAGAGTCCCACCCGCCCGCCCTAGAGGAAGCAAGAGGGGGGAGGTGGGGGTCAGGAGAAGGAGATCTTGTCATAGCAGCGGGGGAGGGAGAGGGATCCTTGGAGCCCGTATAGAAGGTAGTGGGGGAATGGCAGGGGCTACATAGCCCCCTTTTCCCCTCCTTTGCCGTAATTTGTGGCCTGTCGCCTCCGGGGTTACAGGGCGGAGCCCTGATAGTCGGGGGGAGAGGCTAGCCAGGGGTGGCTAGCCGGCCTCGGGGTCGGTATGAGACGGCGGCCGGAGGTTAAGGGAGAGTGTCGTCGGTCTCCCGAGTCTGCCGACCTGCGGCGGGAGGAAAAGTTAGAAAAGGTTCGGGGATAGCGTCGCCTGAGTCAGCCAAGTTGCGGCGGGTGGCCGGGACAGCTATCCCCTTGTTGGTGTGAGGCGGCAGGATGTGGTAGAGACAGGGGTTGGGCTCCAAGGTCCTCTTCCAGGTTTACATTTGAGGGATATTGTTATTATTGAGGTTGGGGGTGAAATAAGTTTAAATGTATTAATGTTGTTTGTGATAATAAAATGGCTGCTGTGGCCAAATTTATCCAACAGATGGTGTCGGTGGTTTGTGCAGCGAATGGTAGGTGGGGAAATGGTAAGGGAAGGTCATAGCAGCGACAACTCCGTTATACCCGGGTCATGTTTGTGCGCCTGTTCACATGGCAAGGGCCCCGGTGCATATGCACCGAGGTCACCATGACGTCGCCCCTTTCCCCTCCCTCCCGCTTGCAGGCTCACCACTGCTGTCCTCCCCACTGGATCTTTGCAATGGGAGGGAGTGTGGCGGTGCTAAGCGCCGTCCCGTCCCGCCTCCTTCTATTTATGGCTATGGACAAGGGGCTGTAGCTTAGCTCTGCCCCTGTCCCGCCACTTGTCCACAGCCAGCAATGGGAGGAGGCCGGACGGGACGGCGCTTAGCTCCGCCACCGTCCCATCTCCTCCCAATGCAAAGAACGAGCAGGGAGGAGAGCAGAGGTGAGCCTGCACGGGGGATGGAGAGCCACGCTGCTAAACTCTGTCCCACCTTCGGCCACTATCATGGGTTCCCATAGGAGCCCATGCAGCTGCCGACGTATTCCGGCCCAAAAGATAGTTCCAGGACAATCTTTTGGGCCCGACGTAAAACCGCCCGGCGCTATATTGGCTGGCCTGGGCGCTTTTAAGTCTCCGGAATACGCTCATGTGATCTGATGCATTGGAATCCACTGCATCAGATCACAGCGTATATCAGACGGCTGTGAAAACGGCGGGCCGATATACGCTAGTGGGAAAGAGCCCTCAAGCTGCTACAGACGAACGTATGTGCACACAGGGCTTAACCCCTTGAGTGGCGGGTTTCCTACCACCCTGTCGTGCCCACCAAGGCAGGTTTTTTAAAATGGTCTAATCATTGAATTTCAACTAGTTTTGCAGTTGCGTCTCAAGAGCCATAACTTTTTCATTTTTCCATTGACATGGCCATATGAGGGCTTGTTTTTTGCGGGACAAGTTGTGATTTTTTAAACAGGGGGGAGGAAAAAAAGAAATGGGGGAAAAAAGAAAAAAAGGGGCCATGTCATTAAGGGGTTTAATAATGTATTAACTTCCTTCTCTGGGTCATTACGACGCATGGATACCACGTGTGATTTTATTTTTGATTTTTTACAAAGTAAAGGGAGACAAGTGTTTTTTTAATTTTTTTTAAATAATTTTTTTACTTTTTTTTTTTTTTAATTTTTTTGAAATTTTTTTTTTTTTGTCCCTTTAGGGGACTTCCACAGGGACCCATCAGGACCCCTGATCACATTCCGGGGGTCTGATGGTGACAGCCCTTTACATGCTGCAGTGACAACCCTTTACATGCTGCAGTCACATAGACTGCAGCATGTAAAGGGTTAACACAGCAGAGATCGGAGGTTTTCTCTGATCTCTGCTGTAAGAGCAGGTACCTAGCTGTCCTCTGACAGCTAACAACCAGCTCTCCCTGCCACAGAGACCATCGGCTTGCTTCTGACAAGCCGATGGTCTCTATGGCAACCTGTAAACAAAGCAGGACATTGCCGACATGTCGGCAATATCTTCTGCTGGTTTTTCAAAGCCCTTGCTTTGTTCTCTGTGGGTCTGTGCAGGCAGAGCACACTGTCACAGCTTGTGGCATTGTGCTCTGCAGCTCCCATAGTGATACATAGCCCTTTCCGGGCAGTATCGCTATGAGCAGTGGAGCTCGTCCCGGAAAATTTCCGGGCGTGCCACTCAAGGGGTTAAACAGCTGGGCGTGATTTAGTGCTGTTATGCGGCTGTGAAAAAGAAAAAATGGTTCATGCGCTAATAGGCTCTGTACAAGTGAGTGTATTAGTGCATGCACCCATGTGTTTTTGCCCTTATAATAGTGAAACATGCATTGCACATCGAATGGCAATCACTCATGTAAATTAACCCATTGAAAATAATGGGCTATATCAACACATAAGTTCTGTGCATTTAACAATCACATAGAAGCTGCATGTTATCCGCCATGTAAATACACCCTAAATTGCTAATCTGAGCACTGACACTGTTCATTAGCTGAAGATATGCTTGATAGAAAGTCTGTAGACCGGTTGTCAGCTACTGAGGAATAACAGTGCTCAGATTAGCGCTTCAGCTGGTTGGTTTTAGCAGTCGGTCGGGTCTCAGCAGCCGGACCCTCAATGATCAAACCTTTTCATGTTTCAAAAGTTTTTAGAAAGCAGTTGCACTGTACATAAAGCTAAAGGCAATTAATGAAATGTGAAGCTCCATGCGCCATCTTCTGGTGATTTTGTGAAATGCAAGTATATTAAAAAAATGATCTACAGTATTGAGAATAGAAAACAATTTTAACTCACAAAAGTAGTTGTTTTTTTTTTTAAAGAAAAATGTAACTGCATTAAAAATGGTACTTTGTATAGAAAATAGAAATACTTCCTCAAGACAACCTCACAAGACTGAATACACACATGGTGGGATACTACAATAAAAAGTAACCATTTCCTACTAATCTGATTGGTGGAAATATAACTAATTGATGCTTTAGGCCGAATGCCCATTGACGGATTATTGCTGCAGAATTCATGGCTAGGCGCCTGCCGCGAGTTCTGCAGCAATGCCCGTCCATAGACTCACCATGGTAAACGATTCTCCCCTGCCCACGAGCAAAAATCAACAGCGATTTACCGCTCACGGGGGAGGATCACAGCATGTTTTAATTTGTGTATAAAATCGCACGAATGGCTTCCATTCCAGCCAATGGAAGCCATCCATCCTGCGGCACTTCCACTGTGAGCATAGCGGAAGTATCGCGGGAAGTTGCGTCACTGCCCAGCGCCAGCATGTCATGTGCTGCACTGCGTCGGCTCGCCAGCTGAGACGCTCACGGCGGATCCGGGGAGGGGTGTATAGGGTCTCCTGCGGACGCCGGTCTGATTCCGCTGCGAGATTTCGCAGGCGGAATCCGACCCAGCCGTTAACATGAGGCCTTACAATGAAGGTAATGCATTGCTGTGTCCTCTTCCCAATTTTCTCTGCATGGCAACTGTCTCAGCCACCTGCTCTGCAGGTCCCAGCACAGCAGGTTGCTAGGATTGCCGCCGTGTGGGTGAAATGCCAAAGGGGTCTTACATTCCTTTATTCTTCCAATCAGTGAGGCTCTTAGTGGTCAGACCCTCAACAGTCATAATGTTATGCCATATCCTAACTATATTACAAGATGGGAATATTCCCTAATTACCGTCTATGCAAGGCTTATATAGAGCTGAGCTTTTGTTTTCATAGCAATCGATCAAACTTATGGCAGGGCAAATATTAGTGGGTCAGAATTTCTCTTGAGACTGACTGCTTGACTTATTTATTTGGCATTTCTGGTACTATGAAAAGGGTTGTACCAGAATTTGAAGTTCTTCCCTACCCACAGGATATCCAAAGGATAGGGGATAACTTGCAGATGGGGGTCTCATGATTGAGATCCTCGACAATCTCAATAACAGAGGTCAGGGTCACATGTTCCCCGTCTTCATCACTGCGGGGTTACTGCACCTCCCGCAGTGAGTAGAGAGCTGGTCGTGCAAGCCCTCCATTCACTTTCAGTGGGACTTCCAGGAAACCCGAGTGGTACCTGCTCAGCCCTATTGAAATGAATGGAGGCTGACCGTGCATGTTCGGACAGCGCTTACTTCATACTGACATCACTGCAAGGGTAGAAGCGACACCTGCAATGACAGGAGAACAAGATGCAAGAGTCACAGGGCAACCCAAAAAAGAAATAGACAAACTGGAGCAAGTTCAGAGAAGAGTTCCCAAGATGGTGAGAGGTCTGCAAATCATGTCCTATGAAGAATTGTTAAAGGATCTGGGAATGTTTAGCTTGCAGAAGAGAAGGCTGAGAGGAGACTTAATAGCTGTCTACAAAAAATCCGAAGGGTTGTCACACTGCAGAGGGATCAGCCCTATGCTCATCTGCACAAGGAAAGACTAGAAGCAATGGGATGAAACTGAAAGGGAGGAGACACAAATTAGATATTAGAAAAAACTTTCTGACAGTGAGGGTGATCAATGAGTGGAACAGGTTACCACGGGAGGTGGTGAGTTCTCCTTCAATGGAAGTCTTCAAACAGAGGCTGGACAAATATCTGTCTGGGATGATTTAGTGATCCTGCATACTCAGATAGCCCCAGGACTTTGAGTAGAGCCAAATAGCGTAACTACCAGACCATCGCAAGAAGCATATCAACACAATAGAAAATACTAATACCAAACTAGGGAGTCACTGAGAATAAGAAGGCAATAGGACTAGACTAGAAGTCAAACAGGAAAGCCAAATAATGAACTAAGGCCAGGCAGATACAAATAAGGAATGTATTCCAGACAAAACCAGAGGCTAGGAAATAAGACTGACAAGAACAAACTACACTACACGATACTAGAACGTAAACATATGATACTGGATTTAAATGCACTTTGTTACTGCCCAGCAGAAATCACACTGCAAAAGCAAGGGATGCTTAAAGGGGTTTTGTCATTAAAACAAAAGGGAGGCTAGCGAATGAGAGGGTTCAGGGGTTCACTGAACAATGAGGTCAGCTGACGCACTCCAGAGGATCAACTGTGGGAACATCTATTCCAGCAACAGTTTAGAAAACAGGAAATGATGATCCAGAAGGGGAATTGCTGCTGGTCATAACGGTTACTCTACACTGCAGCTCTGCTTCTTCAGATCGCCTTCTAGATGAAAGTACAATCCCACTTGGTGCTAATTTCTAGTGAACCTACATTTTAGAGTAGGTTTCCCACCATAAGTGATAACATATTACTAGGATGTGCCATACCTTCCCAATCACATGGATTCCAACTTTAAAGACCACCTATCCATAAGTGATGAAAGTTTGATTGTTGGGGGTCTCAGAGCTGAGATCCCCATCGATCCCAAGAACAGAGATCCCATGGCCCTTTCTCCTCCTCAATGCAGGCTTGCTGCAAATCCGCAGAGACATGGAGATTGAATGGAGCAGTGGTCATGCATGTGCGGCACCGCTCTAATCATCTTAAATGGAAGTGTCAGGGATAGCCGAACACGCACCCCATTGAATCTCTGTGACACTGTGGGTAGGTGCAGAGAGCACTGCACCTCCTCAGGATAGTTCCTCAATATTAAAGTCCCAGAAAACCTCCTAAATGACAAGAATTAGGTAAGTTGTTCTGCTGCCCCCTAGTGGACAAAACCAAAATGGCAGAAAAAAATGTGAGAGCTTTTAGTAAAGATTTTTTTCCAATGTCAAAAAAACACTATTCTCATATTATAAAGTAACGCAGTTATTCACTGACCCGGGAGGTGAGAGGATTTAAAGAAGGGCAGTAGTAGGTTCATAACATAATTACCCGACGCACACGATGGCGATGGATTTATAAAGGCTCCGGATAAGCTCCTGGGAAATGTAAAGGCAAAGTATTAAATAGAAGCTGTTTTATGGTAGGAGAACATTAGGCCATAAAAGACACGAAGCCCTTTGTACCCACCAGGAGAGAAGTTCCCACTGAAGGATTAGTTCATAATAGGAGGATGTACAGCGTCGGGCTCCTTCCTCGTACAGAACATTCCCCCAAGACAAACCGCTATAAAGACAACTCAATAAAACGTCTCGGCTTTCAGTTCAATCAGCAGGCACTCAGGTAGCGGCACATTTATAAGGGAGCAGATATTTTACCATCTGGAGCCGAGACGATGAGAGGATAAGAGAAGACAGAGGGCAGAATAATCAGAACCACATCAGTATCTGAAGGCTGGATCTGAGCTGAAGACAGATTTAGAATAGAACCAGTAAGTCTTCCAAAAACTCTGCCATCACTAGATGGAGCCTGTGCATATGTTTCACATTGCTTCCATTGATCACTATGTGACCTGTATAAATAAGCAGTCAGCTCCCCCTAGTGGTGGCTGCAGGTAGACAGAATTTTATCATTTACTTCTCTTGCTTCTAAAAAGACACTCCGCTGGCACTATGAACACTGAATGGCCCCTTTATCTGATTTCATCATTGGAGGTTCCCTTTTTGGAAATTATACCTGGAGTGTAGCACAGAAGGGCGTAGCAAGTTTTCCATGGATCAGTTTTAGTGTGAATCCACATTAAATGGGAAAATCCAACAATCTGAGTGACTTCCAAAGAGGCCTGATCATTAGTGCTAGACTAGGCACGGCTTCACTGCCCACCTTGTGGGGTTTTCTCATGCAGCGGTGTGGAGAGTATAATGAGAAAAACATCCAGCGAATGGGGATCGTGTGGACAGAAACAACTCACCTATAAAAGGGGTCAGAGGTAGAGATGAACGAGCATGCTCGGTAAGGCGACTTACTTGAGAAAGCATCGCCTTTTCGAGTAACTGCTGGATTCGGAGGGGGCGGCGAGAGGGAGAGTGATCGCTCTCTCTCCCTCCTGATCCCCTCCTCAACCCCCCGCTCACCCCAGTGGCCCCCCCGAATCTTCAGGGACAAGCCAGCAGTTACTCGAAAAAGGCGATGCTCTCTCGAGTAAATCGCCTTACCGAGTATGCTCGGTCATCTCTAGTCAGAGGACGATGTCAAGAATCATTTGGACAAATAGGCCTTGTAGAGTCAAGGAAACTGCAGTGGACCACAATGCTGGTGTCCATCTAACATGTCCAAATGCTCAACTCATCATTCTTTAGATAGGCTATAACAGTAGACGACCAGTAGCAGCGCCAGTAAGAAAAACAGAGACGCCAGACACTAGTTAGCAAAAGAGCACAAAGGTTGGATCACCAAGCAGTGGAAAAACATCGCCTGGTCAGATTGATCCATATTTCTGTTGCATCGAGCAGAATTTGGCATAAGCAGCATGAATTGATGACCCCTTCCTGTCGGTCTGGTTGAGTAATGGTGTAGGGAATTTTTTTTGGCACAGGGGATCATAGCATGTTGGAACTGCTGCGGTCGGAAAGTCAAAGCAGTTCCAACATGCTACTAGATACAAATATCTTTAAGTATACTTATGCTGTAATTATGATTCCGATCTTATGGCAGATTACAGCTACAATCACAGATCACAATATTTAACCCCTTAAGGTCACAGCCCTTTTTTAAAACTATTTTTGGTTTTTCTTCCCCTTCTCACAAAATCATAACTCTTTCATTTTTTTCTCAACATAGCTCTCTGAGGGCTTGTACTTCCCTCCCCCTCGCTGGCTCACCTCCCCTCCAGCTGTTTGCAATGGAAGGGGACAGGACAGGGCGGAGCTAAGCTCCCGCCCCTTGTCCGCAGCCAGCTTTTACGCCACGGGAATACGCCTGTGTGATTTGATGCATTGGAAACCAATGCATCAGATGGTAGCGTATATCGGTCGGCCAATATACGCTCATGTGAATAAGCCCTTAGACTGCTTTCCCACTGGCTACAAAATCGTGTAATTTTCTCACAATGCGACCGTGCTACCGTATGTGAAGCCCATGCTTTCCAATGGGCTCCTTCACATTAACTATGTTTGTCTGCTGCTAAAAAAAAAATTGCGGCAAAAATTCTCTATACAGCTGTGAATTGCGATGATTTGTAGCCCATGTTCCCCTGTGGAACCTCCTTGCTTATTGCATCGCGTCATACAAACGTGCAGTTTTCGTGCAATGTGATTTTAACATAAGAAAGTCCGATTAACTTTTTCATTATAAAATTGTGCGATTTTGTCACGTGAGAAAATCGCACGTAACAGCGACGCAATGCGAGATTTTTTCACAAGAAAAATCTTGACTGACGCTACCGAACTACGTATACAAAGCTGCGATATCGCGGCGATTTTATAGCGCTGATGTCACTGTCGTCCGTGTAAAAGAGGCCTTAGCAGCCTCAATAGGGAAACATGGGCTACAAAACAGTCGCGGGCGTATCACAAAAACCGCGAGGTTTTCGTCTTGCAATGTTGCATGTTATAAAACATTGCAAATGTACAGGAACCCATAGGAAAGCACGGGCTTCACATACACGCGATTTGTAGCATTGTCGCATCGCGAGAAAATCGCGCGACTTTGTCACCCATGTGAAAGAGGCCTCAAACTTGCGATCGTTTAGTCGCTCATTTTGACATGCAGGTTATTAAAACGTGACACTCTACCAGGCAGTCATTTGTGGCAGCCCTCTGGGCCTTAGCTGGCTTGGCAGACGAACAGCACCTCGTGATCCCATCGTACCCCAAAAGTGCCAAAGGGTTAAACAAAACAGATACATTTTCTGGTGGATGAGACAGATTTAAAGCAAATGAATAGTCCATGTACTGACACCAGTTTAGGAGCGATCGATCTGATTGGTTAGAAGTTGACCGGAAACCTATCTGTGGGCAATTCAAGAGGCATGCCCATCTTACAAGGTGTTAGCACATCACTAGAATATGCTATAATGTAATCATACCCCAGGACCCCACCAATCCTGAGAATAAAGGGAATGCAGCAGGTGTTTAGCACTACACCCCCTTCTAATTTCCCCTTGTGCAGCAGCGCCCCCACCATCCGACTGTGTGGGAAGTGCAATCAACCCTTTTATATGAATGAAGCTGCGCTGTAGTTCATTGCAAGGCGGCTGATCGGGACGGGACTGTGGGTAAAACTTTCAGGGGGACACAGTTCTATACCAGTACTGCACCCCCTTCCTATGCTAGCAATATGTTGGGAATGCCCCTCTAATTGCATATTGATTGGTCAGTGCCACTTTTCTAAAAACATATACAGGCTGTCTCAAAAATGTGGAAACCCCTACATAGAATGAAAATGGTGTGGCAGACAGGGATGTAATTTTGCTGTTATTCTTGTCACCAACATGACGGACACTTTGAATGCCGCCATCTTGGATTTAAGGGCGAGCACCCACTGGCGTTTTTTTACCTGCGTTTTGCGTTTTGCGTTTTTCCTGCACAGGCATAGAGATAACATGTGTTCCTGTCCACTGGCGTTTTTTTTGCGTTGCGTTGCGTTTGCGTTTTTAACATAGGAACTGTCAGTTGCATATGTGTCCTTATTTTTCTCCTAATGCACCCATGAATGTCAATGGAAATTAACGGAAAAGCCGCGAAAACGCCGCGAAAACGCGATCGCCAGTGGGTGCTCGCCCTTACTCTGATTTTTTTTCCCCCACTGGGAAGATAGGTGTGTGATATATCAAACTGATAGGGAATTTCACCAGGAAAACAACGCCATGCATGATTCTAACATAACTTTATTTGTTCTTGTGTTAATATATTTTTCTGAATTGCATTCACTGTGAATAATGGCATTATCTCAGAGAGAAGGTGTTGAGATCATCCTTATGTCAGGTGAAAGAACGTGTCATCCCCGCAGATTTCAATCAAGGCCACCCAACCAGACCTCCCATTACCCACACTGCTGTTGCCAAACTTTTTTCCAAATTTTGTAAAACAGGTTCTGTTGCTGATAAACGAAAATCTGGATGACCATAAACCATTACTGATGAAGCATGATTGAAATCTGCGGCGATGACACGCATGCTTCATTCACCTGACATAGGGACAATCTCAGCACGTTCTGCTTGAGATAATGCCATCATTCATGTTGCCTATAATGAACTAAAATCACTGTGTCAACATGAGAAGGATTAAAGTTATGCTACAATGAAGCACACCGTTGTTTTCCTGGTGAAGTTTTCTGCCGGTTTGATATATTACACACTTACCTTCCTAGTGGAAAAATTAGAGTTGAATCAGGGATGGCGGTATTCAAAATGGCGGTCAAGTTGGTGACATGGCCTAACAGGTTTCTTCTTCCCCCCCCCCCCCCCCATAAGCAAATTGGATCACATTCTGCCAATCCGTTTACATTTTTATGGGTGTTTTCACAACTTTGAGACATCGTGTAGAAAAATAACATTTAAACGAGTTTAGATACATGTGGACAGGCTGGGTTACTTATAATGTAGTGAAAGTAGGGCTAGATTGCCTTTAATTGTGTATATACAATTCATAACATGTAATTCCCAAATTCACCACTAGAGGTCACTATAGACAATGAACTACTGAAATGATCCTTCACAGACGCTTTGAAGGACCACGAAGTTGCGTGATAAGCCCTCGGAGACAATTTACAAATTCTCAACATCTCTGTGTATGCTTGCATTTCATTTTATTAGGGTTCAATACAAGAATAATCTGTATAAATAAACTTTTATACTTTTCTCGCTTTGGACATTTGGGATGACATTTCATTAAGGCTGGGTGCACATGGGGTGGATTCCCGCAGAAAACTCGTGGTTTGGCCGCAGCGAAAAACCGCGAGATTTCCCCCGGGAGAACCGCTGCTTCAAAACCCGCGGCGGTTTTGAAGCGGCCCGGCTGCTCACTCTTCCGATGCAGCCGGCGCTTCCATAGAGGAGAGCGCGTCCGCAGCGGGAAAAAAAAAATGAACACGATGCGGCCGGCAAATCCGTGCCACAGCGGCGGCTTCTGTTGGCTTAGCCGCAGCTGATTTGCCATCCCGTGTGGACGAGATTTCTGAGAAATCTCGTCTACATGGCTGGCTAATCCCAGGATTAGCAGCCGCATACGGATTTGCTGCGGCGAAATTCCAGACGGAATTTCCGCGGCAAATCCGCCCCGTGTGAACCCAGCCTAAAGGAGTTTTATACTTTTCTCGCTTTGGACATTTGGGATGACATTTCATTAAGGCTGGGTGCACATGGGGTGGATTCCCGCAGAAAACTCGTGGTTTGGCCGCAGCGAAAAACCGCGAGATTTCCCCCGGGAGAACCGCTGCTTCAAAACCCGCGGCGGTTTTGAAGCGGCCCGGCTGCTCACTCTTCCGATGCAGCCGGCGCTTCCATAGAGGAGAGCGCGTCCGCAGCGGGAAAAAAAAAATGAACACGATGCGGCCGGCAAATCCGTGCCACAGCGGCGGCTTCTGTTGGCTTAGCCGCAGCTGATTTGCCATCCCGTGTGGACGAGATTTCTGAGAAATCTCGTCTACATGGCTGGCTAATCCCAGGATTAGCAGCCGCATACGGATTTGCTGCGGCGAAATTCCAGACGGAATTTCCGCGGCAAATCCGCCCCGTGTGAACCCAGCCTAAAGGAGTTGCCAACTTTAAAAAAATCACTTTTCTCAGAAGAGTCCCATAAAGATAAGCTGATCACAGGGTTCAATTTTGAGTAGTCCAGAGTGGACTGAATGTGATTTCTGTCCAATAATGGTCCTAACTGATCGCTATGGTTATAACAAACTTAAACCGCGCTAACGCATTAAGCGATTTGTTTAATACTGTTTTTCAGATCCTGTACTTAAAGTTTACCTACCATTTTATTTTAAATCTAATTTAAAATTCTGAGACAATTAATTTCTTAATAAATCTTTAGAAGGGTTGGAGCTCTGGTTTTCTGATGCAAAACTCCAAATCCTCTGTGTATGGTTAAGTGATTACATTTTAGCTGCCTATAACCACCACTAGAGGGAGCATATTGAAGACTGATTCATTAAAGGAGTTATACAAAAATTTCAAGTTATTCCCTAACCACAGGATAAGGGATAACTTGCTGAGCAGTGGGGGTCCCACGTCCCCCATCCTCTTCACTGTAGGGGTTTCTGCACCCCCACATTGAGGAGGAACCTGAATGAAGCGCTAGTCATACAAGTCCTTTAGCACTCTATTCACTTTCAATGGGACTGCCGAGATATCCAAGTGGCGCTAGCACGAGCATTTCTATCGGCCCTATTAAAATAAATAAGCACTGAAGTGCTCCATTCAGTGATGTTACTGCAGGAAGGAGGGGGTGAAATGACCCCCACATTGACAGAAGAGCAGGACTCAGGTACCCTGTTGTCGATATTTGTGGGGATCTCAGTAGTGAGACCCCCACTGATCAGGAAGTTATTCCCAATCTTGTGGATAAAGGATAACTTCTGGTACAAGCTTTAAATGTTACGTTGTTTATAGCAGAAGTAATGACAAACAATTAAGTTTCGCCGGCGCCCATTAAAGGCGCAATTTAAGCTCTTCATAATTCCATAGGAAATGTCGCACAGCAGAAACGACGCTCAGCTGGGTTACCTGCATCAGTGCTATAAACCCTTCTGTTTTGGCGGTTGGATATAGCCGCGGCCGTTATTTTATGAGTCGGCCTCCAGATTCCTTTTATTCCCCTTTTCCCATAAGTCACAACGCTATACTCATTTAATAGGCGAGCCAAATTAGGCCGATCGCTATAGTGTATGAACAGAAAAATCAATTTGTCTTTAAATACTCTAAGTATTATGTAATGAGATAACGGAATTAGAAATGTGTGTTCTCTGGACGCCGGCCAAAGATATGAATTGCTGATTTTAGGCCCGACTTCATTTTACATTCATAGTCTCTCTTTTTTTTTTTCCTATAGACTGAAACGGCCCAAGATTAAAGGCAGACTAATCCTAAAAATCTATCTGCATTTGATGTGCTGCTGAATGCAAGCTACTGCTCCCTGTTACTAACCTGGGAGGCCAGTTGTAGTGTTCCTCAGAGGGGTGACTGATAGTCTGTTCTGCCCCATGATACATTTACATATTTTTACATGATTTTAGCAATTTACAGTAAATGGCCAATTTCTTGGAGACCCCCATCTAGTAGTGCGTTGGACCTCCTTTGGCCCTCAGAACCGTAGAAATTTTATCAAGCATTAAAGGGGTTGCCCCGCGCCGAAACGGGTTTTTTTTTTTTTCAATAGCCACCCCGTTCGGCGCGAGACAAACCCGATGCAGGGGTTTAAAAAAAAAAACGGATAGTACTTACCCGAATCCCCGCGCTCCGGTGACTTCTTACTTACCTTGCGAAGATGGCCGCAGGGATCTTCACCCACGGTGGACCGCAGGTCTTCTCCCATGGTGCACCGTGGGCTCTGTGCGTTCCATTGCCGATTCCAGCCTCTTGAATCGGGCGATTAGACGTCTAATCGGGCGATTAGACGCTGAAATTAGACGGCACCATGGAGACGAGGACGCCAGCAACGGAACAGGTAAGTGAATAACTTCTGTATGGCTCATAATTAATGCACAATGTACATTACAAAGTGCATTAATATGGCCATACAGAAGTGCTGAACCCCACTTGATGAAGCTCTTTAATTCCTTTAGGTGTTCAAAGCATTCTGCAGGAATATCGACCCCTGCGGACAGGAAGCTTCTTATAGTTGCGCAGATTAGATGGAGGTGCTGACATGTTCTGACCAGCTGACAGGAAGGGGTCAGCGATTCATGCTGCTTGTGACAAATTCTGACCTCCCATCAGCACGGGGCAACAGAAATCTGCATTCATCTGATCAGGTGATGTTTTTCCACTGCTCAGTGATAACATTTTTGCGATCCTCCTTCTACAGTGGTTTCGCCTTTCTCGTAATGGTGCTGGACCTGGTAATTTGCTGTTATAGCCCATCAATGATAAGGGATGACAAGTTGTGCATTCGGACACGTTAGTTGGAACACTAGCATTGTATTCGACTACGATTTCCTTGACTGTGCAGTACTTGTTCATCTGAATAATTCTTGACATCCTCCTTTGACCCCTTTCAGTGACAAGTTGTTTATATCCACAGACTTCCTTTTCTCTGGATGTTTTTTCTTGATCACGACATTCTCGGTAAACTCCTTACACCGCTACATGAGAAAACCTCACACAGTTGGCAGTGACATCCTGGCCCCGGCTAGTGTAGCACCGATGTCCAGGCTTCATTGGAATTTGCTCAGATCACTGCATTTGCTGCTCTCCAGGGTCACCCCCCTAATTTCCATACAGGGAAGCCTCAATCATAAAACAATCGGGTTTCTAAAAAAGTGGTGATTCAGTGTATGCAATAGATTTCTATGAACACAATTTCTGCCATCTACAGCAGTTGCCTTCCCTCACATTAGTGAGGGTGGAATGAAGTTTTGAGTTAATAAAGAAGGTCCCTAATTTAGGACCGTCATTTATTAGCCAAAGAGGAGAGCAGATCTCTTACTTTGGAGGACTCAAATCATTCATACATTACATGAACAGCCTATTCAATTTATTGCGCACTGTGTAATACTCCAATTCCCCTGTGGGGGTGCTGCAGGGAAATTGAGCAATTGCAGATTACAGCTGCTCACTGGAGGTTCCAGATGGGTTGTGACCCTAACCTGATATCTGCCGACCCTCCTCATCCTTCTTTTAACCTTATAAATTGGATATTGACATCACTAATTAGGGCTGGACTTGCAAATGTTCCCTTTATCATTTGCAAATGTTGACAGTCCGTCCTTGCTCAAATTGACTAAGCATTTCAAATTAAGTTCATTTCGTCCCTTGCCAATATGTGTTTAAGCAAACAGTCATTATGCAAAGTGCTCAAATGACTATTTTTAATTACACACATTTCCACGACGCGCCGTACATCATTACCAATGGAACTGGAATTTTAAAGGTCGGTTCTCGTTTGTAACAAGAATGCATAGAGATGGTTTATCATTTGGCAGAACTCCAAGTCTAATGTATGGAGTGCGCTAATAAGTGTAATACAGCAGTTCTCCTCTAGAGGGAACTGTCAATGAGTGGAATAGGATTTTATCGGTATTCTAGCTCCCATTTACCTTTATGTACTTTACTTCGATTAATTCCCAGCACTCCTTTATGCACACTGAATTAAAGCAAATTATATTTTTGTTCATGTTCAATAAAGGAAAATATGCCCACCTCTGTAAAGAGATGTTGGGAGTTGTGGCTTTGCAACAGCTGGTGAGCCAGAAACTACGGGTCTTATACAAGGGGCTGATTGAGTTGCCACCTGGCTGGTAATTTGTCGATAAGGCCAGTGGCAATATTTATATTTTACTGGCCCTTTTACCTGCATTGAGCAGCTCTGGCAGTGCAGCAGCCAGACTGACTAGCGCATTCACTTGACCCTGGACTCCTCCCCCAGATATTTGTGTTCCAGAACCGGTCCAGGGTCCTGTGTGAGTACAATGGGCGGCACCCAGAACAAAATCTTAGTTTAACTACTGGAACCACCTGTGGGGTCACTATTACTACTGTGGTCTCTATTACTACTGGGGCCACTAAGAGGGTCACTATTACTATTTGGGGCCATTACTATTGGGGCCACTGAGTGGGGCACAATTACTAGTTGGGGCCACTAAAATAACCGAGTTTAAAAACATATGGTGTGAGAAGTCATACCCCAACAAACCTCCAAGCCATGCCCCCTTTTACCCTGACAGTTACTTTTTGTGACAAAGTTGGCAACTCAAGGGGTGCTGATAAGTCCTCAGCTTTGATCACAAAAAAGGTGACATAGAGCGATTACATTTCACAGTTCTTCTACAACATCCCCTTGGATATCAATGCACTTCTGACTGCAGTTTTGCTACTTCTTCAACGCATCCAGATAGAATTCCATTGGTTAGGCGACAAACCAGGCTCAGCCGCTGCAATTGTATCAGTGATGGAGGCAAATCTGGTTTCTTTCAACTAGAAAACAGATGATAGTCCGAGCGGGCCAGATCAGATGAATAAGAAGGGTGATCCAGTGCCTTAAAGGGGTTGTCTCGCAAAAGCAAGTGGGGTTAAGCACTTCTGTATGGCCATATTAATGCACTTTGTAATATACATCGTGCATTAAATATGAGCCATACAGAAGTTATTCACTTACCTGCTCCGTTGCTGGCGTCCCCGTTGCCATGGCTCCGTCTAACTTCGGTGTCTTCTTGCTTTTTTAGACGCGCTTGCGCAGATCTATCTTCTCCATTCGGCTCGTCTCGGCGTCACCGGCATTTTGGCTCCGCCCCCTTGTACGCATCATCGCGAAGCTCCGCCCCCGTCACATGTGCCGATCCCAGCCTCTGATTGGCTGGAATCGGCACATGTGACGGGGGCGGAGCTTCGCGATGACGCGTACAAGGGGGCGGAGCCAAAATGCCGGTGATGCCGAGACGAGCCGAATGGAGAAGATAGATCTGCGCAAGCTCGTCTAAAAAAGCAAGAAGACACCGAAGTTAGACGGAGCCATGGCAACGGGGACACCAGCAACGGAGCAGGTAAGTGAATAACTTCTGTATGGCTCATATTTAATGCACGATGTATATTACAAAGTGCATTAATATGGCCATACAGAAGTGCTTAACCCCACTTGCTTTCGCGAGACAACCCCTTTAAAGCCCAGGTCAGCCAGTTTGCTCTGGGTTATGGCCGCTGTGTAGGACACTGTAGTGCAAGAACACAACACCATGAGTCAACTTTCCGCACTTTTTAGACTTCAATGCCTTCTTCAGTTTACCCAGAAGTGTTGTGTAATACACAGCCGTGATAGTAGACCTCTTTGGTAGGTAGTCCACATCCCAGAAGACAGACACCATCACTTTGCATGACGACTTCTGCACTCTGAACGTCTTTATATGTGAGGAACCACTGTGTCTCCATTCTGTTGACTCAGATCATTGATAAAAATCCACAACTCATCCATCGTCACCAGTCGAGACAAGAAAGCGTCAAGCACTATGCGAAAAATGCTGCCGAATTCCCAGGAGGCTTGCATTCAGACATGTTTTTGATCTGCTGACAAAAATTTCAGGACCCACTTGGCAGACACCTTCCTCATGTCCAGATGATTGGCAATTATGGACCCAACTTGGAAATGTTCAGAGCCTCAGCTATTGCTTTAGCAGAAATTTGCCTGTCTTCCAGAATCATGTCATGGATGACTACTATGGTTTTTGGAACTGTCTCCACTGGAGGTCTCCCAGAATGGTCTTCATCATCTGTGTTGAAGTGGCTGGTTTTAAATTTGGCAACCCAATTCATCACTGTGGAGTATGAAGGGCACTTGTCGCCTAATGTTTGCATCATGTCACTGTGAATGTCTTTGGCTGACATCCCTTTCAGAAGCAAGAACTTCATCATTACTCTGCTCTCCTTTACAGTAATCTCTGCTGCAGACTCCACCATGCTGTCTTCAGACCTACATAACCTAAGAATGGCAGATGAGATCAAACCACAATTTGCAAAAACCACAAACTATTGTAAAGATTGGGATTTCCAAAGTTATAACTTTCATGGATGTGAAAACAAATGAAAATCGAAAAGCTAAGAACTTATCAGCATTCCCTCGTAAATATAGTAGCAAACTATGGTGCTAAATAGTACTATACGAGCTTCGAAGGCTAGCATTTCTATCATTAGCAGCTTCATGTGGGACAGAGTGTTAAGGCAGCAGAAATTTAGATTGCAGGTTCAATCCCCGTTTGGTTCAGGTAGCCGACTCAAGGTTGACTAAGCCTTTCTGAGGTCAGTGAAATGAGTACCAAGCTTGCTGGGGGGTTGACTGGGAAATGCAATGGCAAACCACCACACAAAAATAGTCTGCCAAGAGAATGCCATGATGCGATGTCACCCTAGGATTCAGTCATGACCAGGTGCTTGCACCAGGGGAGTTTACCTTACTTATCATCATGTTTGTAAAAGGTAGTTTAGTTTTTTAATATATCTCTAAAGCAGTGGGCGCTCCATCTTTCTGATAGTGAGCTATGATAAAATTCTGGCTAGCTGCAGCCACCACTAGTGGGAGCTCAGGAGCTTACTGTATACAACTCTATGATTACACACTATACAATAAGCTCCCTCTAGGGAAAGCTGGACATAGACAGAATTTTATCACTGGATGACCACTTTATTAGTACCCAGCCCTCTCATGATTAACGCTATGTAAATAAGAGCCGTGGCCCTGGAGTGCAGCATAAAATCTCGGGACAAGTTTTCTGTGGATCAGTTTCGATGTACATTAGATGGGAAAATCCAGCGATCTGAGTGACTTCCAATGAGGCCTGATCATCAGTACTAGACTAGCCGGGGCCAGGATTTCACTGCTAACATTGTGGAGATTTCTCATGCAACGGTTTGGAGAGTTTACCAAGAATGGTGTGATCGAGGAAAACATCCACAAAAAGGGGATCCTGTGGATGGAAACAACTTATCACCAAAAGGCATCAGAGGAGGATGTCAAGAATTGCAATTAACAGGTAGGTGCAGCACCTTTAAACAAATTGCAGCTGAATACAATACCGGTAATCCAACTAACATATGCAAAAGCAGAACTCGCCATTCCTTAGCATGGATGGGTTACAACAGCAGATGACCAGTTCCAGCACCTGTAAGAGAAACAGAAAGGCAAAACTTCGGTGGAAGTAGGAGCACAAAAATTGGATCACTGAGCAGTGGAAAAACATCTGGTAAGATGAATTCAGATTTCTGTTGCACCGTGCTGATGGGAGGTCAGAATTTGGCGACAGCAGCATGAATTGATGACCCCTTCCTTCCTCCATCTAATCTGCAGCATCAACAAGCTTCCTGAACATTATCACCTAGTGGAATCTACAACACAACCAATGGCTGCAGTTTTGAAGGTTCAAAAGAGGTCCAATGCACTACTATATGGGGGTCTCTAATAGAATGGCCATATAGTGTATGTCTGTGTGGAGGATTTGGAGTTCTGTATCAGAAGAAACTAACCTCCATCCACTATAAAGAAATGAATCCGCTTTGTATCTGCGGACATTAGATAAACAAAATGGCGCTCGGTGTGGACACTCAGCCCTCCAGGGCTCCGGTTTATCCAGTTCAGCTTCATTTGCAGCAAATGTTTCCACAAAGTAAAATCCCTTTCAAGCAATGCTTTTACAACTATTTGGCAATCTGCTCACAATCCATTAAAGCGACGCCTGCACTGTGTGCAAAATACTACTATAAAAAGGAAATTCTGTATTCCTACGAGAGGCAAAAAATTGGCAGCATTTGCAGAAGAAATATTTCTTTTCTGTGTGTTCATAAAGGTGTCAGACTTACTAATGGCGACAGTTTGGGGAGCAAAAAAAACAGTATTAAATATTGTAATCACATTTTTGGCTATTTAGTAACAAAGTAACAAAGTCATCCTTGTAATATGTTACATCAATAACTCTCCTCCCTAGAGAACAGTAGAAGAAGCACTCTGGGTTTACTTGTTATTGTCCCCTCTGTTTGCAAATGTCACAATGTAACGTAAAGGGCCGGGAGATATCTTACCCAGCACTTTACTGAAGAGAAATCTACACTATCCTACCAGAAATATTTGGACCCCCCCCCCCCCCCTATCAGAAGAATGGATCATGTCTTCTTAGCATGTCACATGTCGTAAACCATGCTACATAAGATGTAGACCCTTGGAGGTGTCAGTCATAGGTTGTGATGAGAACTGCACACTATTGGATATACGGGTTATGCCACTGCACACAAGCCATCCATCACGAAGTCTAATGCATCGGTCTGACGCAAAAAGCGTCATCATTGGACAGTTGAGCAATGGAAGGACGTTCTATGGAGAGATGAATCCCACTACTCCATCTGCACATCAGATGGACATACCTGGCAGTAGTGACATAAACCATGAATATGGAGGTATGAAGTAGGTGGGCGTTATATGATGGTGCAGTGGTGATAGATGGAGGAAAAGGCCACACATTTTTCCAACAAAATATACTTTGCTAAATGAAAGCAAGGATTAAATAAATACACTCCATAGGAGGGCACCAATACTGGAACGTTGCAATAGACATCACATAAACGAGTCCAGCCTCACTTACAACTTGTTGGTGAGAGGTTCACCCTCAACTACTGCTCCATACCACAGTGCCTGAGCTTCTCTGGATGACGGTCTCAGTCCATTTAGCTCCATGCTGTCACTCTTCAGCCCCCGGTCGTCGGGGGCAATTTTGCTCTTTCGACTTTGGCCCTTCTGGTCTTCCTGCACTGCTCCCCAGCCGGGTCCAGGCTACTGCCCTTTTCCCAGGCTGCGTCTCTCACATGGCTGCTGTGCCTCTGCAATTGCTCCATCACTCAGAGCTGTGACGCAGCTCTTTATAGCAGGTATGTGAGGCACCAAGAACTGTTTTTGGAGGTCCAGGTGGTGGCAAGGCTTAGGCTGGGCCTATCCTCATTCATTTTCCCTTCTGCACTGATGCGTTAGCCTCCCCCTTCCCTTACCAGGACTTTACATAATGTGGCCCCTTATAATAATAATTCCCCCTATGTGGCACTTTAATAATAATGCTACAAATGTGTCTCCTTGTAGTAATAGCACCCTTGATGTGGCCCATTATTAATAGTGCCCCCAATGTGACCTCCTGCTAACAGTGCCCCTGATGTGGCCCCTTAGTAATAGCACCCCTAAATGTAGCTACTTAAAATGACAGGTCAGCGACTCTAACCAGCAACGCAGTGGCACATCACACTTCCTGTAATGCTGCAGTGCCGCTCAGTCATGCAATCATTTGGCAGTTTCAGAGCCCGACTCCTCCCTGTGTCTTGTGTTTCGTACAGCATGGTATGAATGCTGGAGTCAAAGGGGAGGACTCAGGAACTGCAGCTGCTGAGTGATCGCGTGACTGAGCGTCGCTGCAGCGTCACATGAAGCTTGATGTGACACAGAACCACTAAAGGACCAGCCTGGGAGCCGATACAGTGCATTATAATAGGGGCAGTTTGGATGTCTATAGGCCCCCCTGAAGCCTCGGGGGTGGCCACCCCAAACACCCCTCTTATAATCTGCCATTGTCTACTGAAAGGGGCCCAGGCAAATAGGGTGCCCAAACTCACCTGCAGGCTAGCCCAGTCCCTACAGCCTACCAGTGGCTTCATGGGAGCTGCGAAGGGGACTTATTTAATACATACTAATGTGCCAAACCTAGTTTCCAATATAGCGCCCCACGTGTCACATAACTGTAAATGTGCTCATTAGTATTCTGCCCCTTTTGTGGACCTATTAAAAATGTGCCATAGACATGAGAGGGTCATTGTGCTGGAGAGGAAACATCGGGTATCCCCTAAGTGTGTGCAACCAGAAATAAGATGGTAGTTAATGGACATAAGAAAGTTTTAGGACTCCTTCACATGGACGTATGTGTTTCTGCATGCGCAGGCTTTTTTTGCATGTGTATCGGTGCATTTTACTGTATTTTTTGCGCATATGCATGTTCATTTGCATGCAGTAGACAAACATCCTGATTTAAATGGCTATTAGATCTAAGGAGTTCCAGATGTGTTCGTTTTTCAAGAAATTGGGCAGCATATTGCGCATCTGTGCTCATTTGCGCACCTTCCCATGGACTTTTATGGGGATCTTTGCTGTGCAAAAGCACACCAGATAGAGCAGGTCCTATTTTTTTCTCGAGCACACAGAAACGAAAAATGTGTACAAATCTATTGATGTCAATAGGTTCGATTCTATGTATATTGCATATGCGGAGTTTGCGTGCGCAAATACACGGGTAAATACGCCCGTGTGAAGGAGCCGTTACTCTGATGTCTGTTCCCATCTTTAGCATTTCCTAAGACTTTTTGGCGCTTCTAATGTTTGCCTATAAGTGGGATACATTGGCCACATTGTGACAGTTATTTAATTGTACCCGAACTGACTTCAGGATGTTTGGAAGACGCCAGATCCTGTTTGGCTACGTCACACCCCCTTCATCTGGAATGTTATGTTGTATTCCATAGCGAAATCTGTCAACATCCAGTCTGCACATTGTAAATTTTAATTCCGTACCATAGCCTGCGCTTTTGTTTGCTCTTCTACTTGCCTGCAAGGCATTTCGTAACCGCCATTAACCCTCCCTTAATGGGTCAGCGCAAACAGTAACATCATAAGAGGGGTGTATGGAATAAAGAGGATTCTCATGAAGCCTCGTCTCTCTCATTCTACTGGCAACTGTTGCTGTCTTTCATATCTCTCCGTACACTGACTTTATACACTGACCTCCTGCTGAGATTGTGCTGGACGTGCGGTCTGGTGCAGTGTAAAGCATGGGGGATGGACAGAACAAGAAAAATATGCAAAATATTAACATGTCAGAAGGCTGATGTTCCTTTCAGATGGGCTTCATATACACTGAATGGCCACTTTATTAGAGACCCCCATCTAGTAGTGTGTTGGACCACCTTTGGCCTCCTTTCAGGACTGTGGCAATTTGCTGTGTCGTAGACTCCACTAGGTGATGTGATCTTTCTGCAGGAATATTGCTCCATGTGGATAGGAAGCTTCTTGTAGTTGCAGCAGATTAGATAGAAGTGCTGACATGTTCTGACCAGCTGGCAGGAAGGGTTCATCGATTCATGCTGCTTGTACCAAATTCTGACCCTCACATCAGCATGTGCAACAGCCCCATGTCATCAGGCCATTGTGCCATCTCTTTGGCCCCTGATCATCAGGCCCTTTTGCTGTCCGCAATTTCAGACTCGGTCATCAGGGCTCTTTTCAGTTATTTCTCCTGCGCTAGTCCCCCCATCGTGGGGACAGTGCTTAGGTCGCTGCTCTCAAAGCCATATTCTTCCCCTACTTATGAACAATTCACAGAGCTTCCAACATGGCGCCTATGCTCCCTGTTGCCTGCCAATGCCCTCTGCTAGAGGATCGGGGTTTTTACACTGGTCCTTACATGCACCTGTCACTTCCGATGCTCCGCTGCTCTTAGCTCTCCCTTGTTCCTGCTCCCAGCCAGATCCCAACTAGAAGGGGCGGGGCTTCACAAGCGGGTAAGGCACTACTTACCCCCTTTACAGCTGCACTCCGAAGCTCACAGATCTAATATCTATACAGGGAAGCTCCAATTATTAAAGGGCCGGGGTCTCTAATAAAATAGCTGTTCAGTGTATTATTCATAATAGATGAGGGTTAGCACAGAACTGAAGGCTGATTTCCCGGAGTGCGTTGTCCCCAATCGCTAACAATGAGATCTCTGTTCATGACAGAAATGTAAAATAGAAGTCGATTATCCTGGAGAAAATGATACAGATGTGAGAAATGCGGCTGAACGTTATTAGAAGCAGGCGGTTCTTATATTTCATCTCGCTATGAGGACGTTCTTCAGTTCACAAGCCGATGTGACCGAATGGGTTTTGCAAAAATTGCAATTTCATATTTACTGCTTGAGCTGATTCATGTATTACAGATCGCTCTCTGCGCGGATTTCGGAAGGTTTCTGAATGTGATGTGCACACAGAATATAGAAATGGGGAAAGGTTTGAACCCGCCTGTTAGTCATTCATGCAGAGGTGGGCCGAGGGGAATCTGGGCCCAGGGGTCCCTTACCAACTACCTGGCTTGCAGAAGGAGAACTCAGTGAGTGCTTATCACTTGCACTTCATTATCAGTCTTTTGCATGCGCGACACATATATCTTAGGGCTCACTCACATGGGTGTTGGGTATTACGGTCTCGTAATAGAACGCATATTTACGTGACCAAAATACGTGTATTTCCTGAGTATTTTGGCTTTACAAAATGCAGGAAGGTTAAGGAGATTTCTCCTTCCTTCCTGCATAAATATGCAGTGAGTACAAATGTATCATCCGTATTTTTACCGCTCCCTTAGACTTGCATCAAGTAGTGCTTTGGACCTCTTTTGGCCTCCAGGACTGCGGCTATTCGACATGGCGTCAATCCATAGGTATCAGAGAATGTAGGATGTGCCATGAAAACCTTCCCCACACCATGACTCCACCTCCACCCGCCTGACAGGAAGGGGTCATCGATTCATGCTGCTTGCACCAAATTCTGACCTCCCATCAGCACGGTGCAACAGAAATCTGGATTTATCTGAGCAGGCGATGTTTTTCCACTGCTCAGTGATACAACTTTTGAGCTCTTTTGCCCACTGAAGCTATGTCTTTCCGTTTTTCTTAGATAGCAATGGTGATGAAACAGGTTGTCTGCCATTAGAGTCCATCTGTGCTAAGGAACAGCAGGTTGTGTGTTCAGACAGGTTAGCTAGAGCACCAGCATTGTATTCAGCTGCAATTTGCTTGACTGTGCGCTGCCTGCTCATTAGACCGATTCCTGACCTCCTCCTCTGACCCCTTTCAGTGACAAGTTGTTTCTTGCACAGGATTAACTTCTGCTGTATGTTCTTTCTCGATCACTCCATTCTTTGTATACTCTCCACACTGTTACATTAGAAAACCCCACGTGGTTGGCAGTGAAATCCCGGCCCCAGCTAGTCTAGCACTGATGACCAGACCTCTTGGAAGGCTCTCGAATCAATCTATTTTCCCAATTAATATGGATTCACACTGAAACTGATCCACTGAAAACTTGTCATGTTATTTTATGCTGCACTTCAGGGTCACGGGTCTAATTTCCATATAGGAAAATTCGAATCATGAAAGCGCCAGGGTCTCTGATAAAGACCGGTCTCACACGACCAAATTTCCATTGCGTTAATACAAGGCCGGCGTCCGCACTGAGGATCCACAGCAAAAGGCATGAATTGACAGGTATGTAAAAATCGCTGTTCCTTCCACACTCGCGGAAGTGAATTGGGATTTCCGTAAGTGGAAGAAAAATCACAGCATGCTTTATTTTGCTACAGACTCAGTGCAGATGGCCTCCATTGAAGTCAATGGAAGCAGTCTGACCCACGGCCCAACCGCAATTGACATTGCGGATAGGGCACGGGTACTCAAATCATCGCCTAGTGACGGCGTGAGAAACATTAAAAAAAAAAATATGTACTGCGCATGACCGTCGGCGAGTGTCTGTGGTCATCTGCGGAATCCGGATTGCCCGTGTGATACCAACCAAAGTATCCGTTCATTCTAATTGGATGAAGATGATGATGCATTTAACCGTTAGACTTTTTGTTCTTATTGTATGTCTCATTATAATATGTGCAATATATTGGCTACAGCCCAGGGACCGCAGAGTTAATCTAAGCAGTGATTAATGTTCTTGAGAGACAAGCACCAGAAGGTCTCAAGTTGCTCTATAGTCAAAAGGACAATGATTACATCTTGACACTGCTGAGTCCACAGGTGGTCTCCTGAGACAGTCATGAGTACATCAAACCCCCAGCATTATCTGCCAAAGGAAATCACACAGTGGGGGCTAATCTAGTCTATTAAAAACCTATCAGCATTTGTATCTGTAAGCCAGAGAGAAAACCACAAAGGATATCCCAAATAAATGGGGAGGGATTCTTTATCTCTGTGCCACTCTATCGCCTATTCAACTAGTTTTTGAAGTCAACCTTTTTGCGGAGTTGTCTGCTTCAGACAATCCCTCAAAAATACCTTTATGACAAGCTGTCCTGCTGCTAGTACCCCAAGAAATCAACTATAATATGTAGGAAAACTAAGTAGTAAATGCTTCATACCCCTATAGCGCCTCCGCAGGTGACATGAAGAATGATATGTTGTTCAATGAAATCAATGGGCTTTTTATAGACATGTTAAAGGGATTGTCCCGCGGCGAAATGCAGATTTTTTTTTTCAACCTACCCCCGCATTCTGCCCCGTTAAAATCAATACCGTTTGTAATTTTTTTTAAAAAATCGCTTACCTCCTTCCCAGTTCGCGCAGCATCTTCTTTTCTTCTTTTAAAGATGGCCGCCGGTCCTTTCCCAATGATGCACCGCGGTTTTCTCCCATGGTGCACCATGGGCTCTGTGCGGTCCATTGCCGATTCCAGCCTCCTGATTGGCTGGAATCGGCACACGTGACGGGGCGGAGCTACGCGATGACGCTTAGAAGGGTGCGGAGCCAGAACGCCGCTCGTGCCCGGACCGACCAGAAGGGAGAAGACCCTTCTGCGCAAGCGCGTCTAATCGGGCGATTAGACGCTGAAATTAGACGGAGCCATGGAGACGGGGACGCCAGCAACGGAGTGGGTAAGTGAATAACTTCTGTATGGCACATATTTAATGCACGATGTATATTACAAAGTGCATTAATATGGCCATACAGAAGTGTATAACCCCACTTGCTTTCGCGGGACAACCCCTTTAAGTCCTCCAGAGTCACAGATGATCTTTGCAGATGCTTTCTTCAGTGGCAAATGCTCCTTTTTCATAGCCTGATTAACGTGGCCGAATTGTCCTCAGAACGCTCATTTGCCCAACAATAGGGCCATGTAAAGGGACCCCTAGCCAGTAAAGAAAGCAGCTGCAAAAAGAATCTCTCATTCTGGAGGAGTCAACATATTCCTAAAACGCCCACTGATTTGAGCACTATTTAATATTTTGTTTTTCCTGTGGAGGCACTGTAAGATAACTGAATGTTTACTACTAGGTTCTCCTACATATTAAACGGGCCTGGTATGGCACAGAGAGTTAAGGCAGCAGAATTGTAGTCCTAAACTCTCCCTGAAGGTTGTGAGCTCAGTCCCCATGTAGTTCAGGTAGCCGGCACAAGGTTGACTCAGCCTTCCATCCTTCTGAGGTCTGTGAAATGAGCACTCAACTTGCTGTGGGTAAGAGATAACTGGGGAAGGCAATGGCAAACCATCCCACAAAAACAGTCACGATGTGACATCACCCCAGGAGTCAGTCATGACTTGGTGCTTGTACCATGGGACTTTACCTTACCTCTCCTACATATTATACTTGATCTCTTGGGGTAGTAGCAGCAGGACATCATGTGATAATATTATTTTCAAGGGATTGTTTTAACAAAAAGGGTTTTTATGGATATTTTGAGTCCTCCAGAGTGAGAGGTGCATTATGTAGCTGTTTTCTTCTATGGGTAACTGTCCTTTTACATGGACAAACTATCAGGGCTGAGTGTTTAGCGATAATCGTTGCGTTTAAATGTGCGCCTATCGTGCACGTTTTGTACACTGCTAGCTAATTATTAAATTCAGTGCAACCTAAAAATCGTCCTTCAGCCTTATCAGGAGTTCTCCACAGGTAGTGCAGATAGCATTGTTTCCCACTGGAGAACAAAAGAACTGAAAGCAGATAAGAGCCCTCAGGCTATTAACTGCATTCAGCTAAAGGCTTCATTTGCCCACTTATTTGCTCTTAAGAAGCTGAGTAGCTACCTAAAGGTTCATGCAAAATGATCGCTCAAAGCTGTCACTCAAACTGTCATCATCGCTCCGTGTAAGTGGGCCTTAATACTTTATTTCTCCTGTGGAGGTGCTGTAGGGGAATTAAATGTTTACTACCAGGATCCCCTCCATATTTTAGTTGATCTTTTGGGGTACTAGCAGGACGTCTTGTAATAATATAACTTTTGAGGAATTGTAGTAACAAAAAGGTTTTTCTATGGATATGTTGATTCCTCTAGAGTGAGATTGAGTGAGAGGTGTTTTTTGTAGCTGCTTTCTTTCCTGACCAAGGCTTCTTTCACACAAGCGCATATCGGCCGGCCTTTTTCACGGCCGGCTGATATGCGCTGTAATCTGATGCATTGGATTCCAATGCATCAAATCACATGGGTGTATTACTGAAACATAAAAGCGCCCGGCAAGGCCAATATAGCACCTGGCGTTTTTCCGTTGGGCCCAAAAGATAGTCCTGGAACTATCTCTTGGGCCAGAATACATCTGCCACTTCATGGGCTCCTATGGGGGCCCATAGCAGTAGCCGTAGGTGGGAGGGAGTTTAGCAGCATTACTGCTAAACTCCCTCCTTCTGCTCTTCCCCCCCCCCCCCTCCCCCGTGCAGGCTCACCTCTCTTCTCCTCCCCACTCGTTCTGTACAATAGAAGGCGGCACTGTGGAGCTAAGCGTCGGCCCACCCCGCCTCCTCCCATTGATTGCTATGGACAAGGAGTGGGATGTGGGTGGAGCTAAGCTCTCTTCTCCTCCCATTGCAAAGAACAAGTGGGGAGGAGGAGAGAGGTGAGCCTGCGATGGGGAGGGAGGAGAAATGGTCAACGGCATGGTGAGCTCGGTGCATATGCACCAGGCCCGATGCCATGTGAACGGGCGCACAAACGTTAGATTTGTGCACCCGTTCACGAGCTTCTACACCCAAGATGGAAGTGTATATCGGCCAGCCATGAAAACGCCGGGCGATATGCGCTCGTGTGAAAGAAGCCTAATGGTCCTTTTACAGAGGCTGATTAATGGGACCAACTGTTCCTCAGAGTGCTTGTTTACCCAACAATAGGTCTATGTAAAGGGACCATTAGCTAGGGAAGAGAGCAGCTACAAAAAGCATCTCTCAGGCCCTATTCACATGAATATATGCAACTTTTGTAGCTGTGCCCAAAAACTACAACCATCTGAATAATTGGATTCTAATGTATTCATTCAGATGTAAAAAAATTGAGCTGGGAAAAATAGGACATCGGCGACCGAAAATGGCAACTGATTTTATACGGTGCATGAAAAGATAGCACCCATGGGAGATGTGAAAAAGGGAGGGAGAGGGAGTTTACTTGCATCCAACACTGGGAATCGAAGGCTCTATTTAAGCACTAGCAGTAGAGATGAGCGAGCACCAAAATGCTCGAGTGCTCGTTACTCGAGTCGAACTTCCCGCAACGCTCGAGGGTTCGTTTCAAGTAACGAACCCCATTAAAGTCAATGGGCGACTCGAGCATTTTTGTATATCGCCGATGCTCGCTAAGGTTTTCATTTGTGAAAATCTGTGAAATTCACGAAAGTGATGGAAACGACACAGAAACGGATAGGGCAGGCGAGGGGCTATATGTTGGGCTGCATCTCAAGTTCCCAGGTTCCACTATTAAGCCACAATAGCGGCAAGAGCGCCCCTCCCCCCCCCCGCACGCGCACAGTCACCATAAAGATCGTTCTCCTCTGCCACAGCTGTATCAGCTGTGGCAGAGAAGAACGATGTTAGCCCATTGAATTCAATGGAGTTGGCAATACAGCCGGCTCCATTGAAAGCAATGGGCTGCCGGCAAGCGCAGAATGAATTTTCGGGAAGGGCTTAAAAATATAAGGCCTGACCTAAAAATCATCCTAAAATGTGTAAAAATAAAAAAATTTATGTATACTCACCTTTCCGCTAAAGCCGGAGTTCATGAATGGGTGAGTGAGTGCTGCCTCTGATTGACAGCTGAGAGCTGCCCCTGATTGGTCCCTGCGCTGAGCCAATCAGAGGCAGCACTCACCCATTCATGAATTCATGAATGGGTGTGAGTGAGAGCTGTCTCTGATTGGTGAGGCTGTGACAAATCAGAGGCAGCTCATTCAGCAGGCGGGGATTTTAAATGCCCGGCTGCTGAATACTACTCAGAGCAGTTCAGGAGAACTGCCGGCCAAACGCGGCTGAACTCCGGCTGCAGTGGAAAGGTGAGTATACATTGTTTTTTTATTTTTACACATTTTAGGATGATTTTCAGGTAAGGGCTTATATTTTTAAGCCCTTCCCGAAAATTCATCCCGCGCTCGCCGGCAGCCCATTGCTTTCAATGGAGCCGGCTGTATTGCCGGCTCCATTGAATTCAATGGGCTAACATCGTTCTTCTCTGCCACAGCTGTTACAGCTGTGGCAGAGGAGAACGATCTTTATGCTGACATTTTTTTTTATTTTTTTTTACACATTTTAGGATTATTTTCAGGTAAGGGCTTATATTTTTAAGCCCTTCCCGAAAATTCATCCTGAGATCGCCGGCAGCCCATTGCTTTCAATGGAGCCGGCTGTATTGCCGGCTCCATTGAATTTAATGGTCAGTGCTCGTTTAATCGAGACGAGTACCGCGTGGTGCTCGTCTCGAGTAACGAGCATCTCGAGCACCCTAATACTAGAACAAGCATCAAGGTCGGACGAGCATGCTCGCTCATCTCTAATTAGCAGTCATTCCAAGGATTTCTGCTGACCATGCAGCAGCGTATTTTACTGCCATCCCACCGCATCCGCCCTTATGAATGACAGCTAAGATCGGGAGTTGATCACGGCTATTCTTCTTTCATGCGATTTTTCATTGCATTTGGCTGAGCGTAAAAACATATATGGTTGTGTGAAAGAGGTCTCACTCTGGAGGACTCAGCATATCCATAAAAGGTCCATTGGTTTAGTTGAGCACCATGTAATGCTTCATTTCTGTTTTAGAGGCGCTGTAGGGGAATTCAATGTTTACTACCTGGTATTATACTTGACCTCTCGGGGTACTAGCAGCACGATGTTTTGAGAAAAATATTTTTGAGGGATTGTTCTCAAAAAGAGAGCTTTTTATGGATATGTTGAGTCCTCCAGAATGAAAGGTTTTTTGTTTTTTTTTGTAGCTGCTTTCTTCTCTGGCTAAGGCCTTATACACGGCCGTGATGGGCTCTGCAAGCGGAATACCGCAGCGGAGTCCGTCACGGCGCCCCGCCAAAGATCACATACTTACCTCTGGATCTGCTGCGCGAAGTCCCGAATGACGCTCCGACACGCATGCGCAGTACAGCTCATGATGCGGCCGGTGGTGGGTGGGGCGTGTATTCACGCTATACTTCTGCTGTGCTACAGCGGAAGTATAGCGTGATGGGCGGCTTCCATTGATTACAATGGAAGCCGTCCGCGCGTATACCCGCGGCAAATAGGACATGCTGCGGGTTATTTCACGCTGAGCTATTAGGTTCAATAGAACCTAATAGCTGTGGTAAAACGCCGCTGATTTCCGCCGCATTGTACGCGGCGGAAACCCGGTTCTGTACATTAGGCCTAATGGTCCTTTTACATGGGCTGATAAACAGGGCCGTGTCTGGTCAGAACGCTCATTTGTCCAACAATAAGGGCCTATTCAGATGTGCGTATATCGGCCGGGTTTTCATGCCCAGCCAATATACGCTGTCCCTCTCTGCAGGGGGAGGAGGTGGGACGGATGAGAGCAGTGCATTGAGCTCTCGCCCCCTCTCTGCCCCTCGTCACTGTTTGCAATGAGAGGGCAGGACAAGGGCTGAGGTAAGTCCAGCCCCCTCCCATTGCAAATAGTGATGAGGGGCGGAGAGAGGGCGGGGAGGGGGCAGGAGCTCAGTGCGTTGCTCCCGGCCCACCTCCTCCCGCTGCAGAGAGGGACAGTGTATATCGGCTGGGTGTGAAAACCTGACTGATATACGCACATCTGAATGAGCCCTAAGGCTGTTTAAGGCCCCTTTCACACAAATGTCGTTTTAGAACTCCGGTCAAAAAATTGTGGCTACTGGAGCACTAAATTGCATGAATGAAAATAGCGTTTTTTTGCAATTTTACTCAGCTGACTGCGGTGTCTTGCAGTCCTGAAATCTGCGGTGTCGCTGCAGCGCCAAAATCCCTTGGCCGCCAGAACAATGAAGGGAATCCTCATTGCAAAATGATGCTCCTGTGAAAGAGGCCTAAAGGGACTATTAGCCAGGAAAGAAAGCAGCTACAAAAAGCATCTCTGGCTCGGGAGGACCCAACATATCCATAAAGACCCCACTGATTTGATTGAGCACTATATAATGCTTAATTTTTCCTGCAGAGGCGCTGTAGTGGAATTACTACCAGGTTCCTTTACATATTAAAGGCCTCATTCACACGGGCAATGCGCTTCTACGACAGCCGCGTAGAAAAATAGGAAATCGTCTATTCATGCTTTTTTTTTCGAGCACTTAGCCGCCATTTTTTTGCATTGGTAAGTTCGGCGTAAATTTCACGCTCATGTGAATGAGGCCTTACACAGCCCAATTATCAGGGCTTACCATTCCTCAAAACACTTGTTCACCCGATAATCAGGCAGCGCACAGGGACCAACAATCAGCCGATGAAGAAGCAAATGCTGATTCTTTGGCTAATTGGCTCATTCATGCAAGCAGAAAAATGTTCGCTGATCAGCGGTACACCTCCCCATGTGAACAGGGAGATGTATGAACAATCATATTAGCGTGTTGATTGGTGTGCGTTACATTGGACTAAAAATTCAGCCTGTGTAAAAGGACAATGAGGGTCCTGGATGGTTAGCATCCCACAATGCAACACTTAAGTCCCTTTAAGACTGGATGAATGTCGAGCAAACGATGCCTAACACTTGCCCCCACATACACTCACTCTCAGGCTTCTTTCACATGAGCGCATATCGGCTGGCGTTTTCACGGCCGGCCGATATGCACTGTGATCTGATGCATTGGATTCCAATGCATCAGATCACATGGGTGTATTTGTGAGATGTAAAAACGCCTGGCCAGCCAATATAGCGCCGGGCGTTTTTACGTCGGAGCCAAAACATAGTTCTGGAACTATGTTTTGGCCACAATACGTCCAGCCGCTGCACGGGCTCCTATGGGAGCCCATGGCAGCAGCCATAGGTGGGAGGGAGTTTAGCAGCATGGCTGCTAAACTCCTCCCCTCTGTTCTCCCCCCCCACCCATGCAGGCTTACCTATCTTCCTCCTCTTCATTCTGTGCAATGGGAGGGGGTTGGAAAGGGCAGAGCTAAGCAACGGTCCGCCCCACCTCCTCCCATTGATGCTATGTACAAGGGCGGGACAGAGGCGGAGCTAAGTGACCACCCTCTCCCGCCCCTTGCCCATAGCCATCAATGGGAGGAGGCGGGACGGACCAGCGCTTAGCTCCGCCCCCTCCCATTGCACAGAACGAGAGAGGAGGAAGACAGGTAAGCCAGAAATGAGGAGGAAGGGGAAATTGGAGATGGCCTGGTGACGTCGGCGCATTTGCGCCGGCCTCACCAGGCCATATGAACGGGCGCACAAACGTTTAAACGCCTGCTATTTACACTGAGCGATCAGCGATCAGCTGATCGCCCATTGTTTATGCTACATAAATGATGAGCTGATCGCTGATCACTCAGTGTAAATAGCAGCTGTTCAGTACTGAACGGCCGCTATGTTGTCAATGGAGAGGGGCGGGGGAGCGAGAGGAGAGAAATCTTGTTTAGCCGCCCGCTGTGAGCCAACGATACTAGCTCCTGTGCAGCAGCATGAGGCTTCTTTCACACGATATATGGCCGATATACGCTACATTGCTTGTAAAAATACTGGCGAAAGGGCGCACAAATCCTGCAGCCTCCCTGCAGCCCTACTGGCCACTCTGTGAGCAAGCCAGCACTACTAGCTCCCATGCAGGAGCAAAGGAGCGAGGACACACAGGGACGAGTTTCAGGCATCGTTTGCCCGACATTCATCCCGTCTAAATAGTCCTTAAGCCACAGCATTTTTATCTTTCCATGGACAGAGCTCTATAAGGACTTGTATTGACCCAGCCGATATATGTTCGTCTGAATCCAGCCTAAGTATGTTAATACGAAATTGACATAGGGGTTTTTATTTAAACTTTTTCACACTGTTTAAAAAAATGTATTTTTTGTTTATTGCTGTATTTAAAGACCCCTAACATTTTCCTCGTTTTGTTAACGGTGCCGTAAATGGTTTTTTTTGGGGGGGATGAGTTGTACTTTTTAAGGGCTGTCTTCCCCTTCCCTCCCCCTTGCCGGCTCTCTGCAAGGGGAGGAGGTGGAATAGGGCGGGAGCTCAGCACCCCTTACCGCTGTTTGCAATGGGAGAGGTAGGATGGTGAAGGGCTTAGCTCTGCCCCAATTCCACCCCTTCCATTGCAAACAGCGGCAAGGGGCAGAGAGGAGAAGGGAAAGAGTCATTGCAGCTGCCGCCATACCGGGCGCTTTTACGCTGCGGAGATACGCCCCTGTGCACTGATGCATTGTAAACCAATGCATCAGAGGGGCAGCGTATAACGGCCCGGCGTGAAAACCCATCCGATATACGCCTGTGTGAATAAGCCCTCACAGTACCATTTGTTGATCCATGTGACCTTTTGATCACTTTCTGTTCTGTATTTTGTAAGGCGAAATAGGCAAAATTAGCTATTTTCGCCATGTATTTTTTTATTTTTCATGAAGTGCACTGTGCAGGTGAAATAATGTACTAACTTTTTTTTCAGGGTCATTACGAACACAGTGATACCACATATATGATGTTTTTTACATAGTAAAAGGGAAAAGGTGGTGTTTTGACATTTTTATTTTATTTTTTTGTTTTCGTCCCACTACGGGACTTGGCTATCACCATATATCATTCTTCTGATACACTACTATACTTCAGTGTAACTGCATATTAGAAATCCTATGAAGCTCAGCCAACTTATTTTTACATTTTTTAGTCCCCATAGGGAACATGAACTCATGATTGTTTGTTCACTCTTGCAGTATGATTTAATACCAAAGTTTATTCTGTACCACAAAGCATTATTGCTTACAATAGCGATCACAGGCCATGGCAGGCCCAGACATCAGTGTCTAGCATCCGGTTGCCATAGCGACACAATGGCACTCCATGATTACATAGCAGGAGGGCCAATGATGTCAAAGAGGGAGCGCGATCCCTCTGTGAACCCTTGATGTATCAAGAACTATATTGATGGCATGTAAGGGGTTAACAGCAGGGAATTCTGTTCTCACTGATCCCCGCTGTTGCAGCGGTAGGCTGACTGTTATTCACAGCTGGCTACCGCTGAGGGATGGCACAGGCTCACTTCTAAACTTGTGCCATCCAACTTTATGTCCAGTTGCATTAACTACCACCCCGCCAGGACATAAGCTTACGTCTTGTGGCATTAAGAGGTTAAAAAGTCACCATCTCTTGAAAACATGGGCGTAGCTAAAGGCTCATTGGCCTGGGTGCAAAAGTTCAGCTATATGTAGGAGATACCTGATAGTGAGACATTTCACCCACTACCGCTCAGTCTCCTCCCCTTGTCTTGATTTCCTCCATTTAGAAGATCAGAGAGGAGAAGACTGAGCCAGGACTGGGAAGGATGTTCTCACTACTGCTATTCGGAATTGCAGGCGCAGTTCTCATTGAAATCAATAGGAGCTGCACCTGCATATAGGAGTGCTGGCCACTACACAGGGGTTGGAGTAGCTGCTTCCACTCTGACTCTGATGTATTCTGGTGGAGCTGCCTAGAAAACCCCTAATTTGTGCGCTCCGTTAGCTTTTCAGAGTGGTGAGGGGGGCCTGTGGGCCCCCCTAACTTAGAGACTGTGTCACAATGGTGACACTTGTAACCCCTATAGTTACACCACTGCTTAAAAAAAATAAGCTGATCACAAGGTAATCCACTCACAGGACTCCCAACAATCAGCTATCCGTGGGGGAAACCTGGCAGCAAGTGTTCAATTCAGGGTCGGTTCCATGTTTACATGGGCCCTAGGGTGACAGTCACAGTCAGCTCCCTTAGTATTTTATAGACCCCACTGAGCCTCCTTAGTCACCTGCAAGCCCTGCAGTGCCCCTGTGTCTTTTATAGGCCATGCTGTGCCCCCTGAATTATAGGCCCTGCTGTGCCCTGAGTTACTTACAGACTCTACTGTGCTCCCTTACTTATTTATAGACCCTACTGTGCCCTCTGAGTTATTTATAGGCTCTGAGTCATTTATAGTCTCCACTGTGCCCTGGCAATACAATTACAAGCTTGGATTCATCATGCACCTATAGCATACTCCATCCTCTACCTCAGCCTCTTCTGACCAGGATCCTGTGGAACAAAGCAGGTGACGTGATGATATCACTGTGCTGCCTAAATGACAAACAAGGTGACGGACGGCAGAACCAGAAGAGCTTGGCTGCCTGCAGTGCCACTATCATAGTCAATTTTGTCCACATCCTTAGGATGTGGATACAGTTGATTTTAAACAATGAGTATCGACTCCACCCCTGACTGGGCTTCCCTAGGCTCAGTGGGCCCCGACACCTTCCCAGGTTTGCTGGGTGATGACACCGACCCAGGTTCGATTTCCCTGTAGTGCCTCCACAGGTATAAAGAAGCATTACACAGTGCTCAATCAAATGAATGGGCTATCTATGTAACGCATTGACATGTTGGGTGCTCCAGAGTAAGAGACACTCTTTGTAGCCTAATTGAAGGATGACCCCCCTTTATTGGGCTTTTTAAGCTAGAGAACACCTTAAAGTCCTATTCCCAGTGAACCATCGTATGGGTTCATATATCTTTGATGAAAACATTTGTAGTTTTATCATCTTATTGCAAGAAGTTTCCCTTTAAGTCCTCCTCTACTCTCCGTCTCTTTCATTCTCCTCGCCGTCCCCCATCTCTTTCCTTTATGACAGCAGATGGGCCGTTCCATGAAGAAAGAGTGACATCGACCTTCTCTTTTTGTCTCTGAATTACTCTTGTCCTCAGCGGGTTTGCGGTGGACCTGTGTGCTTTCTAGGCTGCGAGCCTGTTTCTCCAGCTTCATTCTTGGCAGCTATAAAAGAGATCAGACACAGACGGATTGTGGCTCAGATCCAGCGTTTTCAAATGCTGCACGCTCTGAGGTTGGCGGCGGACAAAGAAATACACACAGCGCTCTCCAGATTTTTTTTTTCCTTTTTATGTTAATACACTGCATGTTTTATTTCAGACTACTATTGTATGGACAGTCTAAGACGGAGCTGACCGCAGCTATTGTGGAGATACATCGCTCTACAGAGCAGTGATCTCTGACCTGTAGCTCACTAGCTGTTGCAAAGCTACAACTACCCAACATGCCCAGGGTATGGTGGAAGTTGTAGTCTTGCAACAACTTGAGACCCCTGCGCTATAGAATATTGCACATTTGAAATACAGGGTCCAGTGGAAGTTTTGCAAAACTGTAGGTTGCTCTGAAACTTTACAGGAATGTTGCCTAAAGGTGGTGCTATTTCTATTTCTTAAAAAAGGCTTAACCTCTTAGTGACCAATACAGCTTTTTACTGACCTCAATAATGGGTAGAGATGAGCGAGCGTACTCGCTAAGGCAAATTACTTGAGCGAGTATTGTCATTTTCGAGTACATGCTCGCTCGTGCCAAAAGATTCGGGGGCCAGCGGTGGTGAGCAGTGAGTTGCAGGAGTGTGCATGGGGGAGCCGGGGAAGAGAGATGTTTTGGTACGAGCAGGCATTTACTCGAAAATGGCAATACGTGCTCGAGTAATTTGCCTTAGCGGGTACGCTCACTCATCTGTACTAATGGGCTTTCAACCTACGCATACATCTTTTTTAAGGCCGGCTACAGATGACCCTGATTCGCATTGTGGAATCCGGAGCGGGTGTCCGCAGCAAATACCTTCCATAACATGCTATGGAAAAGTGCTTTTTCCTGCACATGAGTGGAAATCAATAGCAATTTTCTGCTAGTGGAGGAAAAACAGCAGCATGCTCTATTTTTCCATTGAAGTCAATGGAAGCTGTCCGACCCGCGGCCCTTCCGCAATTACATTGCGGAAAGGTCGTGGATTATGCGTCATTGCTAGAAAACAGCAAGGGTTTAAATAAAAATCTGTACTGTGCATGTACTGTGCGAGCCATGCAGACAATCCGCAGTACAGAAAAGAAATGGCAGGTACGCACGGACGCCGGCCGGGCACAGGTCGGATTCCGCTGCGGGCTCCCGCATTCAGGATCCAACTCAGTCGTGTGCAGCTGGCCTAAGGTGGTGGCTTGGCTGACTACTGACAACCAGACTCCTGCTTTAACAGGCAGGAATGGAGAAACCTCAGATCCTGGCAGTTTAACCCTTTACATGCCACAATAAATAGCAACTGCAGCATGTAAGCAAATGGCAGGGGGAGTAAGGTCCTTCTGTCACCTTTCTGAAGCCCACAGTTCAATCTCAAGTACCAATAGGTTCCCATGACAGTTGCAAGTCTGGCAAAGGCCTTCATGTCTGCCATGTTACTCAGTCTATTAAGGCCCCTGTAGACGGGATGAGTGTCGGACAAACGATGCCCGACACTCGTCCCCGCACATTCTAGCTCCCATGCACCTGCGTAGGAGCTAGTATCGTCAGCTCTCAGTGGGGAGGCAGCAGGAGATTTCTCTCCTCTCATTCCTCCGCCCATCTCCATTGACATAATACAGCGGCCGTTCAGTACTGAACGGCTGCTATGTAAACTAAACGAGGAGCAATCAGCTGATCGTCCATCGTTTATGCAGCATAAACGATGGACGATGAGCTGATCACTCCTCGTTTAGTGTAACTAGCGGCCATTCAGTACTTAATGGCCACTGTGTTATGTCAATGGAGAGGGGCGGGAGAGCGAGAGGAGAGAAATCTCTTGCAGCCGCCCCGCTCCCCTGCTGGCCGCTCAGTGAGCGAGCCACTGATAGTAACTCCCGTGTAGAAGCACGGGAGCGAGGACACACAGGGACGACTGTCGGGCAGTATTAGTCATTAGTCTAATAGTCTGCTGTCATAGACTTAGCAGAATGCACTACATGTAGTTGCAGTATACTACCCTAGCGATAGAACAATCACATCTTCAACTCTCTTTGAGGGACTAAAAATAGCGGCTAAAAAAGTTCAATAAAGTTCAATTTAATGAAAAAAATCCAGTTAAAAAATACGCTTTCCTCCCCCCACAAGTAACCTTTTTAAGGGTTTATTCACACAGGTGTACATCAGCCTGCCATGAAAACAGACGGCCGATATACGCTACTGTGTTCAGGCAGGGGGAGACAGCCCATCTCTGCTAAGCTGTCTTCCCCTTCCCTCCCTCTCACCGGCTCTCTGCAAGGGGAGGAGGCGGGACGGGACGGAGCTAGTGTGCTGAGCTCCCGCACCCCCTCCGCCCCTTGCCACTGTTTGCAATGGGAGGGATGGGAGCGCCCCCCTCCCCCCACCCCCGTCCCAGCCCTCCCATTGCAAACAATGGCAAGGGGCAGAGAGGAGAAGAGAACGGGGAGGAAGTTTAGCAGTCACGCTGCTAAGCTCCCTCCCACCTCCCTTCTCCTGCAGCTGTGATTGGCTCCCATAGAAGTCAATGCAGCTGCCGCCACCGATGTGGAAATACGCCCCTGTGCAATGATGCATTGTAAACCATGGGGGGAATGAGGGGCAGCGTATATCGTCCGGGGCGTGAAAACCTGGCCGATATACGCCCGTGTGAATAAGTCCTTAAATGGATAAAATACCCCCCAAATTGCTTGTAACAACCCAGAAAATAAAAAAAAAACTGTTGTTATTTATCTACATGGTGAACACTGTAAAAATAATTTTAAAAGGTAGTGCCAGAATTGCTATTTTTGTTGGGTTCACCTCACAGAAATGTAATAAAAAACATTCAAAAGTCATATGTACCCCAAAATGGTACCAATAAAAACAACAACTCTCCCTGCAAAAAACAAGACCTTATTAGCTCAGCTGCCGGGAAAAAAATATAATGGATCTTAGAATAGGACGATGCAGATTCAATTGTTTTTCTTTAAAAATGTATTTTTAGTGTGCAAAAGTAGTAAAAAAAATGTAAAAACGATATAATCTTGGTATCGCAGTAATCGTGCTGATCCAGATAAGAAAGTTATTGTGTTATTTTTACGGAATACTTAGATCCTTAGCAGTTTAATTCAGGATGGCACTCTGAGTCACAAGGTGGCACCGCGCCGACCTGTCCCTACCCTCTCACTTGGAGTGAAAGCACTCATCCTGCTTATGTGTAGGATGAGAGCTGTCAGTCTAGGTGCATCGGGAGGGGAGAGGCTGGCGCATCGCCACCCCTGTGGCTCAGAGTGCCATCCTGAATCAAACATCAAACTATGTCTATTCTGGAATGCTACAGCACTTTAGAATAAACATACACAGGTCTAATATTCATACCGCTCCTGGGTTCAGCTGGCTGTGCCACAGGCACGTCTTAACAGACAAACATTCATGCCAGCTCTGGTGGCCATAACACCCAAATGATTTCATTGAAGGTGGGAGACATTTGGGACATTTCAATCCTGATCCGGACATTTAAATACTACTGTTGGAATTGACAGCCGTAATCGGACTCCAATCTTTGGTGTTATGGGCAGATGTCAACCGTCAAAATCAGATGACACCCACATAGGCTCAGCTTTTAAGCTTGCTGCATAGAAACCCCATGCACATCCGACGTACATGTACATCAGATCTCGCCAATATGTTAATGAGATGTCAAGATGGCGTAGGGAGTCTTGTATAGGTAATGCAATGTCAAGATGGCGTAGGGAGTCTTGTATAGGTAATGCAAAGCTCTCTGGAAAAAAGATATGCAAATAAATTCAAATCTCTATGTCTAGATGAATTACCTCCTAGGATACTAAAGGAAGCAGCAGAGGTTATTGCTGAACCACTAGCAATAATTCACAACAATTCCTGGAGAACAGGAGAAGCCCCAGAAGACTGGAAAAGGGCAAATGTTGTCCCTATCTTCAAAAAAGGGAAGAAGGTGGATCCAGGAAACTACAGGCCTGTGAGCCTGACTTCTTTACCAGGAAAGATCTTTGAACAATTATTAAACAGCATGTATCAAGTACTTGGATAAAAATGGCGTAATTAACCAGAGCCAGCATGGGTTTGTAACAAACAAGTCATGCCAGATGAATCTAATTTCCTTCTATGACAGAATCACCGACTGGGTTGATCAGGAAAACGCAGTGGATATAGTGTATCTTGACTTTGGTAAAGCATTTGACAAAGTATCACATGCTATACTTACTGAAAAAATGACCAGATTGACAAGGCAACTGTTAGGTGGATTCAAAACTGGCTGAGTGATCTTACTCAAAGAGTAGTCACAAGCTGCAAATCCAATTGGAAGAATGTGGCAAGTGGGGTACCAGAAGACTCTGTTCTAGGCCCAGTGTAGTTCAACATTTTTAGAAATGATCTAAAGAGGGGGATTGAGGAGAAACTTATCAAATTTGCCAACGACACAAAGCTAGAAGGGATATCTAACACTATAGAAGAGAGAGACAGGATTCAAAAAGATATAGAAAAGCTTGAACAGTGGGCGGCGACTAACAAAATGGTATTTAAGAAGGATAAATGCAAAGTCCGTCATCTGGGCAAGAAAAATGAAAACAGCACATACAGAATGGGAGGAATTGGGCTAAGCAGCACATGTGAAAAAGACTTGGGTATACTAATAGATCACAGACAGAAAATGAGTCAACAATGTGATAAAGCAGCAAAAAAAGGCAAACACAATTCTGGGATGTATTAGGAGAAGCATAGAGGCTAGATAACGTGAGGTAATTATCCCCCTCTACTCTCCTCCCAAACGCCTTCATGCATTGTAAGCAGCGGTCATTCAGCACTGAACGGCTGCTGTTTACACCGAACGATGGTCATTCAGATTTTAAGCATGCTTCACCCCTTAAGGACCAGGCTGTTTTGCCCCTTAAGCACCAGACACTTTTTAGGGATTTTACCCATGTGGTATTTTTTTTTTTTGCCTTTAGCTACCGAAATTATTTTTGCAGCGTTTTTTTTCCAGTGACATATAGGGCTATTTTTTTAACCTTTTCTTACTGACTATTTTTTCAGTTTTTTAGTTTTATTGGGGGTAAGAAGCTAAAAAAAAAAAGATTTTTTTAAACATTTATAGTTATTATTTTTTTAATAGTACATTTACGCTAAAATAAAGTATGGGAACAGATTCTTCATTTTGTTTTAGACATTTAGATATATAATATCTATGGTTTTTGATTACAAGGCATATGTAGCGATGGTTGGTACTGTTGTATCTCGTCTCCACCACAACTAGGGGTGGTGACATGGGTTGGGCACGATATGTGACAGGCACGCCCCCAGATGATGCCCCCAGATGTAGATTGGCTGGTGCTGCTGCTGCTGCTGATGGCGCTGTGTTCTGCAGGAAGCCCATCATCAGCACCATGGAGGGCATGGGACTGGAGCAGCGCCTTGCATAGAAGGCGCTGGTGCTTCGCAGCTCAGCGGCGTAGGAGGAGGCAGCCATGCCTGGCGCCCACAGCAGAGCGGGGTCTCTAGAAGGAGCGGCTTTCAAGAGGGGAAAGAGGAGGAGGCGGCACAGCGCGGCAAGGCATCGGCGGCGGTGGTCCCCAGCTGAGCAGGGTCAGCAGAAGTAAGTTTCTGGAGAACTCAGCAGCAGAGTGGTACAAGGCATCAGGCACTCCCTACCTCAGCGTGCGGTCCGGAAGAGCACCTTTTGGTACTGTCACACGTTCTGTCCAGTACTACTCGGGGCAGCCAGCTTGTCAGACGGGGTGTCGGAGCAGCAGCCAATCCACATATGGGGGCGTTATGTCCTCACTTCCTGTCAGTGATCAAGCCCAACCCATGTCTCCACCCCCTAGTTGTGGTGGAGACAAGATACAACAGTACTGCAACAGTGTTGGTTGACGTTGGCTTTGGGTTATTTTCTTTTTTATGTATTTATTGTTGTTTTATTCTGTAATTTTGTCTTACTTATTTATGTAATTATTCTTTGTACTATCTAGATCCCCCCTGACGTCATATAAAACCTCTGGGGGACATTAACATTTTTTTTTTATTTGACAGTTTTCCACTGTAGTTGAGGCATCCATAGGACCCTCAGTTACAGGGGAAAACATCCCCTGTAGAACATTAGTCACTGGCAGAGCTAATCAGGGTCTCCTGGGACCCTGTAGCTCTGCTGTGCCAGAGGTCACCCTGCGGTCACTGACTGACAGGTTCGTGTAGTGAAAGAATTACACTTTCACTTTTTTAGAGCATCGAGCTCATTGAGCACTGTGTACTAAATAAAGGAGGAGGCAAAAAGGGTTAAAACCCACTTCTCCGGGTAATCAACTGTCACTAACAGTTGATAACCCGTTCTTTTACATACAGCTGGGCTTTAAGTCGGGGACCAAGCACCTTATATTTACAGAGGTTGGTCCTTAATGGGTTACAACTGAATGCTTTTACAGGGGACAATTATTGTTCAAAACCCCGCATGAGTGTGGCGTTTTGAACGACCAGAACCCAGAACGATAATTGTCCCATGTAAAAGGGCTTTTAGTCAGACCTTATCTGGAATACTGTGTCCAGTCCTGGCCACCCAAATTTAAAAAAAGACAAAGACAAACTGGAGCAAGTTCAGAGAAGAGTTACCAAGATGCTGAGCGGTCTGCAAATCATGTCCTATGGGGAACGGTTAAAGGATCTGGGAATGTTTAGCTTGCAGAAGAGAAGGCTGAGAGGAGACTTAATAGCGGTCTACAAATATCTGAAGGGCTGTCACAGTGCAGAGGGATCAGCCCTATTCTCATCTGTACAAGGAAAGACTAGAAGCAATGGGATGAAACTGAAAGGGAGGAGACACAAATTAGACATTAGACAGTGAGGGGGACCAATGAGTGGTACAGGTTACCACGGGAGGTGGTGAGTTCTTCAATGGAAGTATTCAAACAAAGGCTGGACAGACATCTAAATCAATCCCACCTTTGGCTTGCTTCCACTCCCTGTTCCTTTGCTGCAGGCAAGTCTTGCAAGACTGAATTAGCCACCAATTTCTTTGGCTTTCTATTCAAGCTTTCTATTCAACGCGTTTCAGTTGTTGTACAACCTTGTTCATCTCTACATAATATCTAGAGGTGAACAAGGTTGTACAACAACCGAAACGCGTTCTCCATACTTGTATAATGCACGTTTTGTAAAATAAAGCAGGAAGTCTGAATAGCAAGCAGCATCCCGTTTTTGAATTATACTTGGACAGACATCTGTCTGGGATGATTTAGTGATCCTGCACTGAGCAGAGGGTTGGACCCGATGACCCTGGAGGTCCCTTCCAACTCTACCATTCTATGAAATAGGGGATGAAAAAATGTCTCCTCAGCACCACCTACTGGAAGGCAACTTCCCTATAAGTCAAGGTGCAAACGTTCCGACTTATATCCTTAGGGATCATGCCCACAGTCATATGCGTAAAACGTCGTGGGTCGCCCACGGCGGTTTACACATCCACGGACCATACTCTCTGCTGGCAGATAGACAACAGAGACCGCGTATGGGCTGAGTATTTCACTGTGCATGCCGGAAATATGACATTAAGGACATTCGCAGTGTAATTTTTCTGTTCAGAGCAGGGATGCTTATCGTATTGTGTACAGGTAGCATATCATACGCAGCCCATAGAGCATGCTGCGATGTATTTCTCTTGTGTATGGATACGCATTTTGTTTGTGTGCATGGAACAACAAAAGTCTATTCACTTTCATTGCCTCCATTCACCGCGTATCAAGCTTGTGTGCAACGCGCGCCAAATATGCTGTGAAAAAACGCCCGTCGACATGAGCCCTTAGTCACGTTGCAAGGCCTGTTGACAGTGAGACATTGACTTATAGTCAGGGGCTCGCTGGCAAATTTTAGCTTGGGGGTCATGCACACGGACTGACCCATTAGAAGCAGCCCACCCTAATATGTTCCAACAGCATAGTATGCTCACAAACTATGGCAGAAATCTGCACGTGGTTTTAGACCTTCAATGGTCAGCATTATATATGTGTACTGTATGGTCGCATTGTGCATACGTTTGTACAGTATGACTGTATTATTTATATGTACTCTATGGTGACATATGTACAGTATGAATGCATTATATATTTGTACTGTATGATTGTATGATCTATAATTACAGTATGCTCTACTATATAAGCCTACTTTACGTGACAATATATGTACAATATGGCTGTACTATTTATGAGTACTATATGGTGACATTATGCACGCATTATGTCTACAGCATTATATAGTGTAATCACCGTTACAATCACACATAGAAAGTTTCATTCTAGCTTGATTTTTCTAGAGTTCCTTCTAGCTTGATTTTTTTGACAATGAGTGTATGTACAGTATGAAGCATAATATATTTATACTGTATGGTATTATGTGCACATTATTTGTACAGTGTGACTATATTATAGAAGTAAAGCTTATGGTGACATTATATGTACAACATGGCTGTATTTATGTGTACTGTATGGTGACATTATATGTACAACATGGCTGTATTTATGTGTACTGTATGGTGACATTATATATACAACATGACTGTACAGTATTGTTTATGTGTACTGTATGGGGGTATTGATATGACATTACATTACTCACTTTCTAATGATGCCAGGGCATATGCATCTATTTTTATGAGTGCGTGCTGCATATCTGAATATCTAGGACTCCTCACCTTGACAATATCCTGTGCGCTCCTAGCTCGTATTACAGGAGACTTAAATATGTATCTCACTTACCTGGAGACGTCAGAGTCCTCAGCAGATCCTCTTGTAATATGACCCTTACCACTTGATAGATAAGTCAAGTAAAACGTTCACATTTTAATCGGATACTGACTTGATTTGAGCCGCAGTTTTATATTCCATGTGGATTTAATCTGTAACATCTTAATAGTTCTCTGTGGATGGTAGATTATTTATAAGACTTGCACTGACAACACTTAATACCCAGCTGTGGTTAGATGAAGGATGGTGAAAACACATTACCCTTATTAGCATCTAATTTTAGCATTTAACATATCTAATCCAGGAGAGAACGGCCGGACAAGAGCTGCCAGGATGCAAAATTAACTCCCTCTGTTCTAATATTGATTTTCCCGAGTAAGACCTGGGTTTAGTCCCATGCACTGTATGCTGGGAGTTGTAGTTTTGCTGCAGCTGGAGAGCCACAACCATACATTTTGCTTGTAAGGGGATAAGGCACACTTTGCCCCCCCAGTGCAGTAATTGTGTGTTCTGCATTTATCGCTTCCCCGTGTAAGTGGTTGGCCTTCTATTATGTGATTGTGTGCCCTGGTAGAATGCACTACTGTTATTATGCATATTCTTTATTGTATGGCTGTATTGTTTAGCAACCCGCTACAAATGGCAGCTCCGCCAAGCCCTGACAGTGTTACTAGTCACAGGGAAATGTGGTCGGTGCCAGTATGGGCCACACAAAGCCAGGCGCTGACGCTAGGGGCGGTACAAAGAGGATGTTGCGCTACATTGGGGAGCAGATGAGGAAGGGCGTAAAAAAGGGTATGAGGCAGGAAGAAAGAAGTCAGTGTGAGGCTCAGACTGTATGGAGGGACCTGCTGTATCCACCCTTAACCCCTTCATGACATGGCCTATTTTGCGCTTAAGGACGCAACAATTTTTGGTGGATTTTCTTCTCCGTTTATCAAAAGTCATAACTTTTTTATTTTTCCGTCGACGCGGCCGTATGAGGGCTTGTTTTTTGCGTGGCGAACTGTAGTTTTTATCGGTGCCACTTTTCGGTACATAGACTATATTGTAAAACTTTTTTTTTTTTTTTAATGATAGCAGGGAGAGAAAACGCATCAATTCTGCCATAGATTTTTTTATTTTTTTTTTACAGCGTTAATCATGCAGCATAAATGAGACATTCCATTTTTTCTGCGGGTCGGTACGGTTACAACGATACCAAAATTCTTACATTTTTTTTAGGTTTTCCCACTTTTCTGCAATAAAAACCCTTTTTCTTGGAGATCTTTCTTTTTTCTAAATCGCTGCATTCAAAGTCCTGTAACTTTTTTATTTTTGATGTACGGCACTCTATGAGGGCTTATTTTTTGCGAGACAAGCTGTAGATTTTATTGGTGACATTTTGGGGTACATATGGCTTTTTTGATCACTTTTATTGCGTTTTTAGTGAGGCAAAATGCTAAGAATTAGCATTTTGCCTCAGTTTTTTAGTGGTTTTTTTAGCGTTTTTTTCCGTGCACAGTCAAAAGCTTGTGCAACTTATTGTACGCGTCATTACGGACGCGACAATACCAAATATGTGGGATTTTATTTATTTTTTTACCTTTTTTTATGCTAATCTGAGAAAAAGCATAAAAAAATGTTTTTTTTTACTCTTTTTTTACATTTTTTTAATTCATTTTTTTAATCTTTGTTTTTTTTACACTATTTGAGTCCCTCTGAGGGACTTTAATCACTGCCCTGATGATCGCTGTTATAAGGCATGGCAGAGCTACTGCTCTCCCATGCCTTATCGCTTATACAGCGATCCTAGGCATAGGCAATACAGGACGCCAGTGTCTGGCGTCCTGTTGCCATGGTGACAGGCCGGGCTCTCGCGATGACATCGCGAGTTCCGGCCGGAGACACAGAGGGAGCCGCGCTCCCTCTGTGAACTCTTTCCCTGCCGCGATCTACTTAGATCGCGGCAGGGAAGGGGTTAACAGCGGGGGCGCAACCCCGATGCCCCCCCGCTGTAGCAGCGGGACGCCGGCTGTGACTGACAGCCGGCTCCGGCTGCGGGATAGCACGAGATCATATGTGATCCCGCGCTATCTCCAGGACGTAAGTTTACGCCCTGTTGCGGGAAGTACCAGGCTGCCAGGACGTAAACTTACGCCCTGCAGCGGGAAGGGGGTAAAGGGATTGTCCAGTTATAAACTATTCATGGCCTATAATTAGAGATGAGCGAACGCGTTCGTCCGAGCTTGATATTCGTGCGAATATTAGGGTGTTCGGGATGTTCGTTATTCGTAACGAACACCATGCGGTGTTCTGGTTACTTTCACTTACTTCCCTGAGACGTTTGCGCGCTTTTCTGGCCAATTGAAAGACAGGGAAGGCATTACAACTTCCCCCTGTGACGTTCAAGCCCTATACCACCCCCCTGCTGTGAGTGGCTGGGAAGATCAGGTGTTCGCCTAATATAAAAGTCGGCCCCTCCCGCGGCTCGCCTCAGATGCGGTGTGAGTTAGATGAGGGACAGTGCTGTTTGTACCGGAGCTGCTGTAGGGAAAGAATTGGTAGTTAGTGTAGGCTTCAAGACCCCCCAAAGGTCCTTATTAGGGCCACTGATAGCTGTGTGTTGGCTGCTGTTAGCAGTGGGATTTTTTTTTTCTCAAAATCGCCTCTGCAGACCGTTGCACCTGGCATTAGGGACAGAAGTGCTGCATAGGCAGGGAGAGTGTTAGGAGTGAGTGTAGCCTTCAAGAACCTCAACGGTCCTTTCTAGGGCCATATTTATCCGTGTGCAGTACTGTCCAGGCTGCTGTTGGCTGTGCTGCATTTTTTTTGGGCTTCTCAAAATCGCCTCTGCAGAGCATTCCACCCTCCATTGATACTGCAGGGAAAGAATTGTATAGGCAGGGCCACAACACAGTTATTATTCATAGAATATACGCAGTGCTGCCTGTTGGTGGGAAAAAACTGAAAAGAAATCTATTTGTCCAGCCTGTGTCCGTCCTTACGGGCGGTGGAGACGTGTGAGCTGCGTGAAATACATTGCTAAATCATACGCACCCAGCTACGCTTTACTGCTGGCTTCGCCATTTGCTTTCCTTAATTGGGAAAAAAAATACCTGCTCTCCAAGAGTTATAATAACTCTGCTACCCTCACGTTCTGTGACACATAAGCAGGGACACAGCACAGTTATTAAACTTCGCAGGTTCATTGAATATACGCAGTGCTGCCTGTTGGTGGGAAAAAACTGAAAAGAAATCTATTTGTCCAGCCTCTGTCCGTCCTAACGCCTGTGGAGACGTGTGAGCTGCGTGAAATACATTGCTAAATCATACGCACCCAGCTACGCTTTACTGCTGGCTTCGCCATTTGCTTTCCTTAATTGGGAAAAAAAATACCTGCTCTCCAAGAGTTATAATAACTCTGCTACCCTCACGTTCTGTGACACATAAGCAGGGACACAGCACAGTTATTAAACTTCGCAGGTTCATTGAATATACGCAGTGCTGCCTGTTGGTGGGAAAAAACTGAAAAGAAATCTATTTGTCCAGCCTCTGTCCGTCCTAACGCCTGTGGAGACGTGTGAGCTGCGTGAAATACATTGCTAAATCATACGCACCCAGCTACGCTTTACTGCTGGCTTCGCCATTTGCTTTCCTTAATTGGGAAAAAAAATACCTGCTCTCCAAGAGTTATAATAACTCTGCTACCCTCACGTTCTGTGACACATAAGCAGGGACACAGCACAGTTATTAAACTTCGCAGGTTCATTGAATATACGCAGTGCTGCCTGTTGGTGGGAAAAAACTGAAAAGAAATCTATTTGTCCAGCCTCTGTCCGTCCTAACGCCTGTGGAGACGTGTGAGCTGCGTGAAATACATTGCTAAATCATACGCACCCAGCTACGCTTTACTGCTGGCTTCGCCATTTGCTTTCCTTAATTGGGAAAAAAAATACCTGCTCTCCAAGAGTTATAATAACTCTGCTACCCTCACGTTCTGTGACACATAAGCAGGGACACAGCACAGTTATTAAACTTCGCAGGTTCATTGAATATACGCAGTGCTGCCTGTTGGTGGGAAAAAACTGAAAAGAAATCTATTTGTCCAGCCTCTGTCCGTCCTAACGCCTGTGGAGACGTGTGAGCTGCGTGAAATACATTGCTAAATCATACGCACCCAGCTACGCTTTACTGCTGGCTTCGCCATTTGCTTTCCTTAATTGGGAAAAAAAATACCTGCTCTCCAAGAGTTATAATAACTCTGCTACCCTCACGTTCTGTGACACATAAGCAGGGACACAGCACAGTTATTAAACTTCGCAGGTTCATTGAATATACGCAGTGCTGCCTGTTGGTGGGAAAAAACTGAAAAGAAATCTATTTGTCCAGCCTCTGTCCGTACTAACGCCTGTGGAGACGTGTGAGCTGCGTGAAATACATTGCTAAATCATACGCACCCAGCTACGCTTTACTGCTGGCTTCGCCATTTGCTTTCCTTAATTGGGAAAAAAAATACCTGCTCTCCAAGAGTTATAATAACTCTGCTACCCTCACGTTCTGTGACACATAAGCAGGGACACAGCACAGTTATTAAACTTAGATAATTCATTCACTAGAGGCAGTGGGGCCTTTCGTTTTCCAAAAAGGGCAAAAATTATATTTGGCCTGCAGTCTTGCGCCAATTTATTTCCTGCCTGGGAAATCTAATCACTGGTAATACAGCATGCTGAGGGGTAGGGGTAAGCCTAGAGGACGTGGACGTGGACGTGGCCGAGGACGCGGAGGGCCAAGTGAGGGTGTGGGCACAGGCCAAGCTCCTGATCCAGGTGTGTCGCAGCTGTCTGCTGCGCGATTAGGAGAGAGGCACGTTTCTGGCGTCCCCACATTCATCGCCCAATTAATGGGTCCACGCGGGAGACGGTTATTAGAAAATGAGCAGTGTGAGCAGGTCCTGTCCTGGATGGCAGAAAGTGCTTCGAGCAACCTATCGTCTACCCGCAGTTCTGCGCCGTCCACTGCTGCCAATCCGAATCCTCTGTCTGCTGCTCCTCCTTCCTCCCAGCCTCCTCACTCCACTACAATGACACCTGCTCAGGAGCGGGAACACTCCCAGGAACTGTTCTCGGGCCCCTGCTCAGATTGGGCAGCAGCGGTTCCTCTCCCACCAGAGGAGTTTATAGTCACTGATGCCCAACCATTCGAAAGTTCCCGGGGTCCGGGGGATGAGGCTGGGGACTTCCGCCAACTGTCTCAACAACTTTCTGTGGGTGAGGAGGACGATGACGATCATACACAGTTGTCTTGCAGTGAGGTAGTAGTAAGGGCAGTAAGTCCGAGGGAGCAGCGCACAGAGGATTCGGAGGAAGAGCAGCAGGACGATGAGGTGACTGACCCCACCTGGTGTGCAACGCTTACTCAGGAGGACAGGTCTTCAGAGGGGGAGTCAAGGGCATCAGCAGGGCAGGTTGCAAGAGGCAGTGCGGTGGCCAGGGCCAGGGGTAGAGGCAGGGCCAGACCGAATAATCCACCAAGTGTTTCCCAAAGCGCCCCCTCGCGCCATGCCACCCTGCGGAGGCCGAGGTGCTCTAAGGTCTGGCAGTTTTTCACAGAGACGCCTGACGACCGACGAACAGTGGTGTGCAACCTTTGTCGCGCAAAGCTCAGCCGGGGAGCCAACACCAACAGCCTCACCACCACCACCATGCGCAGACATATGATGGCCAAGCACCCCGCAAGGTGGGACAAAGGCCGTTCACCGCCTCCGGTTTGCACCCCTGCCTCTCCCCCTGTGCCCCAACCTGCCACTGAGATGCAACCCCCCTCTCAGGACACAGGCACTACCGCCTCATGGCCTGCACCCACACCCTCATCTCCGCTGTCCTCGGCCCCATCCAGCAGTGTAGTTCAGCGCACCGTTCAGCCGTCGCTTGCGCAAGTGTTCGAGCGCAAGCGCAAGTACGCCGCCACGCACCCGCACGCTCAAACGTTAACCGTCCGCATAGCAAAATTCATCAGCCTTGAGATGCTGCCGTATAGGGTTGTGGAAACGGAGTCCTTCAAAAGTATCATGGAGGCGGCGGCCCCGCGCTACTCAGTTCCCAGTCGCCACTACTTTTCCCGATGTGCCGTCCCAGCCCTGCACGACCACGTCTCCCGCAACATTGTGCGCGCCCTCACCAACGCGGTTACTGCCACGGTCCACTTAACTACGGACACGTGGACAAGCACAGGCGGGCAGGGCCACTACATCTCCCTGACGGCACATTGGGTGAATTTAGTGGAGGCTGGGACAGAGTCAGAGCCTGGGACCGCTCACGTCCTACCCACCCCCAGAATTGCGGGCCCCAGCTCGGTGGTGGTATCTGCGGAGGTGTATGCTTCCTCCACTAAAGCACCCTCCTCCTCCTCCTCCTCCTCTGTCTCACAATCAAGATGTGTTAGCAGCAGCATGTCGCCAGCAGTCGGTGTCGCGCGGTGTGGCAGCACAGCGGTGGGCAAGCGTCAGCAGGCCGTGCTGAAACTACTCAGCTTAGGCGATAAGAGGCACACGGCCCACGAACTGCTGCAGGGTCTGACACAGCAGACCGACCGCTGGCTTGCGCCGCTGAGCCTCCAACCGGGCATGGTCGTGTGTGACAACGGCCGTAACCTGGTGGCGGCTCTGCAGCTCGGCAGCCTCACGCACGTGCCATGCCTGGCCCACGTCTTTAATTTGGTGGTTCAGCGCTTTCTGAAAAGCTACCCACGCTTGTCAGACCTGCTCGTAAAGGCGCGCCGGCTCTGCGCACATTTCCGCAAGTCCCACACGGACGCTGCCACCCTGCGCACCCTGCAACATCACTTTAAGCTGCCAGTGCACCGACTGCTGTGCGACGTGCCCACACGGTGGAACTCTACGCTCCACATGTTGGCCAGGCTCTATGAACAGCGTAGAGCTATAGTCGAATACCAACTCCAACATGGGCGGCGCAGTGGGAGTCAGCCTCCTCAATTCCTTTCAGAAGAGTGGGCCTGGTTGGCAGACATCTGCCATGTCCTTGGTAATTTTGAGGAGTCTACCCAGGTGGTGAGCGGCGATGCTACAATCATTAGCGTCACCATTCCTCTGCTATGCATCTTGAGAAATTCCCTGCAAACCATAAAGGCAGCTGCTTTGCGCTCGGAAACGGGGGCGGGGGAAGACAGTATGCCGCTGGATAGTCAGGGCACCCTCCTGTCTATTTCTCAGCGCGTACAGGAGGAGGAGGAGGAGCATGAGGAGGATGAGGAGGAGGGGGAAGAGACAGCTTGGCCCGCTGCTGACGGTACACCGGCTGATTGCCTGTCATCCTTTCAGCGTGTATGGCCTGAGGAGGAGGAGGAGGAGGAGGAGGATCCTGAAAGTGATCTTCCTAGTGAAGACAGCCATGTGTTGCGTACAGGTACCCTGGCACACATGGCTGACTTCATGTTAGGATGCCTTTCTCGTGACCCTCGCGTTGCACGCATTCTGGCCACTACGGATTACTGGGTGTACACACTGCTCGATCCACGGTATAAGGAGAACCTGCCCACTCTGATTCCCGAAGAGGAAAGGGGTTCGAGAGTGTTGCTATACCACAGGACCCTTGCGGACAAGCTGATGGTAAAATTCCCAGCCGACAGCGCTAGTGGCAGAAGGCGCAGTTCCGAGGGCCATGTTGCAGGGGATGTGCGTAGATCGAGCAGCATGTACATCCCAGGCAGTGCAACAGTCTTTAAGGGCCTGGCCAGCTTTATGGCTCCCCACCAAGACTGTGTCACCGCTCCCCAGTCACGGCTGAGTCGGCGGGAGCACTGCAAAAGGATGGTGAGGGAGTACGTAGCGGATCGCACGACCATCCTTGGTGACGCCTCTGCCCCCTACAACTACTGGGTGTCGAAGCTGGACACGTGGCCTGAACTAGCCCTGTATGCCCTTGAGGTGCTTGCTTGTCCTGCGGCTAGCGTGTTGTCGGAGAGGGTGTTTAGTGCGGCTGGGGGAATCATCACCGATAAGCGTAGCCGCTTGTCAACCGACAGTGCCGACAGGCTAACACTCATCAAGATGAACAAAGGCTGGATTTCCCCAGACTTCTGTTCTCCACCAGCGGACAGCAGCGATACGTAAGCAATACGTAGGCTGCACCCGCGGATGGAAGCTACGTTCTCTCTCACCATCCAAAACGGGGACATTTCTGCTTCATCAATCTGTGTCTAATATTCCTCCTCCTCCTCCTCCTGCTCCTCCTCCTGAAACCTCACGTAATCACGCTGAACGGGCAATTTTTCTTAGGGCCACAAGGCTCAGTCAAATAATTTTTCAGAACAATTTTTATAAGTTTCAATGCGCTTAAAAGCATTGGAACTTTAACTTGAACCAATTTTTCGTTACACTGGGCTGCCTCCAGGCCTAGTTACCACTTAAGCCACATTAACCAAAGCGATTAATGGGTTTCACCTGCCCTCTTGGCTGGCCATGGCCAATTTTTGGGATGTACATTAGTACTGTTGATACAGCAATTTTTGTGGGCCCTCGCCTACAGTGTAATCAAATTAATTTTTAGCCCACCTGCATTACAGCTGACGTAACCTCAGCTGTGTTGGGCAATGCAATGGGATATTTTTATGTACCGCCGGTGGGTTCCAGGGAGCCACCCATGCTGTAGGTGCACACGGAGTTTTTAATACATCTGTACACTTCTAAAGAACCCCAGTCTGACTGGGGCATGCAGTGTGGGCCGAAGCCCACCTGCATTAAGCACGACATTACTACCTCAGCTGTGTTGGGCAATGCAATGGGATATTTCTATGTACCGCCGGTGGCTTCCTGGCACCCACCCAGGCAGTGGGTCCACAGGGAATTATAAATGCATCTGTTTCCACTTATAAAGAAACCCAGTCTGACTGGGGCATGCAGTGTGGGCCAAAGCCCACCTGCATTAAGCACGACATTACTACCTCAGCTGTGTTGGGCAATGCAATGGGATATTTTTATGTACCGCCGGTGGGTTCCAGGGAGCCACCCATGCTGTAGGTGCACACGGAGTTTTTAATACATCTGTACACTTCTAAAGAACCCCAGTCTGACTGGGGCATGCAGTGTGGGCCGAAACCCACCTGCATTAACCCTTTCCAGTCCACTGTGTGACCTGTGAAGACATTAGGGTTTAAGGCTGTACAGCTCCGTTGTTGGTAGACGTCCGTCGGGGTTCTCTTACTGTATATTGCCAGCCTCTCTGCTGTCGGAGCCTATCCTACGTGTCAGCTCATGCAGTACTGGCTTTAGCCAGCATATAGCGCCGTTGTATAACGGCAGAAAAAGAGTAAGCCCCCTAGGAAAACCATATACAAATTGGATTGGAAAGGGTTAAGCACAACATTACTACCTCAGCTGTGTTGGGCAATGCAATGGGATATTTCTATGTACCGCCGGTGGCTTCCTGGCACCCACCCATGCTGTAGGTGCACACGGAGTTTTTACTACATCTGTACACTTATAAAGAACCCCAGTCAGACTGGGGCATGCAGTGTGGGCCGAAGCCCACCTGCATTAAGCACGACATTACTACCTCAGCTGTGTTGGGCAATGCAATGGGATATTTCTGTGTACCGCCGGTGGGTTCCAGGGAGCCACCCATGCTGTGGGTCGACAGGGACTTCACAATAGGGAGTTGTACCTGCCTGTGTCTATGAATTAAAAAGCCCGGTCTGACTGGGGCATGCAGACACCTTGACAGAATGAATAGTGTGTGGCACATAGGTTCCCCATTGCTATGCCCACGTGTGCAGCTCCTGATGGCAGTGGCACAGGATTCTATTTCTCATTGCTTCTGTACAGCATTGTGGGCTATCGCTCCGCCACTTTTAAAGAGGGTCGCTGCCTAGCCGTGCCAACCCTCTGCAGTGTGTGCCTGCGGTTCCTCCTCATGGCAGACGCACTTCTAAATAGACATGAGTGTGGCGTGGCATGAGGGCAGCTGAAGGCTGCGCAGGGGCACTTTGGTGTGCTCTGTGGGGGGGAGGGGGGGCGGTTGGTCAGCATGTAAGCCAGGAGAAGTGGCAGCGGAGTGTCATGCAGGCAGTGATTGTGCTTTGTTGTAGCTAGTGTGGTGCTTAGCAAAGGTATGCCATGCTAATGAGGGCTTTTCAGAAGTAAAAGTTGTTGGGAGGGGGGGGGGCCCACTCTTGCCGGTATTGTGGCTTAATAGTGGGACCTGTGAACTTGAGATGCAGCCCAACATGTAGCCCCTCGCCTGCCCTATCCGTCACTGTGTCATTCCCATCACTTTCCTGAATTGCCCAGATTTTCACACATGAAAACCTTAGCGAGCATCGGCGAAATACAAAAATGTTCTGGTCGCCCATTGACTTCAATGGGGTTCGTTGTTCGAAACGAACCCTCGAGCATCACGGGAAGTTCGTTACGAATAACGAACACCCGAACATTTTGGTGTTCGCTCATCTCTACCTATAATAGATGGGCGAGATTCTGTTGCCCAGGACTGCTGCCAATCAGAAGTTCAGCTCCTGGTGTTTTTACATGCTGAACCTAATTCTGCTGGAAGCAGTCAGTTCTGTTTTTATTGTAGTACTCAGGCTCGGTATTGCAGGCAAAGTTCCAATTCTAAAAAGAGTCAGATTTTCGTACCATGCGCCAACTTTAGAGGGGTACACTGCTGGAACGCGGTGTATAAAAAATACATCACCCGGCTCCCTGTCACCTCCCCTAACGACGGCATAACTTAGTTTATGGTGCTGTGAAGACGTGACAGTTCACTTTAAAGGGTTGTACCAGAATCAAAGTTATAACTTATCCACACCACTGAGACCCCCACTCATCTTAAAAACAGGGTGGCCCATATCTGTCACTGCTTGACACTGCAGGGTCTCTTCACCACCATACCCCTCCATCCCCTGTGAAGTCAAAATTAATGGAGCGCTGGCCAAGCACATGCTGCTCCTTGCTTTTCCATGGGGCTGACGGAAATCTCTGCCGCTTGGCTGTCTCTGGAAGTCCCACTGAAAATGAACAGAGTGGCAATGCGCTTGCACAACTGGTGTGCAATTAAGTCTCCTCCTCGCTGTGAGGAGTACAGTAAGCACACAGCGAAGAGGACAGGAGACATGGCATTCCTGTTCTTGGGATCGGTGGGGTTCTCAACCATGATACCCCCACCGATTAGCACATTATAACTTGTAATTTTGGTTCAACCCTTTTAGGATCACTCGCTTAAAAAATAAAAGGTTAACCATTCATGTCCTCTCCAGGAGCCTCTCAGCTGATGGTAGCATCAGTGACGTGGAAGAAAGCGAGAAGTAGACATTTTTCATCACAATTCTAATTTTGGGACTCTATGAAGCAATTAGGGGTGTCAAGTTGGGAATCTTAAAGACATAGTAGCTAAGTTCTGGTAGCTCCCAACACCGACTCCTCACGGACGCTCCTCTTATCTCCTCCTAACAAAGAAACCTACATTTTGGTTGTTATGGCGACACAACTCAGACATGAAATCACTGTATGGTCACAGCAGCGACTTGGCAGAGACACGCGACATATATCTGAGGAGCGTGTAATAAAAGATCTCACAGACATTCTCGACGAACAGAACGGAGAACAAAAAAGTCTTGGCGTCAACAGAATCCATCTAGAATTAAAACATTTAGCGTCTCCAAAAAACAAAGAAATCCTTTACCGTGAAGACGTCGACAACGCTCAAGATGTTTTCTTCTTTTTCAAGCAAAGTATTGTTTATTCCTCACAACCGCGCGGCAATAACTCAGCCATGACAGCTGTGAAGCCGAGCAGCGTCCTAGTGCTCTCATTAATATCGGTTTTCCACCACTGGACTCATCAGAAGGCATTATCTTCCGGCCATTGATGTACCCATCGGGGGGAGAGCATTTGCCCCTAGCATGGGCGGTATTTAAATATTATTTAGCACTATATGGGAGGTAATATTATGGGAGTATTATTTCACTGCTGCACTAGTTTACTATGAAGGTCGCTCTGAAACGAATGCCTCCTATTTTATTATGCCGGCACACAACATCAGAAGCGGATGTTGGCCTTAAAGTTTGAACCTCCCCATCAATATCCGGTAAAGTTTGTTGCCGTGCGACACGGAAAGTCTGACAAAATGGTCTCTTACATAAAGGTGTGATTAAAGGATCGGCTTCCAATCCTGCTCCATATGAACCCTGAATCACCAGGACATAACTGTATGTCCTGTGGTATTATGGGGTTAATACTATACTGCGCAACACGACCAGGGATGCCTACTAGAGATGAGCGAGCATACTCGCTAAGGACAATTACTTGAGCGAGCATTGTCCTTAGCGAGTACCTGCCCGCTCGGAAGAAAAGGTTCAGGTGCCAGCGGGAGCCGGGGAGCGGCAGGGGAGAGCAGGGGGGAAAGAAGAGGAGATCTCTCTCTCCCTCTCTTCCCCCCGCTCCCCCATGCTCACTCCCGCAACTCACCGCTCACCCGCATCGGCACCCAAACCTTTTCTTCTGAGCGAGCAGGTACTCGCTAAGGACAATGCTCGCTCGAGCAATTGTCCTTAGTGAGTATGCTCGCTCATCTCTAATGCCTACCTTAACCACTCACTGCCCTAGTCCACCGTGTTAAATAAATGAAATTTAAAAAAAACTTATTTGTATAGTGCCAACTTATTCCGCAGCGCTTTCAAGTAATTTATTAATTACCCCCCCCCCCCCCCAGTAAGCTGGGTACTCATTCTACCAACCTAGGAAGGATGGAAAGCTGAGTCAACCTTGAGCCGGCTACCTGAACTATGCGGGATTGAACTTGCAACCTTCAGGTCGTGAGCAAGAGCTTAGGACTGCATTTCTGCTGCCTTAGGCCTCATGTCCCCTGGAAATTCGGGCCCACACAGATTCTCCATGCAAAATTCCGCAGCGGGTACCTCATTTCCCGCAGACAAGAGCCTGAAAATAGATAATACTCGCCTGTCCGGACGCTGCGGGTTCCTGTCCGTCGCGGCCAGATCTTCTTTTTTCTGCCCGGCGGATGTGCTCCGCAGGAGGCGTGCCGCGCGCATCCGCCGTGCACACAGGTTTTTTTTTTGAACTCCTGCTTTCCCGCGGTCCCGCGGCACAGCAGAAATACATTGTCCGGTGTCCACTGTTTGGGATTGATCAGCGCTGCAAGACACAGCGGTCAGAGCGGAAGCTGCTGCTTCGACCCCTGTGTAGTGGCCAGCACTTGTAATTGCAGGCGCAGCTCTCATTGATAACACTGAGACCCCAGCTTGCACTTACAAGCGCCGGCTGCTATATAGGGGTAAGAGCAGAAGCTTCCACTCTGTTCGCTCTCTATAGCGGCACTGACAGTGGGTGCCCGATCAGCTGATTGGCTGGGATCCCAAACGGCGGGTCCCAGATGATCCACTACTGATGACCTTTGCTGAGGAGACGTCATCCATAGTATCATTGCCTGGAAAACCCCTTTAAGACACAAATTATGAGTAGAAGGCGGCCATATTGGTCGTTTTTCTGAGAATAAATATATCCAAGGAATAGACTGAACAGAATTTTTTTTATTTTTTCAGATTTTACAGAAGTTTTTCTTCTCCTTCGGGTCTGTTGATAATAAAATAATGTAGTGACAGGGACAGACTCAATTATCTGGTGGCCACAGCGAGTTTGTTAAATTGGCCAATTTTTTTTGTTCCAGGTATATACAAAACATAGTGATGTTACTCAGCCGATTACACACCATATAAATGATTAAAGCAGTCCGCACAACATTACACAGTTCATGTAACTAATGATTATAGTTCACAGTCGAGGTCACATTTAATTAGACGATGCATTAAAATAGATTTGTAGAACCACTTATTCTGATTTAATTACTTAAAATGATGGTGTAATGAGCGCGCGTTCAGGAGGAAAAAAAACCTGTTTAATGGCTGCCTTTGAAGTTAATAAGAGGAAAAATTAATCTTTTAACCAAGTTCATCTATAAAGCTGCGTTATGGCAGCCAAAATAGAGGGGTGTGACATATAAAACCAAGACGACTGTCAAGTGTATGGCAAGTGTACTTCTTAAAGGGGTTGTCCACTCTCGATATTCCTCTTTGTGACAAAGGTCTCACAGTAAGGTGATGATGCTCCTGGGATCAGTTGTAACTCTGTGGTAACATGGAAGCAAGTGTTCAATTTTCCTGTAGCACTTCCACAGGAGAAATGATATATTACATATTTCCTACTGAAATCAGGTTTTAGAGGGTCCTCCAATGAGAAAGGCCATCTTTATAGCTGCTCTTCACTCTGGCATATCCACCTTTTTAGGGGCCCCCATCTATAAGTATGTTGGACTTCCTTTGACCTTCAGAAACAAAGCATTTCATCGTGGCATCATCCACAAGTAACAGAGGACTCGGTGTGCCAAGAAACCTTCCCCACACTATTACTCCCCCTCCATCAGTCTGACAGGAAGGGTTTATCGATTTATGCTGCCTGCACCAAATTCTGACCTCCCATCAGCATGATGCAACAGAAGACTGGATCCATCTGACCAGGGGATGTTTTTATTTGAGCGCTCTTTTGCATATCGGAGTCTCACCTTTCTGTCTGCCTTAGACACAATGGCGCTGGAACTGGCCGTCTGCTGTTATAGCCCATCCGTGCTTAGGAACAATGAGTTGGGGCACCAGTGTTGTATTTGGTTGCTTTTGACTCTGCAGCGCCTGTTCATCAGATTGATTCCTGACATCCTCCTCTGACCCCTTTCAGTATTGAGTAGTTTCTGTCCACAGGATTCCCTTTTACTGGATGTTTTTTCTTGATCACACCATTCTCTGTATGCTCTCCACACCGCTGCACAAGAAAGCCTCACGCGGTTGGCAGTGAAATCCCGGCCCCGACTAGTCTAGCACGGATGGCCAGGTCACTCAGATTGCTAGATTTTCCCATCTAATGTGGATTCACACTGAAACTGATCTATTAAAAACTTGCGCATGTGATTTTATGCTGCACTCCGGGGACATGGCTCTAATTTCCATACAGGGAAGCGCCAATCGTCAAATGGTCAGGGACTCTAATAAAGGGGCCATTTAGTGTAGAGGAATTGAGCTACGATATCAGACGCAATCTGTTGACGGATGGAGCCATGTCTTTCCAATGCTGAATAACTAGAGATGAGCGAGCACCAAAATGCTCGGGTGCTCGTTACTCGGGACGAACTTTTCGCGATGCTCGAGGGTTCGTTTCGAGTAACGAACCCCATTGAAGTCAATGGGCGACCCGAGCATTTTTGTATTTCGCCGATGCTCGCTAAGGTTTCCTTGTGTGAAAATCTGGGCAATTCAAGAAAGTGATGGGAACGACACAGCAACGGATAGGGCAGGCGAGGGGCTACATGTTGGGCTGCATCTCAAGTTCACAGGTCCCACTATTAAGCCACAATAGCTTTTACTTCTGAAAAGCCCTCATTAGCATGGCATACCTTTGCTAAGCACCACACTACCTCCAACAAAGCACAATCACTGCCTGCATGACACTCCACTGCCACTTCTCCTGGGTTACATGCTGCCCAACCGCCCCCCCTCCCCCCCCCACAGCGCACACCAAAGTGTCCCTGCGCAGCCTTCAGCTGCCCTCATGCCACAACACCCTCATGTCTATTTAGAAGTGCGTCTGCCATGAGGAGGAACCGCAGGCACACACTGCAGAGGGTTGGCACGGCTAGGCAGCGACCCTCTTTAAAAGGGGCGGGGCGATAGCCCACAATGCTGTACAGAAGCAATGAGAAATAGAATCCTGTGCCACCGCCATCAGGAGCTGCACACGTGGGCATAGCAATGGGGAACCTATGTGCCACACACTATTCATTCTGTCAAGGTGTCTCTGCATGCCCCAGTCAGACCGGGCTTTTTAATTCATAGACACAGGCAGGTACAACTCCCTATTGTGAAGTCCCTGTCGACCGACAGCATGGGTGGCTCCCTGGAACCCACCGGCGATACACAAAAATATCCCATTGCATTGCCCAACACAGCTGAGGTAGTAATGTCGTGCTTAATGCAGGTGGGCTTCGGCCCACACTGCATGCCCCAGTCTGACTGGGGTTCTTTACAAGTGGAAACGGATGCATTTATAATTCCCTGTGGACCCACAGCATGGGTGGGTGCCAGGAAGCCACCGGCGGTACATAGAAATATCCCATTGCATTGCCCAACACAGCTGAGGTAGTAATGTCGTGCTTAATGCAGGTGGGCTTCGGCCCACACTGCATGCCCTAGTCTGACTGAGGTTCTTTACAAGTGGAAACGGATGCATTTATAATTCCCTGTGGACCCACAGCATGGGTGGGTGCCAGGAAGCCACCGGCGGTACATAGAAATATCCCATTGCATTGCCCAACACAGCTGAGGTAGTAATGTCATGCTTAATGCAGGTGGGCTACGGCCAACACTGCATGCCCCAGTCAGACTGGTAATATGTACCTTAACAGTAACCGCGTTGGTGGTAATGTGGTGGTGACTGCGGACCTAGTAGCGCGGTTTTATTTTGTTGGTTTTCGGAATGTGGCCAGGATTAAGTGGGCCGTGGCGGGGGATGTTTTGGAGGCACTACGTGTCCTCTCCACGTGTCCGTGGTTATATGCACCTTAACAGTAACAGCGTTAGTGGGAAATGGCCTCGCCGCCATCATGTCTTTGGGAAGCCTCTGTTTCCACACCCCAGAGACATACCATTAGCAGCGGTATAGGCAGAGCCCAGAATTAGTAACATTTCAGCCGTAGCATTAGCGACAGGCCCCACTAACATATCACTAGCAGCATTATAGGGGGAGCACAGTCTTAGTTCCATTTAAGTCATTGTAGCAGCCTACACAGGCCCCAGGAACAATTCCGAAACAGCAGTATAGGAGGAGCATAGTCTTAGTTCCATTTAAGTCATTGTAGCAGCCTACACAGGCCCCAGGAACAATTCCGAAGCAGCAGTATAGGAGGAGCATAGTCTTAGTTCCATTTAAGTCACTGTAGCAGCCTACACAGGCCCCAGGAACAATTCCGAAGCAGCAGTATAGTGGGAGCGCAGTCTTAGTTCCATTTCAGTAGCTGCAGTATAGCCAAGGCCCAAGTTACATTTATGTAGCTAAAGTGTAGGCCAACCCCGCACACACTTCTGTACCATGAGTGCAGGCGAAGAACATACAAATTGCTATGATTACACTGTAGGTGAGGGCCCCAAAACATTGGTGTACCAACAGTACTAATGTACCTCAGTAAAAATTGGCCATGCCCAACCAAGATGGCAGGTGAAACCCATTAATCGCTTTGGTTAATGTGGCTTAAGTGGTAACTAGGCCTGGAGGCAGCCCAGTTTAACTAAAAATTGGTTCAAGTTAAAGTTTCAACGCTTTTAAGAGCATTGAAACGTATAAAAATTGTTTAGACAAATTAGATGAGTGAGCCTTGTGGCCCTAAGAAAAATTGCCCATTCAGCGTGATTACGTGAGGTTTCAGGAGGAGGAGCAGGAGGAGGAGGAGGAATATTAGACACATATTGATGAAGCAGAAATGTCCCCGTTTTGGATGGTGAGAGAGAACGTAGCTTCCATCCGCGGGTGCAGCCTACGTATTGCTTACGTATCGCTGCTGTCCGCTGGTGGAGAAGAGAAGTCTGGGGAAATCCAGGCTTTGTTCATCTTGATGAGTGTTAGCCTGTCGGAACTGTCGGTTGACAGGCGGGTACGCTTATCTGTGATGATTCCCCCAGCCGCACTAAACACCCTTTCCGACAAGACGCTAGCCGCAGGACAAGCAAGCACCTCCAGGGCATACAGCGCTAGTTCAGGCCACGTGTCCAGCTTCGACACCCAGTAGTTGTAGGTGGCAGAGGCGTCACGGAGGACGGTCGTGCGATCGGCTACGTACTCCCTCACCATCCTTTTACAGTGCTCCCGCCGACTCAGCCTTGACTGGGGAGCGGTGACACAGTCTTGCTGGGGAGCCATAAAGCTGTCCAGGCCCTTAAAGACTGTTGCACTGCCTGGGCTGTACATGCTGCTCGATCTCCGCACCTCCCCTGCTACCTGGCCCTCGGAACTGCGCCTTCTGCCACTAGCGCTGTCGGATGGGAATTTTACCATCAGCTTGTCCGCCAGGGTCCTGTGGTATAGCAACACTCTCGATCCCCTTTCCTCTTCGGGAATGAGAGTGGGAAGGTTCTCCTTATAGCGTGGGTCGAGCAGTGTGTACACCCAGTAATCCGTAGTGGCCAGAATGCGTGTAACGCGAGGGTCACGAGAAAGGCATCCTAACATGAAGTCAGCCATGTGTGCCAGGGTACCTGTACGCAACACATGGCTGTCCGCACTAGGAAGATCACTTTCAGGATCCTCCTCCTCCTCCTCCTCCTCCTCAGGCCATAAACGCTGAAATGATGACAGGCAAGCAGCATGGGTACCGTCAGCAGTGGGCCAAGCTGTCTCTTCCCCCTCCTCCTCATCCTCCTCATGCTCCTCCTCCTCCTGAACGCGCTGAGATATAGACAGGAGGGTGCTCTGACTATCCAGCGACATACTGTCCTCCCCCGGCTCTGTTTCCGAGCGCAAAGCGGCTGCCTTTATGGTTTGCAGGGAACTTCTCAAGATGCATAGCAGAGGAATGGTGACGCTAATGATTGCAGCATCGCCGCTCACCACCTGGGTAGACTGCTCAAAGTTTCGAAGGACCTGGCAGATGTCTGCCAACCAGGCCCACTCTTCTGAAAATAATTGAGGAGGCTGACTCCCACTGCGCCGCCCATGTTGGAGTTGGTATTCCACTATAGCTCTACGCTGCTCATAGAGCCTAGCCAACATGTGGAGCGTAGAGTTCCACCGTGTGGGCACGTCGCACAGCAGTCGGTGCACTGGCAGATTAAACCGATGTTGCAGGGTGCGCAGGGTGGCAGTGTCCGTGTGGGACTTGCGGAAATGTGCGCAGAGCCGGCGCACCTTTACGAGCAGGTCTGACAAGCGTGGGTAGCTTTTCAGAAAGCGCTGAACCACCAAATTAAAGACGTGGGCCAGGCATGGCACGTGCGTGAGGCTGCCGAGCTGCAGAGCCGCCACCAGGTTACGGCCGTTGTCACACACGACCATGCCCGGTTGGAGGCTCAGCGGCGCAAGCCAACGGTCAGTCTGCTCTGTCAGACCCTGCAGCAGTTCGTGGGCCGTGTGCCTCCTATCTCCTAAGCTGAGTAGTTTCAGCACGACCTGCTGACGCTTGCCCACCGCTGTGCTGCCACGCCGCGCGACACCGACTGCTGGCGACGTCCTGCTGCTGCTGACACATCTAGATTGCGAGACAGAGGTTGAGGAGGAGGAGGAGGAGGAGGGTGCTTTAGTGGAGGAAGCATACACCGCCGCAGATACCACCACCGAGCTGGGGCCCGCAATTCTGGGGGTGGGTAGGACGTGAGCGGTCCCAGGCTCTGACTCTGTCCCAGCCTCCACTAAATTCACCCAATGTGCCGTCAGGGAGATGTAGTGGCCCTGCCCGCCTGTGCTTGTCCACGTGTCCGTAGTTAAGTGGACCTTGCCACTAACCGCATTGGTGAGGGCGCGTACAATGTTGCGGGAGACGTGGTCGTGCAGGGCTGGGATGGCACATCGGGAAAAATAGTGGCGACTGGGAACTGAGTAGCGCGGGGCCGCCGCCGCCATCATAGCTTTGAAAGCCTCCGTTTCCACAACCCTATACGGCAGCATCTCAAGGCTGATAAATTTGGCTATGTTGACGGTTAACGATTGAGCGTGCGGGTGCGTGGCGGCGTACTTGCGCTTGCGCTCCAACACTTGCGCTAGCGACGGCTGGACTGTGCGGTGCGAGACATTGGTGGATGGGGCCGAGGACAGCGGAGGTGAGGGTGTGGGTGCAGGCCAGGAGACGGTAGTGCCTGTGTCCTGAGAGGGGGGTTGGATCTCAGTGGCAGGTTGGGGCACAGGGGGAGAGGCAGCGGTGCAAACCGGAGGCGGTGAACGGCCTTCGTCCCACCTTGTGGGGTGCTTGGCCATCATATGTCTACGCATGCTGGTGGTGGTGAGGCTGTTGGTGGTGGCTCCCCGGCTGATCTTGGCGCGACAAAGGTTGCACACCACTGTTCGTCGGTCATCAGGCGTCTCTGTGAAAAACTGCCAGACCTTAGAGCACCTCGGCCTCTGCAGGGTGGCATGGCGCGAGGGTGCGCTTTGGGAAACAGTTGGTGGATTATTCGGTCTGGCCCTGCCTCTACCCCTGGACACCGCACTGCCTCTTGCAACCTGCCCTGCTGCTGCCCTTGCCTCCCCCTCTGAAGACCTGTCCTGAGTAGGCGTTGCACACCAGGTGGGGTCAGTCACCTCATCGTTCCTGCTGCTCTTCCTCCGAATCCTCTGTGCGCTCCTCCCTCGCACTTACTGCCCTTACTACTACCTCACTGCAAGACAACTGTGTCTCATCGTCATCGTCCTCCTCACCCACTGAAAGGTCTTGAGACAGTTGCCGGAAGTCCCAAGCCTCATCCCCCGGACCACGGGAACTTTCCAATGGTTGTGCATCAGTGACGATAAACTCCTCTGGTGGGAGAGGAACCACTGCTGCCCAATCTGAGCAGGGGCCCGAGAACAGTTCCTGGGAGTGTTCCCGCTCCTGAGCATGTGTCATTGTAGTGGAGTGAGGAGGCTGGGAGGAAGGAGGAGCAGCAGACAGAGGATTCGGATTTGCAGCACTGGACGGCGCAGAACTCTGGGTGGATGATAGCTTGCTCGAAGCACTTTCTGCCATCCACGACAGGACCTGCTCACACTGCTCATTTTCTAATAAAGGTCTCCCGCGTGGACCCATTAATTGGGCGATGAATGTGGGGACGCCAGAAATGTGCCTCTCTCCTAATCGCGCAGCAGTCGGCTGCGACACACCTGGATCAGGAGCTCGGCCTGTGCCCACACCCTCACTTGGGCCTACGCGTCCTCGGCCGCGTCCACGTCCTCTAGGCCTACCCCTACCCCTCAGCATGCTGTATTACCAGTGATTTCCAAGCCAGGAAAGAAATTGGCGCAAGCCTGCAGCCAAAATAGAATTTTTTCCCTTGTTTTTCAAAGGACAAGCCACACTGCGTGTATTCAATGAATACTACTAAGTGTAATAACTCTGTTGTGGCCCTGCAAATGTGTCAGAGAACTGCAGTGATGCAAAGTTATTCGCTACAGCAGATCAGGGATTTCCCATGCAGGAAAAAAATTGGCGCAAGCCTGCAGTAAAACGTAGCTGGCTGCGTCTAATTTTTTTTAACGTTCTGCACGCAGCACACACGTACCCAGAGCCCTGAGGACTGTCAGAGGCAGGCGAAATAGAATTTTTTCCCTTGTTTTTCAAAAGGACAAGCCACACTGCGTGTATTCAATGAATACAACTAAGTGTAATAACTGTGTTGTGGCCCTGCAAATGTGTCAGAGAACTGCAGTGATGCAAAGTTATTCGCTCCAGCAGATCAGGGATTTCCCTTGCAGGAAAAAAATTGGCGCAAGCCTGCAGTAAAACGTAGCTGGCTGCGTCTGATTTTTTTTTACGTTCTGCACGCAGCACACACGTACCCAGAGCCCTGAGGACTGTCAGAGGCAGGCGAAATAGAATTTTTTCCCTTGTTTTTCAAAAGGACAAGCCACACTGCGTGTATTCAATGAATACTACTAAGTTTAATAACTGTGTTGTGGCCCTGCAAATGTGTCAGAGAACTGCAGTGATGCAAAGTTATTCGCTACAGCAGATCAGGGATTTCCCATGCAGGAAAAAAATTGGCGCAAGCCTGCAGCCAAAATAGAATTTTTTCCCTTGTTTTTCAAAAGGACAAGCCACACTGCGTGTATTCAATGAATACTACTAAGTTTAATAACTGTGTTGTGGCCCTGCAAATGTGTCAGAGAACTGCAGTAATGCAAAGTTATTCGCTACAGCAGATCAGGGATTTCCCATGCAGGAAAAAAATTGGCGCAAGCCTGCAGTAAAACGTAGCTGGCTGCGTCTGATTTTTTTTAACGTTCTGCACGCAGCACACACGTACCCAGAGCCCTGAGGACTGTCAGAGGCAGGCGAAATAGAATTTTTTCCCTTGTTTTTCAAAAGGACAAGCCACACTGCGTGTATTCAATGAATACTACTAAGTTTAATAACTGTGTTGTGGCCCTGCAAATGTGTCAGAGAACTGCAGTGATGCAAAGTTATTCGCTCCAGCAGATCAGGGATTTCCCATGCAGGAAAAAAATTGGCGCAAGCCTGCAGTAAAACGTAGCTGGCTGCGTCTGATTTTTTTTAACGTTCTGCACACAGCACACACGTACCCAGAGCCCTGAGGACTGTCAGAGGCAGGCGAAATATAATTTTTTCCCTTGTTTTTCAAAGGACAAGCCACACTGCGTCTATTCAATGAATAATGTATGTCTTCTGGCCCTGCCTACACAATTCTATCCCTGTAGTATTAATGCCGGGTGCAATGGTCTGCACAGCCGGTTTTGAGAGAAAAAAAAAATATGCAACACTGCTAACAGCAGCCTGGACAGTACTGCACACGGATAGATGTGGCCCTAGAAAGGACCGTTGGGGTTCTTGAAGCCTACACTCACTGCTAACACTCTCCCTGCCTAACCACCACTTCTGTCCCTATTGCAGGGCGCAATGCTCTGCAGATCCAATTTTGAAAAAAAAAAAAAAAATTACAGTGCTAACACAGTACTGCACACTATTAGATGTGGCCCTGAGAAGGACCGTTGGGGTTCTTGAAGCCTACACTAACTCCTAACGCTCTCCCTACAGCAGCTCCAGCACGATACCACTGTCCCTCAGCTAACTCACAAGGCATCTGAGGCGAGCCGCGGGAGGGGCCGATTTTTATACTCGGGTGACATCTGATCTCCCCAGCCACTCACAGCAGGGGGGTGGTATAGGGCTTGAACGTCACAGGGGGAAGTTGTAATGCCTTCCCTGTCTTTCAATTGGCCAGAAAAGCGCGCTAACGTCTCAGAGAGGAAACTGAAAGTAACCGGAACACCGCGTGGTACTCGTTACGAGTAACGAGCATCCCGAACACCCTGATATTCGCACGAATATCAAGCTCGGACGAGTACGTTCGCTCATCTCTATGCATAACCCTTTTAAATGTATCTGATAAATTATGGTGCAGATATGATCAATGACTTCAGCTTAGCTGCTCTGTCTGTTGGTGCCTGATGTAATCTGAACATCAAAATTTTTTTATCAAAAGCTTAAACTGCTGCTGGTTTTGACTGTCCCTCTTGCTTTACACTGCAGCTCTACTTGCTCATATTGTATTTTATATATAAATACAAGGTCTTTTGCAAAACTGTGTGATGACCACTCTGGCCACCATTATGCCTCTTATAATGCCTTTTGTCATCCAGCTTTACCAAGGCCGTGAATGTGGTGAACAATGCATAAATCAAACTTCCCAAGGAATTCACACACCTACAGTTAGCGGCAACTTACATAAGCTGTGCCCACCTTGCATCTCATTTTGCAGGATAATCTCATAACATTAATACAGCACCAGAACCAAATTCATACCAAAAATGCAGTACCAGAACCAAGCTGCGAACATAAATACAGTAGCAGAACTAAGCAACTGCGTTGCAGGAGCGCTGATTGCCTGACAGCAGCATCTTGAAACATTAGAGGGGAGGAGCCAGAGCCAGGAGGCCAATGATTCATACAGCTCCACAAGACGCTGCGGCATGGAGAAATAGGACTATTTGGCTGGGTGGATTCAAGGGGGTTAATCATCCCCAGCCTAAATCCTCCTGGTGCCCCCTCATACAAGCTGGCGGCCGGTGCTCTATGTGACTGAGCAGGTCACGTGTAGCTAAGGCTGGCCATGTATGTAATATATAGACTATACTCATATTGTTTTGTAAGAGTTGATCAGCAAAGACCGGAGCACAAATGTTTCCGCTGTGTTCTGTTTTGATCTGCTTGTAAATATTTTATTTTATGGGCAATATTCTCCAGCCGTTTATGTTGTACAAATGTTTTTCTGAGGCCATCAATTTAATACGGGGTTTTGGGTGTTTTACAGCCTGGAGAGAAGACCTAAATCAATAGCGCAGACCACAGTGCCGGGGAGAGCAGAGCTCTGGTTTGACTCTGCATTAAGAATACATGTCAGCCATGAGCTGGCCTCTTGCTGCTTGTGGTTTCAGGAGGGCCGCAGGGAGGACCCCCGGGAATTACTGTCAGAACTTCTACTAAGATTTCATTCTAATGCAGCGCTGCTCTCCAGCAAAATAATGGATTCATTGTCATCCACCAGGAACTGGCACACAGCTATCACTGAATGTAATGGGAGCTGCGCCTGCGTTACCAACCTGGGCCACTGCAGTGTGTACAGACCTGTCTGCTTCTTGCTCCATACATGTCAACAGCCCAGAGCACAGCTGATCGGCGGCATCCCAAGAGGTGTATCCTGAGGATAGATCATCAATAGGTTAGTGGTGGACACAGAGGAGCCCCTTTCATGAGGCCACCTAAGCCTGCTGCCTCAGGCAGCAGTCTGCAGGACCTCAGAGGGGCGAAGGGTTACCACCCGGCAGGTAATTGTTTCTTACTGGAATTTCCCACCCGTCTTCCTCTCGCTGCATCCCGCAGTGAAGAGGAGACTTGAATGGAGCAATGGTCCCATGTGTGTGCCGTGCTGCTCCATTCATTTCAATGGGGCTGATGGAGGTAGCTAAGCGCTCTGTCTACTCCAGCCAGCTGCATTGAAATGAATGCAGAAGTACCTGAGCATGCTCCAGCAGCCCTCCATTCAGTCTGATGTCACTGCAGGTGGGAGAAGCAACCCCACAGTAATAAGAAGATGGAGGCACAGGTCCCCCTTCCTGGGATCAGTGGAGGTCTCAACAATAAGACCCCCACTGCTCAGTCTTTTATGACCTCCCCTGTGGATAGGGGATACAAATCTATCTTGGTGCAACCCCTTTTAACGCTAAATCTATTGCCATCACTATAGTTGTTGGTTTGGTCTGCTGTTCCTGCTCTCTTCTGAAAGAGCTGGATTGTCAGACATTCTAAATTATCAGATTAACTAATTTTCTGTAATTTCACCTGAATCTCATTCTATGTGGCAAACTTTATTCTTTTTCTATTTCACGCCCTTCAGAGGCGTAACTTGAAGCTCTTGGGCCCCAATGCAAAATCTGTAATGGGGCCCCAATGATAATGCTTTATTCAAAGTACTGGGCTCCCTATATGGAGAAGAGAGGCCTTATGGGCCCCCTGAGGCTCCTGATCCCGGGTGCCACCGCATCCCCTGCATCCCTTGTAGTTACGCCCCTGGCCCTTAGGCTGCTCTCAAACAGGCATCTATTAAAACACTGCATTTTAAAGCATTTTTAAACACATTTGATAGTGTTTCACTGCGTTTTTTAATGCACCCCATCATTTCACTGGGTGGTGAGGTGCGTTAAAAATCGTTGGAACACACGAAAATAGAGCAAACAACGTTCCGAAATCGTGGCACTCATTTGAGAAGTCCCATTAAAATCAATGGAGGTGTTTTACAGCGCTTAGCGCCGTGTTTGCAACGCCGTGCTAAACACTGTAAAAAATGGCCTGTGTGAGAGCGGCCTTAGAAAACCGCCTCACAGTAGCTGTAGACATGGGGCGAGTTTACTATAATACTTGCACCAGAATTATGACACCAAAAGGCTGCAATTTTGGCTTAAGTGGTTACTTTTTGATGCCAGGCCCCACCTCTCTTTAAACAGCGGGCTGAGGTTAGCGTTACGGAGGGCGGCCATGCGTGCCCCGTCACATTTACTATAATTTACGCCTGAAACTGGCATGAATTATAGCTGACACCTTGTAGCTGGTGTAGGTCTCCATCTTTTGCATGGAAGAGCCGACAGATGCTACAAATGTATTGAGAAGCTTGTGAGTCTTAATGCATATATCGCACTGGTGCCAGTGCATATTTACTTGAGCCAACTTATGAAATGCCAGTCTAAGTAAATATGCCACATAATGGGGGAGATTTATGAAAGCTGTCTAAAACAAAACCCGCCTTTGTTGCCCTTAGCGCAGCTTCCATTCCTCAAGCTGTGCTGTAATTGGTTGCTATGGGCTTACAATGTTCTACAAGTAAACTTTGAGGTAAAGTGAAAGCTGCTCAGTGATTGGTTGCTATGGGCTTACAGTATTCTACAGGTACGCTCTGAGGTAAAATGAAAGCTGTTCAGTGATTGGTTACTATGGGCTTACAGTATTCTACAGGTACGCTCTGAGGTAAAATGAAAGCTGTTCAGTGATTGGTTACTATGGGCTTACAGTATTCTACAGGTACACTCTAAGTAAAATGAAAGCTGCTCAGTGATTGGTTGTTATGGGCTTACAATATTTTACAGGTAAACTGAGGTAAAATGAAAGCTGCTGAGTGATTGGTTGTTATGGGCTTACAGTATTCTACAGGTACGCTCTGAGGTAAAATGAAAGCTGCTCTGTGATTGGTTACTATAGGCTTACAGTATTCTACAGGTACACTCTGAGGTAAAATGAAAGCTGCTCAGTGATTGGTTGCTATGGGCTTACAGTATTCTACAGGTACACTCTAAGTAAAATGAAAGCTGCTCAGTGATTGGTTGTTATGGGCTTACAATATTTTACAGGTAAACTGAGGTAAAATGAAAGCTGCTCAGTGATTGGTTGCTATGGGCTTACACTTTTCACAAAATCCGTCCAAAATCTGGACGGAATAATCTATAGTGGATTTTTCCACAAGGATTCTGCCTCTATGCAAATAATATGGCTGCGGATCTCCACATGGATTTAGGAATTCCCTTTGCATTGGGAATTTCACACGCAAATTTGCCACGTGCAGAAATGGCACAGAATCCACATCAAGAAGTGACATATAATTTCTTTTCCTAATGTATGTGAATTTGGAATCTGCGTGCGGAAAACATCCGCGTTGTATAGACTACGGACATGCCGAAGATTTACTGCAGGTTTTTTTCACATTCGGCCAGCGCGGCTCCAGACGAGCGGATGCGTTTTGCTCCTCATTATTCAGTTCCGTTGTTTGCAAATACTTTTAGTTTTACTTACAAGGACAATTTCCCCGCTGAATATGCAGAGAAGCAGCATTAATTAGTCTTGGCCTGATTACAAGAGATTTTGACAAGGATACTGAGGAAGTGCCAGGATGAGATGGATGAGCGGCGGAGCCGCGCACAATGAAGATTTTGTCTCATTGTCGCGGTTAAATTGTTAGCACAATAAAGTGACAGGTTTTCCAAACATTCAGCGATGACGGCAGATAGAAATCAGTGTCACATTGTATCCCTGTGCAGCAGCGCGGCGTACAGTTATCGCATTTGTGCCGCGCTCGATTGGCCAATGTCTTACTGAAAGAGCATTTGTTCTTCAAGTAAATCACTGAGTTGGAAGCTGCTGCATGAAAAACCCATCCGAACATCATTTCTATCTGATTCGGGGAAAGCTGTGTAGCAACCAATATGGCGGCTATTACAGCTCCCTATGTGGACCCAGACAGTACTAGTCTCCTGCTTTATTATGTGGTGATACGGTGATGTACACAAAGTGGCCACTTTATTAGAGACCCCGGCTCTTCCACAATTGGAGCTCCCTGTATGAAAATTCTCCCGTGACCCTGGAGTGCAGCATAAAATCACATGACAAGTTTTCCGTGGATCAGATTCCGTGTGAATCCACATTAGATGGGAAAATCCTGCGATCGTATTGACTTCCAACAAGGCCTGGCCATCGGTGCTAGACTAGCCGGGGCCGGGATTTCACTGCCAACCGCGCGGGATTTTCTCATGCATTGATGTGGAGAGTACTGTGGTGCTTGAAAGTTTGTGAACCCTTCAGGATTTTCCATATTCCTGCTTATATTTGACCTAAAAGTACATCAGATTTTCATACGAGTCCTTAAAAGTAAATAAAGAGAACCAACTTAAAATTAGTTAAAAATATTAAACATGGTTATAAATTTGTTAAGGAAAATGAAGTGGCAAAAGTATGTGAACCTTTAGAATTAGCAGATAATTTGAAGATGGCACGAACAAAGGACCCTTTCCTTCTTCTTTGTCCTACATCTTCCTTCTTTTCCCTTCTTTTTCTCCTTTTTCTTTTTCATTTTGTCCTTCATTCCTCTTCTCATTCTTCTTCTTATTCTCTTTCTTCTCATTCTTTTTCTCATTTTTTTATTCTTCTCATTCTTTTTTCTTCTTCTTCTTCTCGTTCTTTTTCTTCTCATTCATAGCGCTCTTTCCTACGATCTATACACGACAACTGCATTTTTATATTTTCACACCTGCTCCGTATAAGCACCTGAATGGCCGTTTTTCCGCAATCATGGCGTTTTCTCCACCATTCACATGACCGCGAGCATTGTTTTTAGTGAAAACCCTCGCTCTGCCAAAAATCCTCGGAATGCCTTCCAGTGCCTATATAGAGGGACCTGTAAGGTGTTCGCAGCGTTGGACGCTGCAAAAAAGCCTCCCCCTCCCTTCTCTTTCCCTGCTCCCATAGGAGTCTATAGGACCCACCAGCGTATATTGGCCAAAACATAGTTCCAGAACTATGTTTTGGCTGAGTGTATAAGCGCCGGCCACATATATCTTCTATTTTTCACGCTGGCAGCGTATTTACGCGCCATATTTTCACCCATGTGAACGGCTGCATTGGAAACTAATTCTTCACATAGGTACCGTATATGTGTGTGGGCGTGAAAACGTAGTGTATGCGCTCGTGGAATAAAGCATTATTCTTCCCATTTTTTTTTTCTTCTCATTCTTCTTCCTTTCTTCTCCTCCTTTTTCTTCTTATTCTCCTCCTTCTTTTCCTTCTTCTTTTAACAGTTTCGGACAAGATAAACCACAAACTTTCAGCAAAGCTTGACCTGAAACAGGGTTCTACTATTTCGGTTCACTCAGCACTGTCAGTCAATTATAATCTAAATGGGAATAGCTGTGTAAAGGAGGCAGTCGGAAGTAAAGTAAACAGCCGGACAGGCACATACAGCTGGGCCGGGGGTGGTCAAGTGCAGTTCAGCAGCAATGTGTGGGTCCCAGTGATAATGCACTTCAGTCACACTTTTATGCCATGGGAATACCCCTTTAATGTCTTTAAGCCCTTAAGTTCCCCGTAATGGTGCCTTCATCTTCAGCACCTTGGGGTATGTACACACACTGGCATTAAAGATGACATCTATGTCACCCACAGGAATTCAGGGCTGACACCTGGATTTCTGCTGCAGACTGCCCAAAGTTTACATTGAATGCCCGTGAGGGCCAGATCCCGTTATCATTCAGTCCCTGACTTTCCCTTGTAGAATACGCAGAAATGAATGGCATACCACTTATTTCCGTGGCTGATTTTTTTTCCCCACAGTAGCGCGAAATATCCACCTGGAATGTTTCCTCTGTGCGTGATCGGAGTTATGGAAGCCACATTCACAGGCATGGGATGTGGATTGTCCTTGGATGTGACAGGGATTTCGGTGTAGATGAAACAGGCAGTTCCATGACAAAATACCCGTAGACTCCTCGCACCTTAGGTGTGAAGGGTACATCAAAACAGCAGTACATCATAGTTTCTCTTTGGCGCATACTGCCTCTGTAAAGTACCTTGCCATTCCGGTACATGTCCATCATACATCCCCGCATAACCAATACACATCCATAACCCCTGAGTGCCCTGTACAAGATAATGGTGATGTGCATCTTTCACAGTCTGCAAAAAGTCCATAAAAGGTTTGCAGGTGCCTGGCATCTTTGCATCCGGGTCCAATATGCTGTCCTCTTCCGGAAACCAAGTCCCGTGTGTGAAGGGAGCCTCCCTCTTCTTCCACACGGTCTGTGTCTTTCTCCGAATCATGACGTGTTCCTATACTCTGTGACCTCTTGGTGAACAAAGTCCTTCTAGTGTCCACAATAGTTTATTAATCAGGGGCAATGTGCCATGGGAACCAACACATGTAGAAACACTCCTCCAAGGGGTCGTGGGAGCCAAGCCCACTTCATACACTGTGGGTGTTGGCCAAAATCAGAGATAACACTGATTGCGACTGTTAACCTTTTAAATGCCCTGATCGGCATTAACGGTCCGTCCACAAAAAGATCGCAGGAAGCCGTCCCAGCTGTCGTGTCAGCCAGGGTTCTTCTGAAGGCCCCCAAGGCTGACATGAGTTGGCACCTATTAAGTCATGCCTGTGGCACGTCTTGATAGACTGCTATTCAGAATACAATATAATGCAATAGTATAGTATTGCATTAAATTGTCTGATTGTTCAAATTATCAGAAGTTCAAGAAAAAACGTAAAAAGTAAAATAAAGGATTTTTTTTTGTAAATGATCATAAAAAATATTAAAAGTGCTATCACTGTACCTGTAAAAGTTTGGTTTATTAAAATATCACATTAATAATCCTTCACGTTGAATGCCATCAGGAAAAAAAAAGCAATGCCAGAATTGCGCTATTTTTGTCTCCAAAAGAATTGAACAAAAACAAATCAAAACGTTATACGCAATCCAAAATGCAATCAATGAAAACCAAAGGTCACCTCGCAAAAGCTGATTGACGAAAAAATAAAAAATTTATGGGGGTGAAAAGATGGCAACAACCCCACCCCCAAATTGTGTTTTCTTTTCCATTTCACCTCATTTAGAATATCTGCTTCAACAGCAAGGGGTTAAAAATGGACCTTATAAACAAAGCTTCACACTTCACGAAATCACTGTCAGCATTCTGCACCGCAATACCCGCAGCAGTTTTGCATGAAATCCACATTGGCCCAAGGCAGATTTGGACGCATTTTTAATTGCGGAGCAGCTGCATAATTTAATCTTTGTATTACAAGGGTTGAATCTCGCAGCATAACTAAACATGCTGTGGATTTAAGAAAAAACTTCTGCATCGCGTGAGATCTCTGAAATCTCCCTACATGCCTTGCACTGTAAACACTGCGGAATTTCCGCTGTGATTCCACTAGAAGAAACTCTGCAGCGTTTACTGCCTGTGTGAAGGTGGCCTAAGGGCGCTTCAATACGGGCAGACTTTTTACATATTTGAACTGTAAACCTCAGTAAATTCCGCACCAATATCGGCACAGCGCCATGCCGAATTTGATGCGTCTTGAAAATTGGTTAATTCTGCCAGCAATTGCGAATCAAAATTCTCAATGAGATTTACAGATTTTGGTGTAGATCCTCACAACGGAGTGTGGAAAAATTCCGCCCATGTGAAAAGTCCCTATAAAAAAATGACTGAGCTATAAAACACCACCTGACCCATAAAAGATTCGCTACTGACACCCCAGCGTCGTGATATTAACCCTTTCCAATCCAATTTGTATCCTGGTTTTCCTAGGGGGCTTACTCTTTTTCTGCTGTTATACAACGGCGCTATCTGCTGGCTAAAGCCAGTACTACATGAGGTGACACGTTGCATAGGCTCCCACAGCAGAAAGGCTGGCAATATACAGTAAGAGAACCCCGACGGACGTCTTCCAACATCAGAGCTGTACAGCCTTAAATCATAATGTCTTCAGATGTCAGACAGTGGATTGGAAAGGGTTAAGGCCGCTTTCACACGAATGTATTTGTGTGCATTTTTGCCTGAAAAAAATACGCATGTAATACGCAGAAAATAGAACCCATAGATTTCAATAGCTTCGTTGACATGTGCATATTTAGCGTGCACAATTCCATCATGCAAAGAAGCGCAGCATGACCTCATTAAACTAAATGGCCATTCCAATGGCTGCCAGCATTGGTTTGTGTTTTTTCCCGTGCTCATTTGAACACACAAAATAGTAAAAAAAAAAACAAAACGCTGTTCCGCACGCAAATATGCAACACCCGAAGCGCAAAAACGCAGAACAAATGTGTATTTGCTCGTGCGAATCCAGCTAACTCGCATTTCTCTTTGAAGAACATTACGAGATTGAGACCAAAGTATCCGTAATTTATTGACTGTCTCCTACAACTCAAGGAGTCAATTCCTCTATGTTGCTGCCTCTAATTAATTATACTTATTGACCTTGCGTCTCGCGCTGTACGGGATCCGGTGAACTCGGCGACCCAATTTCTTGTATGTACATAATAATGAGGCAGTAAAATTGGAGAACAGGAAAGAGGGGTGGGGGTGGGGATGGGAAGATCGGGATTTTTAAATAATCAGTCAATGTGGCTAGAGCTGAGTCCTGCAGGCGGTGAAGGGTTAACCCGGTAACCTGCTGATAGGGTACAATTATGCAGGGTAAACAGTAAATTCAGAAAGACGAATTAAGTCCAGGAGGCTCCGTTCTGCTGCGGGTATAACATTCCTGTGGACCGCGGCCAACATCGCTTCATCAAGGCAGGTGTCTGAGGAATACAAATGAGATGTGTATAATAAGGGCGCACATTGCAGCACGGAACGCGCTCTACGGGTGTTTATTTCTAATAGGAAAATAAGAGGTCAGCTGCGTCTGCTTATCACACGCCAATTATTCCCGGTGTCTGCGGAGGAAGAGCGGCAAGGTCAGCGCGCATCTGTAACGCATTCACCAGATACTTCTATTAATGAAAACCATAAATTCCCACATTCAGAAACAGATACCGCGTAAAATATCTGCAGCTGCAGCCGTCATTCAGGACTCAGGACTGGTTTTAGGGGTGGATGGGGACCCCCAGGATATATCTTCCCCTCTACTATCAGTTCCAGTAATGCGGAGGTATTGTGTGTCCTGTGCACAGAGAGGCCACTTCATTAGAGACCCCGCTCTTTTCATAATTATCGCTTCCCTATATGGAAATTAGAGCCCGGAGTGCAGCATAGAATCACGTGACAAGTTTTCCGTGGATCAGTTTTAGTGTGAATCCACATTAGATGGGAAAATCCAGCGATCTGAGGGACTCCATTGAGGTCTGGTCATCGATGCCGGACTAGCCGGGGCCAGGATGTCACTGCCGACCGCGTGGGGTTTTCTCATCTAATGGTGTGGAGAGTATACCAAGAATGGCGCGATTGAGGAAAAAACATCCAGCAAAACAGGATCCTGTGGACAGAAACAACTCATCGCCAAAAGGGGTCAGAGGAGGATGTCAGAAATTGTTCTGATGAACAGCCGAATAAAACGTTGGTGCTTCAACTAGCGTGTCAAAACGCATAACGTAACATTCCTTAGCATGAATGGGCAATAACAACAGATGACTGGTCCCTGTGCCATTAAGAGCAACAGAGAGGCAATGCATTAGGGGGCAAAAGAGTGCAAAATTTGTATCACTGAGTGGAAAATATCACCCAGTCAGATGAAGGGAGGTCAGACATTGGCACGAGCAGCATGAATCGATGACCCCTTCCTGTCAGCTGGTCGGAACATGTCAGCATCGCCATCCAATGTGTAGCAATACAAGAAGCTTCCTGTCCGCAGGGGCCGATATTCCTTCAGAATGATTTAATCACCTGCCACAATGAATTGCTGCAGTTCTGAAGGCCAAAGGAAGGTCCAAGGCAGTACTACATGGGGGTCTTTAATAAAGAGGCCATTCAGTGTATTATTTGGACACATAATGGCAGTATTGGGTGGATGCTGTAGAGCAATATCTTGCATACCTTATAGAGATATTATTTTTTTTATATGCAGCTTTTTAATTATGCAAAAGCCTGAGAATGATGAGAGGGGGTTTTGTTTGATGTGCAAATAAAAAAACATTTACCTATTAGAACAAAGGTGATAAATATATGATCGTTGGGTCCCCCAGGGATCACGAAAACACTGCACCCAGAGACCCCCTAGTGAATGGAGCTGTACTGCATGGGCATGGCTGGCGTTCCATTCACTTTTATTGGATTCAGAGAGATAGCTGGGCGCATAGAAACGGCCACTCCAATCACTAAGGAGAACTGAGGGTGCCATTCTCATGATCCCTGGGGTGCCAGCAGTTACACCCCTAGAGATCAGACATTTATCACCTGTCCTGTGGCAGTAAATGATTATTTTTTTGTGTGGCATGACCCCTTTAAAATAGAAGGCCCCCTTATTTTTAACCCATCTAGAATTTTCGGTAAAACAGCATTGTAGCAGCTCAGCGTGCACAGCAAATAAATGGAATTCTGCAATTGAGGAAATTGCATTTCATCTCCTCTCTCCGGCTTCATAATTTCCTATGTTGATGGAGAGGTAATTGATGCCGGTGACATGGAGATTTGTAGTGCAAGACAAATAGCAGAAGAGGCTGCATTAAGTTCTTTCCAGCAGCTCGGGACTGACGCAGGTGAATGTAATGCTGTTGCACCCCCAGAGCTGCGGTTAGATGACCGTAATGCTGCTGCACCCCCAGAGCTGCGCTTAGATGACTGTAATGCTGCTGCACCCCCAGAGCTGCGCTTAGATGACCGTAATGCTGCTGCACCCCCAGAGCTGCGCTTAGATGACCGTAATGCTGCTGCACCCCCAGAGCTGCGCTTAGACGACCGTGATGCTGCGGTTAGATGATTGATGCTGCTACACGATCACTGTGATACTGCTGCATCCTCAGAGCTTCAAATAGACTATTGTGATGCCGCTGCACCCTCAGAGCTGTCATCTATGATGGACCCTGGATAAAGTGAACCCCTCACTAAATATCACCTGCCTAAGGCAGGAGAAAATGCAGAAGCTGGCTCAAAACCCCCCCATTAAAATCAATAAATCACCGGGCCCAGATGGAATACACACAAGGGTTCTAACAGTACTAAGTGATGTGATAGACAGACCGCTATTTCTTATATTTAGGGACTCTATTGAAACCGAGGTTGTACCACTGGATTGGCACATTGCCAATGTGGTTCCAATATAAAAATAAGGGGTCAAGAAGAGGGCCTGGTAACTACAGGCTGGTAAGTCCCACTTCAATAATCGGTAAAATATTTTTAGGGATTTCTGAGAGACGCCATCCTAGAATACCTCAAGGAAAACAACAGCATGAGTCCTCATCAGCATGGGTTCATGAGGGGTCGATCATGTCAGACCAATTTGATCAGCTTCTACGATGAAGTAAGCTCTAGGCTGGACCTGGGAGACTCTATTGATCTCATATATCTGGATTTCTCTTAAGCATTTGACACCGTGCCGCATAATAGGTTAATATATAAAAGGAGACAGCTCGTTCTGGGTGAAAAACGTGTGTATCTGGGTAAAGAACTGGCTCGTAGATAGAAAGCCGAGGGTGGTAATAAATGGTTTGTACTCTGATTGGGCCACCGTCGCTAGTGGGGTGCCACAGGGCTCAGTACTAGGCCCCATTCTGTTCAATATATTTATCAACGACCTGATAGAGGGACTACACAGTAAAATATCAATATTTGCAGATGATACAAAATTATACAAGACAATTAATACAATAGAGGACAATGTACGACTACAGAAGGACCTAGATAAGCTGGGGGCTTGGGTAGGAAAATGGCAAATGAAGTTCAATGTGGATAAATGTAAGGTTATGCACATGGGCAGGAGAAACGGATGTCACCAATATACACTAAATGGGGTACTGCTAGGGAAAAGTGAGATGGAAAAAGACCTGGGGGTACTAGTGGACTGTAGACTTAACTGGAGCAATCAATGCCAGTCATCTGCTGCAAAAGCAATTAAAGTCTTGGGGTGCATTAAAAAAGGTATAGGGGCGACAGACGAGAACATTATTCTTCCACTATATAAGGCACTTGTTGCAGCGTTTTAAGGGGTTGAAAGAATGGCAACTAAACTAATAAACGGAATGGGAGGACTGGAATACCCAAAGAGGCTATCAAAATTGGGATTATTTTCCCTGGAAAAGAGACGGCTAAGGGGCGATCAAATAACTATGTATAAATACATGGCGGGACAATACAGAGATCTCTCCCATGATCTGTTTATACCCAGGACTGCGTTGGTAACAAGAGGGCATACGCTATGTCTAGAAGAAAGCAGGTTTTATCACCAACATAAAAGGGGGTTCTTCACCATAAGAACAGTGAGACTGTGGAACTCTCTACCTGAGGATGTGGTGATGGAAAAATCCATAGAGGAGTTTAAGAGGGGACTAGACATCATCTGAGAACGCTATAATATTTTTTTTGTGATATAGACATTAAATAGAAGGGTTGCTGATCGGGATCTTCCGAATGCTGGACATGGAGTAAGGAAGGAACCTTCTCTGAAGAGTGTTGATGCAGGGATTATTCTGACTGTCATTATGGAGTTGGAAAGGAATTTTTTCCCTCAGGTTGGGGTAATTAGCTTCTGTCTCATTGGGGTTGTTTTGCCTTCCTCTGGCTCAACACGGGGGTGGTGGAAACAGGCTGAACTGGATGACATTGTCTTTTTTCGGCTTAGTATACTACATTACTATGTAAGGCGTTTCGTCTTTAAACAAATTGCTTCCTCAGGCCTGACGTCTTGCTTGGACGTTGCACCCTGGGCTCCAGATTTCTTCTCTGCATCAGTCTAAAGATGCACTAGATTTATTGAGCCACTGTGATAAACTGGTGCGTTTTAAAGTTTTCTCTATTAGAGATGGTAATAGTAAATCTAATATTAGGGTTGTCCAGTTGTAAACTATTGATGGCCTATCAGCAGGATAGGTCATCAATAGTAGAACAGGGTTCTGTTGCCTGGGACCTCCAGCAATCAGTTCTTCACTGGGCTTAGGTGCTAATGCACTGAGCTAATTTCTGCAGGAAGCATATGGCTCCATGCACACTGCATTGGTCAGGTTTGGTATTACAGGCCCTGCGCGCTCACAGAAACGTGGATACAGCAGTCTGACACGGCCTCCCCTGCAGCAGTCTTATAATGGCCTGCAGTTCTCCCATACCCCAAGACCAGATGACAGGCGTGGTGGAGGAGTAGATGCTCTTCTCTCCCCAGCGGTGCTCTGGAAGTGCTGAACGGCTGTGGAGGAAGTAGCAAATGTCCGTGGACTTTCTCCACTACAAGTTCATGCTCAGAACATACAACCTCGGCCTCCACCAGGACAAACAAGTCTACTTCACCTCTCTAGTCTCCTCATTATCGCACAACCCTAAACGGCTCTTTGATACTTTTCACTCCCTTCTCAGCCCTGAACCGCAGCCCCCGGTGATGGATCTTGGTGCTGAAGAGCTGGCTGCTTACTTCAAAAAGAAAATTGATGACAACCGTCAGGAAATAACTTCGCAATCCCAGACTAGCCCTGACCCTAGTCTTGTCAGCACTGCATCTAGCTCCTGCTCACTGTCTGTACTCAGACCAACGACAGAGGTCTCCAAATTGCTCTTCTCTGCTCGCCCCACCAGCTGCGCTAGCGACCCTCTCCCCTCACATCTCCTCCGATCCCTCTCCCCAGTGGTCATCTCCCATCTCACCAGTATATTCAACCTTTCTCTGACCTCTGGCATCTTTCCCTCTTCTTTCAAACACGCGATCATATCCCTACTGCTAAAGAAGCCGACTCTTGATGCGACTGATGCTGCCAACTACCCACCCATCTCTAATCTTCCCTTCAACTCCAAACTACTAGAATGCCTGGTTTACTCCCGCCTTGTAAGCTATCTATCAGAGAACTCTCTCCTAGACACCTTACAGTCTGGCTTCCGACCCCAACACTTGACAGAAACTGCCCTTAAAAGGGTATCCAATGACCTACTGACAGCCAAATCGAGGGGCAATTACTCCCTACTGATCTTCCTCGACTACTCCGCAGCATTTGACACCATTGACACACAAACTCCTTGTCAGTATGCTTCGCCCAATCGGCCTAAAGGACACTGCTCTCTCCTGGTTCATCTCCTACCTGACAGATCTTTCAGCGTCTCCTTTGCTGGCTCTACCTCTACTCTTCCTGTTGGGGTTCCCCAGGGCTCGGTCCTTGGCCCCCTCCTTTTCTCCATCTACACAGCCCCTATTGGACAAACCATCAAGAGATTTGGCCTCCAACACCACCTGTATGCTGACGACACCAAGCTATACACCTCTTCCTGTTACATCTCTGCACCTTTCCTCCAAAACATCACAGACTGTCTGTCCACTGTCTCTAACACTATGTCCTCTCTCTACCGAAAATGAAACTTCTCTAAAACTGACTTATTGGTATTTCCACCCTCCACTAACCGACCTCATCCTGACATCTCCATCTTAGCATGCCCGCTGCCTTGGGGTCATATTCGACTGTGATCTATCATTTACCCTCTACATCCAATCTCTGGCTCGAACATGTCAGCTGCACCTCAAGTACATCGCAAGAATCCGCTCTTTTCTCACTGTAGACATGCTAAAAACGCTTATTGTTGCCCTCATCCACTCACGGCTTGATTATTGCAACTCGTTGCTGATCGGCCTCCCCTGCACCAGACTCTACCCTCTCCAAACCATCCTGAATGTGGCAGCCAGGCGCATCTTCCTGTCCAACAGCTAATCGGACGCCTCTTCCCTGTGCCGGTCACTGCACTGGCTGCCCGTTAAATACAGAATTCAGTTTAAACGTGCTACCTTCATCCACAAAGCCCTTCACAGCGCAGCGCCACCCTATATTGCCTCCCTCATCTCAATCCATCACCCAGCCCGGGCTCTCCGGTCTGCTAACGAAACTAGACTGCGCACCCTTTTAATTCGAACTTCTCATTCCCTTCTCCAAGACTTTTCTAGAGCAGCACCGGTCCTCTGGAACGCACTACCAAAGGCTACCCGAGCAATCCAGGACTCGCAGAACTTCAGACGTGCTCTAAAAACGCACCTCTTCAGGGTGCGGGCAGACGAGCGTAGGCGTATTTACGTTCGCACGAGTGCAACGTATAATCGCCCGAGCGATCGTTTTTCACCAATCACGACCAGAGCTAGAAAGCGTATTTTCGTTTGTTCCTACTTTGCAAATGGTCTTTTCAGCCATCGAATATGCGCTGGCGCGTATTTCGGTCGCATATGTTCCGTTTTTTTTCGAATTGCCGTTTTTACGCGCTGTAAAATCGCCCATGTGAACGAATACATTCGAAATTATTGCCTCAGATGGTCACGTATATACGTTTAGTCGCAAAAACGCGCCGTTTATGCGCTCGTCTGCCCGCACCCTCAGGGAGGCATACCGCATTCCCTAAACAAACCCCTCTGTACTCCGCCTGATAACATGCTCCCTGACCTATTGACTGCAATCCCTGCTAGCCATCCCGTTTCTGCCATCACATGGCCAAATGTCTGACTATTGTCTGTGTATAGCATCCCTCACTCTCCACCCCGCCATACCGTGCACATCTCCAGCCCCTTTACCTTCTGCATCACCCCACCATTCGTAGAATGTAAGCTCGTTGGAGCAGGACCCTCACCCCTATTGTTTCCATCAACTGATTACTATGTAACCGTGGTTCTGTAATTTTTGTATACTTTGTCTTTCTGTATTCCCCGTCTATGTAAGCGCTGTGGAATATGTTGGTGCTATACAAAAAGATTATTATTCTTCAAGTGAATGGGAACTTGGTCTGCATTACCAAGCCTGGCCCTTGCAGTGGGAATGGAGCTGTCTGCTTACTGTAGAAATCTGCTCATTATATGTGTGCCCTGATTAGTGGGGTTCCTAGGTAGCAAACCCCCACCAGTCTACATTTGATTGTCTATCCTGTTGATAAACCATAAATAGTTTAAAATTGTACAACCCCTTTAATGGTGGAATTGTTCTTAAAGCCCATTAAAACAACAGGTCTTTCTTCTAGGAAGAGCACCACACCTGTCTATGGGTTATGGTCTGGTATTGCAGCTCAGTTTTATTGCACATACAACCTATAGACTGGTGTGGTGTTGTTTCTGTACAAAAGGAACCATGTTCTTCTAATCTTGTACAACCCCTTTAACCTAAAACCAGTTCCACAGAACTCCGCAATGTATTCCTACCAGTTATCGGTATGTACATTTCATGGGCTGAATGTGATCCTGCCGTCCCTAGAATGGCTACCTGCTGGGATAAGCTCATATTGCACTGCAGCTAAGTATATTGATTAAAGGATTCCCGGTTGATGCCGGGAGGTTTTGCACATTATTGAATTAAATGCCTGGTAAGCCTTAACGCATTTGTTCTAGTTTTTGGGTGTAGAAGACCGATCGCGTTTCAGTTAGGCACATAAGATACAACATGAAACCAGAGAAGGTGGAGAAACCAGCAGCTCCAATCTACCAACCACGAAGCATTTTCTGTTTTTTTTTCCCCACTAAGACAATGCAATACATTAAAGTGGTATGGCTGCCATAAAACTGCGAAGAGGCGAAACAGGACCCCTGTGTTCTCCTGATAAGTGAAGGTGTAAGGGGCGTCAGCCACACCTTTCGGGCATTTATGGCATATACTGTGAATATGATGTAAAGTTTAAGATGGAAACACTCCTTTAAGTTGGATGCTACTAATATTAGAAAGCACATGAGGTACCCACACACTAGGGGGTGCCATTTTATGAAATGAGCAACCCAGACTTCTACCATTATGTAATACAGGGGTTATGTAACCAGAGCTTGAAGGGGTAGTCCACTTGTAAACTACTGATGGCCTAACCTCAGAATAGGCCATCAGTAATAGATTGGCTATAGTCCGCCTTCCGGAATCCCAACCAATGAGAGGTTTATCATTTGTGGACCAAGCTGATTTCTACAGAATGCAGACAGCTCCGTTCCTACCAGTGCCGTTCCACTGAAGTGAAGGGAAATTTTGCAATACCAAGCACAGCCACTACAGTGAAAACAGAGCTGTCTGCTTCCTGCAGAAATCAGCTCAGCGCATGAACACAATAGTCTGGCAAACAACTAATCATCAGAGTTCCTAAACGGCAAATCTTAGCCAATCCACTATTGATGGCCTATTCCGAGGACAGGTCAGAGAGGTGCAGTGAGTTCACAGTCAGACTTATCACCTATTCTATGAATAGGTGATAAGTCAATTTTGGTAAAACCCCACTTGAAAGGCGATAGCCAGAAAGTTATGACTATCCGATTTGGATCCAGCATCTGCACTTTCAAACCGGTTTTGATACTGCCTCACGTGGTATGAAGTCTTCCTCCCCCCACTCATTTTCAGTGATGCCATCACACGGGTCTGGCTGTTTGGGTCTTTTCTTCGTTATTGATATAAGCCAGTTGGCCACACTCCTGACAACATCACCGACAAGATAGCCATACCACACGACCTATTGAATGAGTCAGGCCAGGTTATACGATTTTGCCGGGAAAACCTCTTTATAATGGGTTGGTTCAAGATGGAATCCCCTGTTTTTATGCCTTATCAAGCCATAGGAACATTAAAGTAGGGTCACCCGTTCACAGTGCCCCCTACGCTCGGGCCCTGGTGGACCTTCTGCCATCCTGAACTGCATTTTTTCTGGAAGAGCTTCCCCTAGCAAAATCAGCCATTTGTCAGTTGCAGAACTTGTGTCGATCAGCTAATTGCACCAAACCTCGCACAAGCTCATTAATGACAGTGTAATACAACAGTATCTTTTAATCCTTGTAATTTCTAATAGTAAGAAATGCAATTCAATAAAAACGTGGAAATTTAAATTCATTTTTACTATTTTATTTGTGAAAAAAACTACAAGCAAGAGATTCATAAATAGACATTTCTAATTAAAGCGGGAAACAAAAAGAGAAAATTAAAAAAAATAAAATAAAAAAAATAAAAAAAAAGATAAAGAGGCTTCTAGGACAGCCGTGCACATGCTAGCAACAGTAATATATTAACATCTTTTTATTTTGCTAGACAAAAAGCAGTGTTTAATAAAAATTTTCCGAAAACATTTAGAGACCTGTGAATTTTTGACCATTTCACAAAAAACCACCAATTGACACTTTAAGCGTGAAAAAGAAAAAAACAAATACCGTAAAATAAAAAAAAAAATAAAAAAACTGAAAACAAAACGAAATCCTAAAATGCTTCAAAGACTGTACAGTAGTAACTGTCAAAAGCAGAATACAAGCCAAAAGGTTTACAAAGATCATGTTTGACATAAACAAGCATTCTATAGGACTTGCCGGAAAAGAAACAAAAAACAAAAAAACTACAAAACCCAAAAAAAAAAAAAAAAAATTAAAATAAAGACAAAATGTAACCAGCTTTACACAGTAAATAAAGGTTACAAGTCATACGTAACAACAAAATTGATTGTGCACTGAAAACCTCTAAGTTCCAATGTCTTATCTAAATGTTGGCTCTGAAACCATGTTTGGTTACATACACACAAAGAACAAAAAAAGAAAATAAAAAAGTTCATATTATATAGTCAGCAATTATTAAAATTTTCAATAATTTAAGATACAATAAGCTTAAAAAGAAACAAAAAAAAATAAAATAAAATAGTAAGGCAGGTGATAAAGTTTCACACTCGGTGGGGTCAATTATTTAAAGTGCACCCAAAGCCGAAGCAACAGAGGCGGGTGTGATACTGCAACCTATCCATTCACTATAAACTAGCTCATTGCCTAAATTCTAAGTGAACGGACGGGCCAAGTATTAAAAGGAAACGCCATCTTGGAGACATTTGATTATAATGTGAAAACAATTCCCATACTATATCCGTGGAATTGCGGCTTATGCATTGTTAAGTGACTCCAAGGTGGAAAATGTACAGAATGAAGGCAACGGGTAAACTTTAAAGATATTTGGACCTAACCAAGTGTTCTGATGGAGGGGGGAGGAAAGGAGAAAAGATTGTTGAATGCTTTACTATTTTATGATGTGATGCCTCAACTTGCACGAAAATTGTTATCATCTGTGATACTTGAAGAAAAAAAAAAATTTAAACACTGTGCTCTGTGGTGTAGCCCTGTGCCAGCAAACCCTTCTATAGCCATAAGCACCCAGAAATACATGGTTCTGTTACCAGCTTTAATTATTATCAACCAGGGAAGGAAGGAGGAGGGGAGTGATCTTGACAGAAGGTCTTAAACCGGTCATCGAGAAAATGAGTTTCATGTTATAAAGTTTACAAAAGTTACCACACAAGAAACAATTTAGAATATAAACAGGTTATTGAGTTGTACAGGCCATTAAAAGGGTTGTCTAGTTCTTAACTATTCATGGTCTATCCTCAGAATAAGCTATCAATAGTAGATTGGCAGTGGTCCGCTGCCAGGGACTAACGATCAGCTGTTTGCTAGGCCGGCATGCTTGTGCACAGAGTCATTTTCTACAGGAAGCAGACTGCGCCATTGCTACTGCTGCAGCAAAGCTTGGTACTACAGGCAAAGTTCTCATTCATTTCATTGGGAACTTGGCATGCAATACCAATCCTGGCAACTACAGTCAGAATGGAGCTGCTGCTTCCTGCAGAATTCAGTTCAGCACACTGGCCTGATGAACAGCTGATCAGCAGAGGGCCTAGGCAACAAACCCCTGCAAGTCTACTATCGATAACTTAGGATAGACCATCAATAGTTTACAACCAGACACCCTCTTTAAATATAATGAGGATTAGTTAGTTGCCTTACTTAATACATGTTCAACCAAGAAAAAACACATTCATTGGCTTGTGCAGATACTACAATGGTCTAGATTCCTTCTAGAAGTTGATCAATCATATAAGTATATGCAAACAAAAGAACAATGTGGACCTAAGGCGTAACCTAGACTCAGAATAGTTTGAGGGATTTTCTGGGCGAATATTCTTGATAACCTATCCTTGGGAGCAAAGCCACCTATTACACTTCTGGCACCGCATTGGGATGAGAACAGAGAGTCTCAGAAGCAGCTTTGCTCTCATTGATTTCAATAGAAGTAAAACTTGCTTCAAGACCTCCTGCTCCTACCCCCTTGGCAATGTCCGGCCACTCTGTACTGACAGCAGGCCAGATCTGCTGATCGCCAGGGATCCTGAGCGGTGGATCCCCAGCAAGCAACAAAACTTGCCCAGAAAACCTCTAAGGTCCATGCTTGGATATTTACTTTGGAAGCTATCCAAATCATTCTATGCTTGTGGACGATTCAATCTTGTCCATTTTCAGTGTCCAAACACAACTATAAACCTAGTCTTAAAGTGTGGAAGGCCCCCCCTTTCACTTTAAAGAGGACCTGTCATGTCCTCTGATCATAGAGACCAGTTGCATATCGTACCTTTGCAGCCGTAGCCTCACTGACTATCGCACCTTTTGTTCCTTAGCACAGCCCTCTTTCCCCCCCACACCGAAATCCTTTAGATTTAACGCCAGGCACTCTGAATTTGTCAAGTGGGTGGTCTCCTCTGCTCACTGTTAATGGGTGACGTTAGTGGGCAGAGGAGACCTGATGTCACCCACATGACAATGAGCAGAGGAAACTGCCCACTTGAAAGATCAAAAGCACCTGAGCCATATCTAAAACAGGTCGATGTGGGGAAAGAGGGGTATAAAGAAAAGAGATGCAATAAAGTCAGTGGGGCCATCTCTGCAAAAATGTACAGCTGGCCCCACTAATTAGAGAACATGACAGGTTGTTTTTAAAGTTCAATGCAGTCATATCCAAGGCCTCTATTCCCCTCCAATTTTGTACTATTGGCCAAAAATGGGCATTTAAAAAAACCCTTGATTTAGAAAATAACATTAGTGTTTCATTTAGATTCAAGGATCCCAGTGCAGATGGGCACTTTCTCACAGTTAAACTAGTATGAAGTAGTAAAAACGTCTAGGCTGTTTGTTTACACGGACACGGTTTCCGATAGTACATGATCAATACTATACAAACTTTTTGAGTATCAAAAAGTTTACTTTATTGAAATGTAGATGTGGTTTAAAAGGTGTCCATATGCAGATGTAAGATAACCAAACCTGCCAATTTTCACTTGACCGATCCTACGATCTAATGTATTTGGGAGTGTCCTGACTCTTCCCCAAGCAGATGTCGTTGAAAAGTATCACGCATGTTGGACTTGAGCATGTCTCATCCTTTATTCCTACAGGAAATAAGTCGCTGCCAATGGACTCTGGCAGTGGCTTGCTCCCCATCGAAAACACATGCATACTTGGAAATGCTCAGTGTACATGTGTATGGGAGAGTTGGAATGGCTGAACAAGTGTTTTGCCCAAACGTATAATTTACCTTTATCTGAACTGATGGTATATTGAACATGGCTAAGGGCTTATTATTTAATTATAAACTAGAATTTATCCTCCACTCTGAGGGGAAAATAACTGTAGGGTGCACAAGCCAATAAAATTAAAGTTAATCTAAAAAGGTGGACAACCCTTTAGGTATATTTAGGAAATTACGAGGCAAATACTCTCAATGTTACGCAGAGTCCATCATCAGAACATCCTTTATCAGAATACAAGTTGGACAATTAAGTTTGCTTTTACAGTTCAATAAGTTTGTCATAGATGTGATGAGTTAGCAGCACACAGATGTGGGGAATTAAAAGGGTTTTGCAGATTGTGCTTAACCAGGATGTATGGTTCCATCAAAGCCTATAAGGTGACTTTTGACATGGAACTAAAGTCAAATTCAGGGTAGAGAAACACTCAAAGACTTAAGGAACGCTACCACAGCTTAAGTCACCTATCCATAAATTATTAACTAGTGTTGCTTGTTGCGAAATCGAAATGGCTAGAAAAAAAACCCATAAAATACAAGACGTTCCGAGAAAAGGCATTTCGGAACATTCAAAAAAGTTGAAGTCTCTCAATCCAAAATAAAAGCCAACTGGAAAAATCGGTTAATTAGGCAGATCGATCAGCTCACCTCTGGTACAAACTAGGAAGAATGGAAGCCTTGTGAATAAAGGAGTATTTTCCTCTTAATGATGATGTTTTTCATCGTCCAATCTGAAAAGTTCCTGGAACTTCAAAAATCAGTGATCTCCAACTTGTGGCCCTCCAGCTCCTGCAGAGCTCCAACTCTCAGCATTTGAAATTTCTCAACATCTGGAGATCCACAATGGACAACCTTTCGAAGGCTCTACCAACACAGAAGTCCACTGCAGTGAATAATGTCAAGTTATAACCACTATTTGTCAAGATATATATTAACTTGGTCTGAGCACTAAAGCCATTGAGATTTAGTTGGAGCCTCTGGCTTGGGCGGACCATGTGGCACCTTATTTAAACCCTATGCTCACACTGTGTTACTGATGGAACCAAGAACGAACACTTTGCTGGACGAACCACGCAATCACTATTGATTGCTAATCCCTTGTTGGAAAAACCCGTTGTTCCTATAGTGAACAGCTACAGGGCACCAATGATATTTAGGTGTTTGGAGCAAACAAGGTCATCCATATACCGTAAGATATGGTCATGACTGTGATAGGAAAACTATGACTTTTTGGTAGAGGCTAAGTTGGATGGACTGGTTGTTTTGGGCTTGAGGAAGTTTACAAGACAAGGACATCGTAGGGATGTGTTGCATTTCACTGTCCAAGAACATGGCCCAAACTCTTTCTATAACCTAGAGTGATCTATGCTGACAAATACCTTCACATCAAAATTCTTACCAGCAAGATGAATACAAAATATAGATACTTTCTGAATGTTACAAGCCAGCTTTTCTTTGTCTGGTAATGGCATTTTCCAAGGACAAGACATGACTTGCAATGGACCCAGTAAAGCTATGACAGTGGAGTATCTCGAGACCTCAGTCATATTGTAGTTTGCAGTGACAGCAAACACTGAATGCCAGATCTAAACATGGCTTCCTCCCTTCTCTGCATGTGACGAGCCCAATCCAAATAATTGAATGTTCAATAACTTAGGTCATGTCCTAGTTATAATTCACATGAAGTCTTCGGTCAAGTTACGACTTCCGACTAACAAGCAGATAAAGGATTTTAATCCTGTTACCATACTCATAAGTCTAGATCTAATATTCTAGTGACTTTTTTACAACTTGAGATGGGTTTCTATAGTGGCTTGATACTTCTATATAATTATTCATTATTAATTCAAATATCTACCAATAATAAAATTGGGTTGCTCTAGACTCAGGACTCAAACTCCATTTACACGCAACAGTTATCGCTCAAAATTTGCCCAATGTCTTGAGCGATAATCGTTGCATGTAAATGCTACCATCGTTTGCTTTTCGTCCAAACAACGATTTTTAGTTGAGTTTAAAATCCATCCAGAGAGTAGATAGCAGGGAACACACTGCGATTCTCCATGGGAGCGCTGATATTATATTCAGCTGCAGTCCCCTGGCAGAACAAAGGGGCTGTATGCAGGTAACAGACCACCTGCTGTTCCCTGCATACAGCTCAGGGAGGCTCATTTACATGCAAATGAAGCCAATAAGCTGCTAATGAGCATTAGTGCTAAAGAGCATCAGTGCCCATTAGCAGCTTATGCAAAATGATCGCTCAAACTGTCATTCTCCCTATCTTTAGAAACGAATTTTAAGCAATCATCTTTGTGTGTAAATAGGGCTTTAGATGAATAGGCCATTAATGCAGCATGACCCAATTTTGAGTCATTTTGTAATAGTCACAAATATATATGAAGTTTTGGTACATCTCCAGGACTTATAACTTACACCGGCACCAGCACTGGAATAGTCTGTCTCATGAAGAGACTACAGCAGATAGCAGCGACATCGAGTGCACTCAGCTGTTCGAGGTTGGGGATTGGCCACCTGTGACAAACGGCACTGATGCCGATCATGTGACCTTCTTTTGACTGGAGGAGAGTCAGGGACAGGTGGCCAATCCTGAACCACAAACAGAAGACTGATGCAAACAATAGCAGCAGCATTGAGTGTATTCTCTTAGCGAGTTAGGCTATAGTAAAACGTTGCTGATTATACCATACAAAGACTTTACAGTATGCAAAATCTGGTAAGTCTTTGTTGTACCACTTCTAGCTGTTTTGCTGCAGGAAGCAGACAGCTCTACTGACGTAGCCAGCAGTTCCAACCCGCACCACTGCACAGAGTTTCATTAACTTCACTATGACTCAGCCTGCTGTACTAGCCTGAGCCACTGAGCAATGTACGGAGGGGTCTTCCTGCAACAAAACAGACGGAAGTGGGACAGCCCCATTAAATCACAGGTAATAGATCCAAATGGCAATCTAGAAAATTATTGTACCACAACCAGACATTTCCCAATGCAATGCAACTAGAGAGCCCAATATTCATTAAAAGAATTGTTCTAACCTCAATTAGACCTGTGTTCTTAACCATGAGGTTGATTGGGTATTCCCCATTCAGCCACCTGGGCCCCATTTATTGACTTGGCCTACAAGCAATATAATATTGAAACCATAGTCAACAGCAACACTTTTATGCCAAAACGCTGCACCAACCCAGGTTTTCGATCCTCTTGGGATATGCTGTTGCCATTGCGTGGCTCAGAAGTATATTTCTAGCCACTAACCGCATAAGATTAGTACATGTAGGTCACTAGCTTCCGAAACACACTGCATAACTGTATATAGATAAAAAAAGAAAAAAAGTACATAAGTGGAAAACCAGCAACCCAACAGATGACCATGCCACCAAATAGAGTCTACAAGGATTGCCAATCCTACAAAAGTCTGTGCCACCGCATCACAGTATAAAGGTCTCTAGACTGATCAGGTAACATAGGGCAATTTTTCAAGCTTTCCACATACATATTTGTGAATATTGCAAGCTACCCTTCTATCTAAAACTCACATTTCCTGCTTAAATGGGTTATCCCGCTACTTTTTGAAAATTTCAGGTGCAGATGTGCTAAACAAAAAACCAGTAGTACTTACCCATTTTCTGCCCTGGCAATCCAGGGCTGTAGCCGTGCTGTTCACCCAGTCTGTTAACAATGGAAGTCAGGTGACTAAAAACTTTCAATCAGTGGCTAAAGCGTCACCACATTCACATCCTGGAAGCCATGATGCCAGGAGATCCCAATAGTGATGCTACAGCATTTGATTGGCAGACAACACCCCCCTAACTTCCACTGGGTGAAAATCGGGGCTGCAGCGCTGAACCGCCAGAGCAGAGAACAGGCAAGTACTACTTATTTTAGCACATCTGCACCTAAAACTTTTTAAAAAGTAACTAGACTACCTCTTTAAAAGAATTATAATTAATATAAGCCATAAACAGTTAAAATAACCAAGATCTAAGTGGACAACCTGGGTAACAGAAGTTGGTATAGCGGTTGGAACAAAACAGAAGGTTCACACTTTATTATCGCCATCTTTTTGCACCCTCCATTCTAAAGCGAGTAACACAAACTGCTGGCACCAAAAAGAGTTAATGTTCTAGTTTGCGGGCCTGTATTCAAATTTTCACTTCACAGTGTATCAAGCACCAGTGTTTTTTCTATGTATTGGTTTTAAATAACCATTTATTTATATATATTTATATATATTTTATATATATATAGATTGATGTATAAAAATTGATAATATGTTGTATTACAGGAAAGTAGCCGGGGAGTGGGCAAAACACATAGGGGGAGAAAAGAAAAGAAAAAAAATGTAAGAGCTCGGCAAAAAGCAAATAAAGGAGTCGTCAATGCAATAAATAACTTCAAAAATAAAGAAAAATAATAAAAACAGTAGATCTGTATAAAAAAGTAGATTTAGGTGCACATCCAATTACAAATGATCGCTAGGGAAATGCTATAAAATAATGGAATACGCAATTGTTAAGGGTCATTCTTGACGGTACGATGGTTACCAGGTTCCCAAGTCGAGCGGAAATGGTCCTGGGGAGGAGCACTCGTTAGGGTCCAGGAAAGGAACAAACCAAAGAAATTCAGTCTGAACGAAAAAAAAAATAATCCAGGAATATAAAGAGACGAGGCAGGCGGGCGTCCGGGAATTCCTGACCGCGATTCAGAGTCTCTTCTGCCCAATGTATTTGCAATATTTTGTGTTCCTTTCAGAAAGACTCGTCATTCACTACAGACATGTCGCCCTTAGGGGTTGAGGAACGGGAGGAACCCTTGTCTGTAAATTCTGAGCCAGAGCCGCTCTGGTTCTGCTGTTCTGAGCCCGCGCTGGAGGTGACTGTGGAGGACGAGGTGGAGGAAGAACGAGTCTTTTCTTTAAAGTCTGTGATAATTACGGTCACATTGCCCACCGTTACTGCGAGCTGTTGTGCAGTACTTCTGTCCACGTTCTTCAGCCTGGGCCTGGAATAAGGAGAAAAACTCTGAATGTACAGATTGATTATGTAACCCTCAAAAACTTCCCAAACTTAGACCAAATAGGAAAATGCGGACTCCACTGACCTCCACTCTCAATGGACATGTGAAGAGCATACCAAGAAGGGATCTTTGGGTCACTATGCCCTTTTAGGACAGGGTCACCCATCATACCGACTCTCCAGCTGTTGCAAAATTAAAAACTTGCATTGGGCTTATGAGAGTTAGGCCAAATGTACATGGGCGTATTTGCATTGTGTCCACCTCTGGATTCTTCAGCAAATACTGCCTTTAAACATGCATCCTTTAAAAATCACTTTTCCATGTCCACGAATGGAAATCCATTGCGATTTTCCGCTTACAGAGGGGAAAAAAAATTGCAGCATGTTCTATTCCAGCTCAGGATTCCACACAGAAGGCTTCCATTGCAGTTAATGGAAGCTGTCCGATTCACGGCCCTTCCGCAATCATTATTGCAGAAAGGTCGCGGAATCCACGTCACCGCCTAGCAAAGATGCGGCGTAATCTGTACTGTGCATGTCCACCAGCCGCACATCCGCAATACAGAACCGGAGAGGTACGCAGGGGTCCCTGGCTGGGCACAGGGTCAGGTTCCGCTGCAGGATCCGACCCGGCCGTGTGCATTCAGCCTAAAGGATGTCAAAGAATACTGGAAATTTTAGTTTTGCAACAGCTGGAAAGAAAGTTGTGAGGAGGGGTGCATGATGCTGCCTTGAGATGGAATACATGGCTGTACCGAACTTATATACATCTTAGCTTCCGAGGGCTTTCAGCTAAAACCTAGCACAGTAAAATTCAATTTACTGCCATGCTAAAAAACACAAAAATAATGCTAGGAAAACTCATGTAGCCAGTAGTTACAATGGTGACAACGAAGTAGCAGTCCCCTCTACGTTAAATAGTACTAATTTAAAATGTTTAGTGCAAGAGCAGCCAATTTTTGCAGTAGCACATCTTTGCTAGATGGCACTGTTGTTACATCATACAATTTACTCAGAGAGCAACAGCACCACATCTGCCGTAACACAATAGTATAAAGTAGCATAGTGCAGTGGTCTCATCATTAGCGATGAACAAACTTTTCAAAGTTTGTTGATGAGTTTAGTCAAAAAGTTTAGTTTGGTCCGAATATGTTCAAACCAAAACTTCACCAACAGCCCTGAAACTGGTGTATAACACTGTCTAAGAGCCATAAAAGCCCCGCATAACACTCTTAGGTCACCTAGGAGTTTAGTCAAGCACTTTTCAGCTGTTTTGAAGGCAAATTTAATGAAGGGAGGAAGAAGGCAAAAGGAGAATTATTTTAGTGGGTTGGCCAAGTTGAACCACCCAAGGTTTGGATTCACGCAGAATTTTTAGCAAATTTTGACCCAAAGAAGGCTTTGATTCACTCAACACTACTCATTATATATAAAATGGCGATTTGTCACTACTTCACCACAGATAGGGAGGATTCAAGTACTTGCCAAAACTTATCACATGCTGATGAGTTTGACAAGTGTTGAGCTTATTTTCACTAACAGTGAAAATAATGCTGCAGAATAATGTGGGGTGGAATTTAATACCATAATATGTCATTTGTAGCAGTGGATTAGTGGTGCGGATTCAGATAAGGGGGTGAATGCCACGTCACCGTTCGCACCAAATGGTGTGGATTTTGCGCTGCAGAAAATCTGCTATAAATCCAACCTATGTGGTCGTAACTTTATAGTGATGGCGGCTTCTGAAATGAGGGAAATTAATGCTTTGAACACATGATAGGTCTTTAAAAGGACTGTCAAAAAGTCATTTTTGTAGTTACAATTAGTAGGGACAAGATTTGGCCCGTTTACCTGGCCCGTTCCTCCAACTCACCTTGAAGTGTGGTTAAAGTTACTGATCTTTGTTGCATTTGCAGACTGAATACTGTTCATTTCGTTTTCAGGGTTTCTGTGTATATCCGGCTTTGGTCTGTTGGGACACAACCAACAACATTGTGTATTTAGAATCTGACAGTACAGCTTAATGTGCCAAGCTATCAGTATGACTAATGGAAGCTGGAAAGAGCCAACTGCTACCGTCATCACTGGGCGCAGTAACTAGTGTGCCCCATCTACATCACAGGAAATGTAGTAACTGCAGAAGGTCCTTTTATCTTACGGTACACCATGGCAACAAAGTCAACTCAGGTAAAAAAATAAATAAAATCACCCAGGGTTAACGCTGTCTGCTTATTGCTAAGGGTCCTTTTCAACAAGCTGATTGTTTGAACGACTGATGTTACCGCTAGATCGAAGTTCCAGACAACCCCCTTAAAAGGTGCCGTTTCAGAGACAACCCCCTTTTGCACCCATGGGAAATAGCTGATTACTGAGGGATCAGCTATTTCCGCCGAAATGGGCAAGTAGTATTACATGGTGGTCATGTCATAAATGGACATCTTGTAATACAACGACAGCGTGCATCTACCGGAACGGGAGGCACTGAAGAATAAAATAAATAAATAATTGGCTTTCCATTTTGGCTCAGGGGACCTCCCTGTATGTTGTCTATATGCCCTAATAGGGTGTATGGACAGGGATTGTCTTTATGAAACAACCCCTTTAAACCCCTTAAAGCGAGGGTGGAGGGGTATCTTAACTGTACTTTATCTTCTCTTCTTGGCCCTTCATTCATTGGTTCTGGTGGCCAGGATGTCTGAAGCCATTTTTAGACTACCAGAGCAGTCAGTGCATTGGTTGCGTTAGGACTAAACATGCACTGTAGCTGCTCTGTGACTGGCCAGTGCTGCTCACATGATCAGCACTGGCCGATAGAGTAGGTCACAATGTCTAATAAATCATTAGAAAGTGGAAGTGGCCATAATGGGTGCCCAAAAATGAAGCACCAAACCAGCGGAGCAGAGGGACCAGAAAGAGAAAAAGTACACATAAGTACATAAGTACACCCCCTCCAGTCTCAGGACAAAATTTGGTCCCGCAATTGTAGGCACTAACACTGGAATCAATGGGGGCCACTATTACTGATGGGGGCACCAAGAGGAGGCAAGATTACTATTGGGGCTGCTGCAGCCATCCCAAGTCCACTTAAAACTAAAGCCTTCACTTCTGTAGCCAATTAGCGAACTTTTAATTAGTTTAAAATTTTTTTTACTAGGTGTGTCTTGTAATCCGAAAAATACGGTACACCCCCTTTCAACCCTCATCGGAAGCTCTACGTTGGCTGATCGTTTCAGAAAACATGAGAAACGTCTATTATTTTCGATATATTTATAAAATCCTGGAAAACCCCTTTAAGAGTGCCTTCTTTATCTTTCCCTTTACACTCCCACTACTAATAATCCCAATTAGGCTGTCGCTCAATAACAATTTTTTCAGTGATGCCTCACGGGCCTGTGAAATGGGATTTAAAACACAAACTCCGAGCCAAGCACATTCTCCGAACGCACAAAAGAATCCTTCTTGTCAACATACAAATATCTTGTGGCCAATATATCCCACAATTCCCTGGCCCCTCTGTTTTGGAATGTAAATTAGCTATTGAAACCGTGGCAACAAATACACAGCCTCCAATATAAAGTAATTACGGGCTCCTCAGCCCCAAATTCAGAGCGTTTCTCACATGCGAGTGCAAACAATGAGACACTTTTATTCCCGAACAATAAGGGTTTTCACTCCCCGTCCTAATTCATACAGCTGCTCGGCCCGCCATGTTTACAATGATGCAATTTGCACTTATAGAAAATTGGAAGTTTGTTGTCAGTGATGTAAGCGGGGCCCCGTTTTCTGTTCCCAGCTGTTTATGTAATAATAAAAGGCTTCTAAATAAACCTGGACCAGAATTCAGACGATCAACCTCTTGGGACTAAGGAGAAAATTATAGTCTAGCAATTCTAAGAGTCACTGAACCATGAAATACACACATACACACGCTCTGTGGTCTCGGCCCGGGCTCATGTACGTGACAGAAGAGGCCACTCCATAGGAGGCTCTCTCCTGTGGAGAACACAATTTCCCAGTTATTTCCTATCCCTTGGATTACGGGGCCTACCAGACTCGTGTAGCTCATCGCATAGAAACCACATAAAACATTCAATATGATCCAACTTCTTTTTGAAAAAGTCTACCAAAAATATCTAACCTACCAAAGTGGTCCTTACAGCCAGGAACTTAACTCAAACCTCTCCAGTTTTGGAATGAAATTCTGTCTTAGGAATAGGGTTGCCAACGAGCCAGTAAACCGCCGGCCCACCTGGTAGTTTACTCTAGGGACCGGTTCTGGTATTCATTTACCGGCCATAAAAAAAATAATTACTTTGTATGAGCACCTCTGGCGGGGCAGCTACCATATCGAGGGCTACAAACTTACTCTCCCGTTCCGGACAGGACGCTGCTGCAGCTGTCACAGAAGATGCTCACTCCTCCCTTTGGAGTCTGCGTTCTTGTATCTACAGTATATACCGCAAAAGGCAGAAGGTGGAGGGAGGGGAAGAGTCATCTTCGAGCGCTGTAGCAGCGTCCAGACCGGAACTTCAAAGCGTTCTAGCACTAGAGGGTTCCTTATTACTGCTGGGGCCACTGAAGGAGATCCTACTGCTGCCACCATACCCCTAAAACCACTCATCCCTTTTACCCTGGCCTGTATTTTTTGGTGATAAAAGTGGTAACCCTAACCGGGTTGGGACAGAAGCAGCATGGGGCATGCCTACAGATTTCTTTCTCTGCCGCACCTCCAATCTGCCATCTTGTATGACTGAAAACCGCGTCTGAAACCAGCAGAGGCAATTTTCGATCAGGATATTGCAAACTGCACTGTTCTCCGATTTGCCAGCACTGATCACATGAGCAGTGGCCAGAGAGCAGGTGTAGTGCAATAATCTAAACACTACCAATGCACAGAGGGGACTGGGTAGTCTGAAGACTGTGTCAGCCATCTTGGATGGCTGAAAATAGGACCCAAGACAGAGATCAGAGGGACAGCAGAGAACAACTGAGAGAATACACACTCAGGCCCTCGGCGCTGAAACCAGAGAATCACTTTAAATATTCAGGCTGGTACTGGTGCTTCCAGCAAATCTTCATGGAAGCCCAGCAGCTCCTCAGACATCTTGCTGCCAACTGGGAGATAAGGGTGTGACAGGGGCATTCCTCCATGTGATCACTGTCAAACCCCTAGCTTCTGGTGGAGTCAAGATACACCAGTACCATTCAGTACCTATGTCCCTCACAGCATGCTGGTGGAGAGATGCTGTGTGTCTACAGTGACCCATCATTAGTAGGGTTCACCGGCCCCTATGAAACAAAGTGAATTTACATTGTAACACAAATTTTTAGGTCCAATATGTGCTCATTAATACAGTACTATGTATTTCTGGTCAGAACCTGTTTTTTCTGATATACAACTCCAAATCCCCTGCAGAAATAGGTAAAGGAGTTTTCCGACTAGTTTACCCCACCACAAACTTTTTTTAATTTCACTAAGGCCTCCCTTATACAGATGTTTTTGTACAGCGTTTAGCGCTGCCTTTTCAGCACTGCACTAAATACTGTACAACGCTCCAATTCATGTCAATGGGGCTGTTCACACAAGCGTCAAAACGCAGCATCTTCAATGCTGTGCTTTAACAGCGATGCAGGTTCTATCTTTGGCAGTTTTCAGCCCTGCGTTGCCTATTAAAACGAATAGGCAGCATAGGCAGCAGTTTCAGCGCAGCTAAAAACATGGCACAACTTGGTGCCACGTTTTTGGCAGCGCTAAACACCAGTGCTAGCTGCACTACCAAAAAAAAAAAAAAAAGAAATACCCACCCCAGCTGGTGCTGTCTGGGACTCTTCGGAGCTCCGTGTAGGCTGCTGGGCATCTGTCAAGCCAACAGGATCTTTTTCTGCTGAATGGGATTGAAATCCCCCGCCTCCAGAAAGAGATTGCTCTGATTGGCTCAGCGCTGCTGAGTGTCAGCTGGCCCCGACAATCACAGCCATGCATCCAGCGCTGGCTGTGATTGGCAAAGCCATCTGACACTCAGCGGCGCGCATCCAATCAGAGCAATCTCTTGCTGGAGCCACAGTCATCAATCTTTGTCACTAGCAGAAGACCCTCTTTCGGCGATGACCAGTGCCAGGAGCACCAGAGACCAGCGGCAGGGACCCGGACAACGCCAGCTAGGAGAATATTGATTTTTTTTCCCAGCATCTTTGGCTGAGTTTTCAGCTGTGCTGAAAAGTCAAAAAGTTATAAATAAATTTTTAAAAAAAGCATAACAAGGCTGTTAAAACCGCAGTAAACGCTGCGTTTTTCAACAAACACCTGTGTGAAGGAGGCCTTACAATAGCACCACGGTGTGTAACTTGCAACGTCACCAGATTACATGAGCTTCTAATGTAGAGGCCCTGGAATGTTTATGGGACGTAACTGATGACATCGCGGTTTGGGGCCTCTTATTGGCTGAAGCGGTCACATGACTAAACAACCACATGACACTATTGCAGTGAATGTAAACAATCTGGCTGGAAAATGATGGCGGAGGAAAAGGAGATCCACGGAAAGCAGAGTAATTTGGGGTTTTCCAGGCATTTACTATTGATGACTAGAGATGAGCGAATTACTCGATCGAGCGCCGCGATTTTCGAGTACTTCAGTACTCGGGTGAAAAGATTCGGGGGGCGCCGGGGGTCGGGGGGAGGCGTGGCGGCACAGGGGGTAGCAGCGGGGAACAGGGGGGAGCCCTCTCTCTCCCTCTCCCCACCACTCCCCGCTGCAACCCCCCACTCACCCACGCCCCCCCCCCCCATCTTTTCGCCCGAGTACGGAAGTACTCGAAAATCGCGGTACTCGGTCGAAAAAGGGGTGTGGCCGAGTAGGCTCACTCATCTCTATTGATGACCTATCCTCATAATAGGTCATCAATAGTAAATGCCTGGAAAACCCCTGGTTCCAGACCGGCAACCAATCGGAAGTGGCTGGTTGTCGGTCTGAAAGTGTAATAGACTGCTTCACTCACACTTCCGGCTCCTCATTAGAGCCCGAGCCAAAAGTTTGATGAAAGGCATTGCTCCTATTAATTTCAATGGGAGCAAAGCTTTTATATTACTTTCGGCTCTGACTACCGATGCGTACGTCCAGCATGGCGGCATTGACAGGCTAGAGGATCAATTGATGGGTAGGGGTTCTGAGCGGCAGTCCCCAACAAATCAAGTACTTATGATCTACCCGGAGGATAAATAATCAATAGTAAATGCCCAAAAAACTCCTTTAATTAGAGATTCAGAGTTGAATTCTAACCTTATTTTGAAATTTAATTAAAAAAAAATAGTAAAACGACATTCAAATCCTAAAGAACCAGAAAAAAAAAAAAAAAAAAAAAAAAATGTTCCAATATTCTTGTATTAACCCAGTGTGTCAAATTTCAAGCAGAATATTTGCCCTTCCACTCAAGGAGCAAAAAATAAACATCCACCAAGTTCCACCCATATCCACATGCAGCAAGTCAGGCAGCATGATTGAAAGAGATAGGTCGCCTGCAGACAACCGGGTCGGATCCGGCAGCGAGAATTCTCGCCGCGGGACCCGACCCGAGCGCCTACAGAGAGCAGCGCGTACTCACTCGCGCCGCAGCTCCAGATCTTTTCATGTGCCGGCTGCCGGCGCATGCGCAGATCGGAGACAGCGGCCGGTGAGTGACGTATGCTAACGCAATCCTATGGCAGCTTCCAAGGGCGGAAATTCCGCGGGAAGTCCCGCCGCGGAATTTCCGCCCGTCTGCAGGCGGCCAAAGTTTGTTCTTGGGCGATTAGCCCCAAATATATATTTGGTTGGTAGTGAAACACAGGAGAACTAGAAAAGTGATTGAGTGACTACTTTAGGACAAAATTATACAGTCGAGTCACATTATTATGACCACCAGCTAATATCCAGAGTAAGCGCCGTGTGCTGCATGGACAGCAGCTATACGGGCTGGGAGTAACTCAATAAGGTGCTGGTAGGTGGTCTCAGGTATCTGGAGCCATGCTGACTGCAGTGCATCCCACAGCTGTTGGAAGGTGCGTGGGGGTGGATCCATAGAGTAAACGTGACGATCGAGGTGATCCCACAGATGCTTAATTGGGTTCAAGCCTGGGGAATTAGAGGGCCAAGGAAGTACTTTGAAGTCTTGGTCATACTCTTCCAACCACTGTCAAATATTTCTAGCCATGTGACATGTCGAATTGTCAGATGAAATCTGCCCCAGGGAAGACAAAACCACATGTATCGGTGTATGTAAAATGAAAGGATGAAGTCATAATCAAATCTGATCAGAGTGCCTTCCACATGGGAGAGCGGGCCCAGAGAATACCACCAAAAAAATTCTGCAGACCGTAGCGCTGATGCTGTCACCAGCTTGTGTTCTTCAGCAATGGTTGCAGGGTGTTTGTTCTCTAATGTTTCTTGCCTGACACGCCAATGACTATCCGTTCAATAAAGCAAAAAACATGAGTCATAAGAGAAGGCAACCCCTCGCTAAGCAACGGTGATCAAATTCCAACACAGCTATGCAAATTGAAGCCTTTTCTTCAGATGCACCTTTGCTGGCATAGGTGCAGTTCTACTTTGGAGCCCCATATGCAGGAGGCTTCGCTGAACTTTTTGACACACACATCTAGTAGCCCTCTGGTTCATTTTCATGGTGAGCTGCTCCCCTATAGCGTATCGATCAGCCCTTGTGCACCTTTGTAGTTGACGTTCACCTCGCATATCATTGGCACATGGTGCTCCGCTGTTTCCACGTTGGTTATTTCCAATGGTGCCATTTCTTCACTCATGATACACTTTCACCACAGCAGCACATGAACGGTTCACAAACTGCACGGTTTAAGAAATAGCGACACCCTTGGTCCAAAAGCCAATAATCATCCCTTTTCGTAACTCTGATAAATCATCCCTTTTACTTGTCACAACGAGAGATGTGAGCATACAGCCTACCGCACACCTTATATACCCACCAAGTAGGCTAACCACGTCACTTCATTCATGGGCTAATGCTGCCGACATCTAAAGTAGGAAGTGGTCATAATAATGTGACTCAACTATGTATGTACTTACTAGCTACAAAGAGTTGCATATGTCGCATCTAACCAACCTATTTTGGAGCAAAGTCGTACGTACCTGAACCTATCCATACATTGCAAAATGCGCTCCAGCGGAAACCAAAGAATGGAAAGTCAGTTGAGAAGTGATCACCACTTCAAGAACCCCAGACACAAGAAGCAATCTTATATGCTGATAGCTTCCTCACAATTAGATTTCCCTGCTTCCAAAACCATCCATTATCTTTAATATATACTGTAGGTAGAAGACGGGACACTGTGCAAAAATAAGGCTTTAGCAGCAAGAGCTCCAGAAGAAGCTGTAAAGCGAAACTCGAGTTAGGTAGAGGAGGACTCTGCATGTTGGGTTGCTTTTTAACTTTGTTGCCTGAGTATAATAGAAGGGAGTGTCCCATATTTCTCTTGTTCTGGTCTTTGGTTTCCAATGAAGTGCATTCCGTAATGTATGAATACTGACTGAAAGTTTGAGACACTGTTTGCTGCACCCAGTAAACTTTAGCCAGCTGTGGAGAAACATTTTTTGTATATATGTACCTGAACCTGCTATTGGAAACAGACAGGGACCCAGTATAAGTTGGCCATTTCCCCTTGGGTGATGTTAACCTACACAAGGCTAACTAGTCTGCTTCATAACAGGATGGCAACTGGGCAAAAAGTTATGCAATCCTTCTCTCCTAAGAGGTCTTGTCAAAATACAGTAGGGTGTGACAGTAAAGCTTCCACCACCAAATGGAGGGAACCTATTAATTAGCGCTGTAAAGCCTCCCATTCTCTATGTAGGACTCTGTTGCATAGAAACACACAGTAAAATAAATGTTTTTGAGAAGCTGTAAAGTAATACCATATCAGATGTTCTGAAGGTGGTTTTGTGGGCATCATAACCACCAGTTTTTGATGACTGAAACTGGTGGTCGTATAATGCCCTGCACCTACCGTGTCTTTTTGTAAGTTGTCTTCTTGACAACACTTGTACTAATGTCCCGTTCTGGCTTTTCCTTTTCATGCCTCTCTCTTTCAACTTTCTGTTCCTTTTCAGGTTTCTCTTTATCAGTCTTATCCTTTTCAGTTTTTTCTCTGTCCATCTTTTCCTTGTCCAGCTTCTCGCGGTCTAGCCTTTCACGATCCAGTTTCTCCCGGTCCATTTTTTCCCTGTCTATCTTCTCACGATCTAGTCTCTCTCGGTCTAGCTTTTCCATTTTTTCTCTGTCCAGCTTATCCCTGTCCAGTTTCTCTCGGTCCAGCTTGTCCTTTTCAGGCTTTTCCTTTTCTAGTTTTTCTCTGTCCATTTTTTCCTTTTCGGGTTTTTCAATTTTCTCTTTTTTCTCCTTCTTTGGAGGTGGCGGGGTGGCATACTGCTGGGCAACTTGCTGTGCCACCAACTGCGAGTTTATTCTAGGCTTCCTAAAAAGAAACACAAAAAGGAAATATTAAAGACTCAAACAGGCATAGACAGATTATATTATGGGTTCACCAAGTTATAGGATTCATAATTAATGTAAAAGACTTAAAGAGGACCTGTCATGTCCTCATGCAAGTGGGGCTAGCTGCATAGCTTTGGTACCATGGTCCCACTGACTCAAACAAGGTCTTCTTACTTAAATTCCTCCCTCCCCGTTCCTATGTGAGCTCTTCTTTGATTGGGTTCATGATGCTTATATGTCAAGTGGGCGGTCCTCACCACTTACAGCACTTGATTGATGGAGAGCAGTCATGAACCACCCCACCTGACACATTCACAGCACTGGACGATTAATCCAAGAGCCCACACAGGGGAAAACAAAGCTAAACATGAATAAAAAGGCTGCGATAGAGTTTGCGGGGCCATGATTGCAAAGCTATGCAGCAAGTCCCCTGACATGAGAACATAACAGGTCCTCTAAGTCATGTTCCAAAATTTTATAATGGGCAAAACATTAATCCAAAAGGTGTCATGTGGCATTTCCATATAAACCGATTATGGACAACCACTTGCATACATTTCGCATGGAACATTGCCTAAGGTCTCCCTAAATTTATGACTTTCAAGAGGGACGCTCAAGAATGCTCAAAACACAAAATTCCTCAAAAATATATTGCAAGAGCTGCTAAGCATCCAAATACAAAAAGTTATCCTACAATAAACTATGAACTGCAAGCTAATGTGAATCTTCATACATGCCAAAGACAAATGCATCGAACTACAGTGCATACTCCACCACATTCACAACTCTGCCTGTCGTCACTGGAAACAGTCAACCACCCTCCAACAGCTTAGCAGAGATGCTATAATGCAATGGTACAAGTTACTGAAAAGTCCTAAAAGTCATCCTAGAATGCAAAATCAACAGTGGAGACAGGAGTGGACAAGGAATGCTGGGAGAATTAAAGGGGTATTCCCATCTCAGCACTTCCTGGCTGAGTGGAGAAACCTGCGGCTACTTTCCAAACCACTTTGCTGGGTGTTACGAAAGCAGTTGAGCGTGGTAGTCTTACAGTTTCCACAACTCCCATTGAAGTGAACACAGGAGTTGGGCAAACAGAGTAGCACACTGTGCTACATTGTTTCCATAACACCCTTTCACTTCAAAAAGGGAGTTATGAAAACAACGCAAGGCTTCCGCGCTCAACTGTATCCGTAACACCCGGCGACGTGGTTGGGAAAGTAGCCGCAGGTTTCTAATCTCAAAACAGGATGTACTTAGATGGGAATACCCCTTTAAATTCTAAATTCTGGTTATTTGTGAACACTGGATGTAACTACAAAAGGTTAATATAACGCGTTACTTAAAGCATAATTCCATATGTTGAAGGCAGTGGTAAGCATATATACCAACCTATGTGCCTACAATCTACATTTGGTTAGGTTTCATTGACAGTAATTCCAGGCAATTAAGAGTCCTCCTTGAATGGTTTAGCTTGGTATCACAAAGTCTAAGGTATTCCCCTGCCCCATATATTTATCGTTATATGTGGACACAAAAATATATATTTCCGCCATGCATCAAGCCCCGAATTCTTCGGATCACCAGGGTGATACGGTTTTGAAAAGATTCCAAGGATTCATATGGCTATTTGCGTCGGCAGCACATTACCCGGCAGCACCGGGCATCAGGAGCAGCTATAAAAGTATCAGCGGCGTTGTGCTACTTTCCAGCAGGGGAACAATTGAAAGAAGATACTTCAAGTCTGAGAGGAGGTGAAGGCGTCCAAAGCTAATCTACGATTCAGAGCACGTTGGTTTCGAGCAGTGCCTTCATCGCAGCACAGTATTACTCTACACAACAATAGCTGCTGTCGCTCGTCTCCAAGGAGTCGGAATGATTATTTTGTCTCGGGAATGACAGTTTCATACTTATTGACTAAAATTGTGAGAATGGAGAGCGCAAGGACTGGTATAACTGCGATGGATCTTAGAGGATTAGATCATTCATTTGAAACCCCCCCTCCCATGCAATGAACCCAAAAAGCATTCAGCATTCCCCTCCCCGTTTCAGCCATTTTTTCTCATTTAGATAGTAGTGTTTAATTGATGGGTGGTACTGATCTGAACCATTCTTTAATCTGGCGGTCTTCAAAAGCGGAGTCGTTAACCCAGAGGATATTCAATTAATTCACCGACTTTATGTTCCAGGAGATTTGAGGACAGTAAAGACTGAGCCTAAATAATCTCCACATGTAGTTTTAACGTGGCTAAAAGAGAACATGTGTAGCTCTGCGAGAACAAAGAAATTAATGGACATGCTGACATTGCCGTTTCCTCTTTGTTTTAAAGGGCAACAGACACCTAAAACACAGGAAAACGGCCATTTTGTTTGACTGATCTATTACTTCTACATTGAACGGAAGAAATTTAGATATTGGGAAAGTCCGTCTATTAACACATTAGCAGTAAACAAAAAACTCATGTTGATCAAACCAGCCAGATATTCAAAGGTGTTGTTGATGATCAGAAAAACATGGCTGCTCTCTTCCAAAAAACAAACACCAATCTATCGATGGGCTCTATTCGGTATTACGGCTCAGCTCCACCGAAGTGAAAGCTGAGCTGTAATACCATCGTAATACCATAGCCGGGTCGAGTTGCAATACCCCATATAACAGCAACAAGCCTATGAAAAATCTTCTCGACCTTGGGCAATTATATGCCACTAGAGACACCTTGGATAGTAGGCGAGCAATAGCAGACATTTGCAACATTTACCTCCACCATACATGACCCGACTTGTTGGACTGGTCAAGACTGCAAGAGTAAGCTGTTCCTTACAACACCCAGGGTCAGGGAGTCCATGGCAGGTCATATAACCTTTCTCACACCTGTGTATTTATCACCAGGGGGCGATTTCAGACAATGGAGATGAATGATCTATTGTGTGCACTACTGAGAAGAATGCAAATATGTCCTTGCTGATATAGTAAAAGTGAATTACAACCCCTCTTTTGGGCTATCTGTATAGGGTGGCCGTGTTCCCTCAAGGATAGGTGTTCTGTAATCGTAAACTGCCCAAGGGTCAAAGTGTAAGGGTTTGTTGACCTTTGACTAGACTGTGTGGGAGTCAGAAGTAAAGAAATTAGACTGCAAGCTTGACTGGGTGCCCCATGCTCTGAATACCTGTCTAGCTAATAAAGAAGTAATGGCCATCATGTGGTTGACTTTTAGGGCCTGTTTGTTCCCATTTTCATTGTTTTTGTTTCCTGAAATGGTCTAATGTCTTTATAGCGCCACCTATTAGATGGTAGAACTCCTGCAAGTTAAATGTCTGACCTCTTAACAGCTCTCATAACATGACTGGGAATATAAACCAAAGCCAGAGTCTTCTCCGGAAGAAAGAAGATAACCATGTATAGACAGCTGTTTCAGGGTTTTGGCCCCTCATCAGTGTACAGTAGGTTTCTGGCTTGACTAGAGAGAGGTCTATGATGTGGGTCAGGAAGGCTATAGTTTCTCCTTAGGGAGAGCAACTAGTAAGTGTGAGGAGACTTAAAAGGCCATGCATGCTCCTCTGGGAAATGTATGCATATTAGGCTGGGTTCTCAATCACCGGATTCCCGGCGGAAGTCTTGCGAAAAACCGCAAGATTTCTGCCGGGAGAAACCCCGCTTTAAAACCCACGGCACTTAGCCGCGGGTTTTGAAGCGGCCTGGCGGCTCGCTCTTCCGCTGTGGCCAGTGCTCCCATATAGGAAAAATGAACATGCTGTGGCCGGCGAATCCGCGCCGCAATGCCGGCTTTTGTCAGCCAATATTTATGAGAAATCTCAGCCACATGGCTGGCCAACCCAGGGATGAGCGGCCGCAGGCGGATTTGACCGTGGCGGAATTTCCGCCCAGTGTGAACCCAGCCTTAAAATGTCTTTAATGCAAAATAAACTTCCACAAACAAACAAACTTTCCAATAAGTTTAGTGCCTCGCTCCTAGGATTTGTGTCAACACAAACACCAGACATCATTTTCGGATGCGATGCTGACACAAAATTGTATCCCAAGTCCTTAGATTGCTTCCCCACCTTAAATGAAATAAGCATTAGTAGTCCATCACTACCAATGCACTGTGGGGATTAGGTAGCCTGAATATTTCATCTGCCATCTTGCACAGCTGAAAACGGGACCCGGAAACAGCAGACTGGAAGGGCATCAGCAGAAAATGCCAACAGCAATGTTGTCCTGAAACTGGAGGGTCACTTTAAAGCATAGTGGTTCACTACATAATTAAAGGGGTATTCCAGTCTATTTGAACTGATGACCTATCTCCTGGTTAGGTCATCAGTAGTTGTTCAGGGTTTGACACTTGGCACTCCTATCCATCATTGATCTCTCAGCCTACTACAATCTGCATCAGACGTAGTCAATGGTCGAAGGAAGCTAGGGAAGGCCCTGTTTCACTGTCACTGAAATCAATGGGAGTGCCTAGCTGCCCCTAAACTTCCTGCTACAAACAGGACGGTGACGTCCTGATAATCAGACGAGTGGGAAGTAGCGTAGAGCTCCTGTTGATTTCAATGGGTGTGAAGCCGGGTGCAGCGGCCCGGACAATCAGCTGATGAACGGGGTCGAGGCAGCGGTCTTCCATCTATCTATCTATCAACTATTGATGACCTATTCTCTCAATAGGTCATCAGTTAAAATACACAGGAGTACCTCTTTAAAAGATGTACCCAGCCCAATACATTGTAAGCATCTCGGGGAAGTCTATAATTGTGACAACCCCAATTAAAGCAAATTTCCAACCAAAAAACATAAGTCATTATCTATGCCTCAGTAAATTAGAAGCTAGAGTAGCAGCTAAAGTTTAACAATTAGGTTGTCAGAAATTAATGTATTTTTTATAGTGGTGGCCATTCTTCCATAAAGTGACAACAGGAAGTACAGCCATATTGTTTATCACATCATTTGAATCATCTTGTCAGGGCCCAACAATAAAACAGTTACCTTGTTATTGACTGAGCATACTGAGACATTTACCAGTATTTAAAAAGTTAATTGACAGACAACCAAAACGTCCGCATTTCCTGTTGCCAAATTTTTACAAAAATGGCTACATCAGACAAAATAGAAGAATGACAACACAGAAAAGTAAAGGAAATAATTAGGAAACTTTGGTTATTACCATGCCATCTTATTTACAGATATGACCAATGGGGTTTTGGGCAAATATCCTGAAGATGACAGTGTGCGAGTAAGCGCACATCAGCAGTTATTTCAGGTAAATCGATAACTATAAGTTAACTACCTATAAGGGAAACTTTCTCCCATGCAGTAAACTGATATCTTCCTGGGGAAGTTTCCAAATACTGACATCTGTAGTATAACACCCGCTGTTCCAAGGTCTGGATGAAGTACTGCACATTGGTTCCACCATATAGCGTCCAAGATGAACAGTCCAAAAAAATGTGTCACCCCTCAATTTACAGTAATGACATCTTATTTCATTACTTTCACTTCCCACTCGAAGCCTTTGTGTGTACAGTCACGAGTCACGACAACCCTACGTTCTTCTTTATCTGTCACAGTTTTATCTTAATATCAGTCATTTTGAAGTTGGATGCCGATTCATGTTCAAGTGTGCAGCGTATGTGGCACTTGGGGGAAATCTCTTCATTACATGCATAGCATGGATGTAAACCTTCCACATCTGACAAATTAGTCATCACTTTGAATAAAATGCATGATCTTATGTTTATCGCATATTTGGTTTTTGTGGTTTCCTTGTTTTTGTCAATAAAATATGGTATACCGAGAACCAGAAATACAGTAACAGTGTCGAGCAGCACGAGATATCTGAGCCATCGAAAAGGCATCTACATCATTAAAGGGGCTTTCCCAAAACTTTAAATCGCTTCATGACACCTCTGTCCTTCCAGATTGCTGACCAGGACATGTGACTGCTGCAGCCAATCACTGGCCACACTAGTGACCTTCTCGAAATAGGTCTAATCTCACAGGTTTTGGTCAGCAGCAACCAGGAAGAACACAGTGATGGTTAAGCAATTTTAAATTGTGGAACAACCCCTTTAAGTAAGGTTCTCATGGATGATGTGATAAAAGATTAATATATACAGTCTACCCATAGTGATGCATAGACTTAAAGTCTGAGCAGATATCAGGGAAAGACCCAATGCTTGATAATGCATCTAATTGACGCAACCATCAGCGCTACTTTAAAGTGAACCTAAGTTTTTAACAAGTTTTCTAAAATACACCAATTTCTCCTTACCCACTCATTTGCTGTTTGCACCTGGTTTCATATATTTAAGTTCTGTTTGCAATCCACTAATAGTGAAGGAGCATGTAGCAAGCCTAGCATTCTGCCAGCAGCTCACTATCCTGTACTTCCTTGCCCTCACTTTCGATGCTGCACTGCACAGTCTTCAGTCCAATCAGCAGAGGGAAAAGTATCTGAATGCCTACCCCTCTGCTCTCCCAAGAGGATTCAGGAAATGCAGCCAAATGGTGAGTAAAATCAATCAAGTGTTTACAAACACACACACACAAACCCTGGGAGAGAGAGAAATGGTGAAACTTGTTATCACAGTGTCTGTAGATCTGTCAGTCTGCAGTCTGTGAGTGCACAGGAACGACCTGTGGAGATAGAAATCAGAGGAGGGGCGGGGAGCAGCTAAGGAAACGTCCCTTTGTCCTTAGTACTACAGAAGCTCTATAGCTGACAGACAGCGTATTGCAGAGAAGCTGGATGGAAGACCCCTAGTGGCAGCCACTTCAAGCATGATTTACAGTGGTAAAAGCAATAATATTTTTAATGCAAGTGTATTACAGAAAGCTAGTAGATGAGCAGAAGCTGTCTGAAAAGTCAGTGTCCCTTCAACCATACAGAAAATAGCACATCTGTACCGAGCGCGCTGACAGTAGCACCACCTTCAACTGTATCAACGTCCTCAGAATGCAAAAAAAATAAAAACAAAAAACTTCTGAGTTCAGCGGTCACTTACCTGGTCACGCATCTGTTGATGCCGGTAATTGATCAGAGGTGATGTGCTTCAACAGGCAAGTGACCACTGGACCAAGAAGTGAACAGGGATACCACAGAGTAATTCACTCTGCTAGACTAGGTATTAGACTCCGTTCACACTACACCCTTTTTGCTTCTTTCTGGCTGCTCTGTTGTGGGTGCAGCTAAACGGAGAGAAAACGTTTGTTTTTGTGGCTATAGACATGCACTGAAACGGATGCTCGGTTTAAATCAGTTTCTCAATTTTCTGTCGCCATTCAGTTCTTAAAACTGCAGCAAAAGTGTAGATTGCTGAGCTTTTGTTACCAATGGGGAAAAAAACGGCTTTCGATTTTGTTTTTTTCTAAGCCCTTAGTGACGGCTAATGCACCTTTTTACTAACCTCACTAATGGGCTTTAAATCTGTACAACACAACAGTGGCTTTGCTGACTGACAGCCAGACTCCTGCTCCAACAGCCAGATGTGGAGAAACCTCAGATCCTATCAGTTTAACCCCTCACGTCACAATCAATAGCAATTGCAACATTTAGGCCCCCTGTCCACGGCCGTTGCGGAATATCGCCAGTGATATTCCGCCGTGGGGGACAAGGGGGGAGCGCCGACAGTTCTCAGCGGTGAGCCCATCTGACAGATAGGCATTGCGACATGCCACGATTTAGATGCCGCGAGCGGAGAATCGCTATGATTCTCCGCTCATGGACACCGTGGCTGTGCTTTCCATAGCAACGCTATGGAAAGCTTCACACAGAGTGATCCCCTGGCAGATTTACGCCCGCGGACATGCAGCCTTAAGATGACATGACAAGGAAAAGGAAGAGGTTGCTTCTGCCACCCATTGGCACTACAGTGTGATCACAAGGTCATGGCAACAGGAAGCCTGACAAAGGCCTCCATGTCTGCCATGGAAAGCCATCCGTTTGCTTCAGTTTTCTTTACGTTTAACTGTTCCCACAGTGGAACAGATAGATGGAAACAAAAAGGCACTACTGTGAATTGGCCCCATATTTTTATTTTTGTAGAGGGGGGCAAGGAGATTGTGTAGTGGGGCATCCCATTTTAATACATGCATAAAACCCACTCAGGTATTAAAAACATCCTTGCAGCCACCACTGAGATATGCCCTGCCCATCATCTGGGAGAACCTCCATAGATGGCTGTACATACAAGAGAACAGCCAGCTCCTCTGTTCCTTCCATTAACAGGCTGACAGGAGAAGAAAGGAGTCCAAGTACTGTCAAAAAAATTATGACAAAAGAATCATGCACACTGAAATTAAACATGCTTTCCAACATGCTTGATTAGATATTAGGAAAAAAAAAAACAACAACTTTCAGACAGTGAGGGGGATCAATGAGTGGAACAGGTTGCCACGGGAGGTGGTGAGTTCTTCTATGGAAGTGTTCAAACAAAGGCTGGACAAATATCTGTCTGGGATGATTTAGTGAATCCTGCTCTGAGCAGGGGGTTGAACCCGATGACCCAGGAGGTTCCTTCCAACTCTACCAGTCTATGATCCTCATCTTCCCATCATTAGGGGACAATCGAGTAGTCCTCATACGCTGACTGTCTTTCTCAGTCTCTTCTAATTTACATGTCCCCCCCCCCAATCTACACGATCAGGGGATTTGGACAACATTGCCCTCTAATGGGGACCACACACATTGCAGCAATTTACCCCTATGGGCAACTCAAGATTCAGGTGGCTCAACCTGGTGGGAATGCATGCTTAACGATTCCATGCACTTCTGACCTAAAAATGTCCATACAAGGTCCAAATTTACAGCAATGATCAGATCGAGATGAATGGATTACACCAACATGTCCTATGATTGGAAATAGTTGGTAACCCTCAAGTTGGCATTGCAACATTTTGGAAAACCTGTTATGTTTGAACACTGAAGGAGAACGTTTGTCACCCTGAGAAGGATACAATTTACCATTCTTCAATGGAAAAAGATGTACATTCTGTCTTTGCTTGATACTCCAGAAGGTTTGATAATCCAGCACCTATGCCGTTGATGCCAAATTGAAGGAATTCTGCTGTATAAATGAAAAGCTCTTCAAAAGTGGCAGAGTGTTTATAGACTCAAAAGTTCTCTCTGCTACCATTTGTAAGCCTCAGATCACCGCCATCTAGTCTACGGTATGAGGAGTGCTTTTAAGCAGAGCCCCTACGATTCAACGTTAAAAGAAAGGAAACATGGAGTCAAGGGTAATTGTCACTGAGTGCTTAGCAACTCGCTGCAGAAGAATCTTGTTACAATGGCCTATGCACTTGACCCTACATTTTTAATTAGTGCTTTCCTATAGATACAGATAAGGACTGGAACAAAGAACGTCTCTGGAAAAGAAACTACATCTGTGACATTCTTCCTGGAGCAAAGTGCGTTCTCTGAGCCGTTGAGACTCCGCGTTATAGCTTGTCATCAGAAAACCAGAAACGTCTCGCTTTAACTCAGTAGGGAAAATGCTGGAATTCTCTAATTGGAAAAGATTTCCAAAACTGTGGAGGCAAAAATGAAAATTGGAAAAATATTACTACTATTTACACAGCTCAAAAAAAATTTGGGGAACAATTTAGCATCGCAGTATAACCCCAAGTCAGTTACTGGCCTACACGGGCCGAATTCTCATGCTGATGTAACAAGTACTGATTGGCGCTTGTTTCTTTCCCTTATAAATGGGTTACGGGGGGTTGAACCCCTTGCCCGGGCCGGCTGTGCCCCCTTGCCCGGGCCGGCTGTGCCCCCTTGCCCGGGCCGGCTGTGCCCCCTTGCCCGGGCCGGCTGTGCCCCCTTGCCCGGGCCGGCTGTGCCCCCTTGCCCGGGCCGGCTGTGCCCCCTTGCCCGGGCCGGCTGTGCCCCCTTGCCCGGGCCGGCTGTGCCCCCATCTGTTCAAACAAGCAATTTCAGGTTTGCATAAATCTGCTGCTTAGCCAATGAGCAACTGTTTGCTCAATGATTTTTGATCCCTTTAAATGGCCTGACTGTTGGTCGAACAAATGTTTGGAGGAAAGCTTGGACCCAAAAAACTGGTCCACGTAAGAAGGCGCTCCACGGGTATCACTGCCTAATTAGGAAGCAGAAACGATTGTGAAACCATTTCACCTGCTTTGGTGCAAATTAAAGTGACACCAGGTGCCCTGGAGAGAAACCCCCAGAAGAAGGAGATGGAGACAATTCCTCTCTCTTCATCCTACAGCCCCATCAGGTTACACAGGTAGTCCTGGCCCTCCATGACAGCACACCCATACATACGGTATTGTCACAAGGTTTGCCTGGACTCCCAGCACAGTCCCAAGAGCATGGAGCAGATACCAGGACACGGGCAGTTACATGAGGAGAGCTAGACAGGGCGGTAGAGGAGCATCAACCCAACAGCAGGACCGTAGGAACACTGCCGAAGCGCTACAAAATTACCTCCAGCGGTTTACTGGTCTGCATGTTTCTGGTCCAAACAGTCAGAAGGACTTCATAAGGTGGCATCAGGGCCCAACATCTTCTTGAGGGACCTGTGCCAACAGCCCAGCACCGGGCAGGTGGATTGGCACTAGTCAGAGACACCAGAATTGGCAACTCCGCCATTGGCGCCCTCTACTCTTTACAAAGAAGAGCGTGGTCACACAGAGAACATGTGACAGATGTGAAAAAGTCTGGAGATTCATCTCTCGTAGTTCATCGAGATCCAATGTGTGATTTAAGTGTTCTCTTAATGTTTTTGAGGAGTCTATAAATGCCCGATACAAATGGCATAGCAGCTGTAAGGATCATCTTAATGGGAATGACAATCGGAGTCTGGTAAATGGGCCTTTAATTGTATAATTCACCTGGATCTTGTGATATATCATGTAGACGTTCTATATATAAAGAGAGCAGATGTTCTAGAAAACCATTAAGATAGCGGTCAGCGAACGGAACATTTGACTTCTGGCAATGCAGGTTATGGCTGAGGCAGTCCTCGTGTTCAGTCCCTCAGCCGTACCCTGGTAACCACCGTGCCCCATCGCTCGGAGCGCAGCTGCCAGATTCCTGCAGGGGATGGATTACTTAAAAATAATTCAGATTCTTTATGCATCTGGGTTAAGAGGATTAGCTGGGAAACCGTCAGACCGCACGTAAAATGTAAATGCTACAGGTAGGAACAGACTCGCAGGTCACTTCATAAGCGATGTCAAGCTGCTGGCTGCAATCTACTAGGTTTGCGGAGGATGTGTGGAGTGGGGGCTGGTGACTATTGAGGGCGAAATTGAAGATTTTCAAGTATTGGTAGAAGCCCTGCACCAAAGCAGGCGGGGACATAATTTTGGTTATGCTATAGTGTAGTACCTTCTCTGTACTGTGAGGGGCTCCATACAATAATGACAATTAATGGAAAATATGGCCTCTAACATGTAGTTACCGTTGCCGGTCATGTTCCTTCGTCGCAACACAAACTGGTTAGCTGAACTGAAGCAGCCTTTGCTTGATAAGTCATAAGCACGAGCATCATGACTTCTTTCCTGCCATTAGATTGTAACTCAAGCAGAGACGTTAATATCCAGTGCTAATCTGGTCCGCTGGTCTGGCGCCCACCCAAAAAGAGATCGTTGGCTGTCAGGTGCCAGAATTCTGTTTTTCCATGTATGAGACCGCAGACTCTTCTAGACTCCTGCAAACCATCTACACAAAGCCAGAAGCCCTAAAAGTCAGTCCATTGGATTGTCGACTATTGGAGCTTTGTTGTATGAAACTCACAGAAGTCGTAGAGATTTGAGGCCCATTGATGCCACTTATACCATTGGATCAGTCTATGAGTAATTGTTTGCTAATAGCAAAACAAGACTGCTTTAAATACATTAAAAAAAACAAAAAAAAAAAACACAACAGCGTCACACTTGCTGAAAGGTTGTGTATGGTATTGCAGCTCAGCCTATTCACTTTGATAAACACTTCAATAGAGCTTAAAGGGGTTTTGTCATTAAAACAAAAATCACGCTGAAGTGGTCATACCTGGAGAAATAGTCTTAAAATGTTCTTGCGCTATACGCAAATTAAGCAGAGCCTGCTGGCCGGAGTTTGCTTGATAAACACACCCCTTTTTCCTGGTGTGCCACGACGACATCTCATCCACGAAGCGCTCCCAGTCTCGTGCTGGTGCATGCGCAGATCTGTCCCTTTTGAGGGCATAGTCAACGCTCATCTGTGCATGCGCCAATTATCACCCCACTTCCAGGAGATTGGTAGGATTATCAACATCACACCAGTACAGATGCCAAGCAGAGATCTACAAGGGTGGCCACGGAAATGCAACCCAGCAGCACACTCCTATGAAAGCAGTCAAAGAAAATCTGTCTATGCCAATAGCAACCAATCATAGCGCAGCTTTCCTTTTTCCCTCCGCAGTATAAAAGCTTATTTAGACAATGATTATTGCTCAAAAGATGTATTTTGAGCGACTTCTAAGCGATAATCGTTGTATGCATTCAGCGCAAGGCGATCACAAACCTTGAGCGATCACCTTGCGCTGCGAGCGGGGAATGCAGAAGACAAGCGTAGCATCCAGCTGTTCCCTGCACGCAGCGCCCGGCTGTTATGTCTTCTGCATCCAGCTGTTCTCTGCTTGGAGTGCCCAGCTGTTATACAGCAGAGCACTCCGAGCAAGGTATGCAGAACACAGCTGGACCGCTCTGTTCTTCATGCCCCGCCTGCCATAAGGAAGTGGTATACAACTGAACCAATAGTATCAGCTGTATCCCGCTGTAAATCCCTGATCAGGCTCATCATTGTCTTTCAGCATGCTGAAAGACAACGATCAGCGACGGCATAACGAAAACTGCACGATGTCAGGGCAGTTACGATTATCGCTTAAAAAGACGGCTTTTGAGCGATTATCATTGTGTCTAAATGGAGCATACGAAATTAAAATTGCGCTGTGATTTGTGGTGCTGACTTACTTCTGTGGCCCACTTGTATTATGGCAATTGCTATAACTTGATTACTGATTACTCTAATGGACAGAGAACTACTGATAGGTCATCAGTGAAAAAGGCGGCAGACAACCCCTTTAAAAAGATTTAAAAGCATTTAACCCATTGCAATATTTATGACCAATCCTAAGGATAGTTAATCAACAGTTGATTGAAGGGTCTGCCGCTCAGGACCCCCAGAGATCAGCTCACTGCAGTAGGCCAGATATTGACAGCTCTGTCAGAGCCAGAAGTGCAATACAAGGATTGATTTCTATGGCAGCAATACCGTCTATTAAGCTTCCGGCTTCTACTCTAATGCAGAGGTCTAGCCCTGCTACAGTGAATGCGGGGCCTGAGATAAGCTGATCGCTAGAGGCCTCGCGAGGTGGATCCCTGCCAATCAACTATCAATGACCTATACTCCAGATAGAACATCAATACTGTATGGGGTTAAATGTCCAGAATACCCCTTTAAAATGGTTGGACAGAAAGACATGGCTGCTTTCTTCTGAAAACAGTGCCACAGCTGTCCACAGGTTGTGTCTGGTACTGCAGCTAAACCCTTTTTATTTAATACAGGTTGGGCCACTGAAAAGCAGTCTCAACACCAAATTCCTGTCTAAAAGAAAGTCCGTTTTTCTATTCCACGGCACTTTATAAATCAGTGGATACATGTATAAAATCAGACATTACATACATTATTAAATTAAATTTCAATGGGGGCTTTCGGTACTCCTATGTGACCTATCCTCAGGATAGGTCATCAATATCGCACCGCTTGGGCCCCCACTGATCATCTGACTGAAGAGGAAGTTGGTCTTGGGCGAGTGCCAGGGCCTCTTAGCGGCATACCAGGCACAGTGCCATACATGGTATAGCAGATAAGTCCCATTCAAATGAATGGGACTGAACTGCTCTCGGGCCATGTGACCGATGAATGCGACATCACGTGTCTGAGATGAGGCCACAATGCTCGAACAATTGCCGTGGCCTCTTCGAACAGCACATCAGTGGGGGTCACAAACAGTGGACCATCACTCATCGAATACTGATGACTTATCCTTCGGATAGGTCAATCAATACAGTCTCGGAAACCCCTTTTAAGAAGTTGAATAATAGGGGTGGAAGGCTCTGCTCGCAATAGCTACAATTATTTAATCTAGCAGAACCACCAGACAACCTATGGAAAAAAGTGTGTTGCTGTGTCTGGAAGTAAAAGCCCTGAATAATACTCTGACAGAACTATACACCAGTTTAAAGGTATTGGTGAAGTTTTGGTTTGGTTCGTACCAAGCTAGTTGCCCAAATAAGGTGTACAAGCTGAATCAAACTTCTGAAAAAAGTTCAACATTACTCCTCATGTGCATAGCCTCATAGGATATAATGGGCCAGGGTGCTGTACGCAGAATGCACGGAAAAAAATGTAATTGCGAATCTGAGTGGGTCCCAAACCAGAATTGTATCCACCTACGACATAGAATGGGCATTCTGTCATTGTCCTATAATATCCCTATGCGACTGGTGGAAGGGTTGAATAGAAATTAGAATTAAACTACTTGTCTACCAGTTTTCGCGTTTGCAGACAAAACACCAAATGCAACCTCTTGGGACAAGTAGGTTAACCAAACAAACGTGGCCTTCACCTGCAGAGACCACAAGCGCTCACAGCGCCTACCCCGCTGCATGTGTCACCATGTAAAGACCACGCACACGGTTTTGGCATGTGTAGAGTTTATGGTTCCTGAACTTTGTCACCAGCACATCAGTAAAGCACGCTGACAGCAGTGTGCAAACAGCCAACACAACAAGTCTTTCATGGATTCGTGAAAATGAAAACCCGGCAGGAGAGTTCCCCTCCAACCTAACAGAGTCTGGGCAGACAGAGGTAACTACACATCTGCAGATGCACCAACCCGCAGCGTCGGCCCGCGGGCGTAGAGCCAGAACAGGGATATTGGAATAGTGGTGCCCGTACCATTGTGCTCGCCTCACAGAAGTCACTCAGAATTGTACTGGCAACACAGCAGTGCCATAAAATAGCTCCAATCACACAGCAGTGCCAACAGTGTAGAAACTGCCACAACAGTGCACATAAAAAGTCTGCCAGCCTGTACAGAGCCAATACAAAGTGCCAGCCACAAGCCGCTCATCTCCTCCATGTGAGCTGCCAATTAGCAACTACTAAAATGCAGCCATCTCTCTGCGCCAGTCTGCCGTCAAAGACCAGAAAAGGATCACGGGTGCTCCATGTCAGTTTTCAAAAAAGTAAGAACACTTGTTAGGTGTAGGGCTGGGTAACCACAAGCTACATGAAAGAGGTATTCCAAAGTTGGATCATGGTCCGCAAGGCGGAACAGAGTCCCTTTGTATCGGTATTGTGAACCTGTAGAAACTCAAAGTACCGCTATACGATGCCTAGGTTGATCCATATTACACTAGGACTACATGACGACTATATGCGACACAAAAGATGTGGGTTAAATTCTGGTTGGACTTGGGGCTCATTCACATGAGGGTATACAATTTGTCTGTGAAAAGCTGACAGATTTCACTGCAAGGGTATGCACACGTTACATGAATGGATTTTTCATGCACGCAAAAAAAAAACAAAAAAAAAAACACGCAAGACGATCCGAATGTCGTCGCATTTTAGTCTTACCATTTTCTGGCAACATGTATAAAACAGTGTTCGGTGCAGTTTTTTACGCTCCAATAGACATTCATAGGCAATTTCAGTCCATGAATATAAACCAAAGCAAGACGCATGGATGGCCTTATAAAGTCCCATTTACACAGGACAAATGTCAGACAAATGATGCCCGACACTCCTCCCTCTGTCTTCGCGCTCTTGTGCTCCTGCACGGGAGCTAGCAGAGCTGGCTGGGTCACGAAACAGCCAGCAGGGGGACGGGGCAGTGCAGGAGATTTCTCTCCTCTCGCTCCCCCGCCCCTCTCCATTCACATAACACAGCGGCCGTTCACTACCGCTGTTTCAACTGAACGATGAGCTTCATCGCTGACCTTTCATGCTGCATAAACGATCAGCAATGAAGCTCATCGGGCAGTTTAAACAGCCGCCGTTCAGTAGTGAACGGCTGCTGCATTATCTCAATGGAGAGGGGCGGGAGAGCGAGAGGAGAGAAATCTCCTGCACTGCTCTGCCAGCTCGATGAACCAGCCCTGCTCTGCTAGCTCCTGTGCAGGAGCACAGGAACATGGAGACGCAGGGATAAGTGTTGGGCATCGTTTGCCAGACATTCGTCCTGTGTAAATGGGGTTTAAGTCTCCTCACTCACCTTCTACGAGCTCTCCTTAAAGAAGTTTTTTTTAAATGACAGGTCAGTCCACTTAACTCATCATCTCCTCGCTGATTTTCTCCTGTCTCCTGCAGTCCCAGGGAAACGGGGAGGAGGGGGTTCACCTCACCTTCTGCTGGCTGCTTCCTTTGACAAAGCGTCCATTCACAGGCATCTTCTACCTGCCCAGCAATGTACACTAGCTCACTAGTGATGTACTGCATCTTTCACAGTCTAGCAGGGAGTGCCAAACTGTTGCAGAGACTGCGCATGTGCGCTGTCTCTGTAATAGATTAGCATTCCTTCCTACCTTTACTGACCTGCCGGAAGAAGAATGCGAGGAATGCCGGCTTCATAACAAGGAGAAAAGGATTCAGTGAACTGACCTGCGGGACTGGAGAAGAACAGTAAAGGAGAAGATGTGGTAAGGAGTCTGTCCAGGGAGGAATAGGAGAGTATAGAACTTTTTAATGACAGAACCCCTTTACAGACAAACGATACCCTTCCTGACCCACGTCACAGGCCTCTCACTAGCCAAACCAGAAACCTACTGCACACTGATGAGGGGGGCAAATACCCCCAAACAGCGGTCTATATGGATTTTGGCTTGGTTTTCAATTCGCAGTCATTGTTATAAGGCTTGTATAAAATGTCTGACATTGACTTGCATAAATGTTGCATTCCAACGGGTGGCGCTTCCATCTTCCCTATTTACACATTTCCCAGAGGAGCATGGATTTTTGATTTGACCAATACATTTAAAGCAAATCTTACACTAGGATTTGTGGACCATCTATAAGCTCCCCAAGCCCTTCATGAACAGTACAGCTATGGAACGAAACCCAAGACTACCGCGCTCTGTAGAAAAGTTTAATGAGCTCCATACTGTATACTACGATGTAAAATATGTGCTAGATGTTATAGAACAAACACACCAACCGGATCGGAGCAGCTTTCACATAGTCTCCGGCAGAACAGTAAAATCTTTGGTTATTTTAATAACTTCAAGTCCGTCGCAGAAGTTTCTAACAACGCAATTTGTAGAGTATTTCTCCTTAACCAAACACAATCTGCTTTCAATAACCATCCACATGTGCGATGTAACAAAACCCACTGCATTATATGTGGGGATTATGTTGTCCTCGTATATTGTTTTTGTAGTGTAAGTGACTGACTGCATACGGAAGACGTTCACTTGGGTAATGGTTTACATGTGCCGGCTATAGCATATGACTGCTATGTAGCACAATTCATGACTTTCTAGACCATGAAAGGGCTTTTCTGGTTACCAGACAACTTTCCCGCTACAGCATCAAGTGTCTAAAACTAACAATAAGGGCAGCATTCACCAGTCCTCTGGCATGGAGATCCAGCAACATTACCCGGTTGTCCTCCCGGTGATTGTTGAGAAGAGGACATTACAGGAAGTCATCCTACCACTGCAGCCAGAAGCTGCAGGGTCACGGTTCTAAACACCCGACATCGTGACGCCCAGGATATAGGTGCTGATGCCAGAAGAACGAGTGGTGATACCGCAACAGTCAAGCAACTTCCTATGATGTCATCACAACAATCTCCGGGAATTGGCAGAGCAATGGTGCTGGCTCCCAAGGCAGAAGACTGGCAATTACTATTTTTATATTTTTTATTTTAAGACATTTGAAGTTATAGCAGGAAAGTTTTTTTAGTAAGTGGACAACACCTTTAAGGGTGGCCATACAGATTGGCCAAATTTGTTGATATCAGTGGGAGTGTACAATCAGCTTAAGTGTATGGAGACCTCCCGACTCTCCCATATTGGCAGATGCTTGTTGAAAAATAAGGATGGTACACTTGAATTTCAACTGTATGATCCTTTTATTCGCGGGAGGTAAGCCGCTGCCTTCCTCCCCTTTCATCCTTCTGAACACATGCAGGCTTGGCAAAGCCAAGTGTGCATGTGTATACGAGTTGGGAGAGATAGCTGTAGGCAGAACATGAGTTTGTCCGACAACTATCTACCGTGTATGGGCAGCTTAAGGCCCCCATACCCACTGATTTCAGTTGGCTGGATGACTATCATGTGTATGGGGGCCACTGACTCTCCCCGTTAGAGGATATGAGAGGAAAGAAGAATAGGTCATGCTTAATTTCAAAGTCCAATCCTCTTCTTCTCCCCAGAGAGAAGTCGCTGCCAGAGCTGTAGCCCTCTACACTCTACCCATGGAAAACACAAGAACTCTCGGCTGAACAAGTAATGAAGGTGTATGTGCACCTTTAGGCATCCACATACTGGCATTTGGAGAGTGGAAAGGCTAAAAAAAAACCAAAAAAAAAAAAAACCGGTTAATCACCTGGATTTATCGGTGGCAGCGACCACTGGTGCTGGACTATGGACTTCTAAGATACACTTAACAGTATAACTGTACGTATACCAATGTTGAATGTTCTATAGGGTAGGAAAAGTTTAGCTCCTTAGTAAACCTGTCACACAAACGCTAGTTTGGTAGAAGATCTTCATAGCTTAAGAGATAAATCATAACGTGGTAGGATCACAAAATATACCTTTTTCCAACTAGGAAAGCAACATGTAAAGACCCATTTACAAGCAAAGATAATCTTTCAAACGATTGAAAGTTTTAGCGATCTTTTTGCATTAAGTGTTAATGGATACTAATGTCCATTAACAGTTTGTCTTCATTTGCATGTAAAAGCCTCCAGGAGCTGTTTGCAGAGCCCAGCGTGTGATTAATCACACATGCAGCTGTGCACACAGCTGCATTCTTCTCCACGGGAGCCGGAGATTACATTGTATTCTGCCAGCATCATCCCAAGGCAAACACAGCATGCGGGCTGTTGAGAGATATTTTATCTCTCTGCGGCTGAAGGATTTATTTTAAGTTCACCTTAAAATCATTCAGACGAAAAGTGCACAATGCTTGCGTTTACAGGTAACGATTATCGCTCATTTGCGGTCCTTTGAATGAATTTTGAGCGATAATCGTTACGTGTAAGGCCTTAAGCAGAAGATTGTAATTATACTCAGAAGATGGTCAGCAAAGTTGGCCATATACTTTGAATAGCTGTTGGTCAAACGCTTGTTCATATGACAGCTATTCATTCCGACAACTGCCCGCCCCCTTATATACATATACACTGGGCTCGGCTAAGCATGTATGTGTTCTCAAAAGGAGAGTAAGTCAACGTCAGGATCCTCTGGTGGTGGCTTACCTCCGATGAGACCAATATGATCAGGCATATTGAAACTCGCTCCCTGTCAGCTGCCGCTCTCTGGTCCGACGTGCTGCCATGAAAACTGCTGCCGCCGCTGTCTAGGTCCCGCATGCTGCCATGAAAGCCACTGTCGCCGCTGGGGGAGGCGGAGAACAAGCCGCTGTGCCTCCAGGGAAGAGCCGCTCTTAGTGAGTAGCAGGACCTGAGAGCCTGAGCAGGGGGAGGCAGCGCTGCAGCCAATCAAGTACTGGGGGTGTGCCCAGGCTGTCAACCAGACTGTATCTTGTCACCCACCCACACTTCCGGTGGAAACAAGATACAATATTACCTTGAAACTAAACATTCCCGGCACCCCCCCCCCCCCCCTCAAACATCTGCTATCAGAAGGCAAATTGGGACCATCACGTACACAGATGGTCAGCTGGTCTCAACAAAATTGTCAGGTTCGGCCAACATTCATCTAAATTTGTATTACCACCTTAAGTCTCCCATCATATGGGTATACTGCTTAGTGTATGGTTCTGATAGGAGTGAGGGTACTTTATCATGGCATGTGGACACAATTTCATCAAAACTATACGAATTTACAAGAATATCTCATGTTTGCATACATCTATCTTAATGCCTTCAGGATGCAGCTGCAACATCTTGGTGTTTATTTTCGAGTCAGAAACAGACGGTGGTTACCAATTCTTTGGGAAAAACTACAGAGTGCATTCTATCTTCACACATATTCGAGTCTTCAGATTGTACAGAGATGAGAAAACCGCTGAATTTTTTATCCTATAATTTATATTACTTACAATAGCCCATTTGGGTCCATAATTACCGCTGTACTGTCAGTGCAAACATCTCAAGTTGATTGACGTAAGGGGAATGGGGAATGAGGGAGGGGGGGGGGGGACTGAATGCGCACAAGAGCAGCACTGTGGACAGACACTTGAAGAGGACTTTCACCAGAGTCATTCTAAGAGCAGTCTTGACTATAATCTGTTTCACAAAGGCAATGCAGCCATTAGCTGCGTCGCTGAGTGTATCACTCTGCAGCTTCTGGTTGGGGACTGGCCACCTAGCCTCTCCTCTAGTCAACAGACGGTCCAGTAATGTTTGTCACAGGTGGTCAACCCCTAGCCAATGGTACACTCAACGCCACCGCTATCCGCTGCATTCTCTTCACGAGACAAAGTAACGTGCAGGGTGAATCGGAGAAGTTACTTCCAACTCCTCAATTTAACTGCCTCACAACCTCCTTACTCTTCGGGGAAGAATAAACAAAATACACGGAGTCAGAAATAACAATCCTGAGACGGTTGTAACCAACATAACCAAACAAACTCCATACTGCCATCATCCATATAGACAACATAAATTATACTGAACGAGAGACTGGACAACAGAGGAAGTCCTTGGAGCTACAAACTGGTGATAAGCCGCACTAAATTAGTTTACCTCCAGCCTTAACCCAGTGTGGAGGCACCAAAGAGACCTCTTGCAGCCACAACAAAATACCACCCTAAAGAGACCCAACATCCAGCAAGATAATGCAGACCACCTCCAATCATCTTAGGGGGGAATGCATAGCCAAGAAGCATCCCCTCACCCAATTTGGCCACCAACTCCAAGGACTACTCCCACAGTTGCCATGACAAGAACACTACATATATGCCACACCACTATCACACCCAATCTCCCTGTGGCCTCACAGCTATCCTTTAGTCCAAAATAACTAGTGATGAAGGGCACAGGCAGCGGTGAAGACAACTCCGGGGAGGACAGGTGGGGCTATGCCTCACTAGCTGCCACCAGTGGTCAGAAGCTCACAGCTGGATTAGCCAAGTTACCAATACGACTGCCCCAGCCTATGACCTATCACCACCTCTCCCACTACATCTTCTAGCCTCCTCTAGAACATTCCCTCTCCACAGCTCTGTTCCAGCCATGGAGGCTTCTTCTACACTGCACCATGGTGGCCCGGTCTCTCCTATGTATCCAGGAAGCCCAAAACCCAAAAATGTTCACCACACTGCAAAATTATTGCTCATCTTATTCTCATCAGCCAGATAGCACATGGACATACGCTGTGCAATCCAAGTTGCGTCCAGGTTTTTCCAGCACAAGTCACAGACGGCTGCAAGAATCCAGCCTTAAGCAGCCGTCCATCAGAAGAACTTGTAGTATCTGCTCACCTGCAGATAATTCAGGAATACCAATTACGGAGAGATCTCTGCAGCCTCCATTGTTTCCGTACAATTAGGTTACCACTGCTTTCACTGGAAGTACTCCAATAGCAAAATAAAATGGATGCTCAGGGGAACGCTGTATTTTTCCAGATGGAAAATAAGTCTTCAGAAACCCTTCACGTACCAAAGACATTCAGAGCATAGATAAGAGGACATCTACACAAGGAGGAGGTTTGTTTCACACACAGGGACATTTTTGGGGGAGTCGTAGAAATACTCAAGACTATAAAATCTACACAAAAAATTCACCGATCTGATCACTGTTCGCGCTGTGGGGCAATTATGTTGATTTTATTTTTGCTGAAACGGGAAGGGATATCTCTGCATACATGGTGCTCAGTCTGATGACCCTCTAACTGGTTATAATGGAAGTACTGGAACGTCCACCATATTTGATCTGGTTTTACATGAAGTCAATCATGCACCACTGATCAACAATTAGTGTGCATGTCTATTCATTAAGACTTTGGATTATACCCAATGAACGGAACAAGAAGCCTTCATGGGTGCAAAGTAGATCCGTTTTGTTTTTCTCTATGGATGATCAGTTTCACGATCGAGTGTGATAAAATGTACAGTAAATGAAGTTTACAAGTCAGTTAAAAAAAAAAAAAAAAGGCCTCTATGGTGCTTACTTTTTGTTTGGTGGCCACGCGTCTATTGCAGGTGACAGTACTCAAAGGAAACACATTGTAAACCTTATATGGGTTTTCGAGGATGTTCTATTGATGGTCTTTAAGGCAAGATAGGTGGGGAGATCCTATCCTTCGGCTCCTCACGGATGAAAACAAAGGGGCAGCATCTCCTCGACAGCAGTACTTCGTTCAGAGAAGTCCATACAATTGCGGCCGTGTCTGATACTGCAGCTCAACAAAGTATGGTCATGCCAAGCATAGACCATCAATGTAATATCTAAGAAAACCCCTTTAAAAGAGGACCTGTCAGCAGGACTGGCTGCATCACTCTGCAGCCATACCCCCATTGACTATCCCCCTTTTTTTTTCTCCAGTACTACCTCCTCCTTCGCCGGGATGGGCTCCTCTTAGGTCTAGCTTCTTGGGGTCTCAAAGTGTCAAGCAGGTGATCCCTGCTGCTCACTCTCAACGGGCGACAGATTGTTAGTCAAGTCAAACGCCACCACCTTTGTCACCCAAAAATACTGGCCAAAGTAAAAGGGGACACAATGTGGGTGTGTGGCTTACCACAAAGTAAGATTTTACCTCTGTTCTTCCATTGGCCACAATAGTAATAGTACTCCCTCTTGGTGATCCCTAGAGTAACAGTGCCTCCTCTCAGTGACCCAGTAGTAACAGTGCATTCTTTAGTGGCCCTTGCAGTAACAGTGCCCCCAGTAGTAATAGTGACCCCCATTAATAATTCTCTGTGTCCCACCACTGTACCTCCATACGGGCAGAAACCACACCATGAAGTACTTTAACTCACTCTGTAGCTCGGGTCCAGCCACAGCATATGTAATCAGAGCCTCTGTCCCCACCCCCCAACATCTGCACTAAGTGCAGGAACGCAGAGGCTGGGTGGAGGGGTCAGAAGTCAGTCTTTAATTACATCAGCTGTGGCCAGACCGGCGTTAGAGAAGGAGTTAAATACTTCATGGCTTGGTTGCTGCTCGGCCATGCTCACAGCCAACACTTGTCACCTGGCCTTTCGACTTAATTACTGGGCAGGTGACAACTCAGTGAGCGGTGCTAACTGTCTAGCGGATACATTGAGAGCAGCGGGAGACAGACCTAAGAAGAGCTCGTCTGGGAGAAAAAAGGGACAGTCAGCAAGGCCCATGTAGCCATCTCACGACAGGTCCTCTTTAAGGTCAGCTTCACGAGTGTAAACATATTTCCATGCCTCTTAGCGTAGAGTTGTTGGGGAATGAACGCTTTTTTGTGTGCATGCATCGGCATATTTTACTGTAGTTTTTGTGGCCGCAAAGCATGCTCATTTGCGCATGGCAAACAAAGGCACACTGACTGAAAAGCCCAATTAGCCTTAACGCGTTCCGGAGGTGCTTTTGCCTGTCAGTTATGCAGAGCCTCATGCATCTTCACGTGCATTTCCGCACCTCCAACATTAACTTCTATGGGGACCTTTGGTGCGCAAATTCGCAGTGTAGAATATATATTTTTTTGGAACGACTGACATGCATTCGCATAATACAGAAATGTGAACGAACCCATTGAAATCAATGTGTTCTATTCTCTGCGTATTGCATGCACAAGTTTTGCGAGTGTAAACACGTCCGTGTGAAGCCGGCCTAAGAGTAAGAAAAGGAAAACGTGGAGCCATTAATAGCTATAGTAAGATTGATTGCGATGGGCAACACCACAGATCACATGTTCTCATCTTAAAGGGATACATGAATTCGTAAAGACAAGGAAAGCCCCCCCCCCTCAGCAAACCCCAGGCCATCTGAGTGAAGGTGCGGACGTATATTACATGGATGCCCCATTGCTTACCAAATGTCAAGCAAGAAGCTACGCCAATGGTCTATTCAGTTAGGTTGCGGTTTTTGCTGTTTTCTTCTCAAAAAGGAGCTAAAAGTTTTGCTAAATTGCTCAGGACCAATATACATGATGGCTACCACTAGTGCGCAGTTTTACTCCACTAGCCCATAACCCAAGTAAAACCCCCTGCTTTAGATCCCAGCTACACCGAGCGCCTGCTTCACAACTATTAACTTTTTTTTTGGATTGGCGCCCACGTTAAAAGATAAACAATTAGTGAACCCAATAAAAATGTTCTTTCAATGTTACAGCACAGAAGGTGAAATTGTACAGTTCACATTAAACTGCATTTATGGAACAGACTTTAATATTCTTAGTAGTAGCCCATAAATTCCCTCTAGAGAATAGTCAATAAAGTTTATTGAAAATAGGCACAGGACATGCTCACACTTTATAAAATATTACGTGCCCCAGTGCAGTCTAAATACTGTGACAGCAGGCAGCGCGGAATACATGGAGTACACGTGTAGGGGACCATACATTCATCATCTGGTCACCAAGATCAGAACTCGACGTAGTCCTGGACAATCCCTTTAAAGGGGTTGCCCAGTTTTAAACTATTGATGGCTTTTTCTCAGGAGAGGTCATCAATAGTGGACTGGTGGGCGTTTTTTGGGGCTGATCAACAGTTCTGAGTCGATACGTTTATGCAGCAAGAAGATTTCTGCAGGAAGCAGACAGCTCCGTCCTCTCTGCAGTGGCCAAGTTTGGTATTACGGGCAAAGTGCCTATTCACTTTAACAGGAGCTTTGCCTATAATACCAAGCCTGGCCACTGCAGAGGGGATGGAGCTGTCAGTTTTCTGCAGAAATCTGCTCGCTTCATGAGCGTATTAGTCCAGAGAATAGTCGATTGGTGGAGGTTCCGGGGCAACTGATGCCTACTAATCAACTACTGATGACCTACCCTGAGGGTAGGCCTTCAGAAGCTAACAATGGACAACGCCTTCAAGGAGGATATGTTACCTCTGGACAAGTCTGTTTAAGTTAATACTTGTGTTGGGAGTATCTTTGCTTAGATTTCTACATTGTACTGTTCCTCTGTTACTCTTCCTGGAAAGCAAATTGCAGATGGCAACTATTGGAAGGCGACTTTCCTATAAAAGGTGGTACTGCAGAGGTATTTTGTATACCAAAACTTCCCAGATGAGCATTGCACAGCCTGTCAGTCTCCTCATACCACAAGGAGAGACTGTACAAACCAACTGTCAAATTTATTCATACATTTTCAGGCGTAGCAACAGAGGCACATCACAACACAGTTCTAAGACAAGACGCCCCGGGCAGAGCCGCAGAGAGTTGCAGCATGTAGTTTGTAAAGGTGACACCGACTGACTCAAACTTACACTCCTTGCCAATAGGATACAAAGTTCAGGCTGATGGGCGGATTTCACTGTTTACAATTCACTTTCAACTCAAACATAGTAAAACGATTTGCTCAATATATGGATCGCTTTTTAAAAACATTTAGCAGCACTTCAAGATTACTATAACAATGATTTAGTTACCGCGTGATGTACAGATTGATGCCAGCACACATTCATCTTCACGGTTTCTAGTAAACGGAAAAACACTTCACGAGGGGAAAGAACGGACAAAACATTTAGCATGCTTAAAAGAATTGGCCAAAAATGAAAAACAGTGCCCCTCTTATCCACAGACTAAGTCTGGTATTGCACCTTTCAAGTGATTGTGACTCCGCTACAATACCAGACATGGCCATTAGGCAAGAGTGGCGCCATTTCTGAAGAGAAAGGAGGTGGGGGGAATTTTGTCTCCCGAATCCCTATAATCAGATTAATATGCGTCAGATCAGAGTTGGGCAAAAAATATAAATTTGGTTGGGGGGGGGGGGGGGGGGGGGGCTACATATAGAGGTGGCCACACACATGCAGGGTCCTACACTGCAGTCAGAGTAATCAAAAATCGATGAATACATAAGATAGGCGATAACTTGCTGATCGGTGGGGGTCTCACTGCAGAGACCCCCAACAACCCCAAGAACCAGGGTCCGGTATCTCCAGTCCGCCTCACTTTGGGCTTACCGCCCCCCTGCAGTGATGAGGAGACTGGATAGAAAGCTGGCCGCCCAAGCGCTCCATTTATTTTCTGCATGACTGCCGGAGATAGTGGAGTACAAGCACTCTGGGATTTTTAGCAGCCCCATTGAAATTAATGGAGTGCCAATTGCGTACGCTTGGCCAGTGCAATGTCACTGTGAGGGGATGAAGTGACCCTGCAGTGACAAAAAGAGGGGCACAGAGGACCCTCTTTCTCAAATAAGTTCTCAGCAGTGAGACCCCCACTGATCACCAAGTTATCCCCTATCCTGTGGAACATAAACGGGGCCTTTAACTCCAAAAATGTTTTGTGCGCACGTGTTAGCCGCTCTATCCTCCAGTGGATAGAATCACCGAACCGCGGTCAGGGAGGGTAAAGCCTCTAGTCAATTGCCCCATGTGCCCGACCTATATAAGGGTCTTATCTTTAAAGAGGTTGTCCCAGAATTAACTTTTCCTATGGATAGGTGATAAAAGTCTGAGTGTTGAGGGTCTTCCCGCTGAGACCCCCACAAGCCCTGAGAATTAGGGACCTTCTCTATTCGTCACTGTGGGGATGATTCTCCCACCCACAGCGACGTCACATTGAATGGAGCAATGCCTCCGCATGTCCGGCCGCCACTCCGTTCATTTCAAGCTGGACGCTTGTATTTGATGTCTGGCAATCCTTTAGAAAATGAATGGAGCGGCACCGCGGATGCGGAACCTCCTCTCCAATCTCCTCACTGCGAGGGGTGCAGTGAGCCCACAGCGAGGATAACCAGGAAAATGGGATCGGTGAGGGTCTCAGTGCTAACTCCCACAGATAGGGGATTATAATTAATTCTGTCCCAACCCCTTTAATGGAGGATTATGTCAAATGATTGTGTTAAAAAGGGTCATGCAGTTTAGAAAACCCATTTCCGTATACCTAATTTGTGATCCTGAGTCAGTCAAGGGGTTCTTCTTCGTGCAGGATCTTTGGGCAAAGTGAAGAGTAGTTGCAAACAAAAAAAAAAAAAACCATCTCCTGCTCCTGTCCTGCATAGAAAACCCTATGATATGTATATACAATGTGTAATGCTTCATTTCTCCTGTGGAGGCACTGTAGGGAAACTGATCACTTACTGCCAGGCTCTGAACAGATCGCAGCTGATCAATTGCCTTTTTTGTGATTGAGTTGTCAATGGACCCTTTAACAAGTAGGAATTGTCCAAAGTGGAGAACCCCTTTTAAAAAAAAAAAAGGTAGTATACAGCAATTAGCTGGTCACTTTATACATGCAGGGATATTTTTAGGCAAATACGGAATTTTTACTCAGAACGTTGTAGTATTTCTACGCCAATCTTCAGTTCTCCCAACCTGTATTACGCTGTGTGCTGCATATGCTTAGTACGTGCTACAGAAGGCGTGGGGGAGGGGATGTGGCTGCTAGCACTTTACGAGCGAGCGTGCTGCAGTGAACAATACATGCAAGCACTGGGAGAATGCAGGCCGTGTACACAGTCCAGGCTTCTTGCTGCACCCTGCACACAGGGAGGCTGCGTGTGAAACCTCTTAGTATTCTCCGCCTGTCCTCGGCTGACCCTTACCCAGAGAGAGAATTTCCTGTTACACGATCTGCTCTCCGGCTTATTAGATGAGCGCTGCTCCGGGGCCGAGGAAGGCTGGCTAATCATTGAGAACCTCTAGTATTAGAAAGGACAAAGAACACGGGCCGCAGGAACCAGCGGACACAGCGGTCGCTTCACTGAACCCTGATTGTATCATACGCCATTTGTACAGTACCCATTAAAAAAATGACAAGGGGCAATCTGTAATTAAGGCGGCCATAGATACAGAAAGATATACCTAGCAATCCCTTCTCTATATTTATATAAGAACGTCTAGAAGAAAAATTCTCTATGGCCCATTTCAGCTAGCAGTGTCTGATGCTGCAGAGTGAAGTTTGTTATTAGGTTCAGTTATTGGCAGGGGCGTAGCTAAAGGCTCATGGGCCGGGGTGCAAAAGTTTATCTTGGGGCCCCCCAGCTTCTCTTAACTCCTTAACACAGAGGCGTAACTTGAAGCTCCTGGGTCCCAATGCATAATCTGTAACAGGGCCCCCAACTATAATGCTTTATTCATAGTACTGGGCTCACTATATGGAGAAGAGAGGCCTTATGGGCCCCCTAAGGCTCCTGGGTCTCAATGCATAATCTGTAACAGGGCCCCCCAAGTATAATGCTTTATTCATAGTATTGGGCTCCCTATATGGAGGAGGGAGGCCTTTTGAGCATCCTAAGGCCCCTGGGCCCGGGTGCAACCGCATCCCATATAGTTACGCCAGAGGTTATTGGTGATATAATCAGGGATTTCAACAAAAATGCATGAAAAGGGTTATTTATTCCCATCTCAGCAAGTTATCACCCATCCTAAGGGGTAAAGACTCCTGCACACTGACGGTTGCGATATTGCTGCGGGTTTTTTTTTGTTTGTTTGTTTTTTTAACGCGAATGCCAATAGGACTTTATCATGTTAAAAACGCATGGCACAAAAATCACAAAGCACAAACATGCGATTTTTGGGTGATGCATTTTTAACATTAGAAAGTCCTATTGACATTTGAGTTAAAAAAACGTAGTGACATCGCAATTGTCAGCGTGCAGGAGCCCTAAGGCCGGCTTCACAAAGGTGTATTTGCGCTCGCAATACCCAGAGAATAGAACCGATTGTTTCAATGGGTTCATTGACATTTTCGTATTTTGTGCATGCATTTCGGTCACGTAAAAAAAAATTAAATTATAATATATTACACATACATACACGCTCTATGTTTCATGCATGAAAATGTCCCCATAGAAGTGAATGGGGAGGGTGCGCAAATGCACATGCAATATGCAAGGAGATGCATGAAACATTGCATAATTGTGCAGGGACACATCTGGAACTCATTAGGCTAATTAGCCATTTCCACCAGTGTGTTTGTTTACTGCAGGCACATAAACATGCCTTGCAAGGGCAAAAAACTACAGTAAAATACACCAATGCGTGCAAAAAACCCCCCCCAAAAAAATAGTTCATTGCGCGATAACTTCGCACTTAGGCGCACACAAATGCAAGGTGACCCAACTTGGTCAGTGAGGGTCCAACCACGGGGACCATTATCAAGCCAGAAAAAAACATGTTCACGGCACAAATGTTCTGAAGTCAGTATCGCACGTGCGTGCCATTACAATGGGAATTGCTGGAGATTGCCGAACGCTTGTACAAAGCCATCTCCAGTGGTTTATTGAAGTGAATGGTGCACATGTGTGACCACTGCCGTCAAAATTTCTGGACACAACGGGGAAGATTACTCTAGATTGGTAGAGGTCCCAGCGGTCGGACCCCAACTGCTCAGCAAGTTATCTCCTACCCACAGGATAGGGTAGTAAATAGCGGAGATGGGAATACCTCTTTAAGGGGTTACTCTGAGCTCTATACTGAGTCCACCAATGACAGCCCCTACACTTTCCACACCAGTTTACATGGTTTGGACCTCTTGTTGAGGAGGTCAACGCATGGGGCTAGCTGTCTGGCTCATTTCAATAATTAAGCTAGCCTCGTCTTTTTAAAAGACTTGTTTAAAGGCTCTGACATTGATTTGAAGAAATGTCATCCCATAGGTGGCGCTGCAGAGGTCTTGTTCCATCTTCCTTATTTGCATATCCAGAGGAGCATGCATGACCTTATGTGTCCTCACTCACCTAGGTGCTTTCCTTAAGGAGAGATGATACCCCTGCTGAGCCTACATCAGCTGTAACAGAGGGTTACATTATTGAAATGAGATACTTCTGAAACATCCCAAGCGTGAACCGGTGTCAAAACACTGTAGGAAGTGGGAGTTTTCAGCAACCCTGGTCACCGGGTACGTACACTATCTTACCAAAAGTATTTGGACCCCCCCTTATCAGTAGAATGGACCATGTCTTCTTAGCAGCTCACGTGTCCTAAATCATGCTACATAAGATGCCGACCCTTGGAGGCGTCAGCCATAGCTTGTGATGGGAACTACACACAATTGAATATATGGGTTATGCCGCTGCACACGTGCCGTCCATCATGAAGCGCAATGCATCATCCCGTCTACAATGGTGCAAGGAGCTTCGTCATTGGACCGTTGAGCAAGTGAAGAACGTTCTATGAAATGAATCCCACTACTCCATCTTCACATCAGATGGAGGTACCTGGGTGTGGAGGATGTTGGGAACACCGCCTGCCTGAGTGTGTTGTGCCAACAGGTAAGTACGGCGGAGGTTCTGTTATGGTCTGGGGATGTGTTACATGGCATGGTCTCAGTCCATAGGTTGTAGTAACAAGAACCATGAACACGGAGTTGAACCCTGACATTCTACACAATGTGCTGCCAGCAATGTGACAATACTCTGGGAATAGTCAGCCATACGTCCAACAAGACAACGCACCTTGTCTCAAATCCAATGCCGTATTCCATTTGAGGATACAGATGCCCAACGATTGGATCACACAGAGTCCTGACCTGAACCTTACTGGACATCTTTGGGACAAACTGGAATGCCAGGTCAAGAAATATGAACAGCGTCTATCTTCTTTGTGAGAATTCGCCAAACGTTTGCAGAATGAATGGAGGGAAACACCGACTCAGACATTAGTAGAAAGTATGTCACGGAGAGTGTCCGATGTCATTAGGGCCAAAAGAGGCACCACTAAGTATTACCATATGGAAATAAAGAAGTTATCTGATGCTTGCTCAGGTTTTAGTAGAATAGTGTATATCTCTCAGGATATCACCTTTAAGGCAACAACAATTTTCCATATGCTCCATTAGGGCAAATAGACATAGAAGATGGTCCTCCAGCTTGGCTTGTCCATGTATTACAGAACTCCCATGTAATACTACATTTGACCTGTAGTGGCCACTGCAGAAAAAACCTATGGCAAGACGCTGCATCTCAGTAATCAGAAGCAATCAAATGATCACTGGAACAACTGCTATATACAGTGGGGTTGTCTTCAAGAGACAAGCCCCGTAGGCCACATTCAGTCATGGACTTTTCTGCACTGAATTGTAGCACAATAAATGTGAACGGAGTTCTCACAATTCCGATCCGTTGGGACTCCATGAACACAGACAGATATACCATGTGCATGAGCCCCTATACAACAAGAGGTACACATTAAACTCTGCTACATCTAAATACATCTTCCCACAGCATGTTAAACCAATTCCTATAAAAAAAGTCTCAGCATTTTTGGACCGGAGGGGTACAGGATGGGCCACCATACCGGGGCTCCTTCCCTACTGCTTTTATAGTAAATCTCCTCTGTTGATTTCTCGGTCTTACACTTTTTCGTTCACTATAAAATCTAATTAGTAAAGAAAGATTCATCTTTAAGCTGCTAAAAAGTCACCAGAGAATAAATCAAAGCTTTATAATTTCAGGATAAACGATAATGCAACGCTTGATTAACCCCTACTGGCCCATTACTAATCAGTCACCGAAAAGTTGTAAAGTAATTACGGATTAACCCATTATTGGCTTGTAAAATGTAAAATTATTATATCCCCTGACTCTGTCCTTAGAGACCAGGTGAACACAGGAGTTTATCTACTAAATCTGACTAATAGTTGACTAGACGGTCTTAAAATGCGCCAGTTCTATCACAGTAGCTCTCCTGAATTAGAAATCTGTCGAATTTGAATACGGTCTCACCTACATTCAGACCACCTATTAGTTGGCCTAGCTTATGCCAAAAACTAACGAAAATTCTGCCACAATTTAGGCCACGCCCCTTTTAGTGACGGTATGCTTTTTTTTTGTTGGACACCGCAAACAAAATTAAAAAAAATTCCAAGCATATAAAAGCTCCAATATACAGCGAGCTCGGCACAAAGGTATGGTAGATAGTTTTCTGGTATAATTTGCGCCAGGCAGCTGTCGTAATTTCAAAAATCGCACATTATTTTTATATGTGGTTTAGGGCCCCCTGCACACAGCAGAGCCATATTCCACATGTGGAATCCGGTTTTAGCAGCAGCAGTGTCCGTGCATACTTGCAGTGTCGCCGTCTTTTGTACTGCGGATGGACCTAGGGGCTCGCCGATGCACATGCACAGTACAGATTTTTTTTTCTTCAAAATTTCTTTACCCCGCGTCGCTGTAGAATACGCGACCTGTCCACAATAATTATTGCAGACGGGACTGCTTCCACAGACTTAAATGAAAGCTGTCCGTGTGGAGTCCACATGAAAATGGAGCATGCTGCGATTTTTTTTCTCCGTGAGCGGAAATCGCAATTGATTTCCGCTTGTGTGTAGGAAGCAGCGGATCTCCATAGGAAGTAACGGTCGTAATATATGGAGGAGTGTCAGACATAAGACATACACACTCTTCGCCCTAATGCAGGTTCAAAAGACCAGCTTCAGGCCTGAGGGTCCTGGCACTTCCTTGCCCTCAAAGTGCCTCCTCACCCGCTTGCTAATGCTGGGCAGTCTATAAGTGTCACTCACAACCCTATGGTGGGAGGTAGGTCACTTGGACCTCATTTAGGCCCCATCTCTCCCTGCAAGCCCTTAGGCAGCTGCAGGGACTGCATTCGATATCCTCCTAGTTGCCATTTAACAAAACGCCCCTATAAACACGGCCTGCCGCACGTTCCCTCTGCTGTGTTACAGACGGCCGTCGCGCTGCAGAGAGAACACAAGAGAGCCCCTCGTACCGGCATTTAAAGTGATTTTCAATCTAAAGAAAAAAAGGAAAAAAAATTGACACATTGAAGCCAAGGAAACCTCTCATTACCCATCCCACTTAATACCGGCAATCTCCCCGCAGTTCACTCGCTCGGGCGGCTCTGACCGTGAGGCGCGCACAGACGGATGTGCGGCTTACTGGGAATCCTAATGCTTATTTTTTCCTGCTGGCTAAACACAGAACTCCTGGCTGTTTGCCTGACCCACAACATGTGTGGAATTGTACAGCCAGCACAGCGTGTCATCTGGAAGGGGAAGCTGGAGTCGATCTTAGGCATTGTCGTTTTTATAACAGCCCCGGGGCTCGAGAGTCTGCAGCCACTAACAATTTAAATGTCACTCACAAGAGAATAAAAAGGGAGTCATGGTGGCACGGTGGTTAATATTACCGCCATGCAGTGCTGGGGCTGCGGGTTCAGCGCCGACCTTGGCACATTATCCATGGATTTTCTGTATGATAGCAACATTTGCATTCACTTCCTGCAGATTTCTCCTAAAGGCAGACTGGCGGAGTACTTGGCTTACAGAGTACCAACACTGCTGAAAAAAAAACATAGAGGTTGTTCTGTTGTAAACTATTGATGTCCCTATCCTCCGGATAAGTCATCAATAGTAGATTGGCAGGGGTCCACCGCCTGGCAACCCTGCTGATGTACTTGTGCACAGAGCCAATTTCTACAGGAAGCAGGCAGCACTGTTCTCATTGCAGTGCTCAGGCAAAGTTCCTATTGAAATGAATGGGTGCAATACCAAGCCTGGCCACTGCAGAGAGAACGGAGCCGTCTGCTTTCTGCAGAAAACAGCTCAGTGCATAAATGCAGCACAGCAACAGCCAGCTTATCAGTAGGGGTGTCATGGCAGTAGATCCATGCCAATCTACTATTACTGGCTTATCCTGAGGGCAGGCGATCAATAGTTTGTAACTAGACAACCCCTTTAAGGGAACACACGAGATATCAGTTAACGAACTTGAGGCAGGGTGGGGAGGCTGTGTTCACACATGATGTTTTACTGTTTTTGAAACCAAGGGAGGGGCATGGAGGAGTTCCAAAACGTATGGAGATTTTAAATAAGCATGCGTTTTTTGACAAATGCATATTGCTTTTGAGAATTTTTTTTGAATAGGTTTATTTTGCTGCGTTTAATTTGCAGCTGTGAGACACTGGGCGTTAACGGTCTTGAGGCGCAACAATACTTTGGGTCCTTTCATACAGAGTAACTGCCAGGGACTTAAGAGCCCAACAGCCCTCCCAGCAATAAATCGCTCCAGTGCTTTCCCATGGGAGGGGATCACTCAGTGAACGGAGGTGGAGCGGGCCAGAAAGTTTCGGCTGCCCGCTCAGTTTACAGTAAACAGGCAGTCGTTCAGAGATAAATGACTGCCTGTTTACGTCGGTCGATCATAGTTTGATTTTTATGCCTGTAGAAGACAAATTATGGTTGGCTAGTCACTACCAGCATGTACACACTGAACGATCCAGCGAGAATGTGAAGATTATTGTTCAATGTAAAAAGGCAGCCAAGGTTATAAGACACCCCATTGTGCAAAGTTGCAACCTCATGCGTAAGACTGTCGCCTAAAGGTGGCCCTAGAAGTGTCCGTGGGCAGAAACATGCAATTTGGTGGTAACTGTTGGCTCTGCGGGTCCATGGTAGGCCATAGATGGAAGACCAGCCAAAAACCTGCTGGATCAGCCAACAATCATCGATATCTATGGCCACCTTTGGCCCAAAAGGACAACTATTGCCATCAGTGCTTGCTTAATGAAACAGTCTTCAACAAGACAGCAAACTTTCTTTCTTGCTTCTTCATATGACAACCTACTTCCAGCCCCTAGAATGAGTTGCCGTTTTGCATCAAAGTTCGGTATGCCTTTACATCTCAGGCAGATAGGAGTTGTGGCGTGATTAGATGAACGGTCTTGCCACCTGAAGCCCTAAAAGTGGTTCCCCCTTAATGTACAGCTAACATGAACTCACAGTAACCAGCCAACAAGCTATACACACAGTGCTGCTAGGACTTTTGAGAAGTCACCAAATCGTGAGCTAGGGGTGTTCCTGCATCCAACACCTGTCACACCCTTAGCTTCCTGGTGGCATCAAGATACACTAATAGCGGCCTATAAAAGGCTCTCAGAGGCTCCTTGTGTTGAGCTTGTTGACCACTAGACTCCTCTACGACACAAACCAAAAGATTTCATCCAGTTAACAGTCTGAGAGGGGCGCATTATTGGAATGCGAGAAGCCGAATGGTCATATCGACAAATAGCCTGCCACCTGGGTAGTTCTATCCAGACTGTGTTGGGATCAGTGGATGTGTGAGGGCACACAAGGTGACTGGGATCAGGACGCCCTCAACAGACCACCAGTAGAGGGGATAGTCTGCTGGTCCGACAAGCAGCTCCAACTGTTCCATTCTCCGCCATCCAGAGACAGATGGCGCCATCGTTACACCCCTGGGTCTGTCAGAACCGTTTCCAGGTGTTTGGCTAAAGGACATTTGATCACACTGCACCCATTATGTGTTCTGCCTTTGCCATAAACATACTGTCACCTCCGTTGGTGTCATGAATGACAAAACTGAACTGCTATGGAGTGGAACATCTTCAGTGATTAATCTAGTCCCTCTCATTTACTTATACAGTGAATGTGAAATATTGCGCAATTCTCGTTTGAAGGAGCCAATGATGCATTTGCGCGTATTGATTACACGAGAGTGAACGAGCTAGCGGTTACATCGCTTGCTTGTTCGTTCAAATGAGAATAGTCTCATCTAGAAGGACCCAATTGCTCAGCTGCGCACACAAGGCTGTCATAGGAATGCCTCCACAACATTGTCACACTGCCGTGGCGGTCCGGTCGCCAGATCTAATGCCAGTAGAACACGTATGGGACCATCTGGGACGCCAGCTTCAACTGCCTACGGGTTTATATGACCTAGAGGCTCCATTACAGCAAATGTGGATGGTACTATAGCCTCCATGCCCACCTGTATCACATCTTGTATTCAAGCTAGAGGCGGTACAACAGGGTACTAGAGCCTCCATGCCTGCTTGTATCACATCTTGTATCCAAGCTAGAGGTGGTACAACAGAGTACTAGAGCCTCCATGCCTGCTCGTATCACATCTTGTATCCAAGCTAGAGGTGGTACAACAGTACTAGAGCCTCCATGCCTGCATGAATCACATCTTGTATTCAAGATAGAGGCGGTACAACAGGGTACTAGAACCTCCATGCCTACATGAATCACATCTTGTATACAAGCTAGAGATGGTACTACAGTGTAAAAGAGCTTCCATGCCCACCCATATCACATCTTGTATCCAAGCAGGAGGCAGCCCAACACAGTACTAGAGCCTCCCTGCCCACCTGCACCACATTTTGTATCTAAGCCTGTGTCGGCCCAACAGGGTACTAGAACCTCCATGCCCACCTGTACCACATCTTGTATCCAAGCTACAGGTGGTACAACAGGGTACTAGAGCCTGTATGCCCCCCATATTACATCTTGTATTCCAAGCTAAAGGCGGTACAACAGGGTACTAGAACCTCCGAAGGAGTCAGTTTTCCACAATAAGTTCTCCTTTTGCTCTCATATTGCAATCACTTACATCAACGTTACAATCACACAGAGAAAGTTCTATTAGATTCCGACAACTTCTGGGGGAGGGATTGGTTTTGACAATGAATGTATAAAGCTTCTCCATTACAGAGCGTGGTGAAACAGCGAGCAAAGCCTATTAGTCAAGACATTCCTGCCTGTCGCCTCCATCAGTCCATCCAAGTACTCAAACTCGTAAAGTAATATCACTTACTCTAGTTTCATATGGACTTTGTCCAATAGGCTGGCTCCATCCCAACAATAACCATAACTATAAGTGGCGGTTGGAGACGCTGACCACAACTTAGTGGCTGATGTTAAACCAAAGCCTATTTTTATATTCTGTGAATTTCCCAAAGTATGACAATAGCAGAGGAGCCCTGACAATGCGGAGGTCCTCCTCCCATCAGTCTCTCCGGCTGCTGCTGGGTGATGACAGTCCTGAACATCTGAGACCATCACTTCATATAACACAGATCCTTTATGCTCCTTTACAACATCTCCAGTAAATTCATTCAATCCTCAAACTTTTGCAGGAATTAAAGAAACCATTATGTCTATTGCAGTTTGTGAGGGGATGGAAATAACAGTTTCTAACATGAGGCTTTCAAGTCAAGTCATTAGACATTGACGGGGTAAGCTACCTATAGATGTCACTATAAACCAGTTTTGCTCTTCCTGGAGAGCTAATTTACATATTTTTCCCATAAAGCATTGCTTGTAAGTTTTCAGACTTCAGCTGGATCTCCTCAATGAGAGTCCGTACCCTCCAAAGCTGAATGAAAGATAGCCAGTCTTCACTAACCTTTTTTATTCTTTTTAAGGGGATTGTCAAGAAATTCAATAAAATGACTAGCATGTGTGGAGCCTGTGGAAACCCAACAGGTGCAAGCATGTCTAGACAAAGAAGAGAAAGGGGCAGAATCCCTGGCAGAGCCAAAGGGTCCTTTTACACGGGACGACTGTTGGGCAATTAAGTAGCTGACTGTGGTCCCAGCCATTATCACTCCTCTGCCTGATTGCTCAGTAAACGAGTTTACGCTATCCGCCCACCTCCATTCACAGTAAACAGGTAGTTATTCATAGATTACTGACTGTCTGTCTACATGGGCCGATCATTTGATTTCTGTGCCTGCAATAACTGAAGAACTAATTATCGTTTGTTGTTCAGTCACTGCTGGCATTTAGATTGAACGATCATCAGATTCCCGCGATCCAGTGAAAACCTGAATGATCATTCAGTGTAAAACGGTCCTTTGACTACACGGTTCCTGCTAGGCTGAATGGGAAACATGACAGGAACCAACCATGTGGCATTAGGCTCCACCCAGAACTAATCCCCACCCACTGCTCCATTCCTCCGTTCCTGACCCATCCTATACTACAATCTACATTTTTGGACCGTCAGATTCTGTATCAGCGGAGTTTACCGTATTTCATAAAAAAAACACAGGCTAAAAGGAGACACCCCAAAATTAATAATTGGACCATTACAACCAAAAACTACAGTGACTCAGGGTTACATTCTGTAGTATGATGGGGATAAAACACCTGTCATCATCCAATTAAAAGTCATCTCGCCTGGCCTCTTTTACCCCGACCATATTGTAAAGTAGTCCCTGCATGAACCCACTTAACTATTCCTGTATCTCTCATTCACGACATGGTCTATGCCAAGAAACCCCTTGCTCCTGGCATCAGTGGATTATACCAATGGAAATCCCCTTAAATATATTCATGGTACTGAACGAATTGCACATAGTAGCTCACAAGACGAGGCATTAAGAGGGTCCATTACATCTATAAACACCAGGATATAGAGTAGTGATGGTTGAGGGGCTCCCTTAATAGTTCACAACTAGCCCGCATTCAGATTATGACTTGAGAAGTGCTTCAGGAAGTTTGGGGAATGCGAATGAACTCTTGGTACTCCATATAAAGGCGGCTTGGAGATGTTCTTCCGTTTACCCAGAGGATGTTCTGCTGCAGCAGGTAGAGCGATGATTCTGCGGCTTCCATGGAAAGTGACAGACGGCTGTCAGGATAAGCCCCTGGTGACCTGTTACAAGTCTGCTGTTCTGCCGGAGATCAGAGGAGACGTGGAGGGGAGGATTGCTGTTTGACTCCTCATCTGGGAGAAGATACACATTTGTTTGAATTTCAGGATGCTTCCCTGACCGCCTGGAGGAACGGCTTCTATCAGACGGAGATGTTTACAGCTGTCAACAAGGCGGCACAGTCGCGTCCGCGTTATTGCCTCCAATTTCATAAACGTCATGTCCTCTGTGATCAGATGCGCTCTGTTGTCATGCAAAACCTAGAATCTGATCCGTTCGGAGAGCATCAAATGAGCGAACGCCGACAGCTCAGACTTTTATTCCCTCTTCTCCTCCAAATCAATAGTTTTTATGGAGACTTATATTAGAGGAAAGCTAACATACTTCATCGTAGTGGCAAACGGCCAAAGATCATCCATCCACAATGCCCGCCAAGCCGTTTTTTTGGAAAATCGGCCATTAGGTTGGTCACAGTACAGTAAAGCAGGTGGCCAAAATCTACCCCATATACCTTATAAGGTCAACCTATGCCACATAAGGGATAACTAGCTGATCATTGGAGGTCTAACCGCTAGGACCTCTGCTGATTGGAACAGGGGTCCAGGGCATCCTTGAGTTGAGCTATAGTCAGACATGCACACCACCCCTCCATTAAAGGGGTTTTAAACTATTGATGGTCTATCCTCAGGGCAAGTCATCAATAATAGTTCAGCAAGGGACCCCCGCTGATCAGCTGTTTGCCAGGCTGGCATGCTTGTGCTCTGCAGGAAGCATATTGCCTGCAGTGGGAACAGAGCTAAGTTCCCATTCATTTCAATAACAATTTAGAATGCAATACCAATCCTCGCTACTACAATGGCCTGGCAAACAGCTGATCGGCAGAGGGCCTGGGCAACAAACCTACTACTGGTAACTTATCCTGAGGATAGAACGTCAATAGTTTACAACCAGAAAACTCCTTTAATTTCAATAGGATCGCCAGAGATGGCTGAGCACTTGAACTGCATTCATTTCGGGATGCTCTGGACTGCTGTTCTCATGATTGGCTGCGTTATTGTTTTAATCCCACAACAATCGGCTAATTATCCCTTAAACTGTGGACAGGAGACACATTTTATTTCAAGGAACAATCAATATTAGGGAGTTGTCCAGGATTATAAAGAATTGACCCCTTCCCCCTCAGACAGTGCCACTCCACAGAATAATGTACGACACTGTGCCTGCACCAGCAGAATAGTGAGTGCAGCTCTGCAGTATAATACAGGATGTAACTCAGGATCAGTACAGGATAAGTAATGTATGTACACAGTGACACCACCAGCAGAGTAGTGAGTGCAGCTCTGGAGTATAATACAGGATGTAACTCAGGAGCAGTACAGGATAAGTAATGTATGTACACAGTGACTCCACCAGCAGAATAGTGAGTGCAGCTCTGGAGTATAATATAGGATGTAACTCAGGATCAGTACAGGATAAGTAATGTATGTACACAGTGACTCCACAAGCAGAATAGTGAGTGCAGCTCTGGTGTATAATACAGGCTGTAACTCAGGATCAGTACAGGATAAGTAATGTATGTACACAGTGACTCCACCAGCAGAATAGTGAGTGCAGCTCTGGAGTATAATATAGGATGTAACTCAGGATCAGTACAGGATAAGTAATGTATGTACACAGTGACTCCACAAGCAGAATAGTGAGTGCAGCTCTGGTGTATAATACAGGCTGTAACTCAGGATCAGTACAGGATAAGTAATGTATGTACACAGTGACTCCACCAGCTGAATAGTGAGTGCAGCTCTGGAGTATAATACAGGATGTAACTAAGAAGCCGTAAAAGATCAGTAAACAGGTTTTGAAAGAATGAAGTCATTTAATACACTAGCTTTTATTGAAACTCAGAAAAACTTGCAATGTGAAAAATGTAAACTTTACTGGGTGATTCACTTTGTTTAGATCCAGTGGGGGCAGAGAGTACTAGAAATATAACAGAGTACATAGAGTTCTGCATCGGTGTCCAAAAATGTTTAATATATTTTCTAAAAATAAACTGGAAAAGGCCAGCGCTGCCTGTAATCTGCATATCAGAGGCAATTAAGACAAGGAGGATACAACATGGGGGCTCCTCTTACAAAAGGAGTCCCCAACTTTCATATCTCCAAATTGCCACCTGTGACAGGAGAGTCTTTGTGAAAGCTAAGTTGACTTATCTACCATCCCAACTGTAAGAAATCCTGCCATCTCCATTGCATTCAGTATATTCCCTATAAAACAATTCAAGGGCCTCTTTATTCCTAGAAATGTATCACGAAATTGACAGTCGACTGTAAGGCCTCCTTCCCACGAACGGATTTCCGCCGCGTAATTCGCGGCGAAAATCCGCTGCGTTGCCCGCAGCTATTAGGTTCTATTGAACCTAATAGCACAATGCTCACGATGCGTAATTCCACCGCGGAATTACGCACCGCGATTTCTCCCGTCCTCACCCGCAGCATGCTCTATTTTCTGCGGGTGAGGACGGGCTGTACGCACTGACGGCTTCCATTGCAGTCAATGGAAGCCGTCCGTTCACGCTATCTCCCGCTGTAGCGTGAAAAAACGCTTTCCCGCCCACCGCCGCGCGTCATATGACGCCATATGACGCGCACGGCCGCGTCACGTGACACGGCCGGTGACGCGCGGCGGTGGGCGGTGACGGGCGGTGAGCGGGGAAGCGATTTCACGCTATCTCCCGCAGGTAAGTATAGGGGCTCTGGGGGGCGCCGTGACGGGCTTCGCAGCGGAATATTACGCGGCGGAGCCCGTCACGCTCGTGGGAAGGAGGCCTAACTATTCACCTTGTTAATAGCAAGTCTCTCCCTACACAGTTTTGCACAGTGAGCGCTTACTGGACGATGTCAGACTGTAGGAACACAGGTCATACCAGCAACAATTAGTTTTCAATTTATTTGTACATTTCCAGGAGGAGTAATAGAGGAACAGTATAATGCAGAGTTCTAGGAATAGATGCTGCAGAATTATTTCATGGTATTGCATAATATTTACTCAGACACGAGAATGGACAAGTCCTCTTAAAAGGGGTTTTATGGCAATAACACAGTGAGACTTAAACTTGTGGTTCTGCAGATACTGGGTGGGACTACAATTCTCAGCAAGCCATGAGATCCATAGGGTCCGCTGACAAAAATTATACATTTATTACACCATGCATATACAATGCAATTAGTGATGTCCTGGGAAACCCTTTGGTGACTGATAAGTACCAGTTTGGTGCCACAAATTTAATGAATGATTTGAAGCCAACCGGTTGCCCATTCAGTGCCCTGCTGTTTTGACCAGGGAAGCAGAGGTGACATCTTGGCCCTGGTGCTTGAGGGAATGGCACATTAGAAACCAGCATTGGAAATGGTACGTGGTAGGCGTAGTGGGGTCGTATTACAGATTTTGCATCTGGTTCAAGACACCTTAAGCAGCAGAGTTGCACCGGTATTTGCCCACAAAAGTGATTCTTCAATCTCTGGTGCTGTCACTGAAGTGGATGGCACAGCAGCCCCCGCGCCATTCAATCAGGGACCGACCAGTCCCCTGCTCTCTAGATCAGTGGGTGTCCCAGTGGTTAATTCCCTACTGATCACAAAGCCATCCCCTATTCTATGGATAGGGAAAACTTTATGACTTGGCATGACCCCTTTTTAATGGGGCACTTCCACCACACATCTACTCCAAGAGTATGCTGTGTGAGCATACAGAGATTTTCCTAAAAGTTGGTAACCCTCTGTGTGACACAGTGGTTCCTGTGTGGGAGGTGGTTTGGGGTCAAAGTTGGTAAAGCAGCGTTAGTTGAGGGGTCTCCAGGGCAGACAACCATCTTCAGTCTTCATGGCCAATGCAGTTTTGAACTGGGAGCAGCCTGGACAACAAGATGTTAATCTGAAAACAGGAGGAAACTAGACTGGCATTTAGTGAAATGGCATCAGTGAAACTGTGCGTCACGATGACAGCTGTCACCGCAAGGAGTTATTACAACTCACTACGTTTCTGGTGATAGACAAGGTGGAGAGTAGAGAGGTGCCAGCGTTACCGGCATCCGCGTCAGCCAACTTCATGAAACCTTACAATTTAGAACAGCGTGATGACATATCCCAACCAGTCAGTAATACTGCGGGTCATAAAGGGGGTTTTGGGGAGTCAGTGAAACTACATTTGCATCACAATAAATAGAAAACGACAACCCAAGGCACTTTGTCACACTTTGCCCCTATTTCTAATCGACCGGTCAAGAGACCAGATGAACATCTGGATAAACAAGTCCAAATCGGACTGATCACTTGCTACATATGAGCTTTTGGAGTCTTGTAGATTTGATTGGGAGGTTTTTAAAGGGATATGACATACATGCCAGATAGGTGGGAGACAGGATATTGGCAGTCCTGGCGTAGGGGTTTCTGCATAGACTATGTATGGTATTGCAGCTCATCCCCATTCACTTAAGAAAAAAAAAAATTTGCTAAGAGAAAGCATCGCTGATTTACAAGCCTGCCATATTCTTCCTGTCTGGAGAAGCACACAGGGTCACAGGGCAAAATATACCCATAAATAAAGTGCTGACCCTGTGACTGCCCCTCTTTAAATTTTACCTATGCAGTCTTAAAAGTCCAATCAAAGGCTATGGTAAACAAGCGCGCCAATGACACGCACCTCAATCCATTTCTGCTGTAGCGGCGTAAAGGCCCCACTTTATACTTCTACACCAGGAATGGATTGAAGTCGGCATCATTAGCGCGCTTGTTGTTTACCATCTTTTTTTTTTTAAAAGAAGCTATCTTTTTGTCTAAAAGATGGACAGTTGTTGAAGACGTATGGGGCAACTCGAAAAGAGTGCAATTATAACCAAAAGTTCAGCAACTTTCAAAATAGGCTCAGTTTAAAAATCTCTGCTTATTGCCAATGAATTGAAACAATGTTCATTATGTCTGAATAGGCCCAGATTAGACCGCATTCAAACAGCTGTATGCGAGTTGCACACAAGAATCTTAAATCTAACTCGCATCGGACAGTCCATAGACACCTCATCCATGTGCAGGGACAATGCAGCAAAAGATGCCCATATAGAATAGATGGAAATTGGCACGACTGGCCAGCTATCAAATGTGCACCTACCCTCATGCGATGAAAAGTGTTGCAGAAAACAAGGAAAGGACATGTTTTTTGCCATGAAGAATAAGTAACATAGTATGTTAGGCTGAATGAATGAATGGAGATAATATCCATCTAGTTAAGCCTCTTTCAACCCCCACCCACCCCTCTTGGTCCAGAGGAAGGCAAAAAAAAAAGCCAATTGAGCTCATTTGGGGGGAAAAAAATTCCTTTCCGACTCTGTATGGCTGTCAGAATAATCCCTGGATCAACGTTTGAGTTCCTACCCAACTCCAAGACCCGAATCAACAACCCCGCTGGTCACCTAATAGGTATATCCTGTAATATCGTAGCACTCTAAAAGAAGTCTAGTCCCCTCAAACTCCTCTATGGATTTTGCCATCACCACGTCTTCAGGCAGAGAGTTCCACAGTCTCACTGCTGTTACAGGAAAGAACTCCCTTCTGTGTTGATGATGAAACCACATCGTGGCACCACATATCCATGGTTGTACTGATCTCCTGGTTGAACATTGAATATGGTATATTAAAATCCATCAAGTCAAATTTTGGTTTCCTCATTTGGGAGTTATCGTCATACACATTAGATGTTTGCAACATCATGATGCCATCAACAAAAATCCTTCATGCATTATATGGCACTGTTATGCAGGACAGCATCCCTACTGATCGATCATGCACTGTATCTGGATCCAATACAGAACATTAGGAAGACCTATGCAATAACAGGTTGGTCCACATTTTTGGGCAATCACGGCTTTCAGATTTCAGGGGAACAGGTTCCATAAGGTGGCGAATATCCTCCACACTAAACTCAACCCATGCCCGCTGCACCAGCTCCGTCAGTTGGTGTACATTCAGTGGGAGTAGATCTCACAGCCCTTTCCAGCAAATCCTAGAGATGTTCAATGGGGTCACAGTCCGGTGAGTTTGGGGGCCAAGGCAGTGTGAACAATTCATTGATTCATTCCTCCAACCACTCCCTAGTGATTCGAGCTTGATGACAAGGAGCATTGTCCTCATGAAAGATGGCACTGTGGTCGTGAAAATTTCTGGAAGATATGGGGGCAGAAGGTCAGCTAACAGACCACGACAACACCACCAGCTTGTTGAACCTTAATTGTGCACCTGCAGAATATGGTTTCATGCTGCTTATGCCAGATGCTGACCCGATCATCTGTATGGTTCAGCAGAAAATGGGACATTCTGTATGTGTCCATGGTCCAATGAACTCTTTACTGCACCGATGTGAGGCAGCGTTGTTGATAACCTGGGTTCCTCAAGGGTACCCTTGTTGATTTTCAGCTACTGAACCCCAGTCAACGCAAGGTACACCGCATGGTCATTGTGGAAATTTAACTTCTCCACTGTTGTATGCTAGGTCAGCTGGCACATCATTGCTGTGCTACCAGATGTGCCAAACCAATGCTCGCCTCTAGATCAATCACACGTGGCCTGCCGTTGAATGATCTTCTGACAGATCTCGGTCCATGGTTCAACCAGTATTGGTAGACGCTTGATACAGTGGTTCGGAATCACCAACAAGTGCAACAGTTTCAGAAATACTGGCATAGCACCTCTGGGAACCAATCTGCCCGCGGTCAAAGTCACCAAGTTTAACCATGACTACCAATTGTTGGCTTCTGCTCCGCATAGGAGAGCTCACCATGATACAACCGTCACGTGGTACCGCATTACTGGTCACAAGATGTCACGTGCCAGCTGTTTCTAATGCAGAGATCAATGTAATATGGTTTGTTACAATTGTATCCAGCCAATGTAACATCTGGGACTCCTGACTCCCATGCTACAATGTATCCATGAAGCTACACACACGTTTCAGAAGTCCAGTAATGATTACGTCCTTTAGTTTCCTGGCAAATATAAATGCCGACAACCCCTCTGCGAAGTATTAGCCCCATGACAGTAATAATGTGCCCTCTAACTGCTGTGGAAGACTAAACCCTTCTTCACCTAGTCTGCACTCCATCACCCATCTGAAAGCAGATGCTCACGTTTACATAGAAGGAAGGGTGGGGGGGGTTAGGAAAATCTAAGATATTTCCATCCCATTTCCTCAGCATTTCAGCCTAATTCTTGACGCGGCCTCTTTCTAATAAAATCAAAGTGCATTTCATTTCATGGTTCGACTTCACGCTTAGAATTATTGTAACCGGGCCCTGTGGGGAAACTCGCCACAAATAATTACGCTGATTTTTGAAAGTGCTCTCTAAATTATCTTTTCCCTGCACTTAGGATATGGAGCCGCCACACTCGCTATGGTGGGGGGAAGGGAGGGAAGAAAAAAATATATAAAAAATAAGAATGATATTGTAATTTGGCTGATCTATGGATTTGGCCGGTAATTGAACAGATCGTGCCACTAATGTAATAGTTTAAGAGTAGTGAGATTGTCTCCTAGTAATATGTGACATGAGCCAAATGGAATTATCTGCTATTGTAGATGAGAACAGCGAGCGTGGGGCCTCTGGAAACACTACATGGTAAGAGAGGCACTTTACAGACTAATAATATGCTGCGCCTCAGTCCTCCTGAGATGGAGAGCGGGAGAAATGACTCCGACAGACTGTTAACTCCTTCAGCACACTGGAGTCACCGTCAGCCTCTGTGCGGAGCAGACAACAATACGGTAATTAACCACTAAAGTTAGTGAATAGGGTTGTGTGTGTGTTTGTGTGTGGGGTGGGGGTAACACATAGGTTACACTGTGCTCAGAAAATTAAGGAAACACTTAATTCATGTTCTGGATCTGAAGAAAAAGATGTCACTCTGCCAATTCTGGTGAATGCTATAAAAGCTGCGGGTGCTGGGCTGTGAGCACAGGTCCTACTACAGGACGTTGGACCCTCATGGAGTCCATTTATGACAGTTTGAGAAGACGCAGAAAACATGTGCTGTATAAAAGCATCATTTCTACTTCAATCGTTAAAAATAGAAAAAAAAAAAAAAAAAAAGCTCATTATACCCAGTTTACATCTTATGTACTAATCAAAAGGTATTGAATATGCGGGGTAGCCATCCTGAAAAGGACGACCCCGCCAGGAACCTAGGTCCTAATCATCCTTTTCACCCTAATTTCATGGGGAAAGGTTAGAAGAAAAGGACCTAGTTATATTAATACCTACAAACCGTACCAAAGATACCACAAACATATGTATCCTACATGGATATATTATACAACATATGACCAAAAAAACTCTATTGTACAGATATACCCATCAATTCACATAGTTTCTTATTAAATAAACTGAAGACAATGACATCTTAGGGTAATGTTATGATAACGTTCATACTAAATAGTCCGTAAAAATAGTGACACTCCAAAAGATCATATCAATTCTCCATATCAACGCGTTTTGCACTACCAATCGCAAAGGCCGATCAGCGACCAAACTAGTCCAGCTCTTCTCGTCTTATGGCCCATGTCCTGGGAGACACAGCAAACCTCCTTGTGATGGGTCATCCAGGAGGAGCGGGACGACCTGTACAACCTGATGCGGCTTCAGGTACCCGTCGTATACCAGTAGTGACAAGGACACCACCAGCAAAACACAGAACTAGAGACGAGTCAGTCAGGATGGAGACAGGAGAGGAATGGTCTCCAGTCCCTTTTCGGGGTGTCTTGCTGTCACCTCTTTGGTGCTCCTGGTCCCCTTTTTATTTGCACTAAAGAAGGTGAAATGGATTTACAATTGCTTCTGCTTCCCAACTATACCACAAGAAAGTGAACGGACCCAATTATAGACAATGGGGTCGATTCGGTGCTGTTTGGTTCCGTTTTGAGATGAAGTTGCTCGACCTTGGGGATTCCCCTTTCCTGCTCTCCGAACGGAGCAGAAAGCGGGTCACTAGATGAAGGTGTGAAACCACCCTAATTGCTGCGCTTAAACTGAACAATTGAGAAACCTACAGTTCTCGTTCCTCAAGTCTTGCACAGTGGAATTTGCCTGTGCAAATCTAGTAAAATCCAAAGCAATCCTGTCCTGTGTGGACCTATCCTAAAACAAACATCTAAATCCACTCTGATGATAACTTCCTTGTAAGAAGATCTGCATCCACATGATTAGCACAGACAGTCTCATCCTCTACAATGAAGGGTGACATCCAATGACTACAAGCAGAGGTTTTGCAACCCATGAGGAACTGATATAAGAGGTACTGAAAGGTACATAATATTCCATTATAAGCTTTACTTGGAAGTAGCATCTTAAAAAATATACTCAACTGGCTCCTAAAGTCTCCAGTATGTGAGTATCCCTTGTTTAAGACCCCTTAAGAGTCCTGTCCAGGTCAGGCTCTCCACAGCCATTTTTTATTCTCACACCCAATACTCAGGCTTTCTTCCTCAAAATCTCAAGACCAAATAACCACTTCAAGTCCAAACTCAATGTAGATATATTGTTCAAGGGGTCCAACCTTCAACATTTATAGCACTTCTGTGACGAGTAAACCGATGTCTGGTACCGCCATTGGTCAATCACCATCGCAGTCTCCAAAAAACTCGATGGAGAGGAGGTCAAGCATCTGGTTTTCTACAACTTCCTACACATTAAAATTGGAAAGGGGGAACCCTTTTAAATTCTATGGAGATTGAAGTGGCCATGAATGAACGAATGTGGCCTCTGTATTGTGAACTTCCAGAGCTAGTGCTCGCCCCAATCAAGGATTTATGGTATGTCCTGTGTGAATGGTGTAAGTGGTTTTGACGATTTAAATAATCCTTTAGAATCAATGATGGGCCAAAGGTTGCCAAACCCGTGTAAGAGCCCGCTTAACTTATCGTTCAATTAATCGTTAAATCGTGCAAAAATGAATACTCATTCAGTGTAAAGACAGCCAACTATTGAATGGTGAGCGATAAGGTGTTTACTTCTAATTCACAGTTCGTTTTATGCAGGCATAAAAGTCATTATTCGTCATTTGCCAGTCGTTGTGTAAAAGATGATCCTTCAGTCGTTACCAGACTCCCCTGGTTGCATTTTCCTAAAACAGCACCACACTTGTCTACAGGTTGTGTCTGGTATTGCAGCTCAGCTCCATTGATGTGAATAAAGCAAAGCTACCAAACCACACACAACCTATGGTCAAGTATGGAGTGGATTTTGAAATCTAGCAGCCATGGACAACCCCTTTAAATTCTCTTACAGAGCCAAGTTTGCTTGGCCTGATAGCAGTTGGGAACCTTCAGCAATTATTTATTTCCCATGACTTAAAGCAGCTCTCCAGTTGCAGGACAAAACTGTGTTGCGGGCCCGGAGGGGCAGGGGTATATATTACCTGCAGCTATTCATCTGTGCCGCACCTCCTATCCACCATCCACCAGTTTCAAGCTCCATTTTCACCTGTCCAAGATGGCTGCAGCAATTTTCCAACTAACTGTGCGCTGCCCTTTGCTTATGTGATCAGTGTTAGCCAATCAGACAGCAGGTATATATTCATTGGTAGACCAACACTATCAATGCACTGAATAGATTAGGTAGTCCGACGGTTACGTTGGCCATCTTGGATGCCCAAAAACAGAACCAGGAAACAGTGGATCGGAGGGACAGGGAAAAAAGCACTATAGGCAATTACCCTCCTCTTCCAGTCCCAGGACAGAATTTTGTTGCTTTAATCTATAGTAGTGCTGTATAATATTCACCCCAATTCCCAAATAGTATCCTGAATGTTATTGTTCTACGCATGCATTAATTCTCTTGACAGCGCTTCAACTTTCTGTCCCTTTTCCTTCACGGCCTGCTCGTCCGCCTTCAAGCTGTGCAGCGTCTGGATAAACAACGCTTTTGACAGGAAAGGAAAGAACGCCACCGTGGTGTGAAAGCAAATCTACAAGGGACAATGGAAGAGCACAGAATATATAGTCCTGCTCATCCAGAGCTTCCCAGTTCATGGAGATGACTTATCAACAGTTTAAATCAACTCTATTAGTTTTTTTTATATATTTTTGATCACAATAGCAGCCCAGTATGTAGCACTACTTTTAGAGCCCTGACGGACCCAAATAATGTGTGGAGTCCATAGTCATCATCAGCCCATTGGGGTTAAGGGCACTTATCTAGGGCAGGTTCAGTGCAAGACACCAAGAAGCAAGAACCTCCATCGTCCACCGCCCCTCATCAGACCTTACGCAACTCATTAAGCCTGGACAGCTCCTTTAAACCGTCCCAAATCCCAGACATCCCTTTAAAGGAGAACAGTTTTATTTCTTAACCAGCTGCTTTAGAAGTTATTGGCACGCGACACGCATCCATCATTGAGTAGATTTATAGGGATGCTCAATCTACACTTCTCAAGCTGTGCATATATTTAAATGTAATCCAGATGAATGATCGGAAGGTTGTGGAAAATGTAATATAGTGTGCATTAGAGACTGCAAACATAACCACAGATAAATGAGCCGAACGTGCTGCGGAGGTGAGAATTTGTCACCATTCTAATTGCTCTATACAGTGCAAATGTATCTCAGTTACGCCGTGCGGTGCAGGCTCCGGGAACACGCGGCTAGAGTGCTGTATACATTTTTATGGAGACAGATTAAACCGGTTGCAGGGGTATACTCAAAAATCATGGCAAATTCCCCAGCTCTCTATACAGCTACTGAACCTGAAACCTTACAACAAACATCTCTGTACATTCTACCAAATTTACTTTAGCATGGTGCAACTTGATAAACCCTTTAAAATCCTGCCCACCTTCACATAAAACCAATGCCACTAAGCCAGGGCTTTTACCCATGTACTTTTAGTTTATTCACATGTTCCCTACTGTTGTCCACCGGTTGTTGGCTTTGTTTACAGTCACGACCTCAAGTCTCAGTTATTTATGCTTGCACATCCTGCCTGGCATGCGCGGTTGCAACTCTAAAGTAGGCTTGCAAAATCCACTCTCACTACCAATGCAACATGAAGGGAATGAGTGGATGGGAAGATGGCCTGAGACATGACATCAACAGAAAAAAAGGCCCTGAAAGAGGTGTTACATGACCAGCATGGAGTGGATCCCTGCATATTTCCAAGTATATATTACAAATTATCTTAAAGTTTAAAGCAACCCTCCAGTTTTGGGGCAAAATTCTATCCTGGGACAGGAGGGAGCAACGGGTATATTATGTGCAGTAATTCATTCTAGCCGCTGATCCTAGCCACCAGATCTGAGTCCTGTTTACAGCCATCGGAGATGACCAACAATTTTCGAACTACCTAATGCAAACTCTGCACTCTTATTGGCTAGTGCTGATCACGTGAGCAGCTCTGGCCAATCAGAAAGCAGGTATAATGCATTAGAAGTCTAACTGTCAATGCACTGTGGGGATTAGGTAGTCTGAAGATTGTATTGGCCATCTTGGATGGCTGAAAATGGGAACTGGAACTGTGGCATTAGAGGGACTGCAAAAAAGAAAACTGCCGCTAAAACACCCTGTCCCTGTACTGGGACAGAATTACATCCCAAAACCAAAGGGTCGCTTTAGTCTATAGCAGCATTAATAAATACATACTTTTATATGGCTCAGATAACCCCTTTAAGAATGGATCAAGAAAAGGGTCTTATACAACAACTGTTGAAGAAACTACAACTGTTTTCCCCGGCTTCTCCATAGACACGAACATTCAGATCGGCCGAGCATTTACGAAGTTAATTGACTGGGAAGCAACAGGATTGGTTGTTGAAATGCAATGTCCCTGATCCTGCTTTCCCTCGACATGATCACTCAGGGGAATGTTTATCCACCAACATACACAGTCGTTGGATCGTTACTGGCGAGGTTAGATAACTTAAGTCTGAAAAGTGTACAACTGCTTAAATTTACACAAGCCCCACCTTCTTTGCAGTAGTCTCCTAGGACTGTCAACTATGCATTGGAGATCTTCGTCCATCACCTGCACAAGTCCTAATAGGGCAAGAGAGTGTTTATATCAGACAACACCTACTCGAAGCCAAAAATCAGGGAAGTCTAGACTAATTCTCCTTTTTTAAAATTCATTTCTTCTTGGATCAATATGTCTCTGGCAAGGAATGTGTTCAAAGCACAATTAGAGAAATGTACGATGCTGATCTACGGCGTCTGGCAATGAGTGTAATGGTTATGTGCCATCTGGGGACACATTGGTGAAAGAGTCCTAAAAGAGAAGATTCGGGATAATGAGTTCATATTTAGTGTTTTGTTTTTTTTCTTCTGTCGGAAAAGCAAGCAAATGTCTCAAAAAATTCATTAAAAAGTAACAGACAGCCATTAGCCAAGGGCAGCCCCGCCACCATTAAGAGCCGGTGGCCCATGGCCATGAGAGCGTAGCCAAATCGAATGTGAAAAAAGTTCTTCCCCAGTGTAATGCTCAAGAAAATGACAAGTAGTAAGCCCAATATATAAGCAGAATGTACTGTGAAGTACATTGGTCAGCTTCCACCAAGCGCGTATACTTACCACAGAGGTAAGCCATTGTGCTGCTATGGGGCCCATGAAGAGAGGGACTCCAGGGATACTTGGATCTACCCGGTTTTCTACCGGACGTCTGGAACCAATGTAGGACTCCCCTCTCCAAAAGGAAATTAATTGCTCAAAAAACAAGGTGGTTAGGAAAAAAAAGTCTTAAGGGTCACGGAAAAGCAGTGGAAAGAGGAGGGGCATTTTGATCTTTGTCATGTGACCTATATAATCACCACGGGCCTCCACAAGGCTGCATTTATTTCAGGATGTTTATATGGAGCCAATCTCATAGATCTCCAAATCCATTGGTATGTTTTTGGTGTGTAGGAAGAAAGCAGAGAACCTGAGTACACCTACAGAAATAAAATCATGCAGATATTGCCCCTAATCAAATTTGAACCCAGAACCCCAATGCCACAGCAGAGCTAACCACTGAGCCACCACATTTTTTTTTCAAACATTAAGGGGTTGTCCCGTTGTAAATCACTGATGGCCTATCCTAAGGAGAAGCCATCAATAGTAGATCAGTAGGGGTCTTCCACTCTGGACCCCTGCTGATCAGTTCTTCACTGGGCCAGTGTGCTCATGCACGGAGCTGATTTCTACAGGAAGCAGACAGCCAGTGGCTACACTTTGTATTGCAGGACCTTTGCGTCAATAGGAACTTTGCCTGTAATACCAAGCCTGGCCACTGCAGAGAAAACCAAGCTGTTTGCTTCCTGCAGAAATCCACAAGTGCAACGACCTGGCAAAAAAAGTGATTGGCACAAGGGCCGGCTGGTAGACGCCTGCTGATCTATTATTGATGGTCTATACGAATGCTAGATCATAAATAGTTTACAACTGCACAACCGCTTTAACTATTAAGCATTCTAGTTAGGTCTTTAATTACTCTTGATAAGACATATGGAGTAGAAATATAAAGGTTACAGTTTGTCCACATGCTTATAGGATTCAACAAAAAGCAAGAACAAGATTCTATCACCAGTCAATCATTGAGGATTATGGCAGGAGATGCAACCATCGGATGAACATATAAAAAAGGTCATTACATATTACTTCCTGGGGTTCTGATACAGAAGCATGGGGCATATGTACTTCACATTTTGCACCAGAATTCTTGCACAAAGAAAGTTACAATTGTGATGCAAATGCCAAAATTGCAACTTTTTGGGAGGTCTACTCCAGGCCCTGCCATTTTGACAAAAAAGTGGAGTTGAGCCTAAAGTGAAAGGGCATCAGATTTACTATAATTTTTGCCAGAAGCTGATGTAAATTATAGCTGAAACCTACACCAGCTCGTAGCTGGCATAGGTTTGTTTGGCGCACAGTGATGTCACAAGATGCAGTAAACACAAGGGTTTGTGACAAGTCAAAGTTTTCCCCTATCCAGATGATAAAAGTATACCCTATTATTGGGGATATGGGGGGGGGGGGGGGGCGCCTGACAGGCGGAACACCCACCAATCCCAAGAATGAGGATACGGTTAGTCCCCACGTGAATGGAAAAGTTGCGCGGCCGTGCTACTGCTTCATTCACTTCAACAACCGCTCTGGAGATTGCCGAAATGCTTGAAATCTAATCTCCAGCAGTTGTGCGTCTACACGACCTCCATTTACTCAAGAAAAGACCAAACCCTATTCTCAGGATTGGTGGCTGTCCCAGCAGTTAGACCAAATCAAAGTTAGCCCCTATCCTGTGGAAAGGGATAACTTTATAATTCAACACAACCCCTTAAGTTTTCCTTCAACATTTTGAAGACTTCCTTGCAAGGATTTCCTTGACAGAGCAGAAGAAAGTCTTCAAAATGTTGAAGGAAAAGAAATGTCCAGTGTACTTGCAGAAGCCGAGGAATGGAAGCATGTGACCCAAAGCAGCAGAAAGATCAGGAGTCAGCCAGCACCCATACTGCTTGGGAACTAGTACCTGGTTGTCACACAGGGGAACCTAGTACTGGTTGCGGAGCAGAAGGAGAAAGTTACAGCAAGAAAGGACACTATCCACAAAGAACTGCGTAGTAAGCACACAGAGTCCTCTTGTTAACGTGTTGTTGTGAAGAAGAAAAGGAGAGTGGTGGTTGTGGGGGATTCCCTATTGAGAGGAACAGAAGCCTCTGTCTGCAGACCTGACACCTCACGACAGGTGTGCTGTCTTCCAGGTGCACAAATCAAAGATGTGTTCAAGAGGCTGTCAAGACGCTTCAGTCCTACAGAACACCACCGATTCCTACTAATACATGTAGGACCAATGACGCTGCAAAAAAGGACCTTGCAACTATCTGCAGAGACTTTGAAGACCTTGGAAAGAAGGTGAAGGAACTAGGAGCACAGGTGGTCTTCTCATCCATCCTCCCAGTGGATGGCTATAGAATAAGAAGATGAAACAGGATTCTAGAGGTGAACTGGCTCTACGATAATGTCGTCAGCAAAGATTTAGATTTAGATTTCTGAACCATGGAGTGAATTACCTATACAATGGACTGCTTGCTAGAGATGAGTTACACCTTACAAAAACAGGTAAGCAAATGTGTGTTGGGCGCCTGGCTTCTGAGAGCTTTAAACTAGAACAAGGAAGTGAAGGGAAGGGAAGTGAAAGGCCAGGTAAAAATATACAGCTAATGAATACATTTCAGAACTTTGCTATTAGAAGTGGGAAGAAAAAACAAAAAGGCAACCACAATTCAGGGATGTATTAAGAGAAACGGAGTCTAGATCACGTGAGGCAATTATCCCCCTCTATTCTTCCTTAGGCCACCTGCAGACGGCCGGGTCGGATCTCGCTGCGAGAATTCTCCCAGCAGGACACGACCCGGGCCCCTGCAGGGACCAGTGTGGCACTCACCTCTCCCGCAGCTTCGTGATGTGACGGCTGCCCGCCAGCCGGCATAAGCGCAGAGCAGAGCCGGGGTGCGGGAGTGACATTTCTGTGCAGGCCTCTGCGAGACCCGCACAGAAATAGAGCATGCCAGGATTTGTTTTCCGCTTGCATTTTCACGCGGACAAATTGCGACCGTCTGCATAGGATTGCGTATTGTAATGCAATCCTATGCAGGCAGGGGCGTAAATTCTGCGGGGAAACCCCGCCCCAGAATTTCCACCCATGTGCAGCGGGCCAGTGTCAGACCTCATCTGGAATACTGTGTCCAATTCTGGGCCCCAACTTTAAAAAAGACAAATTGGAGCAAGTTCAGAGATGAGCTACCAAGATGGTGAGCGGTCTGCAAATCATGTCCTATGAGGAACAGTTCAAGGATCTGGGAATGTTTAACTTTCAGAAGAGAAGACTGAGAGGAGACTTATTAGCTGTCTACAAATATCTGAAGGGCTGTCACAGTGCAGAGGGATCAGCTCTATTCTTATTTGTACAAGGAAAGGCTAGAAGCAATGGGATGAAACTGAAAGGGAGGAGGCATAGATTAGATATTAGACAGGGAGGGTGATCAATGAGTGGAACAGGTTACCACAGGAGGAGGCGAGTTCTCCTTTAATGGAAGTGTCCAAACAATGGCTGGACAAATACCTGTCTGGGATGATTTAGTGAATCCTGCACCGAGTAGGGGGTTGGACCCGATGACCCTGGAGGTCCCTTCCAACTCTTCCAGTCTATGATACACCACACTTACACCCCTGGTCCAAGTAAATAGGTCTCAAAAAAGAACCATATGTTATGGAGGGTCATTAAAATGAACTATCTAAAGGAGACCCAGGAAGACAAGACCGGACTCCATCTGTAGCAAACAGCAGTTTAGGCTGTAAAAAGGATGTCATAACATTGCTTTTATCTTTCCTCTATTCCTTCCTGCTCCATTTGCCATTTCCTTGATCTTATCTGACTTTTCTCCTGACCTTTCAACCCGACCTGGAAGGTCAAGGACCTCAGAGATGAAATTGCCCACCGAGCCAGAAAGCCATAAATCTAGGTTCATAAGAACAGCTTTGGATGTGATAAATGAAGCAGAGCGTTGATAATCATCAGTGGGAGATCGGGTGTGGGGCATAAAGTGCACCATCATATGGTAGTAGGAACAAGACCTAAAGCAAATCTTTATTACTGTTCTGCACGGTTAGCCACAGGAGCATGAAAGGAACAATTTACTTATAGAATTGTTCTGCTCCCCCAGTCTAAAAACTAAACTAGAGGCCATGTACATCGGCATATTGCAGGACGCATAACATGGCAATCTAAACAAACCCATGCACATTAGATGAATACGGGTCAAACTCGCCAATTTTAGGCAGGACTGGCCGACCATCTAAAATATTTGAGGTGTTTCAAAACTATCCAGAAGTAACTCAGGAAAAAAAGTAAAGGACACGATGGGTTTAAAGAGGACTTGACACGTCAAGGCAGCGGGGCTTGCTGCATAGCTTTGCAACCACGACCCAGTATCGCTGTTTTTTTCCATCACATGTAAGAGAGATGTATTTTTTTTATTGTACCAGTCAGCGCCTTTTCCTTGGTTTATTTATATAGTAGACTGAATTGTATTGTATTATGGGCTATTGGCGCCTTAAAGACATGGTGGGGTGATGCCCGGGGAACTAAGGAAGTATTGCAAGAGGAGGAGTCTGGTTATGAAAATGGAGTTCATGGATTATACTTGTGAGGAAGTAGTGAAGAGTAGACAGTAGTATGGATAATAACATTGCCCAGAGACTTTGCGAGACCTGAAAGCTTCAGCTATTGGGGGGGAAATCGCGCCCCATCACTCCTGCCAATTTGCAAAGTTGTAGCGACTAAGGTCAGATTGCTTAATAAAGTTAGTATGTTATGGAGTCATGTGGTCCTGTTCGATGCGCCCCATCACCATGCCGCTACTTGTTCTCTACACAACATGTGTGCCCTAAGGAGTAAACCTGGTGGTACCTTTGCCGTGCGCACTATTGTTCCTACTCCCATACCCATCTGGTTTCTCATACCTTCCACCCACACATACTCGCCCCTGTTCTCCCGTACAGGCCCCTCTTAGATGCAGGTCCTGGTGCTGCAAATCTATCAAGTGGCTTGTCCCCACCGCTCATTACCAATGGGTGACATCAGACTTGGCTGTCCACAGGAGAGGAGCTTGTACAGGAGAATAGGGCTGAACAGACAGGTTTATCGGCAAACATGCCCGACTGTTTGTTCTCATGGGAGGTAAGCCACCACCAGAGCGGTCCTGAAGCAGCTTATTCTCCTTCCCATTTTGAGGATAAAGTGTATGCGTTCATGGTAAGAAACAGCCACCGGTCAACAGCTTTAAGGTGTATGATCACCTTTAAGAGCACATCGACCCATACTGTAGTGCTGATCTCCTGGTCTATTCGAATGCATGCTCTTTAATAGTTGTATTGCCTATGGTCCATAAAAGAACAACCCAAGGACTCCTTGAAGCACTTTACAGATTCCATGCGAACGCTGAATGACGGAAAGAGTGGAAACGCAAGAAGATACCTCGTCGGTCATCATCTCAACAAAGTGCATGGTTTTTGTTTGAAATGTTATATATCGTAAGCGCTTTTGGGGTGGGAGCATGGATTGGTGTAATGATACCACGAACCAGAGGGGTGGTAACAGGTGTCACTAGAGAAGGCCTTCAGAGTTCATATAAAAAGTGCTAATTGAATGAGGGACCAGAAGTGTGGAGGCCAAGAAGTGGGCTCTGCCCTTCGCAGGCTAGGATGGTAAGAGTGGCTACCCTATAAAAGGAAAGATGAACATTGGAATTGTGCTTCTGAATATTCCTCTGGAGTGGAAAAAGTTTGCCTTTACTGTTGTGGCATTCTAAGCCTTTCCATGCCGCAGTTCCTGAGAGAAGAAGCCCAACTTGTTGAAGTTCCTGCTCCGCTGAATCATAACATGGAGCGACTTCCTCCCCTAAACATTATGCACAAAACCAGGGCCATTGAAGCCATTCGATTTTATGTTCGCACACAGGTCCCCAGTAACCAGTCATTCCATGCCTGCAATGACCATTTCATCCATTCCATCTACCGATCCAGCGAATGCTGCATCTACTGCCGTCAACCCTAGAATGCCGAGAAACTGTTCTGTCTCAACCTTTGCCTACCGGCATCCCCGTTGCAGTAGAAAAGTAAAAGGTAGATCACTGGGGGGGGGGGGGGGGGGGGTCATGGTAGAGGCCAAATCATGTCCGAAGGTCACTTGCCACTGAATGTGGTTATGATGGAGACAAGTTCAATTCTAGGTTTTGCCATCAGGGTTGCTGACAGTAATCACATGGATAACTACTTTAATTTACAAACCCATTCCAGAAAAACTGGAATCTGATAAATGACATGAAGACCCATGGGTGGAACCCATTAGGCCTGCAAAGTTATTTTTGAGTACAAGTAATAAACACTAATGAGACAAACTCCATAGAGCAAGTCAAAAATGCATGAAACAAAGCTAGATCAAGACCCAAAAATTTGAGTAGATTTCTCACTCCTGGCGCAAACCAATACAGCATAATATCTTGGTTACGGAACTCTTCAATCCTTGTAGATACAGACATCACTAATAAAAGGGATACGATCCCTGGCTTGTATCAGCCAGATCACAATTCCCAAATAAGACATCTGAGGTCTTAGTCACGTTTCCTTCAAGTCTTTTCCTACATAGGCTCTTGAACTGAATTTGGGCTTCATGAGGCTTGTAGGCCCCCAGGCACATGAAAACATCACAAGGTAAAGAAGCTTCCTGATAACTACACAAGTCAAGAAAGGGAAAGTGATGCACCGGAGTGTGAAGAGGACAGTGGGGATTTAGGGGCTATGCTGCTCTTGCCAGGGGCTAGATAAAACGGAGTTGAGAAACAGAAGATGGAAATCTAGGAACCAACGAGATTTTCTTAAGTTACAAGAACAGCCCATGCGCTGACTAAGGAAGTAGACTGAGTATTTTATTTAAAACTTATATAAGAAGCCAAAATACACTAGAAAGATGAGGACGTACCTTGCCTGGAGGAATCTTACAGTTACGAAACTTAAAGGTTCATAAAGCATGTAGCTCCAGATATTACAACTTTATATTCCCACGGTTAGGGCTTAGGGGTGGTACAGGTAAGAAAGACATGGCTGCTTTCTTCTAGAAACACACTTGTCCATGGGGTGTGTCAGTTCCATTGAGGCGAGTCAAGAGGGGTGTGTCTCTCTCCTTAAAGAGAGCACCCAAGAAGTGTGTGGAAACACTTAGAGGGCGAGTGGGTTAGGGGGATGGCATAATCTCTCCCCAAGGAGAGCACCCAGAAGGGGTATGAGAAGACCCCCCCCCCCGAGAGGCGAGTGAGGAAACTTATACGGCCATACGTGCTCCTCTGGGTAATTTATGCAAATAAGGAAGATGGAACAATACCTCTGCAGCGCTACCTATTGGATGCCAGCATTCCTTCAAATCAATGTTACCAACTTGTTTAAAAGTCGTAAACAATTATTGGGAATAGGAAACGAAGCCAGAAAACCATTCATAAAGGTGAATAACGCAAACAACCTATACAGAGGTGTAGCGCTTTTTTTTTTGAGGCTATGAGTTAGGGGATTCAGTTTTCCTGCTTCGTTATAGGAACAGAAAAGGGGATTCCGCTGGCCAAAGCGATCCGTTTTAGGACAGAACTAAACTGACCCCACTGACTAGAGGGGTCCTGCTTGGTTTCTGTTGAGTCTGGCATATTACTGGACGCAATAGTCCTGTATGCTGGACTTTTTCTCCCAGCATTCCCCGAATGTAGATACAAGCATAGCATAAGACAATACCAATGTTTTTCTAATCCTGGGCAACATATAGGAAACCACCTTGAACATATATAAACAGTAAACTAATCCAACATCACACAAAGTCAATGTTTTCCCGAGAGAAGAGTCCTCAGGAGATTATACTCCGAAGAGCGAAAAGAAAATCCAGAAAACATGGAGTTGCAACAACTCGATGGAGACGACACACGCTGCGTCCACAGATCAATTAACGAGCGGAGTCCTCGACTGGAGCAAACTAAAGTGATTTTCTATAAGAATGGTTTGAGAGTCTCACCCAATGCATCATCTTTTCGTCACCTTGTTTGCCCTTGTCATGCAGTGTTCACTGCCAGCCCCTGACAGTGCGAAGCGACTGCGTACAGCTGGCTTTACGTGGGTGATTGAAAAGGTAAAAAAAAGCAAAAATAAATAGCCCAAAAACGCGCCATAAGAAAAAGACCGGCTTCAGTGGTAGAAATTAATATAGACATTTACATAGATGTTAACAATGCCCTTTGGTAACGACGGCAGCATTTAATTAAAATTGGATTTAAAAGCTAAGTAACAAGGAAAATTTCACACGCCTACAGAAGGTTTTTATTTTGACTACACCTAAAATCATAGGAGGGTATGCCAGTATCGCTTCTGCATGGTATAGTAAATACCTCATTTGTATCTGCTTTGCAAGTACTTGAATGGGACATATCCAATGGAAGACAATAGTTTAAAGAGGTAGCGTCATGTACCATATTCTTAGATTTGGCTTTCAAAACTGTAAATGTATCACGTGGGCAGTGCTCACTGCTCAGCATCAATTGGTGATGTCAGACTTGATTGACAGTAAGCAATTGGGACCGCCCACTTGACACGGTCGAGTCAGCGGGGCTGCAGCTGCAAAGTGCTGCAAAGCTACGTAGTCGAGCCCGCTGACATGGGGACATGACAGGTCCCTCCAACCCCCCCTTAAAGTGGTAATCCGGAAATTTTTGCATTGACCCAACCTCAGGAGGCAACCAGCTGATCCCCAGGCCCCATATCAGTGAGGACAGCATTGTCTGCTTTCAGTGCCGTCGGTACTGCAGTGACCCAGGTTGGTATTGTAAGCACAGTCTTCATTGAATTCAATGCAATACCAGCCCAGGCCACTACAATGTTGACAGCGATATCTGCACAGATGGCGGCCCAGTGATCAAGTGTTTGGAGGGGTTCCCGAGTGGCAGACCACTGCCGATCAACTCTAAGTTGTAAGAATAGATCATTAATAATTAAACTCCCGGCAAAGTCCTTTAAAAGGGGGGGGGGGGGGGGGGGCTGCCCGGGTCTTAGCTACTGATGAACTATTCTCAGGATAGGTTATCGATAGTCAATCTGTGGAGGTCTGCCCCTCAGAACCCCCAGTGATCAGTTATTATTGAGCCCACTCATTGTGGACAGAGCTGAAAGCAGATCATTGCAATGGCCAGGACTGGTATTGATTTAATTAAATTCAATGGAAGCTGTGTCTGCATTACCAGCCCAGGCCACTGCAATTTGCACAGAGCTGTCAGCTTCTGACTCAGTCCACACTGACAGCGGGCCAGATAACTGATCGCCAGGGATCCCAAGCTGCTGACACCTCCAACTAAGCATTGATGAGGGTCATCAATAGTTAAGCCCCAACCAACCCCTGCGTTATACCAAGTCCAGGACCTGAGGGTGTGCAGCATGGCAGAAGGATTCACAGACTAGAGAATCCCTGTGCCATGAAAGCATCTCCTCCGGGCCCACACTGGGCGTAACAGTGTACCAGTACTGGCAGAACCCATTTCTCACATTTGTTAAGGTAGCAGGAGAATGGAAGGACTGCAGAATCAGCCTAGACAGGATTTACTTGTAGCCTGTAGCCATGGAAACACATAGATCTGCATAGGAGCTGTATAGCCGTAATAGTAGAATAGGTTTAATCAAGACTAGTTATTGCTCCCGGAGCGCTAACCGAAAGGCAGCCACCTCTGCATTCAGATTAATACTCATACATAATATAATTGGACAGGGAGACAAAGTGTTAACAAGATGAGTACAGCATCAGCCAAACGCCGAACGAGTCGGATCATCTTACTCAAACACCGAGAACCCAACAAGCAACATCATCTGAATAAAACATACAGGTGTCTCCGGCTTGACATCTTAGACGTAATGTTCATCAATCATCATGACAACAATGAAAATACCGAAATAAAAAAACAACGAGAAAAAAAAAAGTTCTAAAAATAAAGATCGGCGAGCGGAGGCAAAAATCATTAGCCGACGCAGGGCTATGCGAGACGGAGGAAGGAAACGCAGGAGCCGCTTCGTGCATTATCATATATATCAGCAGGTTGGCGGTTTTACGTTACATTAGGCCAGCTGCGCACTTACTGCGTGTGTTGCGCCCAAAAGGCTGGGGGCACAATTCCCATTGACAGCACATGGACACCTGTCGGTGTGTAGTCCGGTTTACACGGACAGAGGTCATACACATGCATTGGCATGTCTTATTTGTTGTCCGTGATACAGACAGGAATAGGATGTGCCAGGAGTTTTCACACGGGACCAACGGTCTGCATTAAAAATCGCCAATCTGTATAGCCCAAGAGGCCATAATGGGCCATGGAATCAACATGGACAGAACACGGCCCCAACTACAGCGTGTGCCAGAGGCATTACCGTGGATAAACCCTGAGATTACCGAGCTCAACACGTTGAAATCAAGGTGTTAACACGTGCAAGCTCTGTCCGTATTGCTATGGGACAGAACCCATGTCTGAAACTCTCCGGTGTACCGTTATGGGCCTTTTACACGGGCCGGCAGTCGTTTAATGACTGCACAAGTCCTGACGTCACTGCTACGGTCCTCAGCGCTCGTGCAGAGAGTTTACACAAAGACTTGCCGCCGGCTCCTCTCTCAGCGCTTCACCTCCTAAGGGAAACGCTAAGTAGGGAGCGTTTACACGCGACAAGGCACCAGCGAGCCAATGAGGCTTTTTAAGCTGACTGAAGAGTCAGCATAAACCATTGTGAACGACAAGTGAGTGATTGTTTCACACGCTGAACGATAATCGCTCAAGTTTGTGTGTTTGTATTAATTTTGAGCGATAATCGTTAAGTGTAAGAGGGCCTTTACTGTTAGGCTGTTACGGTAAGGGTCAATTTAAGCCAAACGATTTATTATGCAGTCCATTTATACAAGCACATAGTCGGCTCGTTCGGTCATTCACATTCGCCGTATAAGTGAAAGTGACTGAACACGCGGTATTTAAACCGAACGATTAGCGAACGCTAAGCCGACGATTATTAATATGCCTGCATACACTAAACGATTTCTCGGTCATCGTTCGTTCGCTGCATCTACACCGAGCAATTAGCTTTCATTTTCACTTGTTTGAACGATTATCGTTCCATGTAAAAGGGCCTTAAATGAGGCGCAGCATGCGCAAAGTAATCTTTCCATAAAACGTCCTATAAGCGGCACTGTACATATCACCTGCGTCCACAGTGTCACCGAGAAACGAAGGAAAGCCTGGCACTCGCATTACCGACGGAACCAGCAGTAAGATGTAATTCATGACTGGACCGTCGGACGCCTCGCGGGGGAACAATTTCCTCTTTTACCCGACAGCTCACACAGGCATACAGACACCAAGGCATTAAAGAGTTAATGATGGCTGACCTGAAATCCTGCTGGCGTACAGACTGCAGTGAATTGTGACATGTAAGGCCCCTTTCAGCCTTTTTAGTCGCACTCCATTTTTTTTTTCTTCTGAAACCCCATTGAAATCAATGGAGGGGGGGAGGGGGATTTTTTTTCCGTTTTATTTCAGTTTCTCTTCTCCAAATACTTACAATAGAGAGAGACGGAAACCCCGACCTGACCCTAACGCAGGTGTGAGAGGGGCTGAATACACCTGTACAGTAAGTCTTAACCTGGAGGACAACGCATCCTGCTGAATAACCCAAAACCCTGTTAACGCATTCTTTGCCAGTGTTTTCTCAAAACCACTTGAAAAACCGTGACATACCCCTGACACATGAGAAGACCCCCAGAGGCTTTCACACCTGTCATGAGGCAAATGTCTGAGAATGCTTTACCCTCCGAGCATGACATCATGAGAACAAACGCCATTTACTGGGAGCCATTACGAATCGCCTTGGGCTGATCAGTCAGGGGAGGGGGTTATTCAGCAAGCGAAAGACAATTAAGATCACATGGGATTTACACTAGCCGCTGCTTAAAGGGATAGTTTATCTTTTACAGCCCAAGCCAGCTATTCAGGGAGAGAGGAGAGGAACTGTCATGTTGTCCTTCAACACACTATGACAACTCTCTTCTTGGGTGGCAACTTGCATCATAGAAAAGAACAACGACCCCCAATTCCTCTACTTAAAACGCGTTTAGACAGAATGATAAGTGTAAAAAAAAAAAATTCTATCTATATATATATATTCAAACCAGCGAATGTAAGTTTTTGGACATCCTGCTTTTTTTAGTGCTCCCTATGCTAAAATCAGAGAAGGAGCATTACTTGATCCCTATCGCCGTGATCCAGCACTGCCGTCCCACCAAGGTCCCTGCGTTTGTTGTGACAGATTATGTCTCCGGAAGTCACATTCCCAAACTCTTGGCATAGGAGCGCTTTAGGATGCGAGTGCTGATGCCAGGACAATGATGGACTGCAGCGCTGGATTGAGGCGTCAGGGAAAAGGCAAGTACTACTTTTATTTTAGCACAGGGACCATGCTGTCCAAAAACTGGACAACTCCATTAAGTCAATGGATCAGTTTGCAGTTTGAACTCAAAATAGAGACCTGTGGATTTTGGTGTGGAATTCCACAGCTGCGGATTTGGCGTCATCCTGTGAAGCAATTCAGTCCCACATAAACGGTCCCTTAGGTTGGGCTCACACGGTGCAGAATTGACGCATTTTGAGTTAAAGGGGTTGTCCCGCGGCAGCAAGTGGGTCTATACGCTTCTGTATGGCCATATTAATGCACTTTGTAATGTACATTGTGCATTAATTATGAGCCATACAGAAGTTATAAGAAGTTTTTCACTTACCTGCTCCGTTGCTAGCGTCCTCGTTTCCATGGAGCCCGCCTAATTTTCGGCGTCTAATGGCCAAATTAGACGCGCTTGCGCAGTCCGGGTCTTCTTTTCTCAATGGGGCCGCTCGTGCAGGATGCCGTCTCCGTGTAGCTCCGCCCCGTCACGTGCCGATTCCAGCCAATCAGGAGGCTGGAATCAGCAACGGACAGCACAGAAGCCCTGCGGTCCACCGAGGGAGAAGATCCCGGCGGCCATCTTCAGCAGGTAAGTAAGAAGTCACTGGAGCGCGGGGATTCAGGTAAGCGCTGTGCGGATCTTTCTTTAGGTCCCTGCATCGGGGTTGTCTCGCGCCGAACGAGGGGGGGGGGTTTGAAAAAAGAAAAAAAAAAAACGTTTCGGCGCGGGACAACCCCTTTAACTTGCAGACCCTCTGCACGGAAATTCCACTAAATTTACAGTAGCAGCAAATTGGACAAGATTTTGAAAATGTCGTCCACATGCTGCGGAAATAATCCGCACGAAACCTGTGCAGAAGCTTCCTTGCAGCGCAGAATTCAAATCCGCGACATGACAATCATGTACCGCTTCCGCTGCAGAACTCACCGCCTCTCAATGTGGGGGTTAATTCTGCTCAGGAATTCGCGATGAAACCCGCTTCAAAACCTGCACGAAATGCTGCGGAATTGAAGGCAGATATTCCGCAGAGGGATTTCGGCAGCGGACATTCCGCTGGCAATTCTACCCTGTGTGAACTGAGCCTCCAGATGCAACTCCTATAGTTACACCTCTGCCCCCCTCTATGTTGTCCATTTACCATGCCACGGGTCAACTTGGCAGTGACGTCTTACTAACCAACCAGCGATACCCAAGAATAGATGAGGCACTCCTATTCAGCTTCACCTGCCGTGGAATGAGCGGTGCCCGCCAGTCCCCATTCCTGGTGAGTAGATTGCCCGACAGTGAAACTTGCGTTTTTGTGGGAGTTTTTTGGTAACTTTTTAGATCTCATAACAAAAATTTCCAAATCATTCACAAATGTGCAAAACTATAAAGGACAAAACAATTCTGCAGTTCTGTCATCGCACCGCACAAACACCGACACTTTCGGTATTGCTTCTCTGAGTCGACGAACGCTCACAAAATAGCGCCTTGTTTATTATTAACTGTCAATCACGTGCAGGAAATACTCGCAGTACATTCAAAACAGGAACCGTCGGCCGCACGCTGGAAGTTTTACATTAAGAGATGAATCATTCGATTCGTGAAGAATGCCAAATGTCTACTCCAGCGACGTCAAGGTATTAATATGCAGATTCAGCATGAAAAGTGCAGAAGACGCACGGTGACGGCGAGGAGCGAGCGGCCCTCAGTGGATTCAACTGTCCCCCACGCAGGACTCTTGAGTACACTGTACAGACTGTTGACAGAAGTTCCTCAAAGGGTAATTTCATGTTCATTTATCTTAGGTCATAGATACGTGTCAAAAGCCAACATGAGCGGAGACCTGTGAACTTAGGCCCCCACGAATATCCAGGTCGAAGGTGTCCGACCCCTGTGGTGCCGGTTAGAGACTTCTGTAACTCAATCCCCAACACGAAGCGCCAATGGTTATGTATGATGTGTGCATGAAAAACACAATGGGCCACATTTATCAAAACTGTCTAACAGAAAGACTATTCTTGTTGCCACTAGCAACCAATCAGAGCCCAGCTTCCCATTTACCACAGCAGTTTTAGAAACAAAAGCGGAGTTCCGATTGGTTGCTAGGGGCAACAAGGAGTCTCGCTGTGAAGACAGTCTTGATAAAGGAGGCCAAATGTGTGTTAATCACCCAAGGAATGTCTAAGGGCCCTTTTACACTCAACAATAATCATTTAGATTCTCGCTAGATCGGGGGAATCTGAACGAGAATTGTTTCGTGCTGGCAGCGACTTAATGAGGAATGATAATTAGTTCAGTGTTCAGTTTCCGCAGACAGATCATCTACTGCATGAACTGTCTATCGTGAACGGAGGCGGACAGCTGAAGCGATCTTTGGCGCGCTTCACCTCCATTTACTGAGCGATCCTCACTCCGGCGTGAAATCACCCGTTCGATTATCGCTGGTACGGCTGAAGCGCCCAACAGTTGTCCCATGCAAAAGGACCTTAAGAGACTTGAACACGGAAACGAGTGCAGACAAATTAAAGGGATTTTCCAGTTGTAAACTATTGATGGACTGGAGCAGATTTCTGAAATGGATAGCTCCGTCCCTAGGCCGCTCTCACACTCGTCGCAGTAGCGTGGCATCCCGAGCGCCACATGAACCGCAGTACAATGCCCCATTTTAATGGGGCTTTGCAGACCTGTGCTCAAATGTTGCAATTACTGAGCGCTGTCTGTCCTGCATCTTCGCGTTTAAAGTGCCTCATCATCCATCACAATTATGGGGTATGGTAAAGAGCACTGTCAAACGCTGAGACATGCGTTGGAAAACGCCACTCGAAATTGCAGTAAAAATGCCGATTGATTTTTCATGCTTTTTTTTTATATATATATATAATTTTGTGATGTTCCACTTTATTTTCCTCAATTTTGCATTAGATTTTTTACGCAAGTTTTAAAGGGAAAAAAAAAACATGATAGGCCCAATAATGTAATTAAAGGTTCAGCAGCACTTTATGGTTACATACAATAAAAACGGTACACAATCACTTTAAAAAAAAGCGCAATCTGTGTTTTTACTTTTAAATCACCCCAATAGACTTGAATAGGCGATTTTCATCTGAAATCAAAACAAGATAGGGCAAAAAAAAAAAAACACATGCGCAAATATAGCCATTATATATTATTATGCTTTATTTCCGTCCAGTCCGAAAATTGGACAGAGAATTTGTGCAATTATACCCTAAGGAATGCGTAAGGGTCTGAGCACTTCATCAATCCCCCTTTAATATAACCATAGAGAGATATTGATCGTTATGACCAATTCTAATCAAATATCGAAACTCCCATCAGTAAACCAACCCTAGCCGTAGTGTGGCAACATTTTGGCACTGGTATTATGCACACAACAATCAACCCTCTTCTGTAGAAAAGAGCTTGGATCATGGTTGGGTTGGAAACCATCATTCTCTTCCCACAGATGCTCCAATTTTTGCCTCAGCCAACTCTCTTAGGTCACATCAATCCATTTTTCTATGGCCAATATTGAAATCTAATGCCAACATCTAAAGCAATATAAGAATATTTATGTACCCATCAAGTGACAAAGCAAGAACCATCCACAAGTGCATCAGGGATCTCCTACTGTGAAGCTCTGACTGGTGAACTACAACTCCCAGCATATTCCACAGCGTACATAGTAATGCACTGTAATCCATCATTTTCCTTTATAGATGAGCCACTTGCAATGTGTGCTTCATTCAGCAGCATTAACCCTTTAAAAGCACACACACATCATGAGGCATAAATCAGGCATAAAACAAATAATGATTATATACATAAGAGTTACATTTTGCAAAACCATAACAGAATGAAAGCCCTTGCACAAGCCATTTTGCAGCAAATCCTCCTACAGAAAGGTCAGGAAGGAGTTAAATCGGCAGTTCAGACAGGTTTACCTGCTATCAAATTGTACATTTCACATAAGCTATAGATATATACAGTATTAGTCATCACTCATGATGGTCAGCCTATGTACACACACAAATTCCCTTGAAAAAAACACTCCAAATCAAGCACTGATGTAGCAGAGCCAAGTTTCAGCGATGCAGTAGAGTCGAATTTGTCACGTGACACAACCCATAATGATATCACAGCTGGGATCTACATACGGTAACTATGCAGCAAACCAACTCCATTGCTCAGAATGCCATCACAAATAGCCGAGTTAAAGGACACATTCAACTCTGCTACATTTATGCCATCATTAGATCAAGAACTTTATAGGTATGCAGTAATGGCACTTTATAGGAAGGCACTGATCACAATGTGTGCGACTTCACCAAGAGTTGGCTAACATTTGCGTAATGCAAGAAAACCAAAAAAAGTCTTGGACAGTCACACTTCATGGAAATCAAGGGCTGTCTGACATCTACAAGTCACACAATGGCATAAAAGAAGGAATTCAGGCTGGGCGACACAATGGCACAGTTTGTCTCCAGCCTTATATGAAGCATACAATAAGGGTCCGTCCACACTGGCACTTTCACGTATGCGAAAAACGTACATAGAAAAACGAGTACATTTTTTAAATCGCATGCACGGTATACCCATCGATCACTCATGGATAGGAGAAATGTTTACGTTTTTTCACTATTAACTTTTTTTTTTCTTAAAAAAGTTTTGCAGTTCAACTTTTTTTCTTTAAGGCATTTGAGCGCAAAAGCTTTAAAAGGGGTATTCTGAGACTTTTTACATTTTCTTTCTATTGATGACCGATCAACAATCTATTGATGACCTGAGGGGACTGGCGGACGATCAGCTGATTCCTGTCAATGAGATCAGCATTGGAAGTTTTGGAAATTAGCTGATCGACAGAAATCCGAAAGACGGATCCCTCAGTCAAAAAAAAAAAAAGTTTAAAAGTCCCGCAATACCCCTATATGCCATACATTTCCATACTTTATTTCCCCCATCAACTGCAATGTTAAAAAACAAAAAATAAAGTATATCCGTTTCCATACTTTTTTTTTGGGGGGGGGGGGGGGAAGCAGCAAACGACTAAGCTTTACAATCAAACGAGAACATAAACACTCGGAACCGTAAGCCTTGCTAAACGTAATCACTAACTACGTTTAACCCATTATAGACAAGATACACCAGTATCACCTACAGGTCCGTTGAATGTTATGTTCTCATCCGTTTTAAGTAAAAACGTATGCCTTTGACACACGACCACATGGACGAGCCCTAACAGGCACAAACACTAAACAAATGTATCAGCAAAAAGTAAACAAAAAAAAATGTATCACATAAAATGTTTACATACGATAAATGCAACATTTCCAGAGTGTAAGAAGGGCTGCAGCCCAGCAGCGGGTACCGTACCTTGTGGACGTTCCTTTCCGGACATCACATATACTGCATTTAAAGGCTTCTGCACTGTTCCTAAAAGTGCACACACTACAATCCCAATATCCCTCATCCGCTGAAGGCTTCGCTTGCCGTTTTGGCCTGTAAAGCAAAGACAAAAACATATCAGTATGAAGTCATGCACCTGTCAATCATGACCCCCTTGCCTGTCCTATGCGCAAAAGCTATGGAAATCCTAAAACTTTTCCTCCCAGCGAGAATATTAAACTCCCTGCCCTTGAAATTAACCTTTCGTACCCAAATGCCTCCATGCCTGCGAGAGGCAGGAAGAAGTTAAACATCCGTAATGCCTAGGAAGAGCGAACGGATCCACTACACATAACCTTGCAGCCTTCTGCCAATGCGAACAACTATGCCCTCACCTCACCCCCACCACCTTGTGCCAGCAGCACCCTGCCACAGAAGACACCCACAGCATCTCCGCCAATGAACTGCCCCCCCATTATGACATGCAGCCATTCCAACAACAGTACCCCCCCCCCCCCTCCTTCTCCTCCTCTAGCCGTCACCATCGTCTTTAACCCTTGATGCTCTATAGGGCCCTGACATATAGCAAGGAGATGACGGTCACGGAAAGGAAAAGAAAAAAGGGGGGGGGGGGGGAAGAAAAAGGGGGGTGCAAGGCATAAAAAAAAGCATAATAAACACACACCCCACTGTGAAAATAACACACAAAAGACAAAGAAGCCATCGCCAACACAAGACATTCCTGCCACCCACCGTCTCCCATTCCCTCCCCGTTCACCTATCGATAATGAAATCATCCTAAAGGATATTGGGGGGGGGGGGGGGGGGGGGGAGTAATGACTTATTCCGATTTTTTAAAGGTTAGCGGAGGCGTCTCTCTCCCTCTTTTCTCCACCCTGCCCTCTTTTTTTTGCTCGCTCTCTCCTGGTAAATATTCTCTTTGTCTGAGGCTCTGTGCAGGGAGTGTGTGTGTTATGTGTCTGCGAGAGGATCAGCCGCCATAGTAGAGCTGTGCACTTCCTCCCCAGCACACACACAGCTCCCTATATACATCCTATAGAATGGGGAGGGGGCAACAGGGTGGTGGTACTGCAGCCTCCACTTGCAAGGACATGATTGGGGAGGAGGTGGGGGGGATTATGTCTCCATCTGTCTACATGGTAATGGGGGTATATAAATAAACTACCCCCTCCCCTTTAAGGCTTATTATTCTCCCCCTCCCCCACCCATCCCCTGCTGCACTGTACCTGGTCGGGCTCTTCTTGTCGCCCATAATCATGAAGGTAAGAATCCTGCACGCCTGGTGCACCCTCCCCCCTCTTGTGTTCTGCAGGGAACCCCCCCAACACCTATAAATAAATAGGGATTTAAAGGGAGGGTCCAGGGGGGGAGGTGGATGCAGTGGAGGTGAGGGGGTCTAGGCTGTGGTCTGGGGGAGGGGGGCTGGCGGACGGGCTGGTCCTCCTCGGTGGCTCCGGGAGCAGCCCCAGCCGTGCTCTCTCTCCTTCGCCGATCCGCTTCCAGACTGCACAGACACTCAGGGACGGAAGGAAGGGCGGGGCGCAGCCGACGTGACGTCACATCGCCCGGCAGCCAATCGCGGCCAGTGGGGGATTTAAAAGTCCAGCAAGTGGGGAAGGTGAAATATTCTTAGGGTGTAATGGATGGAGGTCACAGCTGGAGGGTGAAGGCCAGGGGATCGGCAACATAGGACCCTGTACTGATCGCTTAAAGCTGGGGTGGTAGCAGCTGCTGCAGAACATCTTGGGACTAGAGCGGTGCCAGTTCGTAGTGTTCCTAAAGCATATGCGTTCCGGTAGAGCAGAGGTATGGGTGATAGCTTAGTTATGATGGCTAAGCAGTTCTGCAGCAGCTACAGGTGGTTTGTGAGTGATTGTCAGACTTCCAGTTTCTGTACACTTGTTGCTGGTTTTAATCAAGTTTGTGTAGGACTGCAAGTCCCAGCATCCTTTATATAAACTTGGGATGTAAGTTTCATACAAATTCTCAGTCCCTTTTTTAAATGAGAGAGGTTGGATATAATTTGTCTTTCTAAAAGGAGGAAAATATGGTGTATGAGCTGCTGCAGAACCTCTTGGAAGCAGAGGAGAACTGCTTTGTGACCCAGGAACTATAAGGGCTGTAGAACCTGCTAGAAGAAGCTCAGCTAGGATGGCAAAGAAGTTCTGCAGTGGCTACAGGTGGTTTGTGTCTCTGTCAAAGCCCTCTTGTAAGACTGCTCTCTCTACACCTGTTGCTAGTTTAGTCTGTCTCTGGTTTGGGTAGCTTGTACTGTAGGGCTACAAGTCCCAGCATTCTCATATGAACTGAGGATGTAAGTTTCACAAAGTACTCAGTCCTGTAAATGTAGGAAGGTTGGGCATATACTCAGTGTAAAGGAGGGGGTATCGGGTGCTGCAGAACCTCTTAGAAGCATAGTAGAACTAGTTTGTGACCTGGAATGTTCACAGAACTATGAGGTCCTTAGCACTTGATAGAAGAATGGGTAAATAGTTGAGCTGTGATGACAAAGATGTTCTGCAGCAGCTACAAATGGTTTGTGACTGATTGTCAGAACTCTCCTGACTAGTCTCGGAACACTTGTGGCTAGTTAAGGAAAGTTTGGGTAGTCTGTGCTGTAGGACTACAATTCTCAGCATTCCTATATAAACATAGGCCTCCAGCACACTAGGGATTTTTGCTTTTAAAGATGCAGAAAAAATATAATTTTTTTTAATATTTTGTAGATGTGAGAAACTGATGACACATGGAAGAAAAGGACACACGGACCAAATACTGAGGCCACATGGAACTGCACACTTGAGAAAAAAGTCTGTTTTTTGGGGGGGATACAACATTCCCCTTTTTTTTTTTTTTTTTTTAAATCTCCTTAAAGTACAAGTTTTATACGAGTGCTCAGTCCCCTTAAATATTCTTGTAAATGTAGCAAGGCTGGGCATGTCCTGTCATCAAAATAGGTATCAGCTGCTGCAGAACCTCTTGGGACTAAAGCTGAACTGTGAAGTCCATAGAACTTGACAGACCAGAGGAATGGGTGATGGCTTAGCTGTGATGGCTAAGAGGTTCTGCAGCTACAGGTGGTTTGTGACCGGCTGTCATAACTTTCCAGTCTCTCTACATTTCCTGCAAACCTAGGAAAGGTTGTCTCAGGTTTTGGTAGTCTTGTTTTATAAAGTTAGGAAGCAAGTTTAACAGTTGTGGTCTGTCCCCTTATTAGATGCTCTGAAATTTAGGAAAGCTGGGTATACCTTGTTCTAAATAGGTGGAAATATGGGGTATCAGCTGCTGCAGAACCTCTTGGAACCAGAGAAGAGCCATTCGCGTTTGTGACCTATAATGTTCCTGGAACTGAGGTCCATTGAACATTATAAACCATAGGAATGGTTGATGGCTTAGCTGTGATGGCAAAGAAGTTTAGCAGCAGCTACAGGTGGTTTGTGACTGATGGCCAGAACTTTCCAGTCTCTGAACACTTGTTGCTAGTTTAGGAAAGTTTGTCTCAGGTTTGCGTAGTCTGTGCTGTAGGACTACAAGTCACAGCATTCTTTATAGAATCTTGGGGCGCAAGATTCATAGTTGTGGTCAGCCCCTTTAGATGTTTTCAACGTAAGGAAGGTTGGGTTTACTCTGTCATTCTAAAATAGGGGGTTATCAGCTGCTGCAGAACCTCTTGAGCCCAGAGCAGAGTTGATTCATCACCTGGAATGTTTCTGGAACTGTGAGCTCCATAAAACATGATAGAAGAGAGAGAGAGAGATGGTTTCTGGCTCAACTATCATTGCAAAGAAGTTCTGCAGCAGCTACAGGTGATTTGTGTTATTGTCAGAGTTCTCAAGTCTCTGTACTTGGTACACTTGTTACTTGGTTAGGAAAGTTTATCTTGGCTTTAGTGTGTTCTGTAAGACTACAAGTCCCAGCAGTCTCATTTAATCTTTCAGTACAGCTACAATAGAACTGTTCAGTCCCTTTTAAATGTTCTAGTTGAAATTTAGGAAGGTTGGCCATGAAATGTCCTTCTAAGAGCCAGCATTGCGAAGTGTCGGGGTCCCCAAACCAGGTTAGAAAGTGTGCTAAGTGTATTGTAGAACTACTGGTTCCAGCATACAAAGGCAATCTCTAGTTTCAAATCCCCCGAGTACTGGCCTCTTGTCTCATCATCTCTATAAAGATTCTTAGTGCTAATTTCGGAAGCTCTGTATTAGACCGGTCACCCTTTTGGTGTTCCAGTTGAGGTAGAACCACAGGTCCCAGCATACACTGTCAATTGTCTTAGTGTTCTTATTGGCAGTTTATGAAGTTGTGAATCAGTCATGGGAAGTTGGTGGCTATAAAAAATGGTAGAACTAGACCTCCTAGCAACAAAAGACAGTCTTAGTAGGGTGCAAAGATAAAGATATCAGCTGCTGCTGAACCTCTTCAGTAGGAAGGCGCTCATCTGCACTGTCGGAGAACATACAGCTTGGTAAGATTACACAATGCAGTTTTGTGCTATATAAGCTTTTCCAGAAGCTGTAGAACTACAAGTCTCAGTGCAGCCATACACTCTCCTAATGGGACTAGGCATGTTCAGACATGTTTCTTCCAAACCAGAGGTGGAGCTGCCACCAGGGCCAACTCCAGGTTTATGTGGGCCCTCGGCTGATAGTCTCAGTGGACCCCTCTTTCTACCTCTGTATTGGCCATGATCGTAGGGTGCTGGCTTAGTTATTATAATGAGCCGACATCACAATACCAAGGGACCCCTCTTGCCACCCTTTACATACGATGTCACCATTTGCCCCCTTTCACATATAGTGCCGCCTTTTAAATATGTAATGAAACTAGCGGGGGCCAATGTGTCTGGGAGGGCCCCCACTGCACAGGTCCAGGCGGGGAGGGGGCCAACGCTACTGGGTCAACAGCAGTCGGCCCCATGATTTTAACCTAATTTTCCGCTGTGCGGAAGATAGCGTGAACGGACGGCTTCCATTGACTGCAATGGAAGCCGTCCGCACGTACACCCGCGGCAAATAGAGCATGCCGCGGGTGAGGACGGGAGATTTCACGTTGCAGAATTCCGCAGTGGAATTCCGCACCGTGAGCCCAGAGCTATTAGGTTCAATAGAAGCTAATAGCTGCGGGCAACGCAGCGGATTTCCGCCGGGAATTACGCGGCGGAAATCCGTCCGTGGGAAGGAGCCCAAATGCGAAATGATGGGCTATTTTATCCAGGATTATGTGCCGTATCTGTGCTGCAGCCTCTGGCACAGATCTGAACAAAGCCTTAAAGCTCATTTACACATAGCCTATCTTTCAAATGATTGAAAGACTGGCAGTTCTAGCCATCATTTTGCATAACGTGCTAATGGACACTAATGCCTAATAGAACTGTATTCGCTTTATTTGCATGTAAATGAGCCTCCAGGAGCTGCTTGCAGAACACAGCTGGTGGTCTGGGCTCTGCAATCAGCTCCTTTGTTCTCGCATGGGCCTTTAGCTGAATACAATGCAATCAGCTGCTCCTGTGCAGAACACAGTGTGCTATCTACTCTCTGGCTGAACGATGGATTTTGAGCTCACCTTAAAATCATCATTCAGCTGAGGAGTGAACGATGGTAGCATTTACACACAACAATTGTCACCCATATGCCATCATTTAAATGAGTTTTGAGTAATAATCGTTGTGTGTAAATGGGGCTTTAAGGACAGTGGTGTCTGGTGTTGGGGTCAGTGTCAAGGAGAGTGTTAGGGAAAGATGTAGAGAGAGCTAGCTTGGTGAATGACATTTCTCTGGCTATTTCAGTTTCTTTACCCCCTCCCAGCTCTAAGAATTGAGGTCTAGTCACTATGGGCTCACTACCTCCCCCCCCCCCCCTCCCCCTCCCCCTTTGCAGTGACCTAGAGAGTGAAGGAAGCAGCAGTCGAACATGCCTGGTGTCACTCTACTAATTTCACTGTGGCTGATGGAAATAGCTGTGTACAAGTGCTTTCCTATCTCCGACTCTCCAATTGAAGATTAACGGAGCAGCACTGCACATGCTTGACTCCATTGAAGCGCCTCCCCAGTGTTGGGCAGTGAGGGAGGGAGGGAACATGGGACCTCCATTCTCAGGATCAGACTTTTTTCACCTATTCTATGGGACAGGTGATAAAGGTCAGTCTTGGGATAACTCCTTTAATGCAATGATCTAATTGATTGCTATGGGGTTTCCCTTCCTCCCCATGTAGAGCAAGGGTTTCCCTTCCTCCCTATGAAATATAAAATTATCATGTTTGAGGAAAGCCTCTAAAAACATGGCAAACAACATACAAATAAATAAATTAAACAATTAAAAAGGATGCTGGAGGGCTGCAGATATGGGGAGTATAGGAAGTTACAGGGGATACACAGAGAAAGAGGAAGTAACTGAGCAGATGGGGCAGGAACCGGGGATAGATAGAGGAAGAGGTGAGAGGTGCAGAGTTTAAATGGATAAGATGATGAGAAGAGGATACAGATATCAGAGCTGGGGGAGGCCACGCACCAGGACAGGAAGAGGACGTGGAGCTAGCGATTCCAATTACATAGTGGAAGTAAAGAGAAAAGTTTTAAAGAAGTTGTCCACGTTGGAAAACCCCATTTTCTTGGACGGTGTTTCAGAAAATAATCTGATTGTTTAGTATCTCACTCTGGGATCTTCGGTGATCAACTGAAGATGACAGCTAGTATTCAGTTTACCTGCAGCACCTCCACAGGGGAGATGAAGCATTACACAATTCCCATTAAAATCAATGTACTGCACAGACGCATTGGGTCCTCCAGAGAGAAAATCTAACTAATTTAACTAATCGAATTCAAGGGAAATAGAAGACATGAAGCGAATTAGCTATTTCAATGTACGGGTCCGTGGCTGATGGGTTCTTCTGCACACACAAATACATGGCGCCCGATGCGCAAAGATGTGCAAATACGCACAGAAATGTGCTTACACCCGTGTGAAGCCAGCCTAAGTGATGGCAGATTACTAGCACTTGCTGATCATGGCAGTTTGACTGTCGGGACCGCGGATGAAGTGGCTGATCCTTTATGCAGGATATGTATTCCTTTGTTTTGCGGACCAGCGAAGATCCCAGAGGTTGGATGTTTCAGATCATTGGGGGTCATTTACAAATGCTTTTATGCCAGAATTCTGCCGTAAAAAATGTCAAAAATATTTGCTGAAGTCCCACTTTCGTGCCACCCTTGCAAATGGTCCAAAAAGTGGGTGGGGCTTGTCAAAGGGGGCATGGTCACCCTCCAAATTTATTATTGACCTGTCCCATTTTTTCAATCAACATACGAGTGTAATTATACAAGAGTTATGAGGCAGCGCATCTACAGTATGTCATGAATTGCACCAACTGTACAATGTGGCAACTGCCTTTTTTACTGCCCTTCTAAAGTGTTGTAGGCCCAAAGTCAATTAGCAAGCTGCATACACACTACATAATGCTGTATCATATAGTGCGGGTTCCTAAATGGCACCACGTGGATGTAGCAATAATGTTAGGTTGTACTCGAATATCCATATGCGAGTTGCATCCAAGATTTTCGGGCACAACTTGCATCAGACAGGAAGAGGACACACATCTGCCAGTGGACATTACATATCGGATCCTGGTCACATATAGCCGAATTAATGCAGATATTCCGCAGCAAAATTTGCACCATTTATACGAAATTTGACACGGAATTTGCCGCAGATCCGCAGCAGACCTTACCCCTTCAAATAAAATGATTTTAATGCAGATCCGCAACAAAATACATAGCGTGTAAACGCAGCCCTATAAGAATTCTAACTGTAAATTTAGGCCCCCTTCACACGGGCGTTTTTGTGCGCATAATATGCGGAGAGCAGCACCCATTGATTGCAACAGGTTCGTTTACATTTGTGTATTTTTGGTGAAACCGCAGTTCTAAAACGCTGTACAATTCCTGCGTGGGAGTGGCCTAATTACCGATTTCTATCGGCGTGTCATTGTTTGCTGCGCGCAAGTGAACTTGATGACTTGCAAAAAGTACAATAAAATATACCGATGCCCGTGCAAAAAAAAACATTGTTAGTTCCGCAAATACGCAGTCCTCGGCCACATGCAAATACGCATACGCTGGTGTGAAGGGGATCTTTAGTGTGAGGGGTGTAATACAAGACTTACCTGGACCCTCTCATGGTGGGAGGATATATGATGCAGGGATTTTACCATTTATAGTCGGTTTATCTCGTACCCTGATAGCGCACTGACGCGGCGGTCCTTATTCGACCGTATACAAATACATATATGTGGGATTATCTACATGTATCTTGTTCCTCGTGTATAAAAACAGTGCAAACAAACTTGAAATGTTTCCCGTAGCAACCTATCTGATCACATCCTAACCTGCACTGGAAGAACAAGCTGCAATCTGATTGGTCACTCTGTGGTCCGCCCCTTGTCTGCTTCACTGTCTAGAATGGAGGATGATTTATGAAAAGTGGAACAGTTGCTCGTAGCAACCAATCAGATTATACGTTTTATTTTCTATCTTGTGCTGGAAAGATCAAAGCTGTAATGTGATTGGTTGGTTTTGGCTCCATGACTTGTTTATACGTGAGGTTAATGCCCTGTGCACATCATGTTTTGTGAACATGGGGCGTTTGTGCCGTGGTAAGGGGGTGCTCCGTACCCTCCCTTACAATAGAAGCGGGTCAGTGAGTCTGCGGCCAACAGCACCATCTTGTAGAAGCCACCCAGAGGTCGTGTGTGCCTTTCAGTAACCCCCTGCTATAGGGAATAATGCAGTACTTAGCCGAAGTGGGCTGCCAAGAGGACACGAGAGAAGCATGTACACCGCAGTACCCATAGAGGCCTAAGACCACATGGCGGCGGCCATTTAACAGCTTTGACCAGAGCGCTGTCACCATGCTTTGGGAGCAGCTCAGTAATCAGAGGCAATGAAAGACCCTGGATGATGGGGGCCGAAGCTGGAGACCTGAGAGGGCCGAAATAGACACAGACCACATGGAAGGAGAGGAAGACTTCCAACTAGATCTCGAAATAGATGACTGCAAAATGGATCCAGAACTTTATAAGTTGACAGATATATGAGGTGGCCTTGAATGAGTGACTTAAGTCGGTTTCACATGACATTTGAGTGTTGCATTGGGAAAAAAATCACAGCATGGCCTATCTTATTGTGTTCCTTGGAACGCATTGCCCATTGATTTCAATGGGACCTTTAATGCATTGCATGGCCTTCGCATGCCGTATGATGTGCATGCAAATACAATGCATGGTTTCCCGTTGAAATCAATGGGAAACACTTCCAATCCTCTATCGTGCATGAACCTCGCGCGAGAGCTTTAGAACTTGCCATATGTGAGGCGTTATTACATGTAAACGCGAGATTCTTTGTATTATGGTGTCTTGAGGCAATGATGTTAGTGTGTGCCGTGGACCTCTGGAAATGAAGCATGCAGCAGTGAGAAGGACAGTAACTAGAAAGATGGAAGTGCCTTACCATTCCGCGAATTTTTGTTAACATGGAATGCTGGTACAAATGTATGCAATGTGCAAATACTGAGCCTATAGAGCGAAAATATACCGGTTATCTTCGTCTGTCCGCTCCTGAAGCAGTTGTCGCACCAACAACCACAACACTGTGAAAGCCATAGGCCTTCGTTCACCCGACAGTGGCTAAAACATTGTGTCTTTATGGCCTTTATCAAGGTATTGGCATACGTCTTTTCTTCGGACAGCTTCACGTGAGCGGATCATATTCCGCGTACGGATATCCGCAGTGGAAGACCTAAATAATTGCGGAAGTGAATTGCATATGGTCGTGTATGGTGCAGTTTTCCTCACGGATGTACTGCGTATGATAGCGTATTGTCCGTGTGGAAAAACTAATGCAAGCCAGGAATGACATCAGAAAGTTTGACAACCACCTGGAAACGCCCTGCTATCGCTCAGGCGACATTCTTTTGTACTTTCATGGTGAGAGCGGTTCTGAGAGCCTTCAGGATGGGGTGCTGCTCTCCAGGCTTGGTTGATGTTATACTACTTTTTTGAAAGTAGTATAAACCACTTTCAGAAAAAAAACTCCTTCTTTTGGAGGAAGAGCCCAGAAGAACAAGTGGAGTTTGCAGTCAGCAGTCTGCATGGTGTGTTCCTACCCAGACTCTGTCCTGCATTGTCTGCCCACAAATTCCTGCTTTTTTAAATATCATTTGTTATCTGGTCTCCTAGCAACGTGCGTATGAATCTGCATCCATTTTAATTGTATATGCACTGCGGATCGAATGCATCCATAGAGATCGATGGGGCTCATACACGTGGAATCAGATTTAAAATAGAGCATGCTGTGATTTTTCTTCCACTCGCGGAATCCGTAATTCCTACCCGCAAGTGTGAGTGAAACTTCAAAAGTCAATGCCCGTGTATTACCACATATCATATGCGCGGATGGCGATCACGAAATCCGCTCGTGTGAGACCGGCCTTACAGTACGCTGTGCTGTTCTATACAGTAAACCACACAAAAAAACCACGAAAACCACAACCTGTGCCACTGTAGTGGTATACTTAGGAGACATGCATCACACGTATTGTCAGGGAATACTCCTAGTTTGTATAGCTCTGATGTGATCACAAGTTATCTATGGGATAGGGGATAACTTGGTGATCGGTTGGGGCCTCACAGATGAGTAGGGTTGCCAACAGGCCAGTCAATTGCTGGCCAATACTAGCAAAAACTGTGCAGTGTATATAGAGCAGGTACTGTATAGTTTATCGGCAGAGATATACACTATGTGTGTATTTAGGATAGCTGTATAGTGGAACTATGTGCTGAGAAACAGTCAAATCGAACTTTGTTAACCCACACCCCAAACCATGACGCTTTTTTTTTTTTTTTTTTTTAGCTTGGCTGGTATATTTTTGCAAGAAAGGTGGCAACCCTACCGCTGAGACCAATTCCAGTCTCGATAACGAGGGTGCAGTGTTCCCTGCCCTCCTCACTGTGGGATCGCTTCTTCCCCCGCAGTGCCAGAATGAATGCAGTACCGGCTTAGCTTGCGCGGTTGGTGCTTCATTCATTTCAGTGGAGCTGACGGAAATACCAAAGTGCCTGCTAGTCAGCTATCTCAGCAGTCCCACTGAAAGTGCATGGAGTGTCAGTGCACTTGCGCGAACAGCGCTCCATTCAGTCTCCTCCCTCACACAAGACTCCCGTCCTTGAGATTGGTGGGTTCTCAATGGTGAGTCACCTTTTTTCCCAATTGGAGGAGTGTTATCCAACCTAGAGAAGGAAAAGTGGAACACTTGCCTGTTCCAACCAATCAGATCATGGCTCGCATTTTTCAAAGGAACTTAGAACAATGAGAGGTGAAGTCTGATTGGCTGCTCTGAACTATTGCATCCCATAGATGTGACTGCAGGAACTCGCCTGGAGCAAAAGTGAAATGTGCCATCCAGGCCTTTACAATGGACCACTGTTGGCTGAATAATTGCTTTAAAAAGCTAATTCTAGTTGTTTAGTGTAAACATGGCCTCTGACTGGATGACAAGTGATAATTCGTCACTAGTCGTTTCATCTCAGTTTACCAAAAAAAATAGTCACTGGTTGATCAAAAGTCATTTGGTGTAAAGTCACAGTCGCTTGTATTATAACAACTTGTGAACGGATTTACATGGAGATCCCCTCCATGAATGATCTCTTGGAAACAACTAATCATTCTGCTTAAAAGCAAACCATGTACAGTCATCGGTACGCTTCACTGGATTTTCGGAGCAAATATCTGAACAAGAGTTGTTCTGTGAGAATGTACATGTATTCTCCTCATGTGCAGAGCATTATGCTTAGTAGGCTATATAAAGCAGGAAAATGTAGGATTTGCACCCATAACCTACTGTCTATTTTTCAGTGCTCCAGTGAAAGTCACCGGCTCCGTTTATCTGAAACAGTGTCGGTCGCAGTGCGCCATATGTAGCAACTGTAGTGTTCTCATACGTATCAGCTAATATCCCCCCATATGTATCAGCTAGAATCCCCCCATATATACCAACTATAGTGCTCCCGTATGCACCAAGTGTAGTATTCTCATATGTACCAGCTGTAGTGTCCCCATATGTACCAACTATAGTGTCCCCATATGCACCAAGTGTAGTAATCTCATACGTATCAGCTGTAGTGCCCCCATATGCACCAAGTGTAGTATTCTCAGAGATATTAGCTGGAATCCCTCCATATGTACTAGCTGTGGTGTCCCCCGATTGTACCAGCTGTAGTATTCGTATATATGTATCAGCTGTGGTGTCCCTATAGGTATCAATTATAATGCTCCTAAATGCACAAAGTGTAGTACTCTCATATGTATCAGCTGGAATATCCCCATCTGTACCAACTGCAATGTCCCATATGTACCAGCTGTAGTGCCCCCATATGTACCAGGTGTAGTATTCTCATATGCAGCAGCTTGAATATCCCCATATGTACCAGCTGTAGTGTCCCCATCTGTACCAACTGGGGTGTCACCATATGTACCAGCTGTAGTATTCTTATATGTATATCAGCTGAAATCTCCCCATATGTACCAACGGCAGTATTGTCATATGTACCAGCTACAATTTTTTCATATATACTAGTTGTAGTTTCCGAGCCCATATCTACCAGCTGCTGTGTTCTCGTACATATCAGCTGCAATCTCCCCCATACGTACCATGTGTACCAATGGCAGTGCCAACATATATGCCAGCTATAGTGCTCTCATGTGTATACCAGCTGAAATCTCCCCATATGTACCAACTGCTGAGTCCTCATATGTACCAGCTGAAATCTCATATGAGCCAGCTGTGGTGTCCTCATGTTCCAACTGCAGTGCCCCACATGTACCAGTCTCAGTCCTCTCATGTGCGCCAGCTGAATTCCCCACCCCCCACCCATATGGACCTTCTGCAGTGTCCCCATATGTACTATCTGTAATGTCCATTCCCATATGTATCTGCTATGGTGTTCTTATATGTATTAGCTGAAATCTCCCTGTATGTACCAGCTGTAGTGCCCTATGCACTAGCTGCAATGTCCCTGCTATGATTGGCAGTTGTAGTATCCTCATAAGTGTCAACAACTGTATCTCTGGCATGAGTGCCGTTAGCATTATCCTCATAAGTGCCAGCCTCAGAATGCCCATGAGTTTCAGTTGGCGTTCTTCCCATGAGTGCTGACCTCAGTGTCCCCATGAGTGCTGACCTCAGTGTCCCCATGAGTGCTGACCTCAGTGTCCCCATGAGAGCTGACCTCCGTGTCCCCTTGTGTGCCAGTCACAGTATTCCCATAAAAGTGATGGACACTATGTTCCTGTAGGTGCCAGCCAACCTTATGCATGGTTAGAAGGGTAACACATGACAAGGAGATGTTCTTCGACTCACTATGACATGTTCTCTCCTATGACGCTCTAGTTGGCATAGCACCATGTACATATTTTGCCCAAGGGCTCTAAATGAATGTGGCATACCAAGTCAGGGATCTACCTACATATAGCAGTGGCGCTGTACTTGGTATAAGCCATCGGTCTATTGTACTCCGCAGTAACCTACAATGTCGGCCCATAGCGACATTGCATCCAGTCCGTAAAGCCTTCATCAAGTTCCGTCTGATTGCAATATGGATGGCACTCACACATGAGAAGAACCTATTAATTTCTATCTGTTTGTTAACACAAGTAATTTTTCTCTCATGTCGATGGTCCGAGATATCGAAATTGCTGCATGTCTGATTTTTGGGTGATTCTTGTTCAAGAATTGCCAATTATTTCCTATGGAAGCGGGAAAAAAATTGTAGCATCACATTCGTATGCCATACGATTTACATGGGAGTTTGATGTGATTTTTTTTTTTTTATGCTTTTATTATAAGCGCTTGCAATTTTTTTTTTCATGCGCATCAAAATATCATGTACATTGATCAATGTTTTTTTACACCAAAATGCATAGCTATCTCAGAAAAATCAGCCAGCGTTAAAAAAAATGTAATGAAGGTCCGATTTTCTCAAGTCTATATCACACTTGCCCATGTGAATACACCCTTAGGGCTCATGTCCACAAGCGTGATTTCACAGCGCATTACGGATGCGATGTATGCCTGCATAGTACATAGTGAATGGAGTCAATGAAAGTACATTGATTTGTGCGTGAGATACTCTGCCATGCTCAATGCACAATTGTCACCATACTCGGCAATAGCTGGGTCACCACCGGCTCCCAAGGCGGTAAAACGCTGCGTGATTCATGGAGCGTTTTACGCATACGCTCTCGGGAATGTGCCCGTGGGTGTGCTACAAAGTTATCGTCCGAGATCGTTAGGTCTGATTCATTAAACAGATTATAATCTGATTTAATCAGCTAAAGCCTCATTTACACAGGCAAGTGCAATATCCGCTATCGCACTCTTAAACCTGCACGAGAAAACCAGCTGTGTAAATAAGCCCTCAATACTACCAAATAAATCGCACTTGCAAATTTTTCCCCAGGGGCAGTTAAAGGGCTACATGAGAATTGGCATTTCACTAGTCCAAAAAAATGGCAATTGCCCAACAATGAAAACACTAAAGGACCTTTTACGGAAAAGGACACATGACGCACCGCAAGCCACTGTAAATTCTGCATCAAAATCCCCAGACTACCTGCAGATTTTGATATGGAATTGTAAATGTCTTAAAACCTGCCTGCAATTCCGCATCAAAATCCACAGTTAAACCTACATATTTCAATATGGAATTCCACAGCTGCAGCTTTGGCTGCGTCCTGCGGCGTAATTCCGTCCTGCGTGAAAGGTCCCTTAAGGTTCTTGAAAAGTGTTGCAGCGCTCCTCACCCATCCACTTATCAGACACAAGAGAATGGTACGGCGGAGCGCCTATTGAGCACGCTAAATACACAGATCAGCACTTAGAGGGATAAGCATCTTAGCTAGGGAGCTCTTGAAGAACCAGAGCAGGTTCTGCCATAGTATTGGTTGTCTCTGTGGCAACCAGACAGGCTACCAGCGTGTGTGTCAGACACATTCTCTTCTTTCGCCTCCGTCCTTCTGCGGGCGAAAGAAAAGAAAAGAGAAAAAAGCTTTTTATTTAGCAGGTTTAATTGTGCCTCCGCTTTATGAGCGCCGGAGAGCAGGGAGTCTGAATGCTTTAACCTTGATCGGAAATGTATTTCCTATGCCCAATGCAATAACGTGAATATGTTAAGTGGTGCGCGGCTCTTGGGCCACATGTTGACTGACTGCCTGCTTTTTTAGATTGTTTGTAGCATTTATAATAGAGAATTTTAGAGTTATTTTGGTAACCGTTCAGTAGAAGTACGTGGCCGGTTATGTCATAAATTGTTGCGAAAAAGAGTACATCAAGCGACATTGTCTGCAATCTGCCGCAGCGCGAAAAACATGGTCATCATTTTATGAAAAGTCCTGGATTAGCTTTAATGGCGGGGACAGAGGAAGGGCCCATATCCACGATGATCGAACGCGAACGTTCTTACGAACCTTTATTTGCCCAATTGTCAGCCAATACGTATATGCGCACAATCAGCTGACGAACAACCAAATGCTCATTTCTCACCGCTCGTATCGTTTATGTGGCATAAATGTCTTCATTTGTCAACCATGCGTTCCCCCATGTGCTGCCAACTAATGCAATCTGTATGGGAAGGAACAACCGTATTACTGACTGTTCATCCGCATACTAATAATTAAAGGGGTTTTCTGGACATTTACATATTTTTTTTAAACTTTAAAGGGTTAAAATGATTCGCATCCCACAGAACATGGACACCGCATGCGTGTTCTGCGCGATTGGCATCTCTGCATGTTCTATTTTCATGCGAGAGAAAAATCGCACGTGTAAATAGTCCCATTGCAAACAATGGGTTCTATTTTTGTGTGTCTTTCTACACACAAAACTTGTTCGAGAATATTGGCCATGTAAATACGGCCTAAAGGTGGTTATTATTATGAAGAAGAAACCCGCACAAACACAGGGAGAACATACAAAAACTGCATGCAGATGTTGTCCTTGGTCAGATCTGGACCTATGGTAGGACCCCAGTGCAACAAAGGTAACAGTGCTACCCACTGAGCCACCATGCTGCTTCTTCCTCCTTCATCGGTGGTGGAGGCTTCTGATTGTATACTGCAGCATTCAAGTACAGGGCCAGATCGGGGGCTCTAAGGGAAGGCCCTACATGACAGGGTTGCTAGGGAGCCAGAAGGGGTGAAAGAGTTAATATGAGAGAGAGTAGGAGGTAAAGGGGGGGGGGGGGGGGGTGGAGGTTTTATGTGTGAAACGCTTGAGCTTTTTGTTGTGGCTCCTAGGATCTCCTCTCCGTAGGCTAAAGAGAGTTAACATGTATTTCTATTTTGGTAAATAAAATGGCTGCTGTGGCCAAAATATCCATCGAATATACTATAGTCTCAGTGTATCATTGGGGGGGGGGGGGGGGGAGTAAAGTAGCAAGGTGGTCAGGTTACAGTGGTGGTGGCTCTAGCATGCCCAGATCATGTGTTTTATTAGTGGAAGATTGGAGAAAGCCGAAGCCAGACAGTTCTGGCAACGCCTCATCTTTGAGGAGAAAAAAAGAATTGGGTGTTTAAGTCCAATCCTTTCCCCCAACATCGGCTATTGGGGAAAAATCAGGAGGCCCCTAAAAACACATGAGAGTTGTCCAGTCCCACAGAAATTAGCAGGGTTGGACAACAGGTGGCAAATGTGCATGGGGGCCTTAAGATATCATAACTGTACATGACTTTTACCAGCTGGTGCAGTCCTCTCAAGTCGGGCAATGGGTCTTCACCTAAGCAACACCATAAAGTAATGCAAAAAATGAGAATAATCCAGCACAATCATTTCACCATGGAGGAACCCCTGGAAAATTACCAAGAACTGCAACATCCCTAGGGTAACGGAGTCTACTTGAGAGCTCCTAGTAAGGTTCTAATAAACTCCAGAGGGCCACAGATCATTGATTGGAATACCCATTGATCTATATATCATGAAACACCTCTTTTCTGAACACTTGAGGATCACAAACAAAACTCAGTAGCAAAACTCATTCCAAAGATCCCTACATGAATGGAGTGGCGGTCAAAGCATGCGTCCCATGCTCCATTTATTTCAATGGAAGTGCTGTAGATATCCCAGTTCAAGCTGTGATGTTCCCATTAAAATTAATTGAGTGATGGTATGCAAGTTCGACCTCCACTCCATACATGCAGGGACCTTCAGGACCACGTTCTCAGGATCAGTGGGATCCCAGAAAATTGATTCCCACCGATCTGAAAGTTGTCACCTATCCACAGAATAAGAGACAGCCTTCAAATCAGTGAGGGTCAACTGCTGGGATCCTCCACCTATCCTGAGATTTGGAATAGGAAATAACTTTCTATCTTGGCACAGCCCTTTACACCATAAATTTCCTCAAATCTATAAATTTTGTGTTATGTCTGTACAACTAGTTTGCACAACTTGAGGTACAAGTTACGGAGAACCAGACTATATCGAACTGGTAGCAGATGATACAGGGCTTTATGAACTAACTACGACTATTGAAAACTGTTGAAAAAGTATGAGGTATAGTACAAGATAATGTCATATTTGGGTGCCATAGGCTCCTAGGAAATGGTAAACCCAAATCTATTAGCAGTAGCCAGAATAATAACTGCTACCACTGAATAGCGAAATGTCACACTCTTGTTAACGATGGAGTCTTCATGCATGGATAGAGAGATGTAACCTTGATGTTTTGAGTGACAGCAGCACTTATGACAGGTCTCAAAGGATCCTTTGAAACTCATTCTTCACGCTCAGGCTGCACCATTCAACACAACAACCATTTATAATTCTCTTTGTGGTACATCTTGGCTTGTATACAGGAATCTCCTCTAAACAAAGATGGTTGGGGTGTTCTAATGGCCCTTGTCACGGAGTTGATGTTTTTTGCATTTGTGTTGAGTTTCTCTGTTTTGCACAGTTTACTAGGAGGAACCCTGAAAATGTCACTGGTGACATAACTAAATATCACCATGCATGACTTATCAGCCATATGAAGGTAAAATACTGATGTTCGTATCTATGAGTTCTGGTCAGGAGTTGTACAGGTGTAGAAGAACATGTCTACCTTTTTCCAAAAACAGCGCCACTCCTGTGCATGGGTTATGTTTGGTATTGCCACTCAGCCTTATCTACTTCAATGGAGGTGAGTTATAATACCAGATCCAACCTGTACACAGGTGTGGTGCTGTTTATGGAAGAAAGCAGCCATGTTTTCCTGATCATCGGGTCATGTGAGTGTGCAGCAGATCACCCAACGAATAAACAAATGCTTGTTCGTCAAATGGTCACATCTTTTATGTTATACAGAAAATAATTGTTGGCAGCACATCTCCTTATGTGAATGAGGAATGTGTTTCTGACAGTGCTGGTCTTAGTATAGATGGCACACTGTGCTGATTTTTTTGGTGCCCCATTGTAAGAAACTATACAAATCTACACCAGAACCAGAACAGCTAAAGAAAAAAAATACAGAACCAGAACCAAGCTCCTAATCTAACTACTGTGCCATAAACCAAACTTGGGACATAAATACAGTACCAAAATCAAACTCATATCATAACTACAGCCCACAGAACCAAGCTCAAGACCTAAATATAGCACCAAAACTTTGCTCATAACATAAATACAGAACCCAGCTCATAACATAAATAGAGCACAAACCAAAATCAGTGCAGAAATATAATACTAGAGCCAAGCTCATGACATAAATACAGCACCGGAATCAAGTTCAGTACATAACTACAGCCCCAAAATCAAACTTTGAACAAGCTCATAACATAAATGCAGCACAAATGAAGCTCCGTGCATACATACAATACCAGAACCAAGCTCATAGCATAAATACAGGAGCAGAACTAAGCAGTTTTGTTGTGGGGTGCCAATGGACTGACAGAGGTGCCTCAGAATATCGGAGAGGAGGGTACAGAGTCAGGAGGAGGATGACTCGCATAGCTCCACAAGATCATCTGGCCAGGCAGACCTAAGGAGGGAAGATCACCTTCATTCTACATCCTCTTGGTGCCAGCCAACAGCCATGGTGGTTGACAATGATAAAGCTCTACGGGGATGAATGATCATATGAATGACTGTTCATCTCCTACTAGAGTCTGAATCCACCCATATAAAGGCCTGATAGAGGAACACTAATCTCGGTAATCGGAACTCGTTATTGCTGGCACGTTGATTAATGTAACAGGACTCTTTGATGGCAGTTGCTGAAAATTTTATGACCCCCAAATATTTAATATTAAGGGAAGCAATCCTATTGTTTCTTCAGAGATAAATGGCATCAACTCATTACATACCTCCCTTAATGGAGTAACACTGAACATGCACATTTAAGGGGTCAAGTTAAAGAGTCCAAGAGTCAAGGTTGATAGATATCAATGAGCAGAAGGGGGGCAGAAATAACTGTGGTGCCTCGTCCCTAAAGTGGTCCAAAGGCCATAAGATAACACAAGTATAAATTGCAAATGACTAGTGATGAGCGAGCATACTCGCTAAGGGCAATTGCCCGAGCGAGCATTCCCCCTAGCGAGTACCTGCCGGCTCGAGGCAAAAGGTTCAGGTGCCGGCGGCGGGCAGGGAGCTGTGGGGAAGAGCGGGGAGGAACGGAGGGGAGAACTCTCTCTCTCCCCCGCTACCCCTTGCTGACTGCCGCTACTCACAGCCCCCTCTGCATCGGCACCCGAACCTTCTGTCTCGAGCGGGCAGGTACTCGCTAAGGGCAATGCTCGCTCGAGCAATTGCCCTTAGCGAGTATGCTCGCTCATCTCTACAAGTGACGCTTTTTGCAGAGGAGCCCGAAACCCACCAGATCATAGACAATCACATTACATTACAACAACCGAACTCCACTTCAAGCAGAAGAAAAAAGAAACATTTTGGCAAAGATAATCTTCTTATCCCAAAAGCGATATTGTAGGACGGTGTCTGCCGCTATGCAAACTCCATTGATTTTCTTAATCTTGAGGAACTATATAATGCCCTCAGTCATACGATCCTTACCTTAACTGCCTTGCTGTACGTTAAGTTAAATCACCCACTACTGGCTAAGCCTAATTAAGTTACGTTGCTGTTAGCAATTTCAGTTAATTAGGTAATTAGACGAATTAGCTAATTAAGTGTGACTGCTGTTACACAAAAGCAGGTAGTACTACGGAGGTGATAAGAAAACAAAAGCACCGGGACCAATAACAGGAGATTATAGATCTCTTTTTATTATCTGCAAGGAGAACGGATAGGAAGATTCTCTACTGTATGTGATTACTTGACTGATGCTGTAGGCCGATCTCACACCTGGAAGAGGTGTTCAGGTCACGGACATATGTGCTCAATCATCTGACATCTCATTACTCATCTATCAGGCTTCCTTAGCTGAGTGGTACTTTCTGTAGCATTGATATCCTTATGAATAGTTCTATCCCTTTAAAGGGGTTGTCCACTTTAGTGGACAGGTTCTTTCCATGTTGTAGGTCCATTAGCAATGGCTGATCATTGGGAGTCTAGGAGTTTTTTATTAGGCTGCTATTTTACAAGTGTTAGAGGCAGAATAACTTTGGGGGCATTATCAGTATTGGGGTTCAAGCCCCCATACATATTACTATGTTTGATGTGTGAATCACGTTAAAGACCAAGTAACTGCAGAGGTACCCCACAGAGCCATCAGTACAAGCCAGCCTTGCCGTGAGTTACCATTAGTAGTAGCCGTTCCTTGCAAGATGTCAAATGGAACTGAAAATTAAGCACCAAATAGAACCTATAGCACGGCTTCCAGCCAATACTTTTTATGGCCTTGTGGCCAAAATGACCCCACCGGCCATCCAGTTGCTGAGTCCTGCAGAAAACACACTGTCAAAGATGATCTAGTGGAGGCTTCTGTATGGTCCATTCTTCATTCCAGCAAGGTTTTCCCTGCAGCCTTGAGCCCTGTTAAACTGGGACCAATCAAAAATTAGAACTTATTGCAGGATGGGAGTTGGGTATTATATGGCCAATGCCAATGGTTGTTCAAGATAAGAGTTGCTCTTTGCATTGGCTTTTTGCTACATTAGTGGTGGAACTCTTTTTCATCCTCCATAGGAACCTTAATAGGATACATGGAAAGGGTTTTTGTAAGTAGATTACTCATTTAATCCAACCACCAATGTGGCATGAACCTAAGGGTAGCCATACATATTGGACTGTTTTGTCGACCGTTATCTTGCCCAACACAACAATACACCCGCACGCTCTGCTCGGCTGATTATGCATGTGTTCTGAAATTAAAAAAGGGAGAATACCTCTGCCAGATACCTCTGACGATGGCTTATCTTTTCAAGAACAAAGGAATTGGGCAATTGAAATCAGACCACCCCATCTTTCGCTCCTCCCCTGACTTGGAGATTGTTGGGTGGCTACCATATGCATTAGATGATCAGCAGGTTTTACCTATATGGCCAATGTGTATGGCTGCTTTTAGGCTCAAGCATACTGACAGTTTATGGATCTGTGTTGTACATACTGTATGTTCATAACATAGTGCCTATGGACTGCTATAGGCTGATTTTATACCTGACATGCTCCATTGCATGCAATATTATAGAGTTATTCTCTCTAGAAACATTGCATCTAGGGAAATATATGATGCCTTATGTACCTGATTTTCAGGTGACTTTCCAGAATAAGTTGCCATGTGTATGTACATTATACAACACTATATCTGCCCATTATATGACTTGTATCCTGCATTTGTCACCAGTTTTCCCCTCTGCAGGCTCAATCTCCAATTCTCAGTTGTCCCTGAGCTGGTGGGTGTAGGCTGCTATATGATGTTTTCATGCACTACACACATAGGGGAGCAGGATCTCTTCTTCTCTATCTTTGAGCTGGTGGGTATATACTGTTGTTATGATATCTCCATACACTGCACACATAGGGGACCAGGATCTCTTGTGGCACACCCTCTTAAGAAACAGCCTCAGTGTACAGTAGTATTGAGCAGTGTAGATGTGAATCCAGCACTGAAGTGAGATAAATGACTCACTGAAAGCTTTAATTCTTCTCCTCCCTTTTTCTCTCCATAGACTTCTATGGGCAATATGAGTCATCATCTTCCTCTACTTCCTGTGATCCCTCTTAATATCTCTGTTACTAGAGATGGGCTTCACTTGACAACAGGCAGTGGACAATAAATTATAAGGAAGGGAAACCCCTAGCATCCAGCACTTTAAAGTGAATTTTCAGCAGAAAAATATAATTTTAGGTAAATAAAGTGATTTGCGCCTTCGCTGGTTATCACATTGGCTATCAAATAAGCACAAACTTGTTGAAAAGTTATGTATGCACAAATGGCACCTATACAAGATCCAGTTGCTGCATCATTTCTGGTCACCATGTTGAATTTATGGAATGGGTGTCAAAGCAGTTGCAACGAGGGCCACATGTCACAGAGACGGTACTGTTCAGTGATGAAGCAAACTTTTACACGAACAGATAGGTGATGAAAGAAAACCTTTGCTACTGGTCCGACACAAATCCGCACTGGATAGATCCCTCCAAGATCGTTGGCATTCAAAGCCGTAGTGTGGTGTGGTCTGTGAGATACGAAGATAGTGGGCCCATTCTTCATCGACTGTAACCTTACTGCTGCCAAGTATCTGCAAATGCTACATGACGAGGTGTTCCCATCACTATGCAACGAAGATGGTGCATTTCCAGTGTTTTTCTAGCGGAATGATGTCACCCCCACATTCTCGACATGATGTCTGTTAGTTTTTGGATGAGCAGTTTCCGCAGAAGTGCATTGGACATCATAGTCTGGTGGAGTTGCTCCCGCGCTCGCTAGATCTCACCCATTTGGACTTCTACCTGTAGGGTGATGGACTTTGGACGTTATGTGTTAAGACATTAGTCCTGTGTGGTAGACAGGACTACAAATCCTATGTTATTTAGGCCTCTTTCACACGGGCTATAAAATCGCGAGATTTTGTAGTGATGCAACATTGCTACAAAACACATGTATGTGAAGCCCATGGTGTCCAATGGGTTCTTTCACACAAGAATGTTTTGCAGTCTGAAAGAACCCATTGGAAACCATGGGCTTCACATATATGTGTTTTGTAGCAATGTTGCATCACTACAAAATCTTGCGATTTTATAGCCCGTATGTCAAAGGCCTTAGTGGCCAGACGGCCAGAGTCTTGTTTGTAATGAGTACACTATAATGATTAACAACAGTGTCAAGACTTTGTTGCTGATGCTGATTTACCACAATAAAAGGCCTGATTTGCCAAGTTTTACTAAACTTCTGGCCTGGACATGGGGTGCGACCATCCATCTGGTGGAGGAAGGATAGCGATCCGCTGAGCTCAATATCCACAAACTGTTACATATGGTGTTTTGGATCTGGGTAAGAAAGGCCTGATGTCTTGTGGTGAGGGGAAAGAGCTGGATAAATGTGCTGTAGTTAGGCCTCATTCACACGAGCGTTTTTACGTGGCTAATTTAGCCGCAATTAAAAATTGTGACCATGTGAAGCATTGGATTTCAATACATTCATTCACATGGGCGATTATTAGCCACATAAACATGTTCGGCCACTGAAAATAGTAGATTGGCGGCATAATACGCCAGCTGATGTTTTGACGTGGCTGAAAAAAAGATAGGTCTTGTCCTATCTTTTGGCCGCGATGAGCTGGCAACTCCCATAGGCTTCTATGGGAGCTGCCAGCAAAGCGAGGGGGAGGGCGTTTAGCAGCGGCTAGCGCTGTTTAACTATGTCTGCTGGCTCTATTGAGCCAGTTGAAGTATTCATGATGGCTGAAGGAATTCTGGGCTGCGGCATATATAGTCCACACCCGACTGTGTGAATTAGCAAGAAAATGCAAGATTTATCCGTGACTTGGTCATGTGTTTTTGGCCACAATACAGGTGGCTGAAAATCGTAACGCTTGTGTGAATGAGGCCTTAGAGCCACCATAGCTGAAAGCTGTAAAAACCTGTGAAAAGTCTGCTGCTCGGATGGCAAAGATTTAAAGGGCCAGCAGCCCAATGAGACTGTCTTTGCTCTAGGTGAAAGACGGTTGCTACTGTGGAGTGTTACAATGGAAGAACTCCTCAAGAAGGCAATAGAATTTAATGCGAAGTGCTCAGTCAAGTTGGACCCCAGCCAGGCGGTCTCACAAATGCTACCGTACATACTCTTCTTCATCGAGAAGGGACCAGACACTTGTGAGATTGCTCTGCTTATTTTTGTAACTGATTAGGGAAGTGTACTGCGTGACCTGGTCAAGAGTACACAAATGAACGCCATGTTTGTGTTGGGCAAAGACTTTCCATATTTCTGGCAGTTGTGGGAGAGGATCATGTACAACCTCCTACAAAGACTGCTGTCCAGGTGCCTAGTCAGGTAAAACAGAAAGAAGTCTCTGAGCAGATGGTGGTTGGAGTTCCACTATCTGATAATGTGAACTGTGTCCAAGGTCCTACATCAATGTGTCCTGAGAAGCAAGGGCGTAACTATAGGGGATGCAGTTGCACCCTGGCCCAGGAGCCTTAGGGGGCCCATAAGGCTTCTCTTCTCCACATAGGGAGCCCAGTACTATGAATAAACCATTATAGTTGGGGGCCCTGTTACAGATTTTGCATTAGGGCCTAGGAGCTTCAAGTTACGCCACTAAGGAGCACTAGTCCCGCAAGACAAGCCTGAAGGGTTGTTAGACCATCCCAAGAACTGGTAACAGGGTGCAGCATAGAAAAGTGTATATATGGGGAATAGCTCAAATGCACCCCTAGTGGTCAGGTTAATTAGAAACAATGAATGTGTGATGCATAGAAAATTACTGAGGTTAATGCAATAAATGCTGATGCAATGTGTATCTTGGGTGAAAGTGTGATTACCAATAGGAACCAGCTGGTTCCTGCACCTACAAAATAGCTGTGAGTGTTGGTGAACACTGTGAGCCGGTGATTAAACAGAATGCCGAGTCTACTTCAGTAAGGGTGCTTTTAGACGGAACGATTATCGCTCAAAGGACCGAAAGTCAACAATAATCGTTCGGTCTAAACGCGCATCAACGACCAAACAACAGATGAGAATCGTTCGCTTCTTGCCCATCATTCATTTTATGCAGGCATAAAAATCATTGTTAGCTCGTTCACTTCCCGTTCGCTCAGACTTTCACAATCCTTTATGTGAAAGACTGAATGATACTTAACAATTCTCGTTGCACTTGTCAGTGATGAGTCTGCCTGCCTAAACAGGGTGTACGAGCGCGAACAAGCTAGTGGTGAAGTCACTGGCTCCTTCGCTGGTGCAAACGAGAGTCATTCAGTGTAAAAGCAGCTTACGTGAAGAGGTTCCATGTGCAGTGAAAGCCTCCACTAATAAACGTAACCCTGACGTGGCTTAAAGGGCTTCTGTCATTTGGAAAAAAATTCTATACTTACCTATTCCTCTCCCGTAAGTCTTCTTAATGCATCTTCTCCTCGCCGATCTTCGCCTGGCAGTCCCCCGGGTTACCTCACGTCCAGCCGGATGATTCTTCTTCCTGTGACGAAGCGTACATTCACAGGCAGTCTCCTTCCTGCAGATCAATGTACCTTACTTCACTAGTGACATAACGTTTACAGTCTAGCAGAGAATGCCGAGCTATTGCCGAGACTACAGCGACAATACTATATGAACACTCGCGGCGAGACAGCGCGCATGTGCCGTCTCAGTAAAGCTCGGCATTTCTTGATAGGCAGTGAACATTACGCCACTAGTGATGTAACCTACACCGACCTGCCAGAAGGAGAATGACGAGAATGTATGCAACATAACAAGAAGAAGAGGATCCGTCTGGCTTGCGATGAGGTGACCCGGGGGACTGGAGAAGATACGGTAAGGAGACTACCTGGGGAGGAATAGGTAAGTATTGATGACAAAACCTCTTTAAATGTGTGCTGGGACATTTTTGATAGCTGACCAGACTAGGTATATAGCTGCTGAGCTAAACTGCCCCATGGCAGGTGATTCTGTGTGCACTCTGTATTCAATGATGGTAACTTCAGTACTGTTGTCTACAGTTGCTGGAGTGGTAGTGCCTCAAAAGGGGGAAGAAATGTAAAAGTTACATAGGATGAAATTAATGTGATTGCTGGTCAATCAAGGATTGATTTAGCCAGTGCAGTTTTGGGTGAAACTGGTATTGTTCCAATGTAAAGTAATAAAAATATGTGGGTTACTGAAAGTGTTAATTCTCCCTGCCCAGGCTGTGGTGCAGTAACTGTAAGGGATAGTGAAATTAACCTTGCAAGTAGAGGAGGCAGATAGGAAAACAGAGAAAAGCTATGTGTCCCTAGGTTCTGTGGGAGGTGGAGAACAACAAGGGGATGGGGGAAAAAGACATTCATGTCAAGAGTGAAACATGTGATTGTTCTCAGTAACGGTACCAGATCTTTGTTTTCATTAAGAGTGAAACAGTGATAGCTAGGCTTCAGGAGGAGCTAGCTTTAATTTGTTTCCCACAAACTATGGGCTGACCAAGAAATTATAGGGCTGAAGACAATGGTAAGTAATGTTGAGCAGCAGTGCATGGTGCTGGAGAGGAGTGTGCAGACCTCAAATGTGAAGTTGTGAAGGTATGTGCTGATGCAAAAGAGAAGTGTGGCTCAGTGAAAGAAGAGTCTAACCAGAAGATACTGGAAGCAGAAGGAAAGATATGAGAACGTGCAGGAGAAGGGGCGTAGCTAAAGGCTCTTGGACCCGGGTGCAAAAGTTCAACTTGGGCGCCCTACTGCTCCCCCTCCCCCGCAGCTACTTTGCCTGTGGTCTGTCCCCAAAAATACAAAATAAATAAATAAATATATATATATATATATATATATATATATATATATATATATACACATGTTTATATAGTTACAATGGCTCAGGTCTAGTACCCTTTAGGCCTCCTTCCCACGAACGGATTTCCGCCGCGTAATTCGCGGCGAAAATCCGCTGCGTTGCCCGCAGCTATTAGGTTCTATTGAACCTAATAGCACAATGCTCACGATGCGTAATTCCACCGCGGAATTACGCACCGCGATTTCTCCCGTCCTCACCCGCAGCATGCTCTATTTTCTGCGGGTGAGGACGGGCTGTACGCACTGACGGCTTCCATTGCAGTCAATGGAAGCCGTCCATTCACGCTATCTCCCGCTGTCACCAGCGGGAGATAGCGTGAAAAAACGCTTTCCCGCCCACCGCCGCGCGTCATATGACGCCATATGACGCGCACGGCCGCGTCACGTGACACGGCCGGTGACGCGCGGCGGTGGGCGGTGACGGGCGGCGGTGGGCGGGGAAGCGATTTCACGCTATCTCCCGCAGGTAAGTATAGGGGCTCTGGGGGGCGCCGTGACGGGCTTCACAGCGTAATATTACGCTGCGGAGCCCGTCACGCTCGTGGGAAGGAGGCCTTAGGCTGGGTTCACACAGGGCTGATTTGCCGCGGTTTTTCCGTTGCGGTTTTGCCGCAGAAGAACTGCTTCTGCGGCAAAACCGCTTCAGAGGTTAATTTGGGCTTGCGGATTTTCGTATTTGGTGCGGTTTTGGCTGCATCCATAGAGGTCTATGGACAAAAAAGCGCTGCGGAAAAGACAGTAGAATGAACATGCTGCATCTTTTAAAACCGCGCCGCAGTTGCATTTCCGCACTGCGGCTGTGCGGAAAAAATCCGTCCTGTGAGAACAGCTTTTTGGCAAATCTCAGTTGTGCTGCATTGCACTGCAAACGCAGCGGTTTTGCCGCAGTGCGTATATGCAACGGCAATCCGCGGCAAAACTGCGGCAAATCAGCCCTGTGTGAACCCAGCCTTAAATAGTGCAGTCACCAAATAGCAGTCAAATACCAATTCTATACATTGATAGTGATTACAGTGCAGTTACCTCTACTGATCACACATTGGTGTCATCTGCTTTCTCTTCCCCATTTGATGCAGACAGCCATGAAGATTTCCTTTATCTACAACTTGTCTCTGCACACTTTCCATCCTGCCACTACCCCCAATGCCCCTCACAATGTCTCCCACAGTAGAAGTACCCCCTCTTGTGCCCCACAAAGTAATACTGGTCGCACACAGTATTAATTCACCCAAATTGACCACCCCAAGAAATAATGCCTGCTTTCTACCCTCTCACTGTAAAAACACTTCTTTATGCCACACATAAAAATAATTATTCTCTGTGTTCCCTGCAAAGTAATAATGCCTATTCTGTGCTCCAGAAAAGTAATAAGCACCCCCACCACCACCACCCACAAAGCTCACAAAGTAATAGCAGTCTCTTTGTGCCCCTTAAAGGGAATGTCTGAGTTTGTTTTTTAATTCCTGCTCCCCATGTATAAATAATAAACAATCATATATTCACCTCTCCCTGCAGCTCCATTCTCTCCGCCAGAACTGTGTTGATAGGCTGCAGTTAGCCTTTTTCTGGGATGTCACAGACCGTTGCAGCCAATCACAGATGTCAGTGCTGGATAGTGCTATATCCTATACATACCACCGCCCCCCCCCCCCCCCCCCCCACACACACCCGGGCCCTTTTGAAGGTAATATAGCCTTCATGTGCCCTTTTAAAGGTGTATTTCAGGGCTTCTTTTCTTTTTGCTAACATCTGTGCCGCACACAGCAGCGCTACACACACACATACGATGCTTGCTGCTCGATTCCGGCTGCAGCGCTACACTTTCTCACGTGCTGCCCGTTGCTCGGTTCCATTAGAAAGTAGCACGACTCATTCTCCTGCTGTCCCAAAGTGACGAGGAAAAGGGAGAAAGAGTTGTGCTACTCTCTCTGATGGAACAGACCAATCGGCAGCACGTGAGAATGTGTAGCGCTGCAGCCGGAGAAGTTAAGCCACAAGCAGCGTGTGAGTGTGTGCGCTAATTGTTCGGCTGGACAAGTGGCTCAGTGCAAGCAAGATTATGAAGAAGAAATCTTGTGGTGGAAACATGGCTCTGAAGTTAAGAGGAAAAGCCAAAATCAGAAACTGGAAGCTTTCCTGAGAAAACCGGCGCTATTGGAAGGCAAAGTGCTCAAAATGGAAATGAAAAAGGTCTTGGATGAAAAGGCTGTGTTACAAGCGCCTGTTATGTAGGGCATGCAACAGCTTCCGGAGTGTGCTCCTGGACTGTGGGGTCGGTATGGGTCTGTTCTGTTCCCTATCGGCTCCTTTTTTCCCCTTTGCACCTGTCCTTTTTCCCACTACAGCACCAGCTGGCAGGGGGTTAATCTGTTCCAACCCCCCCCCCCCCCACCACCACCACCACCACCTTGAAGGAGATGGTGTAATGGGTGTCCCATTACTTCTCCCCTCCCCAAGGGATGGGATTTTCCTTCCTCTGTTTTTCTCTGTTCTTGTTAATGTATATGTCTGCTTGTACAACTTGTTCTAGTTGTATAATTTTATTCCATTAAAAAAATAAAATGATGAAAGATGTGAGTCCTTGGATGGAACGTTGGGTGCGGTAGTTCTTCTCTAATTGTGTCATTGTTTTTTTTCAGGTTGTTTCATTATTGTCTTATTTCAACTCACTGCTGGTGGTGTTTTCTGGCCATTGGTGAAGTGGTAACCTGGAAAGCGAACTTGCCCGGGAATTAGCCCCAGGTCGGGATACCAAAAGGTAGGTCATTAATAAAGTTCTGGTTGATGCTGTGACCATCTACCACCCAGCAAAAAAGCATATGGTTGTCATGTCCTTTATTTGCAGTTATAGGACGGGTGCATTGGTGATTTGGGGGAGTGGGGTTTTATACTGTCATACTGTGCTTCCCCGAAAACCATGTCTTATATTAATTTTTGCCCCAAAAGAGGCACAAGGTCTTATTTTCGGCTGATGTCTTATTATACTTACCTAGCAGGCTCGTTCCAGGTCCCTACCGCTGCTCTGACATGCTGAGCCACGGCAATTCATAAATCCTGCCTCCAAAACATGATGGCTCTGATTGGTTCTTTGACTGCTGCTTAGCCAATCAATGCAGTGCGCGGTGAACCAATAACAGCAATCATATTGGTTCATCAAGCGCTGCATTGATTGGTTCTCGAGCGCTATTCAGCCAATCAGAGCCATCATTTCCTGAAGGTGGAATTTATGAATCCTGTAACCAGGAAGGGATCTTCTGTGGGTGAACGAGGACTGCATGGCAGAGCTCCGGCCAGCAGCAGGAGGACCTGGACTAAGCCTGCTAAATATTTCTTTTTTTAAGGCAGCTAGGGCTTATATTTCAAGCTTCCCAAAAATCAGGGTATGGCTTATTTTTGGGGAAACTGGGTAGTATCCCAGCAGTCTGATGTTGAGCACTAAAGTAAAACACTTGGTATCAGTCATGTTGCTGTAAGGGCTCCTGTCCACGGACAATCTTGCATTGCGTTACTCGCGGCTATAATCCGTCCGCGAGTAACACAGTGCACGCTTTCTATAGCAACGCTCCCTGTCGTCGAGCGGAGAATCATAGCAATTCTCCACTCGGGGGACTCAAATCGCAGCATGCTGCAATTTGCCATGATTCTCCACGGTGAGCCTATCTGTCAGTTCTCTCCCCTGCTCCCAGTGGTGGAGTATCGCTAGCGATATTCCGCCTCGCCCATGGACAGGGGGGCTAAAGAAGGTTCAAAAACTAGAGAAGTCTAGAACCCTGTTCAGTCAGCAAGTAAAAGTTAAGAAGGCCTAGTTGAAGATGATGAGATGTGTGACAGTAGAGATGATCCGTATAAAGAGGCATAAGCTTTCTGTGAAGAGGAAGGCTTAACATGGCAATGGTCCTGAAAGGCTGACACCAAAAAGGTAAAGTCGAGCCATTAAGAAAGTATGTTGTCGTTCCTGAGCTGTATGAGGGTACAACAGTGTCTGCAAAGTCCATGTTGAAAATGGTGAAAGAAGATCTTGTACAGAGACCTAATGTGTTGCATACAGATGAAATTGATGGTGTTCTGAGAAGAGACTACAGTAAAGGTCAAGTCGCTGTTCAAATGTCTAGAAGACAGTAATTGTGTGCTGGTGTTGACAGGGCAATATGAGGTTGCCATGAAGAATGTGAGAAATCAAAATCCTACAGAAGCCGTTTGTCAGTTGACGAGTGACAGGTTGACCAGAGAAGACTTGACGGATGAGTCTAAGGTGACTTGCAAAGGGCTGCACTGGAAACCCCTGAGTCAAAAGGAAGCCTGGAAGTCACAAAGAGAAGAAAGAAGGCAGAATGTGTTCCAGTGATAGTACAGGGACAGAGTAGCTGGTGCTCTAGACAAGGAAAGGGCTTAAGTCTTCCAGACAATGTAGGTAGACAGAGACAGTTGAAACATAGGTCTCTTGGTACAACTCAGCTACTTGAATGTTTAGGACTGAGAATTGCCCAAAGTAGAAACTTTTACCCGGGAGGTGAGTGTACAGTGAAACGTCCTACAGCCTTTATCAGAAGGGGGATATGTAGCTACACAGTGTCAATGTTAGCCATTAGAGGGCTTATGGTCTGGTTGGATAAGGAGAACTGTGGCAGGGAAGGATTTTTGTGTATAATTAGTCAGCCAACACCTGGTTGGGTGTGACTGCCATACAGATATACCTCTAAGTTGATGAACTCAGTGTCCCTGAGAGGTCCATTGGAGAGACCTTAGAGAGTTCTAATGGGGACAAAGCATTGGTCTGCTGTGGAACTCCTGCGAGAATGCTACCTCGGAGAACCACAAACCTGACAAGGGTGGATGGCCCCTAGGTTGGCACCCTGGATGGGTATGTGCTGATAGACTTTGGTACTATATGTTCAGGCATTAGGCCTGTGTGGTACACAGGACTACAAGGCTTATGTTATTTAGTGGCCAGGCGGCCAGGATCTTTGCGAAAATTGTTTTATGGATGCTGATTTTCCACAGTAAAAGGACTGATTTACCAAGTTTTTCTTAACTTCTGGCTTGGATGTGGTTTTCTGGTGTGCAACCATCCCATCTGGTGGAGGATAGATAAATGAATAACTCTGGTAAGAATAAAGGTACATGACATTTATGGTATGTCACATTTAAGCACGGACTTGGATTCCTCATCAAATTCTCAAATAGATACATATATCACTTGTACCCCATCCCATTTGGAAATATCAACTTGGTTCCAAGATGGTGGCTTTCAAAATGGCTTCCATGTTGGACACCGCCCCTCTCAAATTTGTTTCCTTCCCCTTAGCAACATTGCACACACAGGATAGCGTTTCCAACCACCGTTTTCCATTTACTCAGGTGTCTCCATACCTTTGGACCACCCTTTACTGGAGGCTTCTTATGTAGGAATCTTTGCATGTTTGCTAGCTCTGCACCCTTTATCTACGCAATGATCATGGAGAGACCATATGGAGGCCCAATGTTTGCCTACGGGGTTTTACCTTTTATGGAAAGCAGTTATACTGGGTCACAATTCCAGTTGATTTTAACTTGGGCTTCTAGATGTTATTCCCCATACTAGGTAACACCTTAGCAAGCTGTTCTTTTTTGTCCATAAGACCGGTTTCAGATGAGCGTATTGTAACATGTCCATAATATGGATCTTTTTTACGGATGTGTTACAGATGGAATTACAACCATATGTCATCAGTATTTGATCCATGCTTGCCTGTGTATATTTTTTCTACTAGGCAAATACACATCCTTATTTGCACAATACAAAAGAATACAAATACAGAGGCAAAAACGGGAAAAACAGGTCATGATGCCATGTGAAAAGGGCCATGTGAATAGATAGATAAATTAATATTAAAAAAGTATATTTCCCATCTTGGCTTTTCAAGGCTGAGACTGGAAAAGCCGGCGCTCTATTTCCAACCACCTATCGGAAACAGTTGAGTGAATGAGCGCTACAGAAACAGCCTAGTGCATTGCGCAACATTGTTTCTGTAGCTCCAATTCACTTCAATGGGAGCTAGGCTAATGGCTGAAGTGTTCGGCTGTCTTCCAGCAGCCGCGTGGCCAGTAACTATAGCAGCAGATTCCCATTACTGCAATGAACAGCCAAGACGGAAATATATCTTTATCTCCATATTATGGTCTGCAAAATAGACAGAGCTAAAATACGCTTGTCTGAAATTGGCATAATGGGGAGTACGATCTATACTTTACTTTACACCACCATTTGCACTTCCTCTCCCTCTCACAATCTAACATACCAATCTCAAACACACACAGAGCCAATTTCATAGTACCCCAATTATGGGTTTTACTAGAAACAGCACCACTCTTGTTCATAGGCTCTGTTTGGTACTGCAGCTTAGCCTCATTTAAGGTTTACTATGTTGACAAAAGTATTGCACCCCCACCAGTCTTGTGCTGTCAGGCGAAGGGGATATACAAATCAGATGTGTGAGCATTAGGTATAAAGGAGGGTATCACACAGACATATCCCAGTACAGAAACCATCAGGATGTCACCAGGTGTCATCAGGGCTGGCAACTGATGGTGGGATGTCACCCAAGCAACCAAAACGTACGAGACATCGCAGCACTTTTGGACCTTCCAAAGTCCACTGTCATAAATGGAAACCATCTGGTGTGTTTGAACAGCGCAGCCATGTTTGAAGAGACCTTGTAAACTGACAGAACATGGACATCAAAGCCCTATAGAAGCTGTGAAGGCATCACACACATTGTCTACTGAAACACTCGCTCAGGAGGTCTCGCAAGCTATTGGAACATCCATGAGCACCAGAACAATCCATAGGAACTACATACAAAGGGTTACCATGGACAAGTGGTTGCACACAAGCCCAACATTACAGCAGTGAATGCGATAGTGCTTGGAGCATCGTTCTTCCATTGTAAATGAGTGTAAGCAAATGTTGTGGACAGTTGACTCACAGTACACCATCTTCCAAAGGGATGGCCACACTTGGTTGTGATGGTTGCCTGGAGATGCGACTGCATCATCCCAACAGTGAAGCACCATGTCATACAGCACCAGTGTTGAGGCTTGGTTTGAGGAGCAGAATGTCTGCAAACATCATTGGCCAGTCCAATGTCCGGATCTCAATCCCATCGAGGATCTTTGGAACGAAGTAGAACGCCATATCTGTGCATACCCAACACGTCCATCATCCCCAGCATCACTATCGGAAGCTCTCCTCAAGGAATGGAGGCAAATCTATGGGGATTTGGTGGAAAGCAGCCTAGGAGGGTTACTGCAGTCATTGAGGCCAAAGGTGACCCAACACCGGATTGAAAAATGTGAATAAAATCAAATGTCATCACCTTCTATGTGTGTCCCAATAATTTTGCCAACATAGTGTACATTTACACAAGACCACTATCAGTGAATAATTGCTCAAAACTGTAAATTCAAACAATAGTTGTTTAGTGTAAACATGGCCACCAACAAAGTGAATAGCAATAAGTCACTAGTCCTTTTGTTTCAGTTTACTAACAAATAGTCGCTGGCTGATCAAACGTCATCTGGTGTAAAGTCACAGTCTTTCGTATCTGAACGATTTGTGAGTGAATGTGTATGGAGATCTTTTATAAATGATATCTCGGCAAACAACTAATGAACAATCAGTGATCGCTTTGTGTAAAAGGAAACAAATGATTGTGGATCGTATGCTTCAACAAGTTTTCTGAGCGAGTATCTGATCGATAGTGGCACCATGTAAGGGTACTTATACTAGCAGCTGTAGTAGTTTGGCAACAGCTGGGAAGCCATGGGTCACAGACCACTGCTCTGGGAAACACAGTTGCACATTAATAGATGTGACAATGCGATTCATCACTTCAGTGACCTATTTATAATGCTAATTGTTTGACATTGCTAATCCATGAATCTGTCTCTTTTGTCTCATTCACTAATCCCGATGTCAATAATGGCAGTTTACAAAAATGATACCCATTTCGTTTAGCAAGATGTTTGGTTGTCCACCGGCTGGTAGTCTAACAAATCCTTACTGAAAGTTATTGATGTCTTGTCATTAATTTAAAATGATTTCTTCATGAAAATAAGTCCGGGATTATGTGGGATTAGGGTGGCTTTACACAGGACAACTAATAGACACTCAATAGAGAAGATCTAAGTGACAGTTGTTCCGTGCAACCATAGTCAGCAACCGGGTGATGAGTGAGAATCCTTTCACTGGACGCTTTATTTCAGCTCACCGAGTAATAGTCACTGGTTCATTAATGATCATCTGGTGTAAACAGGTAATCGCTGATTTTCAACGACTAGCCAATAACTTTTCAGGGAGGTGGGGTCTTGTTTGGCAATGCTGATTGGCTCCCGACTTATTCTGAGCATTTTTAAATTTTATTTACCTGGATGTGACTGAATACTCTATAGTTGTACCCAAATCCAGTGCTACTAAGCAGCAATGCAAACTACGTAACCATCCAGCAATTAAAGGGGTTTTCTTGAATCGGAAAAAAAGACTTATTTTCTAAAAATAATAGCACGACTTCTGTTCATTGGCAGAGCCTGGGACCACTGCTCTGCTCAATTTATAGGCTGCAATACCAGACACAACCAAAGGACAAGGGTGGCGCTCTTTCTTAAACAAAAAGTACAGACCATATTTTCTAAGGGTGGTTTTACATGGGACAGCTATCATATGAATAGTCGCTCAAAATAGTCCCTAAAGTGTACGAATGACTGTTTGTGTGCTGTTACAATTTTTGTTCACTTGTTCAAGTTCACAATTCCTGATCAAATTGTTGGGAGCGTTTACATGAACCCAAATATTGTACATCAGCTAGTGAGGTGGTGTGAGGTTCTATGGTGGGTGTGTGTTTGAAATTTCAACCCCTCCGCAGCACATGTTCATTTTTGCCAGGTCCATAAAAGGCCACAGCACCAAGGGTTCCATCGAAGGTCAACCTAGCAGAAGACCATAGCAGCGAGTATTCTTTCGAAGACTAGTATGGACTGTTCAGTATTTATGTGTTTTCAGGAACCAATAAGCGCTAAGTGGGAGGGCAAAATGTTAAAAAAAAGACGGGAGCTAATCATCGTTCAGTGGAAGGTGCACGCCTCCCTGTGAGGTTGCTGGCTAGTCAATGAAAGACAGCGATTACCTGTTTTCACCAGATGATAATTAATCAACCAGCAACTTTTTTTTAGGGGAGCTGAAACAAAGTGACTAGTGAACAAATTCTTGGTCGTGATCCGGTTGGTGGTCGTGTTTATATGGAACAGCTGTTACTAACACTCGTTCTATCAAGTGACTATTCGGATGAAAGTTGTCCCATGCAAAGACAGCTATGATCTTCCAGATATCACGACTGGTGCTCCCAATCCACCAAAATTCTCATCAAATGCCAAAGATTTATACCTTGGCAACTATAATAATCATGATGTGATCTACTGTAAGACTCCATATCGCACTTCACTAGCTTCATAGTCTGAATCTTCAGCAGGACCACCTTGGTAGGAGAACATAGTCTCCTGAAGTTTTCCACTTTCTCTCTGGCTTTCAACTTCTCCTTAAAGGCTCATCAACATATTTTATTGCCATGTATTTGTGATTCATCACATGTAAACTATTATGGAACAGATTTTTTTTGGCCTGCAGCCCAAAAATGATGTGTGTTGACTTAACCTGTTACTCCGTGTCATGAATAATCCACCTGTTGTAACAAGTTCAAGTTCATTCCTCTAACTCTACTACCTGATATGGGAGTAACACAAATAGATTTGATATCACTTCACTTTCACTTTGGTATAGCTATATTTATTACTTAAAGGGCCTTTGCTATTTATACATTATGTAGCTATCCCCCAGTATATATAAGTGGGCTAGTGTTACCTTAGTTAGGTGTTTATCTCTGTCTTTTTCTCAGATGGTCATGTGATCTCAGTACTTACCATCTCAGATCGACTTGGGGTTATGGATTCATCTTCTAGTCAGATTCTCAGTTTCTGTGATGCTGTTACATGATCCCTACCACAGAACCTGCATACAGGGACACACAGTCATTCCTGTCATAGTTACGGGTGATGATCACACAGCTCCTGTCACACAGGTATAATAGAGGAGATCACAGCTCACCCTCCTGACTGTATACTTATGGTCTGTAGCTTATCTAGGTGAATATAGAAGGTAATGATAATTACACTTTTCCTCCCTGCAGGCAAAAATGGTATAACCTCAGCTAATGCTGTGCTGATGCATTGAAGGATTGCTTGAAAGTGAAAGTAAAAAAATATCAGCCTTAAGATGGTGCTTGACAAGCATCAGACAGGGGGATGTACTGCAGGTAAGTGACTCAAATACACAGAGGAGGCCTTCAGAGTGTGATAGACAATCAGGTGAGGGGGCAGAAATAGAAAAATGTGTTTTCGCCGGAGTGGCCCTTTAAAGTTAATGCACGTTAAAAGATTTCCAAGGTCTTTTTCATAGGTACTTTTGTACAGCACTGGGGCAATAGACACATGGCCTCCACCCTCCTCCTTCAGCTATGGCCTCAGCTGCCCTAATGGCATAATGCTTTGCATTATTTAGGAGCTTACAGAGTTATTATATGAACACTACATTACAGTGTAATGTGTTCAATGTATTGTGCTATTATGTGCTTGTAGAATCAAGGTCCAGGGAATAGGCCTCGCCAACAGCATCAGCCCAACAATGGGTCGTTGGTTCCTTGGGGAGCAGATCCTTCATCATATAATACATGGGAATTTCAAGGACTGGGTGTCGCAGAGCAAACGCCTGGTCACAGGCCATACCGGATACCTGGCATCAGGGATTCTGTAAATGCCGGAAAGACAACATAGTCTTTTATTGCTGCTGGAACCTTTTTATTAACAATCCACACCTAGCTTGTGAGCTGCTGAATCTATGTCAGGAACACCACGCTTGCTGCTCCGCACTGCCACCGTTTAGCAGTCCGGATCTGTTCTCTGTATTGTTCTAGTTGGGACAGTCGTATCTTCAACAGGGAATCTGACAAAAGTTCCTCGGGACAACATAGCTGAACCCAAAGTCCTCTAAAGCACCAACTCCTGCAACTTTCTCACGAATGAAACCCTCCGCACATCTATATATGTCTGTACTGGAAATTCTTCCACCAAACAAAATGCAACTGGTACCCTCTTACATACTTACTGTATGGCAGCACTATATGTGCACTGTTTGTTTTTTGACACCAGATGAAGATTTAGCCACTACTGGTGGAATGTTTTGGCCATGTTACGCTTCATTTCACTCCTTCCACAAAAGACATGAGGTCCCAACATATTTTTGATTGTGGCCTCCACAGTCTTCGATCAAAAATATTGACTATCTGCAAAATAGTCTCTCGTATACAAATACACTAAATGGAGACCCCAATTTGTACCACGTTAGACCTCCTTAGACCTTCACAACCACAGCAATTTATTGTAGCATTGATTCCATTAGATGTTAATATCGTTCTGCAGGAATATCGGCCCCAGCGGACAGGAAGTTTCTTGTAGTTGCCGCCCCTTAGAAGGAGGTACTGACATGTGCTGACCGTCCCATCAACATGGAGCATCAGAAATCTGTATTTATCCGACCAGGTGATGTTTTTCCAGTGCTCAGTGATACAATCTTTTCAGGAGTCTCACCTTTTTCTGGAGTCTGTCCCCTGGAGTCTCACCTTTCTGTTTCCTAGATAGCGAACTGGAACTGGTCTCTTGCTGTTATAGCTGATCCGTGCTAAGGAACGGCGACTTGGCTAAGGAATGGCTACTTGTGTGTTCGAAGAAGAACCCCGAGAGGTTCAAAAGCTTGCTATAGCATCATCTGCTTTAGTTAGCCATTAAAAGGAATCATATCTACAAGATTGGTTTACTTGGTTTCTCTTGCTGGGAACAATCACATTTAACACGTTAGTTGGAGCACCCACATTGTATTCTGCTGTTTGCTGGATTGTGCAGCACCTCTTCAACAGAACAATTCTTGACCTCCTCCTCTGGATATTTTTTTCTTGATCACACCATTCTCTGTATACTCTCCACCCCTCTGCATAAGAAAACCCTGTGCAATTGGCCAGGAAATCTTGCCCCCGGCTATTCTAGCACTAATGACCAGGCTTGTTGAAAGTCACTCAGATTGCTGGATTTACCCATCTAATGTGGATTCACACTGAAATTGACCCACAAAAAACTTTTTATGTGATTATATGCTGCACTCTGGAGTCACAGCTCTAATTTCCATATAAGAAAGCGCCAATCGTGAACGCGTGAGTATCTCTAATAAACGGACCATTCGATGTATATGGGATAGAGAGGTTATGCTGTGTAACCGCTGAGGACAAGGAGTAATACACTGTGGAATATGCAAAGGCTAAACAAACAACTGTGTCATATATTAGTGCAAAATGGCAGCCACCGCTACGCTTTCCATGGCAAGTTGCCATTCTTCACGTTATATGATAGTTATTAATGCCTTGTTCTCAACAAGGCTGACAGGACTAGGTAGTCATTTTAAAGTGATAAAATAGTGTTGCTTTCCCTTTAATTGGTTAATTAGCCAATCATTAGTACGGCCTCTAAACTGTGCTGTGCCAGCGTCCCTGGAGGGTGTAACTCTACTCTGTCAGCCAAGTGATCTAAGCGCAGAATGAACTGGTTGTGCCGGAGACGCGCTGCTCCAAGTCTTGCTCTGGTTTCGATTACAAGAGAAGGGTGTCACCATACTCCGAGGAGAACGCATTGGCATGCAGGGAATGTCATCAGCTTGAATATTATATCAGCAGAAGGCTGCAGTGTGATTTCTTTTTCCTTTTCTACAGTTTTTTTTCAGTTCATTGGGAATCCTAAAGAAGATCTAGAAACTTCATACAGTGGAGGAAGCCATTGGTGGCCTAAAGGGGTTTCACCAGAATTTTTAGGGCTCATGCCCACGGCCATAACGTACTCCACTAGCGGAATATCGCAGCAGAGTCCGCCACGGCGCCCCTCAAAACCCCCATACTTAAATCCGGCTGTGAGCATTAGCCCTTAGATAGGGATTACTTGCTGATCAGTGGGGGTCTCACCACTGAGATCCCCGATGATCTCTAGAACAGAACTCCTGTGCCCCACTTTCCTGTCAGTGTGGGGGGTCACCTTACCCCCACAGTGACGTGACTGTGAATGGAGTGCTGGCCGTGCATGTGCGTTCCGCGCTGCATTCATTTCAATGGGGCTGACGGAAACTGCCGAGTGAAACCCGCTTGGTTATCCTGATAGTGAATGGAGTGCTGGTATGGGACCAGCGCTTCATTCAGTCTCTTCCTCACTGCGGCGGGTGCAGTTAACTACGCAGTGAGGAGGACTGAAGACATGCCCCCCCTGTTCTTGAGATTGGTAGGAGTCTCAACACTGAGACTCCCACCGATCAGTAAGTTATCCCCTATCCTGTGAAGGGGGGATAACTTGCAATTGTGCTACAACCATTTAAAGGGAAACTGACATGTTGAACATAGGCAACATGTTATAGAGCCGAAGGAGCTGAGCAGGTGCCATCAAGGTAGCCTTCTGAAGGCCCCTAGGGCTGCCATGTATTTCGACCTATTAAGACAGGGAAAGAGGCATTTTTTACAATAATAAAAAATTTTTTTTCTTCACTAATTCTTATTTTTTTTAATTAGTTCCCATAGGGGATTTGAACTTGTGATTGTTTGATCGCTTATACCATATACTGCAATACTTCAGTACTGCAGTATATGATATTTCTGCTAGCATTCTATTTAAGGGGTATTCTGGGATTTTTCAACTGATGATCTGTCCTATGGATAAGTCATTAGTGGTTGATTAACAGTGATCCGCCACTAGAGATCCCCATCCATCAGCTGTTCATCTAGCTCGCTGTCATTGCAGTAGGCAGAATGTCATTGTCAGTGCTTTGGACAGGAAATTGGCGCACGGACTTCACTCCCATTAAAATCAATGGGAGCGCCAGACTTCTGTTGCACTTCCTGCTACTCTTATAATCAGGATCGGACATCCTGTCTTGATTATAAAGAGGAGCGGGAAGTATAAGAGTAGCATGATGCTCCCATTGATTTTAATAGGAGTGAAGCCAGTGCTGACCTAACTACTGATGACCACATCTGGGCTGCTGCACTGACAGTGATCTAGATGATGGGGAACCCGAGTGGTAGACCCCGATTGATGATCCTTTCCCATCAGGTGGTCGGAGGAGGAGTAATGATGTGGGGATTGTTTTTTTGGCCCACATTGGGAAGGATGCCATGACGAATTGCTGCAGTTCTGAAGGCCAAACGTGCTACTTCATGGGGGTCTCTAATAAAGGGGGTTATTTAGTGGATACTCTAAATGCAGCATATGCAGATCCATGGCTGACACCAGCAAATAATAGGAACATTTCCACTGCACAAGAAAATGTCTGCGTGTTGTTCACAGTAACATGATGAAAAGTGCGATCTTCTTTAAGCTTTTCCAGGTGGACTGTGAATAAATTACCCACTTGCTGGATGATCAGCCAGTAAAATTGCTTTTCCTCTGGCTGATAATAGGGATGAGGACGTCATTTAACCACGCAAGTCTCTTGTTAAGTGTCTGTTTTCTGCTCCTTTGTTGCGCTCTCAGCAGGAGATCTCTTCAGGCCTTGTTCACAACATTCCTTGGCCCTAAGGATGAGCCGCACTGAGTGATCTTGTGTTCTGACTGAAGAATTTGCTTTTACATTCTGACACAAACTCCCCGAAGACTGTGGAGTCCATCACTTTACTACTCCGCTGCTGCAGTTGGAGTCTTAGAATTGATCAAATGGAAGGAGAAAACTGAGTCAGCGTTCTGCAGGGAAAAGCTTTGTCTCTCTTATCTTATTATTTCGGCTTTGTTGAGGGAGAGGAACTGGTGAAGGATGTGCCCCGAGTGGTGGGTGCCAGGATGGGGGTACCAACAAGCCACTAAATGTACCTTTACATGGTATGAGTGTCGGTTGCATAAGCGCCTGACAGCTGTACATGCTTTACACAGGAGCGATAGTCATCTGAGTGAATAAAGGGGTTATGGCCCGCCCGCCTCCATTTGCAATAAAGAGGAGTCGCCCATAGATTGACAACTGAGCGACTTCTCAACCGCAGTGCCCTGTTGGCAGTCATGTGTACATAGGCCAACAGTTGCCCGAAATTGCTAACTTGAGCGATCATTCACGCCCGTGTAAAGGTATCTTAACCCCTTCCCGTCACAGGACATAAACTTGGGTCTTGGGTGGTAAGACGTTTCCGCAAATGGGCATAATTTAACATCCTAAAGATGGCATGGGCTTAAAAGCTAAATTCGTGCCATTTGCAGCAGGAGTCGGCTTGAACACCGATCTTCACTGTTAACCCCTTATATGCTATGATCAATGCTGAATGCAGCATGTAAAGGGCACTCCATCTGTGATGTCATCAAATCTCCGCTATGTAATCGCGGAGGGCCGATGTGTTGCTATAAAGACCAGACCCAGACCTTGGCACACGGATCTGCCATGGCCTGTGATCACTAATAATAGCGATAATACATTACAATACAGAAGTACTGCAATACATCATCATAGCAATCATAGGCTCACAGGTTCGAGTCCCATACAGGGACATAAAGATGTAAAAAAAAAAAAAAGATAAATAGTAATATATGTAATAAAAACAACTTTTTTTGCGTGTGCATACAACCCGTTAATTTAAAAAATTAAACGAGGAGCCAAAATGCCCCTTTTTTAATTTTGCCTCCCCAAAAAGCACAATAAAAGTGATCAATAAAAGCACCAATAAAAACTGCTGAATCTCTGCCCTGGGTGAAGGAAAGCCTGCCTCTGCTTGATCATTAGGTGCCTAAGTTCCAGGACCCTCGCTGATCAACAGAAAGAAGGGGTTGCACATCCCTTTCTTTATGTATACAATCACACTGGCTCATCATATTGTACAGCTCTGCCACGGACTACAGCTCACTTTCTTCAATTTAAAGGGTTGTGCCAAAATATATAGTTATCCCCTATGCATATCCTATAGGCAATAAATTTATAATTTATTATCCCCTAACCCCTGACCACTCCCCCCGGCGTCTGCGGTGCGTACAGGATGTGCAGCACACAGATGTTGGGGGGGGGGGGATTCTTCTTGGGTTTCGGATAGGGAGGGCAAAAAGAGGGGGCCCTGTTACTACTGGGTCGACTATTGCTATTGTGGGCACTACTGGGGCCACTATGGATGACACTATTACTAATGGGGGCACTATTACTAATGGAGCCACTGCTGCGGAAACTGTTACTATTGGGGACCCTATTACTACTGGGGTCATTATTAGTACTGGGGCTACTACTGGGGGCACTGTTACTATTGAGGGCGCTATTACTATTGGGGCTGCTACTGAGGGCACTATTACTACTGTGCCACTATTACTATTAGGGTCACTAAAGGGTCAATATTATTAATTGCGGTCAATAGAATAATGGAGGTAAAGACATATTGTGACAATTCACACCTCAAACCTCACTCCCTTTTTCCTTGGGCAGTATTTTTTGGGACAAGGGTAACAACACTAGATTGGCTGCAGCCGTTAGGTGGTAGCCATTCGTAAAGAAAGACTGAGAGGACCACAGTGGCTGCAGCACTGGATCACTAGGGGAATGAATGGTGAATACAGCTGCTTTTATTGTTTTAACATATTCGCACCCATGTTTAAAAAATTCTGTCATAGCTGGACAACCCGTTTAAGTGGTACTTATGGAAAATATATGTGTCAGAAAAAGTTTGGGGGCAGACAATTGGTGGCATTGTGTTGTCAAATGTGCCCCATATGTTTTTCCTAATATGGTATCAAATATCGTGCAATCAACCAATGTCATATTGGCAAACATTGGTCACAGAGTTTAATGGCAAAGGAGTTGAATGAAAGTTGCACCACGAGCCTCCAGCACTGGGCACCACTTGACGAAAAATACCCCATGTAACTCTATCCCACTGGGCATGGTGAACATTATTTACAGAAGCACTGCAATAGAACAAGGTGCAACACAAAGTGATGAATCCAAAGTCACGTTAATCCTTTCCCTCAGGAGGACAGGTAACCCAATCCATTCATACAACAGATGTCACTGATCTGTAAGGGATCTGATACCCAGCAGGTGATGTGAGGTGCGCACAGCTCCTTCAGCATGTACTATTATTTTGTGGGAATTTGCAATGTCGCTGAAATAGCAAAGCTCCCGTATCAGTGATTTGGAGCTTTTCTATATATCTTGGCTCTGTAAACTGTTGTGTAGGAAATCAGGTGATGGACTACTGTCAGCTGGGCACAGAGTGGGTGTTACACCGTAGCTCACCGGCAGTGTCAGAGCGGGATCGGTATGAAGTTACACCGTCAGCCCCGGTCCACGTGATGCACATGTTCCCGCATGCTCAGTATCATTTCAGCATTATATGCCGACATGAGCACTTCTCTGCTGGTGTGTGCGTGGATTAGTTGGCTGGGAGGCGTGTGTCCCAGCCAGCCAATCAGCGCCTGTCTGTACACATTTATTTTGGCTCCTCCTCACTGGGGATGCCGGTTATACTTTTAATTAAAGGTGCTTCTGATCAAGTTGGTGGCTCCTGTCTTGCTCCTTAGTTCAGATAAGCCTTTTTGGCTCTAATTACATCTTTCTCCTATTTGCTATTTATGCATTTGCGTAACATCTGGTTCATTGTGTGCTCATGGAACATCTAAGTTTGCATATACAGTTGTACATTCTTTGAAGCCATTATCCCTGTTCCCAACTAGTATGAGTGAGGGTTGCCCCAGGTTCCAGATGTGGTGATGCTTTAGTAGGTTAGGGTCAGATTTCCCCGTTTATCCACTTTTTGCTTTCGTTATATGTATATTGTGTTATCTCCATTAATATATTGTGTATATATATATTTGTCCTTTAGGACTATATATTCCATCCAATGTGGAAGAGATGTTTAACGTCTAGCATGGACATAACAGTAGGTTTTAGAGGGTAAAACTAGTCAACTCCCCTGGACCCGTTTTCTAGGGGGCTCCTAAGAACTGAACCCCAGAAGCAGCCTGAGAGTAGAACAATGTAAAGCTTCACTGCCCTAGACCACCAGAGACATTATCATTCACCCCATTACTATTTAGGCATCGTATAGCAGTATTATTATATTTTGTCTGAAAATGGCAAATAGTGGAGTCTCTAAAGCCTCCGTTATCATTAGTGTGTAGTCATCCAAACTCACTGATTCTGGTGGAGTCAGATGACACTCTGATGTGTATGGGGTCTGCTCAACTTTTCTCGATTTCCAGTTGTCCCCAGGTAAGAGTGGGATCCGACAGGGCACAAAATCGCTCATTAGTCGCTGGATGCTTCGTTTCAGGTCACTGAAAATGAGGTGACTAATGAGCAACTTCTTGCTCAGTGTAAACAGACAGACGCTCATTTATGAACTACTGCCTGTTCACAGTGAATCAAGGTGGATGGCCAGAAGAGATCTCCAGCACACTCCACCTCCATTCACTGAATGACTACCGCTCCCGTGTGAAAGCATAGGATTAATAGTCATTGGGACGGCTGTTGGGCGCTGAAGCACCTGACAGTTGTATCTTGTAAAAGTACCCTAAGGTCATTAGCAGAGCAGAGAGCATGATTAAGGTGGTAGAGAGATGAGGGAGGATATAGAGTGGTGCAGCACTGGGGAGAGCTTTATGGTTGAGTGCGATGAGTATAAATTCTATTCTATAGTGGATGGGCTGCCACTGTAGCGACTGGCACAGGATGGAGACATCAGTGTAGTAACTGGCACAGGGTGGAGGCATTAATGTAGTAACTGTCACAGGGTGGAGACATCAGTGTTGTAACTGGCACAGGGTGGCGGCATTAGTATAGTAACTGGCACAGGGTGGAGGCATCAGTGTAGTAACTGGCACAGGGTGGAGGCATCAGTGTAGTAACTGGCACAGGGTGGAGGCATTAGTGTATTAACTGGCACAGGGTGGAGGCATCAGTGTAGTAACTGGCACAGGGTGAAGGCATTAGTGTAGAGACTGGCATAGTGTGGACGCATCAGTGTAGCAGCTGGACAAAAAGATGAGCCTGGCTACTGCATTTAGGATGATTGGATAGGAGAGATTTTAGTGAGGAGAAGACTGATCAGTAGCAAAGTATAGCTGTGTGGGGGGTTAGGGGTGAACAATACTATTAAAATGGGAGCCTTCTGGTTTATGTGAGCCGCTGATGTTTATGTAAGCCCCTGCTAATAAATGTTATACTTTTTTCTCGAACGGAGTGGCAGGAATAGGCAAAGATATGTTTGCATTATTTCAAGGCATTTTTCACGACTGAAATCATCCCTCCTCAATATCATAGAAGTAGATCAAGTTATTCCAGTGTTTGATGAAGAGAGGTTTTCCCAGAATGACCTATTGGAGTATATAATGAATGATAACGATCTTTTTTTTTTCTTTACCATTTTTAGATATTTTTTTCTCAAAGCTTGCTAATGATGAAAGGGCTTAGCTACTAATGAAAAATCATGAGGAAGTAATCAGGACAAAGTTTCAAAGACACAATCCTCCTTCGAAGGTCAGGACTGTGGTAGAATGGAAACCTCACAACATATACTCGTGTCTGGAGGGCGTAATAAATCTTCAAGGGAAGGGGAAAAAAAAATGAAGGCATGTTTAAAGTTTGCCAAAGATCTCCATAATCTATTGAAAGGAGAGAAAAACGATGGGATGAGCTAGAAGAGATACTATTCTGATGGCTCATTATTCATAGCTGAAGATTGGGTGTAGATTAAACATGAGCACACACATATTCTTGGTCTTATATCTCAAAAATGTAGCAACTTCTAGCAGTAGAGCCCCCCCACACACACACTCCCCCGTAAGTAGCTAACGAGACCAGTCTGTAATAATGCTGGCTGGAAAGCAAACGTTAGAATTTGACTTAACCTTTAGCAGTTGCCTTTCCTGGGTACTAATAGTGTCTCTCAGTACTCAGACACACCAGGATTTATAGTAGAGCTGAAAAGTGCAACAGTCAGACATCGCGAGAAATATTGATCTTCATATCAATATTTCTTGCGATGTCTGACTGTTGCACTTTTAGCAACACAATAAGTGTGCATATCCCTGCACATATCAACACAATAAGTAAATAAATGCATGCAACTAGGAAACTCACCATTAGATGACCAGGAAAGAAGGTTATAGTGAATGGATGATAAGGGTGAGGATGATGATGATGGATACGATGAAACTGGTAGCAGAGACTGCAGCAGACTAAAAGAAGTAATCACAAAATTGATACGTAGGATCGGTGATAAAAGTGGGATTGGTGGGAGTTTCACCACTAAAATCCCCACTGATCCGGAGAACAGAGGTCCTGTGTCCCCCTCTTCTGTACATTGTGGGCTCACTGCACACCCTGAAGTGAGGAGGAGATTGAATAGAGTGACGGTTGAATGTACACGATGCTGCTTCATTCATCTTCAATGGGACTGCCGGAGATAGCCAAGCGCTTGTACTCGAATAATTCCATCAGCCCCATGAAAATGAAAGTAGCAGCACTGAACATGCGTGACTACTGCTCCATTTAATCCCTTAACTAAGGGAAATGCAGTGAGGAGCAGAGTTGAAAATGAGACCCATGTTCTTTGGATCAGTGGAGGTCACAGTGGTGAGACTCACACTGACAAAACTTTTATCATCTATCCTATGATAAAGCACAATTTGGGCATAATTCCTTTAATAGAACAACCAGAGAAATGCTGTTCCTCAAGCTAGCTCACTCTAAATCTTTCTCTCACACTCTCCTTGATACTGACCCTAACACCAGACTCCACTGTCCCTAAGTAGCACTCAGTTGTGCCTACTGATATCTCTGTCTAAACACTATCCCTAAGAACATGAAAGAACTAGAAACTATACAACATAAATAGGCTGAATTATGTACAAAGGCAGACAGAAATAAACAGGAAATGCAAACACAAATACAGACTAGAATACACAGACAAGATACACTGACTAAATGACTAAACTAGTGTAGTGGCCCAGCGGGTCCTACAGAACACTAGCAGCACACTTGTCCTGTCACACCTGTCTGCATGCTGTCCATGGATGTAGAAGGTGACGTCTGTGGGAGAGACTCTGTGTCTTCCCTTCTTCATTAAGCCTAGAGCTTAACACTGCTGTCAGCTGGTCTCTTATTGGCTGACAGTCAGGTTTAATTCAATTCAAACTCGCTACCTTCATCCACAAAGCCCTCCACAGTGCAGCGCCACCCTATATCGCCTCCCTCATCTCAATCCATCAACCAGCCCGGGCTCTCCGCTCTGCTAATGAAACCAGACTGAGTGCCCCTTTCATTCGAACTTCTCATTCCCGCCTCCAAGACTTCTCCAGAGCAGCACCGATCCTCTGGAACACACTACCAAAGGCTACCCGAGCAATCCAGGACTCGCAGAACTTAAGGCGTGCTCTAAAAACGCACCTCTTCAGGGAGGCATACCGCATTCCCTAAACAAACCTCTCTGTACTCCGCCTGATAACATGCTCCCTGACCTACTGACTGCAATCCCTGCTAGCCATCATAAACCGCTCCTGCAGTCACACCGTTTCTGCCGTCACACGGCTAAATGTCTGACCATTGTCTATGTGTATAGCATCGCTCACTCTCCACCTCGCCATACCGTGCACATCTCCAGCCCCTTTAACCTCTGTATCACCCCATTACTTGTAGTATGTAAGCTCGTTGGAGCAGGACCCTCACCCCTATTGTTTCCATCAACTGATTACTATATGTAACCGTGGTTCTGTAATGTTTGTATTTTGTCTTTCTGTATTCCCCCTGTCTATGTAAGCGCTGCGGAATATGTTGGCGCTATACAAATAAAGTTTATTATTATTATTATTATTATTATTAATTTCACTGGCGCACAGCCCAAGGGCAGGGAAGCAGCCTCAAAGGTCCCTATGCAGGAGGAGGAGTCCAGAAAGTGCGGGAACTGGGAGAGGTTATAAAAGGGAGTGACAGAGAGCAGTTAGTCAGACTCAGCCAGGTGTGAGAAAGGAGAGGTTGCAGTTCAGCACGTTTGTCACCCAAGGTAGAGTGAGGTGGAAAACCCACTCCCTTGGCACCCCACAGCGGTGGAAAAGAAGAACCATTCTGAGGTCCATCTTCTACAAACAGTTAGTTATAGCTAACCAGTGAAGTGAAAGCCAGGATTAGCATTACAGCCACTTGTCCCTCTGCTTCATAAATCCTTCATTCAAACCTAACTCAATTATTCATCTAAATCTACTAGTAGTGAAGTGAGAAAGTGTTGAAGTCAGAGTATCTTTATTCAATACTGCTGTATCTTCTCGTTGCACTCAAATTGCCTGTGTAGTGCTGCATCTTGGTGTACTCACTGCAAATACGTTTACAGAGAACTGTGTATTCAAGATGTTACTGCAAATTTCAGAGTTAGTAAATCTGCACCCTCTCAGCACATTTCTGCAGCATATCACCCCAAGTGTCCAGTTAGAGTGTTGGTGTCATGTGACAAGGTCTAGGCCTCCGGCCGTACAGACAGTAAGTTCATTGGGGCGTTACACTAGAACAAGGTACATTGAACTAAAACATGGAATACTGGATAAAACACACTTCATCACAGCTATCAACTGCACTGCACTGCACAATCCTTCAAAGTCTCATGATGCAAGGAGAAACTGAACAATATCGTTCAGTGTAAATGCATGCACCAACTGACCGACAAGCTATAATTTGTTTGCTTATCATTCGTTGTTCAGTTTATTCGTGCATAAAAACTGAACAACAATCGGCCCGTGTAAACAGGCAGGTATTCATCTATGGACAATTACCTTTTTACCGTGAATGTACACAGGCGGGCCAGAACGATCCCCGGCCCGCTCAGCTTCCATTCACTAGTGATGATCGTTTTCTGTAAAAGCACAGGAACTATTTTTTCTGGGACGACTGTTAGATGTCTTAACACTCGACAGGTCATCCTATACAAAAAGGCCCAAAGATGCTTATAGGGAGGCTAAACAATGAGGAACTCCACCCTACACAAAAGAGCAGCAGGTATCAATACAGCAAGAGACCTCCTGCTCGTTTTAACAAAGTCACAAGTTAGCAATATACATTTCATCCCAACTATCTTCATACACTGTGCAATGGTGAAGGAGTAGAAAATTACTAGTGTTAATGGGGCAAACCAGGAAGTTGCTTAGGGCCCTTGATCCCGAAGGGGTATTGACACAAAGAACAGACCTCCTATCATAATGTTCTGATCCACTGGGAGGCCCCCAAACACTTGGCAGAAGTATCATCGCTCATCACTATACTTTATTTTTAAAGTTCATGGTATCTCCAGAACTTCCTGCAATGCAAAAGTTTTGCAACAGATGAGGGTGCAGATGTAATTTCTCAAGGGAATTTATCATATGTTGTCCTGATGGAGGTCCTGTGGACTTCAAAGATTAGAACAGAAAATGTGTGCATACATGTATGAGGAAATCTAGGGAAAACCCATAGATTTTGGCAGGACCAACAGACTATATTATGTGCGCGGGGGTGTTTCAACAGTTGAGGGGAAAAAAGACTTGGTATGTTGAATTTCAATATGCCCCACCATAAGTTACCTCCAAAGCTCTCTAACAGTGGCTTACTCCACTCTCCGCATTGAAAACACTTGCACGTTCATCTGAACTGATGTATGTTTATGGATGGGTCATGAATAGCTGTCAGCCGAATGAGCATTTCTCCAACAGCATTGAACATCTATGACCAGCCTAACTTTGAGTTCCAGAACATAGACAGTGATGGTCATAGCCAAGAGGGTATATACCATAGATGTAGACCATACAGGTACCATGAGTCCCAAGAAGAGAGGCTTTTTTTCTTGGGTGGCTGGAACCAATGCAGGACTGCCCTCTCTAGTGGAACTGAATTGCTTGAAAACAATGGGTTGAGAAATGTCTTAAGGGTCACGGGAAAGGAAAACAAACACTAGGTCCTTCTGTCCTAGGTGCTAAAGTTCAGCCCTTTAAAAAATGGTTTATTTTTCTCTTTGCCATAAGGCTTTCTCTCTTCTTGGTACTCTCAAACTAGGAAGACCCTCAGGGCTAGGTGGCTGGTACTTCATTGGGTATCCTCATCTACCTATTTGGTTCAGTGAGTGGGGGAATGTTTTTATGTTTTGATCTGACATCTCTTTTGAGTTATGTCTACCACATGTGAGCTCAATTTGTTTTTGGATGGTTGGCCAGATATCTCTTTGGGTGGAAGAATTGTTCTGTCTATGTCCAGCTTATGATATCACAATGCCTTTCAGTAGTTTTACATGTGACTTCAGGAAATCATAATGCACCAACATGACAGCACCACATCTGGATAGTATTTATACATAAGTCAGTGGTGGGGCATAGCGTTGAGGGCACATGTCTGACCTGTGAGCACCAGACGACATTGAGGGGTATAAGTTGAGGAACGATACTTTGTTCAGCTTCCCCACGGAGGCACATGTCTTGTCAGCATTACATACTTACCTAATCACTTCCATGTAATTTCTGTTTGAACAAGAGCCACTAATCAGATGAAGTGTAAACATTGGTCACTCTACCAAAGGAGTTTGGAAACAATTTATGTCAAGGGTGAAGCAATGTTTGTTGGGTTTAGAACGAGGGACTTGACCGTTAGGGAGTGGACTGATTTTATAGACTTAAAGCTTCGAGGAAAAGTATGGCATCTCATTCATTATGGCAGACCCTTATCGGCTGCCACATTCTTAATTTTACCATGAAGCGCCAGCTCTCTTCTATAGCAAACTGCTCGAATATATTGTAGATGACATGGTGCTTTGCAAAACCAGCCCTGGGTTTGAATTTGACCATCAGTATGGGGCATACATGCTTCCTCTGGGTACCCTAGATCTTCTCTCTTCCACCAAAACCATGCTTAGGTTAAAGGAAATATATTGCATATATATATATATATATATATATATATATATATATACATACTTACATCAGGTCCAGGAATGGGTTAAAGCAATGCACCTCATGAGTAAGGAAGTCTGCCTAGCAATAGGGTATGATACACCCTTGGTAGGACATGTGTGAGGGGTCTGCTTAAATTGCTGAGGATTTAGCATGCAGAGCAGCTGACAAGAGGGACTTAGAAGTGAATCCTGCAAGCAACCTAAGCTACAAGCAAATAATTGCGGAGATGCCCGCTACTGCCAGAGTGTGAATGGCGACAGGAGATCCTATAAGCAATCTTATTAATGGACAGTTGCGGTGGGAAATTCGATAATACTAGGACAGAGTGGGAAAATGGAAAAGTGTGTAAAGTGGATCTGCAGCGAGCAGAAGTTGAGAGAAGGGTAGCCTGAGTGCTTGCGTCAATTCTAATGGTGTCACAGTGATGGCTACTCTCCCTTTAATGGTGACTCGTGCAACAGGTGGATTGCAATTGACACCTTAGCAATAACAATTAGTGGTTTGAGTGTTAACTGATGTGACGCCAATACCTTTGCATGAATTAGCGTTTTGCGACGGTGAAATAAAGAGTCCAATCCAAGCACTTTAGTGAAATCGAAGGCACACAGTTTACTGGCAATTTGGAAAACAGGTAAAAGTCCAACAAATGGTAACTTTTAACATTTGCTACTTAGTTCTCTACCAGAGACAGAAATGAGGTGGCCAGTCTGGCGGCTGAACGGGGAGGTTATTGGTGGAAGAATGGAGGGAGCAGCACAGAGTCTCTTGCACACACTCTGGCTCTTGACTGCATGGGGACAGATTAAACTCACGATTTCAGCTGAATTCCTTACCTCTGACAAGCCGACCTTCTCTGGCAACACTCCCTCAGGGCAAAGTTGCAGAACGACTGTAGAGGGCTTGGGGCTAGACTCCCTCACTTCCCTCCATATCTGGGCTCTAGTTCAGCTTACCCTCTACACCCACACACTACCTCTTATATCATCCACACTAAACAATCCTGGGCTAAGAGGCAATCTCTCTATCCAATCCCAGGGCTAGACAGGGGTGACGGACAGGCAACAGGACAAATTCTGCAAAGTCATGCAGAAACATACAAAACAGACACCAGACATTATTTAGTGACCAGAGATGGCCAATACACAAGGACAAAACACGGGTACACATACATACGCATATACACGTAGACACTGGAGTAACTATAGGGGATGCGGTTGCATCCGGGCCCAGGAGCCTTAGGGCGCCCATAAGGCCTCTGTTCTCCATACAAGAGAGCTCAGTACTATAAATAAAGCATTATAGTTGGGGGCCCTGTTACAGGTTTTGCATTGGGGGCCAGGAGCTTCAAGTTACACCTCTCCACATAGAAAAAATTATATACCACAGGAAGTAGCTGACAAAGTGTTGTAGGGCCCTAACTCTGGGCCACTACAGATCGGAAGGTATCCGGAGTTCTCAGCCAAGCCTCAGGACCTGAAACAACCAAATCCAAAACCGGAGGCATGAGTGAATGTGGGGGCATACAGTTTCCATATGGTATTCTGCGGCATATTGCTCTGCATTTGCTGTAACTGAGCCTCTTGATCGTGCAAACTCGTAGGCCATCAAAGTTCGCATCCCAGATGGTCACATTCATGTTCTATTGGTGATAAATCTGGCAACCCAATCTGGCATGGAAGTGTGGCAATGTTGTGGGGACATTACTGTGACCCCCTTGTGTGTGCAGCTGGGCATTATCATGCTGGAAAATGCCTCTTGGAAGCCGCCATGAGAGGAACACATGTGACTGCAGGATGTCCTGAACATATCGCTGAGCTGTCATTGTCCCTCGTACCACTACTAGGGGTGACCAACTGTCGTATGCGATGCCCCCCAGACCATCACACCAGCAGGGGGCAGTGTGCTGCTCCACAGCAAAGGCAGGATTGAGGCGCTCACCCTGAGGTCTCCAGACACAAACACAGCTGTCATCGGTGCCCAAAGGAAAAGAATTAGCTACTTAAGAGTTAAATGAAGGTGGAGCGGGACACCACTGACAGCTCAGAGAACAGAAGCTGCTTTGTATATGCAAACAGCTGCTTTGTTCTCGGAGCTTTCAGCTGGTATCCCGCTGAAAACTCTGAGTGGGATACCAGCTGAAAGAATGCTATCAGCGGTATCCCGCTGAGAACTCAGCGTGCGGCGCTGATAAGAGTCATTGCTGACTTTTAGCTTGCTAAAAATCAGTTATAAACGAATAGTGCACGATGGCAGCGCGTTTAGACACAACAGTTATTGCTCAAAAGATGGCTTTTGAGCGATAATTGTTATGTCTAAATAAGCCTTAAGACAAACCAGTTCCACTCCGCAGCAGTCCAGTTTCATCGTTCACGACACCACTGCAAACGGTTGGTTGGGTGTCAAAGTCAGTACACGCAATGGGTGCCGTGAGACCAAATATCCTTCAACCAAGCACCTGAAAATGGTTTGGACATACACAGGGGTGTAACCATGGTGCAACTTGTTTGTGGATAGTGAACAATGAAACAGTTGGAGCTGCTCATGCTTGTCAGGCAATCAGGCAATCCTCTATCCTGGTGGTCTGTTGAGGAAGTCCTGAGCCCCCCCCGCTCACCTTGTCTGCCCTCATTCATCCACTGGTGCCAACACCTCCTAACACTCTGGTCAGAATGGCCCGGTGGCTGCAATTCATCGATACGACTATGCAGCTTCTCACATCGCAATAATGCGCCCCCTCTCAGACTCTAGTATCGTGGTGAAATCTATTCTCTGCATCGTAGAGGTGTCTAGTGGTCAACAAGCTCTACACAAGCGGAAGAAGAGGTCACTACACACAAGGAGCCTCTGAGAGCCTTTTATAGACCAAGGGGGAACCACTTTAAGGGCCTCAGGTGACAAGACCGTTCATCTAATCACCACAACTCTAATCATTAGCATATCTGCCTGAGATGGAACTGCATGCCGAGGTTTTGTACCAATATGACAAACACCTATTTAAACTGAACGATAATCGTTCCATGTAAATGGGGTTTAACACAGGGTCAGCATAAGATAAGTAAAGTATGTACACATCTATTCCACCAGCAGAATAATGAGTGCAGATCTGGAGTACAATACAGAATAGCATTTGATTTTAGCATTTATCAGTAACAACCAAGAAAATTTTTGAAGCCATTCCTCTTCACGTCTTGACCCGTTGGCTAGGACTGATTTAGAGCCATAGACATAATGCTTGTTGTTCACGGTCGAAGTGTTATTAATTTTTGATGTCTCTATGGATACAATCACAGATATGTTTTTCTTGATTATTCTTACATTTCTCCATCGCTCCTTTCCCCAAAGACAGCGCTCATGTCTCCATTTTCCGCATGTAAATGGTCATGTAGAGCATTGTTCTGCATCTTCGTCGTAGGTCAGCACAACATAAATAAATGATAGACAGCGGCATTGAGATGATGATAATGGGAAGCTCGGCACCTCAGGTCACGTCCCATGAGCATCTCTACAGGAAGACAGGGGACTGTCATCTTCTCTGTATATACATTTTTTTTGCTGTTGTTCTCGCCCTTTGAGAACCTGCTGGGAGATTTCCGAAACCTCATTGTATTTTTCTCAGCTTGTAGATTAATGAGCAAGGAATTTATGAAGCTGCTGGATCTGCTGGAGGCTGTAGGACGTATCTGAGCCACATTCAGACCAATACTCCAGGACCTTGGGTGTCCTTCTCCCATCCTGTATCTTGGCCCTCATAGTTGGTGGATACTTCACATCAGAAGCCTTAATATTTTAACATCCCATTGATTTCAGCTTCAATTTGAAATCCATGTCGTGGTAAAAAAAATATTGACCAGTCAATTCTTGATGGAGTCTTTGCACCCAAACTGCGTTGGATGGTCGCATGCGAATTTTCCCCATTCAGTTGAGATAAATTCATGTGTGTTTCTGCGGCATTTTAAAATGCTAAGCTGCAGCAGAAATATGGATTCTACAGTGTTTTTAATCCAACAGATATGCTTGCTGTGCGCAAATGTCCACAGGCCGCCTTTACGTGGAGATTTTTGATGTGGATTCAAATCCAAAATTCATATCAAAATCTATGTTTTTACACCATCTCAATGGGAATTAATGGCTTTTTCCATACTCAGACTTGAAATCTGTGCCGGGCAAAAAAACCCCATTGAGATGCCTGTTCTTGATGCAGAATTTGAATTTGAAAACCCACATGGGTTAATGAGCTCCATAGAATGGATGCAGCATCATCAAATGAAAATTTGAGTCGAAAATCCATGTTATACACATTTCAGTCACACACAAAAAATACCCAACATGCTTAATTTTCCTGCGCATTTGCACAGAGCACATATTGAACTAATTACATTAATTACCCATTTCAATAAATGGGAGCATGGTTGCGTGTTTTTTGTGTGCAAAAAGTACAGTAAAACACACACGTGTGCAAATACACAACGCCCATTCACAAATACACAGCCGGCGTCACACAAGTGTAAGCAAATTTACAGGTGCTTTTGCACTGTGTATTTGGATGATCGGTGTTGCGTTTTTGTGCATACAGCAAAAAACACGCAAGCATGCTCCTATTGATTTTAATGGGCAATTAAGTTTAGTATGTTTAATTAGTTTAATATGTGGGTTTTTTTTCCGTGTGCAATATGCATGAAAATAAAGCATGCTACATATTTTTTGCGTGAATATAATGGGAACGCAAAATACGCTCATATGAACGAGCCCACTAAAATCAATACGTTTTATTCACTCTGTATTGTGCAAACAAATTTTGCACGCTAAATGTGAATAAACCCTTACATTGGATTTCACCCCCTCAAATGAGGCCTCTTTCGCACGAGCCAAAAATCGCAAAGGCGAGAAAACCCCACGACCAAGTTGCAGCTGAATCTTGTGTTTTCTCGCCCATTCACACAGCCAGGAGCGGTGTATTTTCGCCGCAGCCTGGAATTCCTTTGGTCAAGAGAAATCTTCAGCATGGTTTCTATTATTTAAATAGAGCCAGCTGACATGGGATGGATAGATAGATAGATAGATAGATAGATAGATAGATAGATAGATAGATAGATAGATAGATAGATAGATAGATAGATAGATAGATAGATAGATAGATAGATAGATAGGATATAGATAGATAGATATAAGATAGATAGACATGAGAGATAGATAGATATGAAATAGATAGATAGATAGATATGAGAGAGATAGATAGATAAGAGAGAGAGAGAGATATGAGATAGATAGATAGATAGATAGATAGATAGATAGATAGATAGATAGATATGAGATAGATAGATAGATAGATAGATAGATATGAGATAGATAGATAGATAGATAAGAGATAGATAGATATGAGATAGATAGATAGATGGATAGATATGAGAGAGATAGATAAGAGATAGATAGATATGAGATAGATAGATATGAGATAGATAGATAGATAGATATGAGATAGATAGATAGATAGATATGAGAGAGATAGATAGATAAGAGATAGATAGATATGAGATAGATAGATATGAGATAGATAGATAGATAGATATGAGATAGATAGATATAAGATAGATAGATATGAGATAGATAGATAGATATGAGAGAGATAGATAGATAAGAGAGAGATAGATATGAGATAGATAGATAGATATGAGATAGATAGATAGATAGATAGATAGATAGATAGATAGATAGATAGATAGATAGATAGATAGATAGATAGATAGGTGGATATTAAATACAAATGATGAAATCTGAAGCATTTCTAGCACAATCCTCTTTGCTAGAACATCCCTCATTGTTCCAGTTGAAGTAAACTTGTTACTTGACACTGCTGCCCGCTGAATACGTCTCCTTTCAGGGTATTCTTCGCCTGACACACAAGATCTGTAATCAATTAGGACTTTTTGTATCTATTCTAGGACACTTCCCGCTGAGGACAAAAGTTAGCGCTTAGAATCCTATGGGGCTTTGAAGTCGGAGGAGCCGGCTCAGGATGAATAATTCCATTAACCGTTCCATTCTGCTTTGTAGATGCCACGAGATCCCGCTGATCTGGCTGAAAAATGTTTACTTATTATTGGTAAGTGTTGGTCTCTTCCTAAATAATCCAATTTGCAAAAAAATAAAAATTCTCATCTTCCAATTGTGATGGGATATAAGCAAGTCATATATGCTAAGGCTGGAAGATAAAACCAACTAGCAGAGGGTATTATGAGTAGGCTGCAGTAAAGTTATTAGGCAGCAAGCTCCATCTTACGCCAGATTCAATCAACATGACCATTGTCAAGATCTCTGCTTTCCTCTGGTGAATAGAATCATTCTCATTAACATCCAAGGGCAGAAAATCCGTCATACATGCACAACTGCAATTTGCGTGAGCAGTGGCGCCTCACTGAACCCGCTGATTATAATGAATTTCATCCAGTTTTCATTATAGTTTTGTCATTTTAGTTGAAAAAAATAGCGCCACTTGTTTAGCTTATTTTCTTTATCATTTATGGCGGGAACGATGATGGAAAGAAAAGACAGAGGTCTAAAGACAGCCTAAGTCAGAGACCTGCTGCAGAAGTGGCTGTCTGGTCATAGACAATTATGTGCACAACATAATGGGGTATTTTTGCTGTAAAATTTAAGTAAAATTTGCAGCTGCATAAGCGCAACAAATATATTAAGAAGGGGAAGCCTCTTAATTAGAGATGAGCGAGCGTACTCGCTAAGGCAAATTACTCGAGCGAGTATTGCCTTTTGCGAGTACTTGCCCGCTCGTCTCTAAAGATTCGAGTGCTGGCAAGGGCCGGGGAGCAGCGGGGGAGAGCGGGGAGGAACGGGAGGGAGATCTCTCTCTCTCTCTTTTTCCCCGGCTCCCCCCCTGCTCACTCCCGCAACTCACCGCTCACCCCCGCCGTCACCCGAATCTTTTGAGACAAGCGGGCAGGTACTCATAAAAGGCAATACTCGCTCGAGTAATTTGACTTAGCGAGTACGCTCGCTCATCTCTACTCTTAATACATTTGTTGCCTCCATGTGCCAAACTGAAATCTACACCAGCTAAGAGCTGTCATAGGTTTCAGCTATAATTATACTAGTTTCTGGTGTAAATTTATAGCAAATCTGATAAAATATACATGGCCCTGACCTCTAATAATAATCCACACACACTTTCTGAAAAAGTGGCAGGGGCCAATGTAAACACTGAAAGAGTTGTTATTATGTCACTTGTGTCGCAAGCTAGATAGTGTACATGCTCCAATGTGTCCATAAGGCTACTATGGAGCCCTCAGAGAATGGAGGGCAATTCATTGCTAGTTGCATCCTCTTTGCTACTGGATGATGAGCACCTGTATTGGACTCCCTTGTACAGCTGATCTGCATTGATATCAACCAAAAGGGCAGAATTTGGGCCCAAGGGTCATGGAAAGGGTGTGGAAAGGAAAACAACCACCAGGCCATTGTGTCCTGGGAGGTAAAACCCAGTAGCACAATAAGGGGCTATGTTTTACCTCTGCTGCACTTTGTAGCACCCTGGTCTATTAGAAAATAGTACTCTCCAAATAAATGAATAGGGCATTAGGTTTATAGCCACAGGAATATACCTCCTAGTGGAAATAGTAGGGTTGTCTCTTCAATTAATCTATTGTCCCAGGTCCACTTGGCCCCTAGGGAACAACTTGCTTGAGCAGAGAGGTCAACCTGAGAGTAATACTTGAGCCGCAGGTTGTGGCAAAATGGAAGTGGCCTTCTCAAGCGGTGGGCTTACATAAAAGGGTGGTGCTAAATATCTTAGTGGAGAAGCTGGAGTGACAAAGCACATAAAATGCCATGAGGGTCAGGGTTCCCCCCGTGCCTCAGCTTCAGTGCAGCCGTAGTTGGCAATGACTTCATACTGACCCCACATCCTGCTTCAATAAAACGTAACTTTAATACAAATGTCCAACAAATTCTACTTGTGTGGCTCCGGTGATCAAAGGGGTTTTCTAGTTGCAAACTATTGATGGCCCATCTTTTGGATAAGCCATCAATATTAGATTGGGGTCCTGTTGCCCAGGACTCTCTCTGATTAGCTGTTTGTTGGGTCAATGGGTTCCAAATGAGTTGGCCAGTAGAGATGAGCGAACGTACTCGGATAAGCACTACTCGTCCGAGTAATGTGCTTTATCCGAGTACTGCTGTACTCGTCTTGAAAGATTCGGGGCGCTCCGCTGCTGACAGGTGAGTCGCAGCGGGGAGCGGGGCAGAGCGGGCGGGAGAGAAGGAGAGAAAGATCTCCCCTCCGTTCCTCCCCGCTCTCCCCTGCAGCTCCCCGCTCCGCAGCGCGTCCCGAATCTTTCAGGACGAGCAGAGAGGTACTCGGATAAAGCACATTACTCGGACGAGTAGTGCTTATCCAAGTACGTTCGCTCATCTCTATTGGCCAGTTTTAAACTACTGATAGCATATCATTAGAATGGGCCATCAATAGTAGATTGGTAGATCCCTGTCGATCAGCTGTTTGCCAGGTTGGTGTGCTTGTGCTCTGAGCTGATTTCTGCAGGCAGCAGACAGCTCTATTCTTACTGCAGTGACCCAACTTGGTATTACAGGCAAAATTCTCATTCACTTCAATGGTAACACTGCCTGCAATACTAAGTCTGTCCACTGCAGTGAGAACGGAGCTGTCTGCTTCCTGCAGAAATCAGCTCAGAGCACAAGCACACCAATCTGGCAAACAGCTGATTGAAAAAAAGGTTTGTTAAAACATTTTAGCATGGCAATGTGACAAATCATCCAAAGGTACTGGAAACAAAGTGACGCGATTCCGAGAATAGCATGGATTGAAGCGATTGATGCCATAAAACATATGGAAGGACTAAGGTGCTCTGATCTTGAAGAGGAATATACTGATTTCTACTCCACCAGAGTGGTATGGATAGTCTTTCAAGACTCACCATCTCTCTCTAACTGGCCAGCAAGCGGGATTGTAAAATAAGAGGGGATACTCTATCTATACATCTATTTAAGCACCCCATAGACTATCTCTGTTCATGACTCGCGGTCCACATCTTCAGAGCTGCTTCTTTTTTTCTTTCTTCTCCTTTCTTTTCTGCTTCTCTCCTCTTTATCTTCCCTGTTCCTAGGTACCCTGCTATATTACCTTCCCCCTCCCCATTTTTAATTTTTTTAAATTTCTAAATAGAGATGAGCGAGCACACATGTCCGAGCTTGATGCTCGATCGAGTATTAGGCTACTTGAGATGCTTGCTACTCGAGTCGAGCACCGCATGGTGCTTGAGTAAATTTAATTTCCTCTCCCGCCATGTTTTAGCCACTAAACATGCAGGGAAGGCATTACCACTTCCTGCTGTGATGTGCCAACCCTGTGCATGTCTACAGCAGTGAGTGCTGGCGGGATCAGGTGACCGCCGAATACTTAAACTGGTGCCGCCCGCGGCTCGCCTCAGATGCATGCTGGCAGAGGTTAGGGAAAGAGCTGCTGAGATAGGGAAAGTGTTAGTGTAGGGTGCGGTTAGGCAGATCCTGATTTCAAGAACCCAACAGTCCTTCTTAGGGCTACTCCTCATTGTGTGCATTAGCATTTTGGCTGGCTGGGACCAGTAGTGCACCAATTTTTTTTTTTTCAAGCATCCCGGCTGTATTCTGCCCACTGGTAGAGGTTTTATGCAGTGTACTGCCAGGGGTGTACACACAGTACATAGGAATTTACCATTTTTAATTTACATTTTTTCTGGCCTTCCTCAGAGTTTAAAAAGCTACCATTCTCTGTGTGCGGTGAATTAGCCGTAGTTCTCATTGCTATCCACTGGGTTAATTTTTATCTGGGCCTCTGCAGAGTATCTCATATCTACCGTTCCCTGTGTGCGGTGAATTAGCGGTAGTTCTCATCCCTATCCATTAGGTTCATTTTTATCTGGGCCTCTGCAGAGTATCTCACATCTACCGTTCTCTGCGTGCAGTGAATTAGCCATAGTTCTCATCGCTATCCACTGGGTTAATTTTTATCTGGGCCTGTGCAGAGTATCTCACATCTGCCATTCTCTGTGTGCGGCGCATTAGCCATAGTTCTCATCCCTATCCACTGGGTTAATTTTTATCTGGGCCTGTGCAGAGTATCTCACATCTACCATTCTCTTTATTTTATTATAACTTATTTGTTATATCTTTGATGTTTTAATGCATTCATGTTCCTTATTTTACCCTGGAAGTTTCTATAAAAATCTTTTGAACATAAACAGCTGATCGACGGGTATCCCAGATGGTAGACAGCCACCGATCTACTATTGATGGCCTATTCTAATGATAGGCTGTCAGTAGTTTTAAAACTGGCCAACCCCTTTAATTAACAACATTGTTAGAAGCAGCACTGGGAGGAAACCATGTCAGGGATTTAGTCACTGGAGATGGCTGGCTAAGCTAGTCCCGTATCAAAGCTTCCAGTTCCTTCGAGTCCCGTTAATGCCATAGGCTTTTGTTCTATCTACCCATTAGGTCAAGAATTCTCTCACACCATGTACCAGCCCTGTAGGAGCTGAGTGGGACCAACCCGTCCGCTTATGTTTCTCTATTCCCTTGATGGAAACTGAACTGCTTCCACTTCCTCCCTCCTCCCTCCAATAAAGAGATAGTACAAAACGGTATTAAAGCTAAAACTGCACAAAAACAGATAACTCCAGTGGCTCACTCCTACAACTACAAAGAGTGGCTTTTGCTCTGAAGGACCCATACTGTCCATGCCGTACATGGGCAGCCTATTAATTTCAATGGCTGCTATGTAATCTTTCATTTGTCCTGCAGAGGCACTGCAGGGAAACTGAACACCTCCAGGCGTCCCTCCTGTTTACAGCTGATCACTGTGTGCCCCACCAGCAGGGGTTACCCTGCGCTCAGATTTTTTTTTGGGGGGGGGGGGGCATTCTAATAAAAATGGATAGTCCAAAGCAGACAAACCCTTTAAGTCTAGTCTTAGAATAAAAAATACTTTGGCTAATAGTCTGCAGCCATGTAACCTGTGTTATCGCACATAGCATTGTACTATGGCATCTTTATCAGCAACACGTTTCAGTCGCGCCTCATTTTAATTACACTTCCACTGGGAACTCGCAGGTCCTTAGTCACTGACAATAATGATCACCCCATTTAGAAGGCGTCCCCCCCCCTTCCTCAGCGCCAGTGATCATTACCTCCAAAAGGGCTATAAATGTGTGTTTTCCTTTTTCCTCATTTGCAGAGAATCCAGAGTCAGCAATTTGTGCATGGACTGGATTGTGTCCAATAGATCTGGATTTATTTCTTCTTTTAACTAAATTTATGTACCCGGTGCCCTCCCCCCATTAGCCAGAGGCTCGATGTGTCATAAAGTTCCTGTCAGATATATTGTTTATACCCTGCTATTTGTTTCCTCATGTTCTGCGGACTACATTGTGAACAGTTGTGTGGAAGCTTAAAAAGTTCATAGTCATTTCTTGCATTTCAGAATTCTAGCACATGCCGGCGCACAGTACATGCTATTCCCATGCACAAAACAGGCCACAATAAAGCTACTGCAGAGACATTGGAGCTCATGTGCTTTTTTAGTTGTTAAAGGGGTTGCATAAGTTTAGAAATTTGTTCTTTTTTCTTTTTTCTCCACAAACAGCACCACCTTTTTCCATAGGCTATGTGTGGTATTGCAGCTTGGACAAATTAATGTTAAAGGTGTTTTTGAGGTTGGCCGTGGAGTGGTGTAAAAGAAAGAAAGAAAAAAGGCATACTCACCTCTATTAGTGGCTCCCTGCCCAGCGCTGGACTCCTGGTCCCAATTGGCCCGAACCCAGAAGAAGCTGGCTGAGATCAGATGCTGTTCATTGTACACATGACTGCTCAGCCAATCACTTTTTAAGCCTGTGATTGGCTGAGCAGTCACAAAAACCACGAATGGCACATGACAATTGCCAGTTTCTTCAGAGTCCAGAGCAGTGGGGACTGTGACTCCAGAGCTGAACCAAGGTCCACTGAAAAAAGTGACTATGCCTTTTTTCTTTATTTCACACCATTTCGCAGTCATAGAACATTTTTGGCATCCAGGAAAATCCCTTTATTGAGACTGAGCTGCTGTAACAGGCACTACTGTTATGAAAGGTACTGTATATACTCGAGTGAGGTTAAAAAAAGAAAAAATACTGCAATACTCACGTCCCAGCCGGTGTCTGTGTCCCTGCCGCGATGCTCTCCCTGGCGCTGTGGCAAGCTGCTTCAGACTTCTCCCCACTGTTATCTCCCTGGCTCGGTTTTGAATTCCCCGCCTTTAGCGCTATGTGAGGAAGCGCTGTGATTGGATCGAGCGCCAGCCAATCACAGCCGGCGCTCGATCATTTACAGGCATTCAGTGAATTACATCACTGAATAGCTGTGATTGGTTTATCGAGCGCCGGCTGTGATTGGCTGGCGCTCGATTTAATCACAGCGCTTCCTCACACAGCGCTGACGGCGGGGGAATTCAAAACCCGAGCCAGGGAGATGACAGTGGGGAGAAATCTGAAGCAGCTCGCTGTACCACCGGGGAGAGCATCGCGGCGGGGACACAGACACCGGCTGGGACGTGAGTATTGCAGGTTTTTATTTACCTAGTATATATTGGAGTATAGCTAGGCTTATACTCGAGTCAATACGGTTTTTTTGGTAAAACTTATTGACTCGGCTTATACTCGAGTCAGCTAATACTCGAGTATATACGGTACAGCTCCATGCCAGGAGGCATTGAAGAAGTCATAGCACTCTCCCAAGTGCCACAGCCTCTTCAGCTGATCAACGAGGTTCCCATGTGGCAGATCACCACTTATCTGATATTGATGACCTATCTTGAGGATCTGGAACAAAACATTTTTATATTAAACTTTATTAAAAAATTAACAATGAAAACCAAAAAGGGACTCTCAAAAATGATATTGTGTTCTTAAGGCTGGTTTCACACTGCAGGGCGGTCAACATAATAGGCAGCATGCTCCCTTACTGAGGGAAGATTCAGTGCCCCCAAAAGTAATTGTAGTCAGATTGGCACTGACATTGATGGGGTTAATTTGTCAACTTTAAAGGGGTTTAACTTTTTTCACACAGCGCCGTACATTGTGCAATGGCCCGTGTTGGTACTGCAAGCGTAGTCCAATTCCCTTCAATAGGACTCTGCCTGCAGTACCATCCCAGACCACTGTACAACGTATGGAGCTGTCTGAAAACAGCTAGAAGTGGGACAACCCCTTTAAGTGTAGCTAGCCACACAACCTTATCGGAACTTATCTTCTCCCTCAAATATGCTTAGGGGCGGCAGTGTCACTGCCCGTTCTCCTGGCATCAGAGCTCATATCCTGACCACCACGATACCAGGAGTTCAGAACGGTGATATTGCAGCCTCTTATTGGCTGCAGTGGTCACGTTGGGTTCGTTTCACAAAAGAGACCTGGAGGACCGCAAGGCTGCAACGCTGGATTGCTGGGGCTTGAGGATGAGTAAGTACTGTTGGGTTTGAGTATTTTAACACATCTGCACCTGACATTAAAATTTCTAATAGTAACCAGACAACCTTGAAATCCTGCAGTTCTCACACTGACTACTAAGGGGTTATTTTCACGGTAATTTTTCTCGTGTGAGTTTTGTGCATTGCGAGACACACAAAACTCATGCAATTATCGCATGCATTAAAACCTCATGTACTGTGATATGATACGTTTTTCTCACAAAATGCATCACACTCGCAGGCGAAATCATGGGTTTAAGAGTGCGATATCGGTCTGAGTTTCTTGGACTGATATCACACTCGCCCGTGTAAATGCGGCCTATGACTAATAATAGTCAGACACTTCCTGTTCTGTAGAGAAAACATCTAAGTGATCATTTTACTATAATCAAAGGTAGGATTACACTGAAAGGTAACACCTATATATAGATAACACAGGATCCACTGTACACGATAGGTGATGGTTACAGCTCACCTCCTCCCCTTCCCTGCACAGGTGACATAGCATGCCACTCTCACGTAGAAGTCAATGGGTCCTCTCCGGTCCTTTTTGTCTATGACCCATGAGGCCGTTGTAAAGCATCTCTTTAAACGCTTTAAATGGAATATCGAAATGAAAGAACCTAATTGCGTCCGATGGAACCCATTGACTAAAATGAGTTCTATTGGGTTCCATTCAGGAATTCTGTCAAATCACCGGAAAAAATAATGCAGCATATTGCACTATTTTTCCAGTATTAACAATGGACGAAACAGGCTGATGTATATCTAAACAGAGCTTTAAACTAATGGCCATCGCAAGTGTGATACCCTAAACAAATGAGCCTAGGACTGTAGTGTCAGCTTGTCATTACTGTTTTCATTTCTTCTTATCTACTCCTGCGTTTTATCTACTCTAGTAGGTCATAAAGAAAGATAAACTCAAGTTCCAGCTTAGGAAGTTCATCTGTGGTTACTGAGATAAAACTATATGGATAGGAGAACTCTTTTCTCACTCATTTCCGTGACATGTCGGAAACATCTTTGTATTTTCTGATTATAATCATGGATTCAGAAGCCATATGGTGGACTCCTGTCTATATCTGAAGAGCTTTAAGGACCCAAACCTGTCGCTTTTTAGAATGGGATGTAGAGAAGATGGGTTGAGGAGGGTTTGTTGTGGTTGAGGAGGGTTTGTTGTGGTTATAGAAACTTTACCTTGACCCTTCTGACATTGAGCTCTTTGTGCAAAGTAAAACTAACCATACACGGAAGTTTTTTTTCCGATATTATATGACCAGCATTTCTGTATTTTGGAGGTTGGTGGTTACGAAATGGTCATGTACTATCCTACCAAAAGTAATTGGACACTTAAGCAAAAATCTAAAGTCGTTTTTATTTAGACGTGAATACTTAGTGGAGCTCCTTTGGCTCTAATGACAGTGGATACTCTCCGTGGCATGCTTTCTACTAACGTCTGATACACTTCAGCTGGTATTTCCCTGCATTTATCCTGCAAATGTTTCAAAGAGATGGACACTGTTTATATTTCCTGACCCGACGTTCCAGTTCATCCCAAAGATGTTCAGTAGGGTTCAGGTGGGGATGCTGTGCAGCCAGTCCAATCATGGAACATCCATATGCTCAAACCAAAGTAAAACAGCATTGGATTTGTAAGAAGGCGTGTTCTCTTGTAGGAAGTATGGCTGACCATTCCCAGAGTATTACCACATTGTCGGCAGGACATTATTGTCTAGAATGTCAGGGTTTATCTATGTGTTCATGGTTCTTGTCACTACAACCAACAGACATTGTATCCTTCCATCTAAAGTGAGGTTATAAACAAATTTGCCTTCTATAAGCCTGCTACAATTTAGGAGGCAACATTACAAGCTAGATCCGAGTCCCCTTGGGCATTTCTAGGGGATGGTCATCAAGCTGGTGGGTCTTACAAAAGTGAATATGTCTAGACTATTAGAGGAGGTGTTTTTGTTTCATTGACCGGATGAAGAGGTTTTGGAGGAGTTGGAAGAATAGGTCAGACTTCCCTTTGTCACATAAATCTCCTCTGTTTGTAAACTTCACAAATCATTCACACAAAACCTGCATTTAACCTCCAGTCCTAATAGTCTACATTCAGTAATAGAACAAAGACAATGAAATGGTGTATTAAAGGTCACCTCCATAGGTGGAAGTGTGGAAGCAAAGTACTGCCAATTTCCTCTACACGAATTGTGCCTATCCTTAGAAAAGTGCTGGAAGACATACTATATGTGCAATGTAGTTGGCCTAAGAGCCAGAGTGGCCTAGTTGCACCATAGAAGCAGGCAGCAAATTCCTACTGTCTGTTACATTGCATGAGCTAATGAATTTTATGGCTGATAATTGCTTGTGGATTGTTAACATGGCCCTATACATCAGATAATGGTTGTCCAAAATAGTTGACTTTGGACACTTTGGGCAACCATCACTTGAAAGAGTAATGCAAACAGTTTACAATAGACAATGGCAGACCACAGTCTGCCAGAGACGTGATCCGTCCTGTTGAAAAATTTTGACCAACCTCAGCCAAAGTTGCAAGTTTGTGCCATGATCTACCAAAATCTCAGCAATTTTTTGCCATATTGAACAAATTTCTCTCTAATAACATAAAATAAGCAATACCCACCTGCCCGTTTCCCTGCTGTTCCCGTTCCCCCAGTGGCTAGTCCCTGATTGGTCTTCACTTCTGGGTATACATCCTGACATAGGGTCATATGACCACTGTAGCAGAGTCAGTGATTAGCTGCAGAGATCAGATGATCCTATGTCAAAACAATCACTCAGAAATGAAGACTTGCAGGGCGCTAGCTACCAGAGAAATCGGAGTGGCAGGTAGGCGGGGCAAGGTGAGTATTATCTCTTATGTTATTACACCTCTCTAGACATGTTTCTTTCCTCCTTTCCTCTTTACTATTCCTGGTGGGAAAATTCATACAAATGATCCCACCGACTTTCAACCGGCTGACCTTCGCTTGGTTCCTGGCGCTCCTGCTAAGTCCTTTGGATTGTTTGACTGATACCTGTTATTCTGCTTCCAGTTTTGAACCTTGGCTCCATTACTGACTACGCTCTTATCTCATCCTCTGATCTGTCGCATATGAACTGCTCTCCTGTGATGACCATGGGCTCTGTTCCTGACTACTTGACTGCTTCATCAGTACTATTGCCACCAACTGGTGACTATTTTGAGGGCCACGACCTGAGAATCTGACCAGGAAAGTCCATATCTCCTTGCAGGGATTAACGGGGTTGTGACAAGGTATAAATGTATCCTCTACCCACAGGATAGGGAATAATTTTATGATCGGTGGGAGTCCAACTAGTGGGATCCTACTAATCACAAAAATAGGATCTGATTAGCCCCCAAGTGAATGGAGTGGAGGCCGTGTAGGCGCGCTGCTGCTTCTTTCACTACAATGACTGTACCGGAGATTAGGAATGCTTGAACTCTATAATCTCTGGCGCTGTTAATGAAGTGAATGGAGTGATAGCATACCTGTGCTACCTACCTCCACTCCATGTACTCAGGGACCGAGTTCAAGAGATAAGTGAGGGTCCCAGCGTTTGGCCCCCACCAATCATATACTGTAGTTATTCTCTATTCTCAGAGAAATCCACATCCACACCAATGCAGAGGTGAGGTTATGTTTGTCATCTCTATTTTTGGGGACTGAATCACTACTACCATCTACTACTTCTTCCACTACTACTACATTACTAGTACTACAAATGGTTTTATGGGAATTTGACTTCATAGGGGCATTTTTTGGTCTACCGACACTCCCAACCCCCTGGAATCCCAAAATGGCTCCAAATAGAATTAAAAAACTAATGAAGGATCACTCTCCATATGGGGAGTCCACAGCACAGACACTGCCCCCTCAAGACCTACACGCTTCGTTACCTGTTAAGAATGTTGCAGCATCTGAGATATCACAAATGACGTTTCCATTAATTAATTAATTGATGTGAAACAAGCCCTCTTTGTATCAATGAATTGATTAAGGCAGCATTAATTAAATCAGAAAGCCAGTGCTCGGTTCAGACTCATAATTCATGGCTGACATCACTCAGCTTGGTTCTACTGCAAATTAGTCTTGACGGATTGGAGAGACCCGCAGCAGAATGTTTAAGAGCTACCTGAAATCATCTATACCATTATGGTGTGCGGTTGTAATACACATAATATGAAATACACGCAGTCATTATGGAGGTGGTATACATAAGACTAGTCACCAAATGGGACAGAGTGCAAACTAGAAATATACAACACCTCCAATTCTGCCTAGCCACAATGGTCAAAGGGCATGGGCTAGCACAACTGCTGCTCCACAAGCACCACAATCCAAAAAGGAGGTGGAATCATTTACGAGTGCATATTAGATAATCATATATCTACCCTGCTGCCAACGGGGCTCTACTTTGGTAAAGCACAGAACTCTATAACTATGTGCTATTAATATGCAGCTTAAAGGGGTTGGCCATTTGCAAAATATTAATTGCCTATCCTTAGAACAAGCCATCAATAATGGATCAGCAGGGGTCCACCACCCAAGACACCTGCCAATCAGCTGATCACCAGGTTGATACACTCATACACTGAGTTCATTTCTGCAGGAAGCAGGCAGCTTTGTTTTCACTGTAGTGGCCAAGCTTGGTATTACAGGTAAATTTCGCATTCACTTCAGTGGGAACTTGGCCTGCAATACCAAACCTGGCCACTGCAGTGGGAACAGGGCTGTCTGTTTCCTGCAGAAAACAGCTCAGTACACAAGCACACCAGCCCAGCAAACAGCTAATTGGTGGGGGCTCCGACTGATAGACCCCTGCTGATCTACTATTGATGACCTACCATACAAATAAGGCCATCACTAGTTTATAACTGGACAAGCCCTTTGATTACAACAGCCTGACATTGCGATGGTTGCCCATTTCCTATAGAATTCAATAAAAAATTCTACTCCTCATCCACAAAGCTCTCCACAGTGCTGCAGCGCTTTATATCTCTTGCCTCATCCCTGTCTTGCACAATACATGTGAGCTACATCATAGAAATGATCTATGAATGACATCCTCAATAATCTCACAAGGATTTATCTTATGCTGCATCAGTTCCCTGGAATGTGCTATCCTGGACAAACAGATTAATTTCTAACTTCTACAGTTTTCAATGTGCCCTTTTTTGAGAGACTTATCACATTCCCTATTATTACCGCTCTACTTTCCTATTAATAGCTTCTGTATCATAAGAATTTCTATGAATGGCCATTTAAGAATAGACCCCCATCTACTAGTGCATTTGACCTCCTTTGGCCGTCAGATCTGCAGCAAATCATCGTGGTATAGATTCCACTATGTGTTAAAATTGCTCTGTAGGAATATCGGCCCCTGCGGACAGCAAGCTTATGTAGTTGCTGCAGATTAGATGGAGGTACTGACATGTTCTGAACACCTGACAGGAAGGGGCTATTGATTCATGCTGCTTGTACGAAATTCTGACCTCCCTAGATTCATTTGACCAGGAGATGTTTTTTCACTGCTCAGTTGATACAAATTTTGTGCTCTTTTGCCCCATGGAGTCTTGTCTTTTTGTTTCTCTTAATAGTGCTAGAACTGGTCAATTGCTGCCATAGCCCATCCATGCTACGAAATGACGAGTTGTGCATTCAGACACATTAATTGGAGCACCAGGTTTTTTCTTTTACTTTAGTTTTCTTGACTGTTCACTGCCTGTTCATCAGAATGATTCCTGACATCCTCCTCTGACCCCTTTTAGTGACAATATAACTCAGTTCTCTTTCGCTGGATGTTTTCCTCAATCATGTCATTCTCACTGCTGCATGAGTAAACCCCATGTGGTTGGCGGTGAAATCCCGGCCCCAGCTAATCTAGCATCGATGACCAGGCCTCGTTGGAAGTCACTCCGATCGCTGGATTTTCTCATCTCATGTGGATTCACACTAAAACTGATCCATGGAAAACTTGCCTCGTGCTGCACTTTGGGGTCACAGGGATAATATCTGTACAGTGAACCTCTAATGGTGAAAGAACAGTGAACTCTAAGAAAGTGGCTATTCATTGTAAATATCTCCAGTCCCAGGAAACCCCAGAGATATTTACATACCTATATTTGACGTATATAACCATTTCTTTATATAAGCCATGGGTTAAGTAAAAAAAAAATAGTTGTTTTTCTCCTTGTTTTATTCTATTTCCAAGATAATCGGTGCGCAGAGAAGCTCCAGGAAAGATGATGAGATTTCCTGCGGCCATGTTCCTACTATGTACGGCATTGAAATTCTTCACTCATTATTAATTTACAGCACAGATGTGTGAAAAATTTGACGCTTGTACGTTTTCCCGTGTCTATTATGTTCAATACGAGGAGAACATTCTCCAGGGTGGAAGGGGCAGGATGGGAACGGCCTCTCGGGTGTTGTCAGTTATATGAAAATAAAGATGTCCAATCACTCTCTAATGGGAAGGTTAGAGGGGGGCACTTGGAAATCAGAGCCTGGAGCCTAGGGGGATTGGATATGATAAAGTGCTGGACTAATTGGATTGGTTTACACTTTACAATTACATCATGTCATGAGCCACTACGGCAGCAAAATTAAGGAGAACTGCCGGAGCCTAGCCAAAAAGGAATTTATATTTGGGCCAATCTATAAGGAAGGGTCATATCTGGGGTCTCTGGGTGGTAAATCACTGATTTACATGGTGAATAGAAAGACATATTTTCACTGTTTAATCTAATATATGGTTATTACATATGATCTTCCCAATTTAAACCGCCTATAACTTCGATTTAATGACACTCAGGTACAGAAATTTCATATCAATGGAAGCAAAAACTCAAAAGGTCTTCTTGCACAACATCAAAAATGTTTTCCCCATCAGAGGTGTCAGTGTGACCCTCTTTGTCACCGGACACATAAGGAGCCTGTAGTCAAGTTTCTGCTATATATATATATATATATATATATATACACACACATACATACATACATACATACATACATACATACATATACACACACATCATAGCGGATCGCGACTGACTGATACAATGGCTTCTGGGATGCCGCACATCATGGTGGGTGGTAAGGGGAGCATGTAGACTCCAACACTCCCCCAGAGACAAAAATTACAAGGCGTAAGGTCCAGGGAACGTGTGGGCCAAGGAAGAAGTCTGCCATTGTCATCACAAGCACGGGCAATCCATGTGTCTGGTAGTCGCTGCTCACTTCTGACTTCATGGTGATAATGATAGGGGAAGGGGGGGGGGATACCCATCCTGTTGGAAGATGGAACCTGGGATTTCCTGTTCCGGCTGTGTCAGAAGCCATATCTGTAGCATCCAGGTACAAAATCCCCAATTGTTTCCTCATGGAAGAAGCGGGGGCCGTACACTTTTCTGAAGGTTATAGCACAAAACACATCACCTTGGGGGGAGTCGCACATACGCTCCACGTAGACGGGTGGGTTTCCCCTGTGACAGATTCTGACATTACGTTTGTTGCCTGAAAGGTGGAAGGTGGCTTCATCACTAAACACTTCATGACACCATCACTTTGCTTTACAGTTTGCGTAGAGTCACAAAAAGAGCGTCGCTACGCTTTGCTGTCCAGTTTCAGAGAATCTGTGATAATTGCAATCAGTAGGGATAACATCGCAGACGTCTGCGCGGCTCTTCCACACATTCGGCAGCGCGACGTCCAATTCTCTGCTTGCTCTGACGGTGGATTCCTGAGTAGTATGAACCTTACACGGACGCGCTCCGCTGTTTTCACACCTACTGGTGGATGGACGGATGATTTTCACTTACAGATGCAACCTTTTTCCTTAAAGCTGGCGTACCCTTACAAATTGTGCATTCGCTGAGGAAATCTTCACCAAACTTTGTTTAAAATTGACGTTGCACACTAATAACAGACTGGTAGTTGTGAAAAACAAGAACACAAAATGCTCTCCTGTCTTTGTTGGCAGCCATTTTGTCTCATATTTCCCTAGCAACAACTATGGCAGTATTCAACTTTTTGGGCCTCTTTTGGCAAAACTGCTACCATAAAACATCTTTGTTGCCCATAGCAACCAATCATAGAATGGTAGAGTTGGAAGGGACCTCCAGGGTCATCGGGTCCAACCCCCTGCTCAGTGCAGGATTTACTAAATCATCCCAGACAGATATTTGTACAGCCTTTGTTTGAACACTTCCATTGAACGAGAACTCACCACCTCCCGTAGTAACCTGTTCCACTCATTGATCACCATCAGTCAGAAAGTTTTTTCTAATATCTAATCGGTCTCCTCCCTTTCAGTTTCATCCCATTGCTTCTAGTCTTTCCTTGTACAAATGAGAATAGGGCTGATCCCTCTGCACTGTGACAGCCCTTCTGATCTTTGTAGACAGCTATTAAGTCTCCTCTCAGCCTTCTTTTTTGCAAGCTAAACATTCCCAGATCCTTTAACCGTTCCTCATAGGACATGATTTGCAGACCGCTCACTATCTTGGTAACTCTTCTCTGAACTTGCTCCAGTTTGTCTGTCTTTTTTTAAAGTGGGGTGCCCAGAACTGGACACAGTATTCCAGATTAGGTCTGACTAAGGAAGAGTAGAGGGGGATAAATACCTCACATGATCTAGACTCTATGCTTCTCTTAATACATCCCAGAACGGTGTTTGCCTTTTTGGTTGCTGCATCACATTGTTGACTCATGTTCAGTCTATGATCTATTAGTATACCCAAGTCTTTTTCACATGTGCTGCTGCTTAGCTCAATTCCTCCCATTCTGTATTTGTTCTTTTCATTTTTCTTGCCCAGATGTAGGACTTTTCATTTCTCCTTGTTAAATACCATTCTGTTAGTCGCTGCCCACTGTGCAAGCTTTTCTAGATCTTTTTGAATACTCTCTCTCTCTTCCCTAGTGTTAGCTAATCCTTCTGTAGCTGAAAAAATGAGAGCCACGCTGTGATTGGTTGTTGTGGGCAACAAGGAAGTCTTATGGTAGACAATTTTGATAAATAAAAGTCTTTGAGTTTCTGTTTTCAATGATATCAAATTTATGTATCTGAGCATCATTAAAAGTGAGTTATGAGGGGTCACATCGGGGTGATGATTTGTAATAACCCTGTACATTGATAACTGCAGCTCCATTCACTATCTGTGTTCCTATATTAGTGGCGTCTGACTTTAAGGGCTTTTCCATCTTGGTCAATTAGTTTTTGTTAGAAGCCAATCACAGTCCTGATTCTAGAACCTCCAGCCATCAGCTATAGGCTTCTTTCACATGAGTGCAAATCGGACAGCCATTTTCACGGCCGGCCAATATGCGCTGTGATCTGATGTGCCCGCCCTCTCCCCGCCCCTTGTCCATAGCCATCAATGGAATGAGGCGGGGCGAACCGGCACTTAGCTCCGCCCCACCCCCTCCTATTGCACAGAACGAGCGGGGAGGAACAGAGGTGAGCCTGCAATGGGGAGAGAGGGAAAATGGGCGACAGCCTTGTGAGCTCAGCGCATTTGCGCCGGGTTTACCAGGCCATCTGAACGGGTGCACAAACATTTGATTTGTTCGCAGATTCACCATCCTACCCGTGTGAACCCAGCCTTAGCTGCTCTAGCAGTAATACTGCCCTGTTGGTGGCTCCAGCAATAATAGTGCCCTCGTTAGAGGCCCCAGAAGTAATACTGCCCTGTTATTAGCCCCAATAGTAATACTGCCCTCGTTAGTGACCCCAGCAGTAATAGTGCCCTCGTTAGAGGCCCAAGAAGTAATACTTCCCCCGTTAGTAGCCCCAGTAGTAACCATTTGTGCACCTGTTCAGGCGGCCCTGGCCTGGCGCATATACATCAAGGCCGCAATGTCGTTATACGGGGGGGAGACAGTTTAGCTCTGCTAAACTGTGTCTTCTCCTTCCCTTCCCCTCGCTATCTCTCTCATGCTACTAAACTCCCTCCCACCTCCCTTCTCCGGCAGCTGTGATAGGCTCCCATAGGAGTCTATGCAGCCGGCGGCGGCGTAAAAGCGCCCAGCTGAAATGCCTTATCTTGGCCGGCCGGGCACTTTTATGCCGTGGAAATACACCCCTGTGTACTGATGCATTGTAAACTAATGCATCAGAGGGGCAACAAATATCATCCGGGCGTGAAAACCCAGCCGATATACGCCCGTGTGAAGCCAGCCTTAGGCTGGCTTCACACAAGCGTATGTATATTTGTGCGCACATGCACTAAGCATTTTTGTGGAATGAATGATGCTTTTTTTGTGCGTGCACAGGCGTATTTTATGGTAATTTTTGCTCCCGCAAGACATATTCATTTGCGCATGGCTAACAAAGACGCACTGATTGAAATGCCTAATTGGTCCTAATGAGTTCCAGATGTGTTATTTTTCCAGCGGAATTATGCAGCGTTTCACGCAACACCTTGTGTGTTGCACGTGCATTTGTGCACCCCCCACATCGACTTTTATGTGGACCGTCAGTGCGCAAATACACAGAAAAATAGAACACGTTCTTTTTCTTGTGTGCAAAATACGGAAATGTTAACAAACCAATTGAAATGAATGGGTTCTATTTATACGCAAATACACCCATCCGGGCCAGTCTTAACCCTGAACCGCCTAAAGGACCTTTCACACGAGACGGAATAGGCCAGATGATGCCCCACAAGCCGCAGTAAATTCCATACTAAAATCTGTAGGCTACCTGTAACTTTTGATGCAGAATTGAAGATGACTTAAAACCTGCCTGCAATTTCGTATCAAAATTCACAGTTAGACCTGCGGATTTTGGTGTGGCATTTCACAGCTGCAGATTTGGCTGCGTCCTGCGGTGTAATTTCGTCCTGTGTGAAAGGTCACTTACAGATTATCTAAAAATGGGTTTTTCAAAGCAAGCGGACAACCCCATTTAACTCCTCCAATAATGTCGTTCTGCATTTAACATGATAAATCAATCTATATCAATTTCCCAACTACAAACTTCAGGACACGACATCTTCAAAAAGCAATTAACCCATCGAATTATAAACTCAAGCATCGAGATAAGAGAGTAATGTAACATCTTCAGGGCCACATCTGCTGCTGGGGGTCGTCATTAGGAATTAAGTGCCAGTATTTAGGATATTCTTTAAATAAAGGGGCACTTGACCGTGACAATAATTGGGATCAGCTGTGTATTTACATGGAAATTAGGAAGACTGAAACACATTTGAATGATTTATCTAACCCTGCTGGGACACTTGCCTGGTATGTAGACTGGAATTTTATTAACTCTTTCATGGGTAACAGTCTCCTATGTTGGCTATAGATATTCGATTTTTTTTTTCAGTGCATTTTACCAATTTCAGACATTTTTCTTGACTGATATGCTTAGAGATAAGTTACTTGTCACTTGTTACCCCTTCTGTTACTCCTTCTATTAAGATAACATGTGAGTGACTAACCGGATATACATCTTAAAGGAAATCTGTTAGGTTATAGGGCTGAAAGTAGCTAAGTTTATGGGCTCAAAGTAGATGACCCACTGAGAACGAGGATGTAAGTTTTCTACTTACCTTCCACTCCTTTGCCTGTTGTCTGTGCTCAAACCTGCCACGGAATACATTGCATGGATTACATAGGTACATGCTAAGTAGTCCTCTCATTCTATGCATAGAATGGGAGGACTACTTAGTGAGTGACCATGCATTCAGCGGCGTTTTTGAGCACTGACATCAGGGAACGGTGGGAAGCTAAGCATAAAACTTACACCCCCGGACTCAGCAGGTCAGCTCTTTTGAACCCATAGGCTTAGAGTCTCTTTAGAGAACTTTTCTGAGAACTTCAAACATTAGGATGGAGTTTGTAATAAAAAAAACCTTATATACTCACTTTACACTGCTCCCCCATAGCCGCCGGCCATTGCTCCAGTCTTCTATTTACATTGGCTGCAGCGGTGACATGGGTTTTTTACCCACGTGAGCACTACAGCCAATAGGAGGCCAGCAGGGACAACTTTACATTGTTTCTGCTAGCCCTGACCATGACCTGTCTGACCACTACAGTACAGTGCCGTAGCCCATTGTAGTGGCAGCAGCCACACTACTGAGGCTATCTGGACGAGTAAATGCTTGGGGAAGACTCTGCAACAAAGACCGTATTCTACTTGGAGGTGTCAAGTGTGAAAACCAGGGTTCCCAAGGTACTGCCTCCCCAAGATAGCCCTAGGTCAAACCGGTGTATGGTAAGGCAGATTCACATCCACCCGCCTGACACAATATATTCTTGTCAATCTTTTGACCTTTTTGGCCAATGACACAACCTATGCACAAGCCTCACATGTACTTTCATGTTCCTCGCTCAACCAGTAACACCATTAACACCCAACAGACATAGAGTAACTGCTGAAAATATCAAACATGACCAATCATGGCTTTGGTGGTCTTTGGATGGTTTCCATCATTGAGAAAGATCATGTGCAAAATTTCTCAACCAAATGTCTATCTTGAAAGATATCATCAGTCTCTCTTAATCATTTCTCTCCTACTTGTTTGCCTTCAACCATTACACGACTACAATTCCCAACATAACCAGACAGCTGTAACTGGTCAGAAAATTATCGGATTTGTATGTTCACGAAAGATGAAGAACCAAAGGATGGAGACCACTCTTCTAAAGCAATCTTCTCTACTGCGTGTAAAATATCTTTGATATCTGAATATCAGGACTATTGATGTTTATTTACCAAAAACTGCACCAGAAGTCATTGCAGAACACATTTTTTGGATGGAATAAAAGAATTCTAACCGCAGGACCACCTGCTTGTTTGTATAGAAGAACAAAGGCTTCAAAGGAAAACTTTCCCTAACTGACCATAAATCTTCTCAGGCTGAAAACCCAACTTCTCCAACATAATTACCAACAGCCCCTGGGCCAAGCACGAGTTAACCTGTATTACATCCCAATTCTCATATGTAAATTATCTTCATGGTTTACCAAGGACAAAAAAAACATTTACATAGACTCAATAGGGAATGCATCCTGATTTTGCATACTCTGTTAAGCTAGGAACTATAGGGCACGACCTCTGAAAGACTCGTGTTAGGTCAGGGCAACAGGGACATGTGCCGTAGGCCTGCGTTTTCGTAAAATCAATCTCATTAGAATTGGCAAGAATTCCTTGGATGATGATACTGCAGAATTCTTTCTTCTGAAGGGAAGGGTAAATCTTGGTCAACAGTAGAAAAAAATATCTATGTTAATTTTATTTATAGGTCTCTGCAGTCCCATATATGGAATAGGGGAGACCCATAGAAAGGAAAGAAAAATGGGTGTCCAAACTGGTTATGAATCACCTCATCACACCCCATTATACAGAACGTGAGAATCCAGTGCTTGGTTTTCCCCTTTGTTGCTTAAAGAAGATATAGACGCTCTGGCTATTTTATTTTTAAGGCAAACATTTGTTGCAGGTAGGTGATGTCACAACGCAAATAAATTACACGATGCAGCAGAAGGAGTTAAAAAAAACAATATTTATTAACAAAGAAATGAAAAGGAGTAATGTTATAATAACAAGCAAGCAGGTTAAGGCCACCTGCACACGAACGAGTTTGAATTGCGAGATCCGCGAATGTCTCCTGCATCCTACTGACGATCTGTGGCATCCCACACAGAATCAAATCAATAGAGCATCGGCATGTCTGCTCACATGGGCAGACAACGACTGCAATTTTCTGCTCACGGAAAACAAATTGGAGCATGCTCTATTTTTTTGCAGATTCTGTGCGGACGGCTTCTATTGAAGTGAATGGAAGCTATCCGACCCACGGCCCTACCACAATTGACATTGCGGTAAGGTCGTGGATTCTGTATCGTCGCCTAGTGGGATACCGTAACGTCATGCCTAGTGGGATACCAGCTGAAAGCTCCGAGAACAAAGGAGCTGTCAGCGCTCCTGCTGTTTCTTGGAGCTATCAGCTCAGCGGGACACCACTGATACCTGGAGAACGGAGCAGCTCTTTGCATATACAAAACAGCTGCTGTTCTATGAGTTAATAGTGGTGTCCCGCTCCACCTGCATTCAACTCTTTAAGTAGCTAATTAGCTACTTAAGAGTTATGCAAAGATGATAGCTCAAAGGTGTCACTCAGGGCTTTTTCACATGGCTGTAGGCGTTTGTATGTGCACCCGCTGTGAACGGGCACACAAATCTAACGTTTGTGCACCCGTTCAGACAGCATGGTCCCCGGCATATACATGCGATGCCCGCAATGCCTTTGGGCCTCTCCTCCCTTCTGGCTGTGTGCAATGAGAGGGGCCAGAGCTAAGCTCCCACCTCCTTCCAGCCCCTTGTCTGCAGCCAGCAATGGGAGGGGGTGTGATGGGGCGGAGCTTAGCAACAGCCGGAGGAGAGGGGAGAGGAGGAGAGAAGAGGGAGGAAGTTTAGCAGTCACGCTGCTAAACTTCCTCCCACCTCCCTTCTCCAGCCGCTGTCATAGGAGCCCATGCAGCGGCTGATGTATTCTGCCTAAAAGATAGTTCCAGGACTATCTTTGCAATCTGGCGTGAAAGTGCTTGGCACTATATTGGCCCAGCTGGGCGCTGTCATGCTGCGGGAATACGGGCATGTAATCTGATGTATTGGAATCCAATGCATCAGATGGTAGCATAAATCGGACGGCCGTGAAAATGGTGGCCCATATACGCTCGTGTGAAAGAGGCCTCAAACTGCCATTTAAGCAATTTTTGAGTGATCCTTTTTCAGACCAAGTGAACCTTTATATAGATCTATTGAAAAGAACAGCAAGTGTTCCATAATTACGATGATCATATCAATACTTATTAACAACTATATTGCAGACACTTGACAACAACCATGAACAATCAAGTCCAGTTGACTTGATTGGTAGATTTCAATTTGTTTGACATTGGCTCAACTGAGGTGCAGAGTATAAGGAATCTCATCATAGGATATCTGAAAGGATTAAGATCTTTCTGGTTGAATTGCAAGATTGCAGTCCCCAGGATAGTCAGATGGCCAGGTGGCAGGTGCACAGTAGGAATGTGTATAGTAGGTGCAGGAGCAAAGTTGGAACAAATACAGGGGCCAACACCAGGAGGAGGGAACACAATGCAACCAGCCAGAGAAGATGAAAACTTAGCCAGGAGTCAAAATGAGGTCAAAGTACAAGTGCAAACTGAGAAACTAAAAAGGAACAAAATGCAGGTGGATCCAGAGACAAGAGCAAGGTCAAAACACAAAAAAAGTTAAAGGCGGCTGGGAGGAACATTACGGTATGTTAATGGATGAACCGATTGATCTCTTTTTAAAATCGGTAGCGGGGCATGCTGTCATCTGAGCGTGTCAGTTAACATGAAAACCTGATAGGGTTGGTGGCGTAAAGCAGGGAGCCAGCAACAACGAAAGGAAGAGCGTGGCTAGATCAGGGTAGAGATGAGTAACAAGAAAACTATCAGAAACGGATAATTGTTATAGCAACTGTGAAAACTTGGTCCACTGTATACTTGTCTTCAAGGCTACTCAAGATGGCTTTTCATCTCATTTCAAGAGCTATGTTGGAAAATATTGGAAAACATGGTGAAACCTCTGCAAAAAAAAACACCCCTTTGACAAGACCACTCCTTTTATCTAGGCCAGGTTCACTATGATAAATGTTTCCGTCATAAGCTATGCACGCTGGTCATCTTATTTGAGTAGACCACCCCTCCAGAAGACCACTTTTCAATGCAATTTCGGATGCTCATCTCAAAGAAATGTCACTATGTAGACCTCTGCAGGGCATTCTGCAAAAAGTACTGTAAAGCTTTTAAGGCATGCTTTTGTAGGATACTCAACTAAAGAGATGGTTAAGAATGGGAGATACCTCCTCTAATAAATATCATTAACAGTCTCTAACAGCTTTGTGTGATGTTAACTTCCCATGACAAAATTGTCTGGTCATATTAAACATGTCAATCAGTTCTTGGTTACAGCTTTTGGGTCCAGAAGACACAGAGATATTGTAGATGATGGTCTAAAGTCTATCCTTTACTAAGCAAATTCATTGTGGGCCCTCCATCAGCTCAAAGCATGTCCAGTTGGTGCAGAAGAAAAAAGGAATCCATTGTAGGTGTTGCTTCTCATGAAATAAAACCACCAAGATGTTGGGAACTTTCAATAAGAATTCTTTTACCCAATATTCTCAAGAATAGTTTGACTTTTTTTCACTTTTGAGCCCCCCTCACCCATCCCCTCAAAGCTGTATTCTAGAAATATGTTTTGTGCCGGAGCACCGTCTTGACTATGGCATGTGACCAGTGGTGTCTCCGGGTTTTCTTGCCGAATAACGTCCTGAAAACATGTCACGTGGGCATCACCGAAGTCTTTTTGGGTAGGTGTCTATCCGCATGGCACATGTTGACTTGGAATTTTTGCCCACTCTTCTTTGTAAAAGCGCTCTAAATCTGTCAGATCGTGGGGGCATCTTGTGTGTACTACCCTCTTCATAGCCGGGCTTGAAGGTTTTTCCTTGTTAGAAAGAATACAGGAGATGGTTGTCACATGCACTACACAACCAGTTCTTGCCAAAAGTTCCTGCAGCTCCTTTATTATTACTGTAGGCCTCTTGGCAGCTTCTCCCACCAATTTTCTTCTGGTCATTTCATGAACTTTTGAGGGGCGTCCAGTTCTTGGTAATGTCATTGTTGTGCCAGATTTAATGCACTTTTTGATGACATCTTCACTGAGTTTCATGGTATATATAATGTCTTAGACATTTTTTGGTCCCCTTCTCCTGACTGACTTCCAACAATCGGATGTGCTGTAAGCTCTTTACAGACAAACTAAGAAAATGTCAGAAAAAACCTCCTAGAAGAGCTGAACTCCATATGGGGGAAATCAGAATCTCTGTAAATAATGGCAGCGGAGTACTGACTGCTATGTAATATGGGTTGAAAACGGAAATCAACCTGTTTTCTCTTTCTTTTATCTTGGTTTACTAAAATAAAATTGGTTAAAATTTTACCATTAAAAATTCTGGTAAGATGAATAAGTGCTCGTAAAATTGATAGTATTTCTTTTTTTAAACTCTTTTTTTTATTAGCATTTTAAGATAACATACATTGGTGAATTGCAATTATTACAAAAAATCTTGACAGTTTCTCTATGTCAGTGTTCCCCAACTCCAGTCCTCAGGGACCGCCAACAGGTGATGTTTTCAGGATTTCCTCAGTATTGCACAGGTGATGTAATTATTGTCAGTGCCTCATACATTGCCACAGGTGTTCTTACTATAGGATATCCTGAAAACATGACCTGTTGGTGGTCCCTGAGGACTGAAGTTGGGGACTCCTGCTCTATGTAACACGGAATTTGTCCAGCATATATGTTTTCTCTTTTTCTGTTATTTGTTTCCTTTTATCCCCTCTCCCCTACATTTTCCCAAATCTGGCATTATAATATAGAAACAAAATTAAAACATATAACTGATAATTTGCTAAACTAAACTAAACCCCAGTGCGTATTCCAGTAATCACCTGAAAATTTACTATGAACTCTCTCCATTTTTTGAAAAATTTGGGGGTTTGGGTCTCCACACTTCTCTCTACCTCCATTCTCTCCATTTTCATCAGGTATTTTAATTGTTGGATAATATCTTTTACTCACGGAGGTTTGGCTAGCAACCAGCTGTTTAAAAGACACCTTTTGCTAATTAGTAGAAGGTTATGGATCATTTTTGGTCTCTCTCGTTTTATCTGGTATTTGGTGGAATATGAAGATTTGTGGAGTCAGTTACAAGGTCTGCCCCCCATATCCTGAATCAGTTTATGGGCCCCTTCCTAGTATTTCTTAATTTGTGGGCATTGCCAGATGCCATGAAGAAAGTCAGAGTTTGGTAGAGAGCATCTGGGGCAAGCTTGTAATCTAGCTGGGCCATTAGGGTTCTGGGGTTTATCAAACCCATATATTGCCCTGTGGATTAATTTGAAATAAGTTTCTCGCCAATGTTCATTCAATATCGCCTGTCTCACAGCACTCCAACTCTTAACTATTCCCCCATGTTGATAGTATTTCTTATGGCCGGTGGTGCCTCTCCTTACTTCTAACCTCCACCAATCACGGCTGTTGGCATGTCTTGTTCAGCAAGCACTGCACTGTGCTACTTTCTGTCTCCTTCTCCCCTATGGCATGTGTACTGACTCATCTTGCCTCTTCTAGGACCCAGATTTCCCATCTAACTTATTGGCATGCTTCCTGGGTTACAAAAGGCACCCACTCCAGTGGAAGGTTCATGAGAAATAAGGTTCCTAGTGATCCAAATCAAGGTTCTGACCCTAGCCTGTGTAGCCAGCTTTCCCAAACTTTGTCTGTCCTGACCTCAACCTGTTTCTTGACTACAATTTGCCTAACTGCAGCCTCCTGTGATCTTGTGCCTGTTTTTGTATTGCAAGAACTCTGCCTGTCCTAACTTTGGCTTTTTACCAACTACATCCTTGCTTGGCCCCTTGGGTCAACACTTCAGTGCTTTCTGGGTGTTGCATCCAGACTGGGCGCACTGGATCCATAACCTGAAGTACTCATGCAAATGCAGACCAAACAGTGGTAAACAATACAGACAACCTCAACAAGGAAAAAAAACTGTCCCTACATAAACTAACCCAGGGAAGGGACCTGCCTATATGCAAGTAACCCGCCCTGAGAAGGGCGAACCTGACCACATACCTAGACCACTAGCTGTCCCTACGTAGGATAGGAGAAAACCACCGCAAACAAGCTTCAAAAGATAACCTGCTTTAGGTTTGAGAAGCCTCATGCAAACAGAACATCCAGCTCCCAACTTTAACTTATACAAAAGCCAGAGAAAGACTTAAATTAAACAGGACTTGAGCTAAGAACCAGGCCTGGCTAAATAGTCCTGACAAAATCCCCACAGGCGAGGCCAAGCATGTCTTATCTAATACCACTGCCATCAGAGCCAGAAGATAGAGAGACACATCCAAAATCTGTAGCAGATTATTTAGAAAGGATGTGATCCCAGAACCGCCGCAACACTGAGGTCACCTGTCACTGTACTAAGGCTACGGCTGGAAAAATGACCTGGAGGCTCCTTTCACTGAAAGCCAGAAGCCTCTTTAAAAAACTGGTCAAAATGTAAAAACCAGGTGACCCCTTAGAGCAGTCCTCAGGAGCAGCCTAAAACCAAATCAGTCTGTGGCACAGTGAGCCCACACCCGCTGCATTACAGTATGTACCCTTCTCTCTCATTTTGAAAGGTCGCTTTCCCAACACTATAAATTGACAAACCCACCATATTCTCTGCTCGTGACTAGAGATGAGCGAACGTACTCGTTACGAGTACTTACGCACCCGAGCACCGCCATTTTCGAGTACAGCGGTACTCGCGCGTAAAGATTCGGGGGGCGCCGTGGCGGCACGGGGGGTAGCAGTGGGGAGTGGGGGGGAGAGGGAGAGAGAGAGGGCTCCCCCCTGTTCCCCGCTGCTCCCCCCCGCACCGCCGCGCCTCTACCCGCCCCCCGGCGCCCCCCGAATCTTTACGCCCGAGTACTGAAGTACTCGAAAATGGCGGTACTCGGGTGCGTAAGTACTCATTACGAGTACGTTCGCTCATCTCTACTCGTGACCCAATATGACACTTTTTCTTTTATCTGTTCTTCCCATAATGCAAAAATTGCTCATGCCCATAATTATGGGTCATACACCGGTAATTTGTGTCCTGGACTGAACTACGGAATGAAAAGTGGAATTGTTCTGCAAAGCATCAACATGCAGATACCTGCAGATTCCAGATAGTTGTAAGAGAGTTTTGTTCATCATTGTGTTAGACATATCGTATGCGTCAGAGACCCCGCCAACTCTGACGGGATTAATGGATTTCTCTTTTTGGCTTTCCTACTAAACATGCCCCGGGCAATTCAGCCACCGAATACTTTTTTTTATATAATGAACTGAGCCGTAGACTGTAAAGAGCTATCACAACATCTCGTCTAGGGCAAAGTTGAACAGCTGAAGTGGCCTTTTAACGGCAGCTCTGCCAATCATTCGGAAGTCTTGCAGGCTCTCTAAACATGTTACACCTCTAGCAAGTGCCCCCTGTGGAGCCTGGCGCAGTGGGATCCTCAATTCAATTATCCAGCCCAGCTGCCCATCAGTGTACAGGGGGATTTTCACAAGCTGCTCTAAAGAGGCCTTACCCGCTTCTAAACACATTCAGAGACACGAACCAACAGAGGCAATACAAATAATCATTGTCTTACACGGGCAACCCCCAAGGGCAAGGGAGCGGTAATATGTGTGACGTGCTTAGAAATGGCTGATTACTGGCTTCATTTACCCAGCGTTGAGTTACATGTATTTCTTAACAATTTAGTGGCAACTTATGCTGAAGTCATCAATGTGAACTGTACTAAATTTTCTAACTCAATCCTATGTGTAATGTTCACAGGCTGTGCCTGGTATTATAGCTTTAAAGGAGTATTTCCCACCTTAGATATTTGGATATGCATTAAATGTCTGATAAACAAGAGTCTGCACCTATATCCAGAACGGGGGTCTCTACCAACACCTATTCCACCTCAGAGATGGGATTCACATCTATCAGATCTAGATATACCATAAATGTCTAAGTTGGAAATACACTATCCTACCAAATGTAATTGGACATCTGAGCAAGAATCAGACGTATTTATTTCCATATGTTAACACTTAGTGTGGTTCCTTTGGCCCTAATGACATTGGATACTCTCCGTGGCATACTTTCTATTAACGTCCAATACACTTCAGCTGGTATTTCCCTCCATTCATCCTGCAAACGTCTGGCGAGTTATTTCAAAGAAGATGGACGCTGCTCATATTTCCTGACTCGATGTTCCACTCTGTCCCATGACAACGCTCATTGCACCACTGCAGACGGGCCGATGCATTGTGTTTCACGATGAACATATTGTATGCAGCAGCATAACCCGTATGTCCTATAGTGTGCAGTTCCCAGCACCACTGAGCCTGTGCGGGCCCACACAGTGGAAGATCGATCTAGTCCTCGTTCTTTAAAATTAATTGTATCCATATCTTAAAGATAAGAATACAACTGACTATGACAGCTGGGAGCTTCCTTGTCCGTCATATGATGCCTTCTGTGGCACACAGGCGGCGCAATGGGTTTATTGCATCACCTGCATCGTTCCACATGATACTGGCCAAAAGAGACCATGGCAGAAGATGGAGTACACTGTGGGAGCGTGATGAAGACAATCAAGGTTATTATTTTATTGCTGGGGTACAGTGCGGCCTTTCTAATTGCTCATGGGGTTCAGCAGGGCTTATAAATTAAGACCATTTACACCAGCCGATGATTGCTAAAAATCGCTAATTTTAGCGATAATTGTTGCGTTTAAATGTGCGCCCATCGTGCGCTTTTTTGGGCACTGCTAGCTGATCGTTAAATTCAGTCCAACCTAAAAATCGGTCAGCCCTATCAGCAGTTCTCCACGGGGAGTGCTGATAGCATTGTTTCCCCCTGGAGAACAAAGGATCTGACTGCAGATAATAGCCATAATGGCTATTAACTGTGCTCAGTGAAGGCTTCATTTGCACACTTAATTGGTACTTAAGTAGCTACTTAAAAGTTTATGCAAAATGATCGCTCAAAGCTGTAACTCAAACTGTCCTTTGAGCGACCTTTTAGTGATCATCGGCTGGTATAAATGGGCCTTTACTAAGTTGGCACAGCGGGGTGTATAAATAACTCAGGGGGCACAACAGGGTCTATAAATGATTCAGGGCACAGGGTTGCCTATAAATGATTTGGGGCATGGTGGAGCTTATAAATGACTCAGGGAGGCCTATAAATGATTCAGGGTATAGGGAAGCCTATAAATGACTTGGGCACACAGAGGAGCCTATAAAATGACTCAGGGGGCACATAGACACTTATAGATCACTCAAGGATATAGGAAGGCTTATAAATGACTCAAGGGCATAGGAGGGCATATACATGACTCAGAGGGCACAGTGGGGCTTAAAAATGACTTGGAAGCACAGGGGAAACTATAAATGTCTAATGTCACACGAGGCCTATAAATGACTCGAGAGCACAGGGGGCTCTATAAATGACTCATGGTGAGATGGAGGCCTATGAATGACATAGGGGAACAGGAGAGCCTACAAATGACTCAGGGCACTGGGTGACCTATAAATGACTCAGGAGGTGCAGTGGGGCCTATAAATTACTAAGGGGGCCCACTGTGACTAACTCTGTTGCTCAAGGGCGCATATGAACCTGGAGTTAGCACTGCCATAGAAGCTACATAGCTACAGGAAATGTGGCAGTAACAATCACATCCAGACGCTGATACCTGAGCAGACTCAAAGACCTAAGAAGAAACAGATTATAAATGGCACATGGTCAGTGGGGGGTCCTGTTACAGATTTTGCATTGGGGCCCTGGAGCATCAAGTTACAGCTCTGACATAACACGAAATGTGGCTGAGGAAAATATTTAGTGGAAACAGTCATTTCCTGCAAACATGGCTCCTCTTAAATCACAGCAGGGCACTAACACAATCAACAGCTTATGCTGCCTGTCACGTCCTCCGACCAACAGCACGCTACCCGGTGACCTCATTTCATGTCACCGCTACCGGGTCTAATGCTGCTCAGAGGACATTTGCTGTCGGGGAAACAAACTGCTCTGCGGGGAAATATTACAGGATTTAATACTTTTTCCTTGATTGCTGTGAGAATATTACATCACGTTCTCCGCGGTGAGAGGCAGTTCAGCAAATCTCTGTAACGTATTATTCGCCGCCATAAGCCCCGCTGGCAGGAGTGATTCACTAGTAGGGATGAGATAGCAGCGAACAAGTAGCTTATTTAATTCATTGTTATGATTCATTATGTCTAAATCTATAGAGGATTTGGAGGCAGATGTTGTGGTCAGAACCGCTCTTGGCAGCCCGAGTCTCCTTGCTCACTCCACTCCTTGCCAAAAACACAGACTGTATTATCCGAACTGACAGTCTACACCGAGATTCCTGTTTAGAGCATCACAAGCGATCATTGTCACCGTCACACCTGAAATTATAATGGCCGTGCCAAACCCTGACAGGGAGTCTCAACTGTGCAATGTTCTGACAATCTGTCAGCGGGACCAAGGAGGCGATGACAAGGCAGAAACAGAGAAAGCACGACCTTCCTTAGAAATGTGACATATTGAGATTAGTAAGAGAATTGGTGACATATCACTGCATAACTAGGCGAATTTGACAATCAGGGATCTGGGAAAGATGGGTGACAGACCCTGAGGGAACTGGAGGGACGGCCATGTTGATAGAAACAGATATTAACATAAGAAATGACAGGGCAGAATGTTAAAGAACTTTGCAAAAGAGGATAAGTCAAGAATGGTAGTAGTCTAGAGAAAGTCCAGTCTGGGTTGGAATGAGGGGGTTGTTTGGGGTGGGGTCTGTATTAACAGGGGATATGGTCTGGGGTATATATTAAGAGGATGTCTGGTCTGAGGTCTGAATTAAAAGGGAAATATGGTTTGGGGGGTCTGTGTTTAAGGGGGACTCTGATCTGAGGTCTGTATGGAGAGGGAGTCTCATCAGGGGTCTATATTAAGAGGAACTATGGTTTGGGAGTCTGATCTAGGGTCTACAGTAAGGGACAGTCTGGTCTGAGATCTGTGTTAAAGTGAAGTCCAATCTGAGGTCTATAATGATCAAGAGTCTGGTCCACGGTTTGTATTAAGGGGAGGTCTGGTCAGAAGTCTCAATTAAGAGAGAATATGGTCTGGGGTCTGTATTAAATGGGAATATGGCCTAGGGTCTGTATTAAGGGCTCGTCTGGTCTGAGATTTGTATTCTGAGATTTAATGTATTTTTACAGGGGGCTGATAAGGTTGTGAAATAAGGTTAAAAATATGATCACCTTCTAATTAGCCCCAGCACTTCCCATCTTGTCCCAGAAGCAACTGCGGGGGTCCGCTGCCATTGATCACTCACATAACTACTAAGCCAATCACTGGACTAGGCAGTCACTTGCCTTTCATTTACAGATGCCCACTGAGGACAGTAGTTGGTTAAGCAGTCATATGAGTGATGAACGGCACATGACTGCCACAGTCCCTTTTGGGGATCTTGTGGACTTGTCAAGAATCCTTCTGATGAATAGGTGATGCAATATCAAGCAAATGGTAGCTGAATACAATGCTAAAAAGGTTGAATGCAAAAATTGTCATTGCTTATCACAGATGGGTGGTATTATTGTATCTTGACGCCACCGGAGGCTAGGGGTTTGACAGGGCACTGAAGCAGGTACGCCCCTGTCACACCCTGTAGCTTCCGATTGGCTACGTTGAAAAAGGTCCTAGCAGCAGCATCTGGATAGCTTTTTGCCGGGCTGCAGGGTTAGGCTTAGGGATTGCAAAATTTAAATAGTTTTTTTTACTTGTACTGCATTACATGGGAATTCATCCATGTTACAGCGCTCATGACAGTGCGCCGCTCTTCGCTCATTACACATTACACAGCGCTCCACCTCATTAACACCCCCCCTGCTAATTACACTGTGCTCCCCTGTTCCCTCTCTCCCCGCTCATTCAACTGTGCTGCCTGCTCATTAGACATTACACAGCGCTCCCTACTTACACCCCCACCGGTCATGACACTGCTTCCCCCACTCATTCAACTGGGCTCCCCGCTCATTACACTGCTCTCCCACCCCATCACCCTTTCCCCGGTCACCGCCGCTGAAGGCCACTCAGCAGTGACGACCGGCGGCTCTGGCCTTCCAGCATGGGCAGCGCTCAGAAATGCCGAACTCCGCCTGTCACCTTCCTCCAGCACGTAACAGGTCCTGGAAATGGGTGACCCAACATGCCACCACCAGGGAGAGTCACCATGCCACTGCTGCAAGGGAGCGGAGGGCATCAGATTCTACGCTGCAGGAAGACCACCACTGGCTAAAGGACCTGTGAGGCCGTGCACGGCCAGACAGGGGGCCAGCCAAACAGCAACAGGGGGCGTCAACCATCTGTCAAACAGCCTGTATCTTGGCTCCACCAGTAATTCCAGTGGCGTCAAGATACAATAATACCCAGATGGGATATAACAGCAGACAACCAATTTCAGCACAATTGTGTCTAAGAGAATCAGAAAGGCAACTCCAGAGGGCAAAAGAGTGAAAAAAATTGTATCACCACGCTGTGGAAAAACATCTCCTGGTCAGATGAATTCAGATTTCTGTAGCACTGAGCTGATGGGAGGTCAGAATTTGGCACGAGCAGCATGAATCAATGATCCCATCGCGGCGGGGAGGGGTCAAAACAGGCACCTCACAGTGGGGAGGAGCCAAAAACTGGTGCGGTGTCGAACACGGCTTAATGCTCGTTCGAGTAACGAGCACCATCGAGTATGCTAATACTCGAACGAGCATCAAGCTCGGCAGAGTATGTTCGCTCAACTCTACTGCTGTCACAAAAATTGTCAGGACCACAGCAAGGCTGCAGAGCTGGATCCCAGTGATGGTGGAGATGTAACTATTGCTCAGTTTATTATTTTACTACAGGCAGCCCTATTAAAAGGTATGTTGTCTGGTAACCAGAAAACCCCTTTAAGACCAGGGCTCCATTGGATCATCTGCAAATTGCAAGAACTCATTGCTTGATGATGACGAAAAAAAATCGTAACCAACTTGGGAAAATAGTAAGACTTCCCATCAAGTCTTGGTTTTCGGCGTGACCACTGATGCATCACAGGAAGTAAAGTTATTCTTCCTTCCCGCCTTTGCCCACAGGCTTTAGAATACTCAGGGTGAGATCATCTCGCTGTGGTTAAGCGCCTTACAGAGAATCACAAGTTGTTGTGTTTCAACTTACATAAACATTGTCTACTGGTCCCTTACAGTAAACGAGATGCGTCAGCCACTCGCATTCTCAATCAGAATCGAGAAGCTAGATTTTCAACTCCGAGGTAGGTTGTATTTAAAGAGTTCATATAGGGAAATGAATGTCACTATGCAGGTGGAAGATTCTGTTTAGCTTTTTAGAAACTTAACGGTATGTTCACATGCGGCAGATTTCAGATTTAGATGACTGGAACAGTTATTGTGTCATGTCTAGTACAACTACTCAGAGCGATCGGAGGTGACAAGTTCCAGGTCCAAATAGACAGTTAAACCAGTGGGCTGCTGATCTGGGTCTATCTAGACAAGCTATGAGTACTGTGGCGAAGAGTCGCGAGGAGCTAAGATTTTAACGAGTTTGTTTATCAGAACTGCTCAAACCAG